>NC_134138.1:37638930-38284763 GCF_033958435.1 Carettochelys insculpta | reverse complement strand
ACCAGAACTTATCACAGATCTTCAACAGATACTGTTTGAAAGTCTCAGTTGTAGAACAACTTTCTGCCAGTTTACCCCCTTAAAATCAACAATTCCAATACTATGTCTCTAATCATGAATAAGAAAATTCAAGAAGTTTTTAAAACAGTCTGTGAAAAGTGCTCCTACAAAGTATCTGCATGTTGTATGTTAACAGGGAACTTGTTTTGTATGTCTCAAATTGCAATTTTATCTAGTTTCAACTTAGGTTACATGGATGAGTTGAATGACTATGAAGTGCTCTTATCTATACAGAGTAACAGAGAGATAGCCGTGCTAATCTATATACTATCAAAAAAAAAAAGCAGTCAAGTAGCACTTCAAAGACTAACAAAATAATTTATTAGGTGAGCTTTCGTGGGATAGACCCGCTTCTTCAGACCACAGCCATACCAGAACAGACTCAATATTTAAGGCACAGAGAATCATTTTTTTTCAGATTTGTCCACCTTGCTTATTGTTTTTGGTTCTCTGTGCCTTAAATATTGAGTCTGTTCTGGTATGGCGGTGGTCTGAAGAAGTGGGTGTGTCCCATGAAAGCTCACCTAATAAATTATTTTGTTAGTCTTTAAAGTGCTACTTGACTGCTTTTTTGTTTTGATTATCTATACATGTGTTTAGACGTTGTTCTACATCACTCTACATCAACGCTGATTCCCACTTTGATGTGATGAGTGCAGAAGGTGGGGGCCTTCAAGAGGCTTCTGCTTCAAAGCTTCCCCAGGTCACAGATTTCCTGACCCTAGGAGGTAGCTGCCACCACACAAGTGAGAAAATCCCCTTTTAAAGCCCAGGAACACACATGTGGGATGTCTCCCTGTTGAGTAACTGGAAGGTCTTAACCCTCCCTTAGAAGAGAGCTTGAAAACGAAGAGGAAGGAATTAAACTGCAGCCTCATAGCTGACCTTTCAGTCTTTGGCATACATATACACACAGGCATTTCTCTAGGGCACAGGAATGAAAATCATTGCCTTAAAAAGTGAGTTATTAACAAAACAAGATAAAGTATACAAATAAAGTGGTAAAGCATGCTTGGTTGCTAGATGTTACAGAGCAACTTTAAAAAAAGCTAGCTAAAAGCACTGAGCATTACTTCCCTGGGATTCAGTTTAGAAGTTGGCGTATAGGTATGGGGAATACATCAGCCAGCCTAAGATGTCCCATACCAAATCCAAAATAAAAAAGAACCCGCTCAGGTCTGATTAAACATTTACTTACTTGTGTCTATACCCAATTCATGTTGTGGCCTGAGTTTTTACTAGATTTATTAAGCCTGCTCAGGATTAAACATCTGTCTCTCTGCTCCAGCCACACACAAGATTCTCAGCAGTTTAACTGCTTAAATTCAAAAAATCTTTCTCTCTTCCCATTGGCTCACCTGTCTGTTTGCCAACAGAGAACCTACTCTCTCTGAGGTTAACCCGTTACAGGCATTCATTGATGACACCTTCTGAGTTTCATCAGCTGAGCTTTTTGTTAGTATAATGGCGGACAGTGTATCCAAGAGATCCATGGTCTTTCACTGCTTCTTATACAACTTACCACAATATTGGCAGTGCAGTAGAAGAGAAATCAGAAAAGCTGCATTAACTACCTGTGCTATCCAGTTGCTTTATAGGCTCCTGTTACTGTCCCTGTCCTAGTATGACATTAGAAATAACAGTGTCACCTTGACTATGTTTAGACAAGAGGGATTTGTCGGCAGAATCTTTTGTCAGAAGGAAAGGATCTTGTTGACAGAAAGCGCCCACACTGTCTGGCTGCTCTATCAGCAAAACAACCAATCAGAAACACAGCAAACAGGGTTGCCCAGTGTCCCAGAAGCCTTTTCTGGTGACAGAAGGGCACCCGAAATATCCAGACCCATGTTTTGTCAACAGAGTTGTTCTTTCACATGTTGAGCAGGATACAGGTGTAGACAGTGCTGCGTTCTGTTGACTTACCATTGACAGAATACCCTTGAGAATCTGGCCCCTCTGTGGCTGTTTTGTCAACAAAACTCTCTAGTCTAGACATAGCTCTAGGAAGGAGGAGAAAGAGAGGTAGTGGGACAGCCATTATAATGGAAGCAGTCACTTTTTTCTTTAGCCCACACTAAATACTACATCCTTAAGCAATGAGTTTGATTAACAGGTGTTATCAAGAAACATTAGGACATCCAGTGTGGAATGTCAGATTCTAGCCATTAGATTATAATACTATTCATAGCTGCAAATCAGAGTTCCAACATGAGTTCTGAGTGGCATACTCTGACATGCAAACCAGCAGAAGTTCTGTATTTAAATAATTATTTCAGCATAGGTCAGATGAGTCAAGACAAGATCATGTTCTTTCATCCCAAGCTCCTGGCTTTTAATGAGGTCTTAGCCTGGTATTATTACTCTGGGGATGCTGCTGCTGCAGTAATTGTACTGTTTTCTCTCTGTTAGCTTTCAAACTTTAATATGTAAAAGAAAAATCCTGTTTTTAACCATCTTAATTTAAATGAAACAAGCATAGACAGTTTTCTTACCTTGTCAAATCTTTTTTTAAACTTTCCCTTTATTTTTATGTAGTTTATGTATAGCACGGTATTGGCTTGTGTCACACCCACCCCCTGCCTTCCTGAAGATGTACTCTTGGTTCCAGACAATGCGTGTTTGACCTGACAATTTGTAACTCCAGTGTTCATCATGCTAAGTTTCAACAGTGTTAAAAATGTTATGGCTAGTTTCTAATGAAATGTATATACCCTCTTTGTGTCTGAGAAAGTAAATGTATATAGTTTTTAAAAGTAATTGATTGAACTTGCATTTCATTTCTTGAGAAAAGTAAAGGCCCTGGACTTGATCCTGTTCCTATTGATTATGAGACTGAAACACTCGATAAAGTGTGATAGTGGTCTGCATTTCAAATAATGTTTAAGTGAGGATTGCGCTAAAGTCTAAAGGAGTAGAAGTTCATGTTTAATGTTTGGAATAACTTCACCCACATCCTACAGATTCTCCATTTGAAGTAAAATCATATCTAATTAATAGCTAAGTGTGGATTTATTTTTTCAAGTAACAGCAACGAAGGGTCCTGTGGCACCTTATAGACTAACAGAAAAGTTTTGAGCGTGAGCTTTCGTGAGCACAGACTCACTTCATCAGATGCTGGTCCAAGACCATGAAAGCTCATGCTCAAAACTTTTCTGTTAGTCTGTAAGGTGCCACAGGACCCTTCGTTGCTGTTACAGATCCAGACTAACATGGCTACCCCTCCGACACTTTTTTCAAGTAGTTGTCTATAGAAAGGTCAGTGCGCTGTATGTAGCAGCTACTGTATTTCACTGTCTGTAGAATATCTACAATCTTGGCCTACTGTGTAGGTGCAAACTCCATGTAATGACTATTATCTTTAGAGCAAATGGAATTCAGATGTAGGACTTGCATATGGTGATGTTGAGAATAAGCTGACTGGAATTTTTAAAACATCTGACCTTATGTGGGTAGGGCAATGTGTGCTTATAAACACTAGATTGAGGCAGTTGGTGAAATAGTATAATTTCCATGTTGAATAATTATAAAAAATTAGGCATGTAAATACTGTGCAATTTAACTATATACCGTGATTCAAACAGTCATGTGATAACCTCATTTATATATAACCCTTACATATAAAAACTTTATCTTGTGAGGACAGTGAGACTTGGACTGTTTGTACAGACCTTACAGTAACACAGTTGTAACACAGCAGCTGCACCCCTGTAAAGTCTCCTGTACTGCTGCTTATGCGAACCAGAGAAAGCTCTCCTTTTGGTATAATAACCCCCTCCCACCACCCCATGAATGGTGGTAGCTGATATAGCTCTGTACATACTGGTGTTTTCATCAGTTAGTTATGTCAGGCTGTTGGTTCCCTCATCCCCATCCCTGATTGACCAGTGTTTTAATGAAAATGCTATTGCAGAACTTGGTGCCGGGGTGTGTGGTTGACATGTTCAACAGCTGCAGTTAAGCATATGTTAGGACAGGGGTCAGCAACATTTCCGACACAGTGCCAAAATTTGACTTTTTGACCTCCATGTATGGTCTGAGTGCTGGTGATACCTTTTTGAAAGTCCCTAATAGTCCTACTTGCAACAGCTTCATTAATAAATAAAGCCCTATTGTCAGATGTCATTTTCTGTATTTAAAATGAAAATTTTTATTTTTATGAGACTTTTGGTGGGTTTATTACAGAAAATTAGGAACCCTGCTCATGACACAGGAGAAAGGGGACATTTAAAAAAAAATGAAATGCAACAGATTTAAAACTGAACAAAGAAAATTAGTCTTTACTTAATATTATATTTCACCTTTGGAACTGGCAGTATGTGATACCGAGGCAAAGAAGTTAATCTGAACATCCACAGTTCCATTAGACGGGTGCCATGCTTCAGGGCTAGCTGCATCTTTCTCCCAGCTGATCTCAGAGTGCACCCCTCAGTGTCAGCACACCCCTTCACTGGGGTGGAATTCAAAAATTCACCTTCTTAGACAATGTCTTGGGCTTCAATACTCTGCCTCCAGCTGGAGCCTCTGTAGTAGGAGCTCCAGCCCTGCACCACGGTTGGGGCTCAAGTAAATATGCTTGAACCAGAGTGTGCTGGAGTCTTGTTCTCTGCAGTGCAAGTGAAGTTATGATCCTTCCATCTTAGGACAGGATGTGTGTTGGTACAGAAGGAGCACAGCTTGATTTGCAAAGACAAAGTAAGACCCTGAACTGGAGATGGGATCTATCAGCAGAGATCAAAAAGCAAACGGTTTTCCCCCATCTCTGTTTATTCATCATGCTCTATGCTATGCTATTGTTGAATGTAATCTTATTGGCACTACTGATCTTGCTTTGCCACCTCTGTCCCATATCACAACGCCCACATTGCATCATGTCTAATACATGCTAGAAGCCCTTCAAGGGAGAGGGTGCAGAAATAATATAAATAAAAATAATATGCTTATGTCTCTGAACTATTAGTACTTTCAGAAATAATTCCCATAAGCCTAGTATATCCAGAGAAAAGCAAGACCTTCTCACTCGGGCCTCCGGCCCCAGCCCCCGCTCCGGGGGCCTTCTCAGTGGGGTCTCTGGCCCCAGCGCTATGCTGCACTAGGGGCCATCTCAGCGGGGGCTCTGGCCCCAGCCCAGTGCTGAATGTGGGGGAAGGGCAGGGCTGAGCTTCACATGCTGCCTAAAATCGGCTTGCATGTCAACAGTGGCATGCGTGCTGGGGGTTGCTGACCCCTGCATTGGGATGTTGCATATATGCCAGTATGTTCAGGGGGTATGAAGCTCCCTGTTAGTCCTGAAGGTTATTAATGACTTATTCATAAGACTGTGTCACTAACTTGGGCGTTAACCATAAGAAACAGTAGTGAGTTCAACTATGCATTTTGATACTTTTTTAAAAATTATTTGGTATGCACTTAACTTTGTTTACTCTGGAAAAAGACTTTGAAAAGTTTTGGACAGTAACGTTCAATCCAGTCTTCAGCAGAAAGTAAGTATTGTGTGGGATTTAGCTTTTTCCTGTCTATTTTGGAAGACTTGCTCGGTAAACAACTTAATGAAATACCTAGATAATTTTATAAAATACTGACTGTGCAGACATTTAAAGCTAACTGTACTTTGCTAGTTTTTGTAGGATTTCTTGAAATCTGTCAAAGATGGGAATTAGCTATTGAACTCCAAACATATGGGCTGTGTCTGCACTGCAGAAGTAACTTCGCAGTTGTTTACTTCAAAGTACAACTTAGAAGTAAGCAGCTTTGAAGTAGGGTGCGTGTAGACACTCAACTTCGAAGTTAAACTTTGAAGTAGGGCACTACTCCATTCACAGGAATGGATTAAGGACTTCAAAGTAGGGAGTCCAACTTCTAAGTTAGCTAAAAATGTGTGTAGACTCTCTGCTGGCTACTTTGAAGTTAGTTCCTAGTGTAGATGCACCCATAAAGATATAAAAATCCTCCTTTCATTCTGAAACCATCAAGAAACCATGGAAGCCCTTTTGAAAATCCGGCTAATTAAGTGCTTATATAAGACTAAGAGCCTAATCTTAATACTTCTATTTTTGTCCTGAAATGTGCCAGTGCAGACCATAGGTGATTTGTAGAGAATTGGCTGATCTAAAGGTACTGTTTCATTGCTTCCAGTGGTCAAAATGGCAGGGGAGAGAAAGAGACTGTATATGGCTGTAGTTTGATACAAAAACATTCCATGATTGCAAACAGAGAAGAGGCAGTCTGAGACAATCATTCCATTGAATAGTAGACCATAGTGTCAGACAAACGCTGTTCTAAAGTTCATAATGCTGGGTAAAAGGAGTCTAACTTCATTACACAAAAACAAAAATATTAGATTTCACAGATCTAATTGCTGCTGAGTGGAACTAATCTAATAAAGTTGTAATTATCTGTGCCTCCTTTTTATCAAATGGCAGCAAGTTGCTGTTAAGTAGTGATTTACTGGAGCATTTTTATTTAAAGTAAACTTCAGTGGTTTCTTCCACTCAGCCCCCTTTAGGTAACTTTAAAGGTAAAGATTGTGGCCTAGATTAGTGGTTCGCAACCAGGAGTATGCATAGCCGTGGCTGCTTGCCAAGCTGTGGCTTCTCTGGTTGCTGCTAGCCCCCCTTGCTGCCAGCCTAGTTGTGGCTGCCCTGGCCAGCGCTCTAGCTGTCTCCCTCCTACCCCCACCCAGCAACAAGGATAGGATCAGAAAAGGATCCTGGCAGGATCAAAGAATCCTGGATTAGAGAGTTTCAACTTGTACTGACTGTGCAGCCAGTCAGATTTGTATCCCTAGTTTGTCTACTTTTTCCATCATTACATCAACAACCTTTCTAACTTTTAACTCTTACCTTTTTACTAGAAGATTTACCTAGCGTTGTTCGAATTCTTCAAGACAGTGGTTGGGAATGTGGGAGATTCAGAAGTCAGGGCAGGGGTTTGGGGAAATGAGGGGTGCTAACGGAAGGGGGCTAGGTGTGTAGGGTTATATAGAAGTCACGATTGCGGGGAGTGACGAGGGGCTTGGTGTGGTGCAGGAGTCAGGGCAAGGGGTGGGGAAGTGTCAGGGGCCGGTTTCAGGGGCCATGCTGCTCTGCTGCTCATTGTTTCCTGGGGCTGGCCCACTGTGACAGGGACTGTGCTTGCTTACTGCTCCCTTCTCTCCCCTGCCCCATGCCCATTGTGGGTATATTTCTCCCTGCTGTCAGAGCCCCTCTCCGTCTGAGAAACAGTAACATTCCACACACACTTCCTTGGGTAGGAAAAAAAAACCCCAAATTCTTTCCTTGCTTTAAGTTGTGATGAGAGGAAGCAACATGGCAAATGGTGGTCCTATCTTGTACCATGTAGGAGGAGTTCTTGAACAGACTCACTCACATGGATGGACAGACACACACAATCTCAGTCAAATATATAGCAGATATCTGAAACATCATTTTGTAATAGAAATCTGGTTTCAAAACTGACATCTTGTAATGGCAGTGAGGTTGTAGCGATGTTAGGCCCCGGATATTGGAGAAACAAGTTTATTGAGGTAATATCTTTTATTGAACCAACATCTGTTGATGAGACGAGCTTTCAAGACTTACCAAACTCCTCTTCAATTCTGTAAAAGGTACTCTCAGCATCACATAAGTGCAAGGTGGAACAGATTGTGTAGTTAGCACGTTGTAATGGACTTTTCATGGTAGAGTTACAGACAAAGGACAAAGAAGAGGGAGTTACAGACTGGAATTATGGGCTACTGCAGCAGTACTCCTTTTGTATCCATTATTTTTAGTGTCTAGCAGAGTTAAGAATTTAATCTCCCAGGCTCATCTTTTGAAAGTGTTGTGCAGCTTTATTGTGGGGATGAGAATTGAAAGGTCAGATATGGAGTGCTTGATTTATGAAAGTTTCACACACTGATAGAGTTTTTATTTTTCATCATTTTCCTTTGAGAGTTCATTCAGGAGTATTGATTGTCTGGTTTCAAAGTTGTTACTGGGCCACTGGATGAGGTATACCACATGTGATAGGCTTGCGTCTGATAAATACATCTTGCAAGATGTGTTGATCATTGGAGGAATGGAGATATGACTTCAGGTTTCGCGTGTGTTGCTCTGGGAAGGTCTGCTGCTGCTTTGAGTTGGTGTATCCTTACCTGTGAGGAGTTTACTTCTGATGATGAGTTTGGAGAAGTTGGGTGTAGTTCAAAAGGCCAAAAGAGAGGATTCGTGAGTTATTTGTGATGGTGTGGCTGAACATATAACTTAGCTTTGCAAGATACCCTTGGCATGGGGCCCCTGGCAGTTGCCCTCCTTGTCACCTGATAAAGCTGACCTTGAGTACTTTTCATAATTTACTTGATGATATTTAAGTTGGAGGGCCTCAGTATTTTTTTTTCAAGTTTTAATATAGGAGAAGAAATACTTATTTTTATGTAGTCCAAGACAAAAAGCGAAATAGTGCTTCAATGGAAACATGAGTTTATCATATAGTAGATAAACTAGATAATCTATCCAACTATACATCAGTATGTCATTTTTCATTATTATCATCAGCAACAACTGTGAGCTCAGCGTCCATTGGTGTCCAATACCTCCCTCCTTATTTCCTTCCATCTTTCCTGGTCCAATGCGGAATGACTTAAGTTTCTATAGACTAGCTCTGCACCACTCTACTGTATCATCAACCCCATTGTCTGTGGGGTCTGCCTCTCCTATTTGAGCTATCTATTATACCAGGGTTTTGATTTTTCATTCATTGTTCATTCTGCAAATATGCCTGAATAGCTGTAACTTCTGTTGTATAACCTTCTGCAGCAGGTTCTCTTTGGCTGTATCTTCCTACATAATTCTTTGTTGGTAACCTTCTGCATCCATCATATTCTCAGGATTTTTCTATTACATCTCCTCTCAAATGCCAATATCATCCGCCTTTGAAACTTTCATTATTACCCATGTCTCACATCCGTTCAACATGCTGCTGAATACACCCATTTTCAAGATGCTCAGCTTCTTTCGAAAGCTAGTCACTTTGCTTTTCCAGATCTTATCAATTGCCTTCAAGGTCTCTTTGCTTTTGCTATTCTAGTCGCTATTTCATTCTTACAGTCTGTCGTATGTCCTCTTGCTCCCCAGATACGTGAACTTCTCTACATTTTCTAGTTTGATCCCATCTACACTGATCTTTCTTCCTATTTTCTTATCTCTAAATACCATTGTTTTTGTTTTGTCAGTGTTTGTAATCCATCCATACTGCTGCCTTTCCTTGTTTAGCACCTGCACCGTTTTCACTAGCGTCTCTTTGTCTTCAGTTATAACTATATCATTTGCTCGTTGTTGATACTCATCCCATGCACAGATATCCCATCTACCTCTTCCTTGATCTTGTCCATCGTGCTCTCTATGTGTGTGATGAAGATACTTGGCAATAGTTGATCTCTTTGTCTTGTACTTCTACTCATTTTAAACCAGCTTCCCAACTCTCTGTATATTCTCACTACTGGATAGCTCAGTGGTCTGAGCGTTGGACTGCTAAACCCAGGGTTGTGAGTTCAATCCTTGAGGAGGCCACTTAGGGATTGGGGCAAAAAGATGTCAGAGATGGTACCTGGTCCTGCCAAGAGGGCAGGGGACTGGACTAGATGACCTCCTGAGGTCCCTTCCAGTTCTAGGAGATGTGTATCTCCAATTAAATTTAAAAAAAAATTGTCACTGATTTCCTTTAACAACTGTATCAGTCTGCTATCCACTCTGTGCAACTCCAACACCGCTCAAGTTACTTTCTGATCTATACTGTCAAATGCCTTCTGAAAATCAATGAAGCAATTGTGGATGTTCGTTCATCAAGCTCTCTCCGCTATCAGTCTTAGTGCCAATATCTGCAGTATGATACTTCTGTCATTCCTGAATCCTGTTTGCTTTTCTGCTAGATGTTCTTCTGCAGTCTGTCTCTCTGTCAGTATCCGCAGCAGCAACACCTTGCCTAGATGACTTGTTAGGGCAATCATTTTGACCAACTCTCCTCCTTTATCTAGGCTTGAGACTGGCATGAAACCCCTAGAGGCTTCATGGTGGAGTTATTTTTCATTAGGTTAGGATTATCAAAAAGGTTGTAGTAAGGCAACCTTCATCGTATTCGTAAGTCTTCCGCTTCCTTGATATTTGTCAAGTAGGGAATCCAACCTTAGTCTTTCCTAGAGACTGTACTTACATAGTTGATAGTCTGTTGGATGAAAAGTCTGGTGTATTTTCAAGTATTTCCACGATCGCTTTCCTGCAAGACCAGTGACTAGGAAGTTGTGATAGAATGTTGAGAAGGACTTGGTTAATTTCATTTCCCCATAGCAAAACTTGCAATTATCTTCAAACAGCCATTTTTAATATGCTATAGTGTTGAGATTTATTAATGATTTCAAAAAATCCTCAGTGTAAAAAGTCATGTAACGGCAGTCTTAATTACTTTCTTTCTAAGGTTATTGATCCCAGTCTTTCCAATTTCCTGTGAATTTTTCTATGCCCTTGATCATTTTCAAAAAGCCTTATTTGAACCATCTCTAGTTGTTCAATCATTTTCTTCAGCTGGTGGATATAGTACTGCAACACATACAGTATTCCAGTTGCGTCCATGTCATTGATTCATACAATGGTATTTGAGTATTTTCTTCCTCCTGTGCCCTACATATCCCAACTTTTTGTTTGCTTTCTCCAGACAAACTGCATGTTGTCTGGAGGTGTTAACTGAACTATCTAGACTATTGTCCTGGCCCCTTATCTGTGTTGCTCTTTATTTTATGACATTGCAAACTGTACAAGTAGTTCACCTCTTCATTCCAGTGTTGTGTTGCTCATTTAATTCACTTATATAGGTCGTTCAGAAGTTCCACCATCATTTTGGATCCCTAAATGACTCATGCTCAAATGTTGGTATCTTGCCCCAATTTCCAGATCACTGGTTAAGTAACACAGGATCTAGTATAGACCCTTGAGAGACCTCCTGGTCAACTTTCATCATGACAAAAAGTTAACACTTCCTCCTATTCTGTTTCCTTTCTCTTGTCTAGTTTTTGAACCATACTGCCTTTTGCCCCATAAGAACTTCTCCTTTAGTCGCTTTATGCGAATGACCTTTTCAACCAGGCTGTGACCATCTGTACTCTTTATTTGTTTTAACAATATTATGACAAACTTGGTACAAACCAGGGTTTGTAAGGACTCATTTGAAAACTCAAAAATCTTCCCCTTGCATTCACAACACCTGAAGACCAAAGAAACAGCCTTGTCCTGGAGAGGCATTCTGCTTGAAAGGACTTAAGCCTTTATGACAATTGAAGCATGTGGGGTGAGAGATTTTTTGCTTAAAATTCTTAACTTTTAATTCAAGCATTTAACTGTGTTCTATTATTTTCTTGTAATCAGTTCTGACTTTTATGTCTCATTATTGGTAGCTACTTAAAATCCATCTTTGGCACTTAAAAAATTGTTTAGACTATAAGAGTGACAATTCTGGGTCAAACCACAAGTCCCTCTAGTCCAGTATCCAGTCTTCCCACAGGGCCAATACTAGGTGCTTCTGAGGGACTGAATAGACACTGTAGACTTCAAGTGTTCTATCCCATTGCTTGTTCCCAGCCTTTGGCAAACAGTGGCTAGGCACGCCACCCCTTGCAACCTGGCTAGTACTCAGTGGTGGACTTATCCTTCATGAATTTATCTAGTTCCTTTTTTGATCCCTGTTTATAATTTTGGCTTCTGCCAAGGCACCCTTACGCTATCCCCATACTGGTGTTAAGTGCCCTCACAGCTCCCTAATGGGCATATAAGAAGTACAAAGGCCATGTCTGTCTTCCTTGCTCCCCATCAATATACTTCCCCTCTCCCCACTCCCCATTGTGTCATTCAACAGGAAGATGGAGCAACAGAACATTGTGTGTCAGAAGTTCATTCCATGGTTCCCGAATGCTTTGGGAAAGTATACGCTACACTTGTTCATCTTTTCCTGTTTCTCCACTGGGACACTGATGTAAAGATATCCTCTCATATCTGTATGAATGTCAACTATTACGATTTGTTCTATACCCATCTTTGGCTCTTCCAGTTTGGATTCCGCTGGGAGCGGTTCTTCATATGCCTAATTGGAATGTTAGAGATGCAATCCAACATCTGTTGATTGGCAAATAAGTTTTTAAAGCAGATTGCAATATGTGTTTACAATCATGCAAAAAGAGCACTCTGAATTTGAAAACTGTAAAATGGCGTCTGCCTTTCAAGGTAGTGAATAAGGCTGTAATAGATTCATTCACTTGCCTCTCAGCCTTTGGCCCCTTTTTAGCCCACTAGCCAATCAGCGGCATTTCTTCTTCTGCTGTCACCCATGCCCTTTATTGTCTGTCTGTTCCCGCCCCCTTTTATATACAGAGATGTAACCCCTCAGCTCAAGGACCTGTTAGCTTCTGTTACTAGCGTTCTACTCCCTGGCTCTTCCCCTTCCTCTGTTTCCTTCCCACAAGGCTTATATAGCACTGTGAGTAAAGAGGCTTCCAGCTATTCCCCATTTTGTTCAGCTTACTCAGCCAGCTCTAATTACGCTTTTTCTGCTGGAGCTGGTGTGGCAGAGCTCTGGCTCGCTCTTTTTAGCCAGCAATCTGTCTCAAAGACATGCTATTAAAATATGCCTGGTTATTTCTTGATTATGTAAATTAATACTTTCAGAAAGTTACTTTCTTCCCTTCAATAAAAAAGGAACAGTTGAGTAAAAGTTAACCGCATGAGGCAGGACTTACAGAAAATTTTTGAATTTCTAGCCACTTGTGATCAGACTTGTTTGCAAATTATGAAGTATTTCATTTGGAGTTGGATAAATGTATTGGAAGGGCATGCATTTGTAGCACAAATGATAAGTTACATGCATGCTGTTAACACAGGTCTAGGCTCCTCTTTCTCATCTCTTTCCTACTTCGTTCTAGAACAGTGGTGTCTGACCTGATGCCATCAAGGTAGATTGCACTAAAATTTGTGTTTGATTAAGCACTGAAAGTGTTCCATGAGCTGGATCCTCTGTATGTGAAGCACTTAACAGCAAGGTTGACTTAAATCTCTACAGAGAAAGATAGGGGGCATTGCCTTCTACTGCTCGCTTTGTGTTGTGTGTTTGTGAAAGGGGTATGTTTGTTTACATGTGAAATGAAGTTATCTTTTTGTAACAAATTTGATAAATTTCACCTCTGCTCAGTGTCAACCTGGGAGGGAGGGTGATGTCAGTGATGTAAAATTGGAAAAGGGGGATTTTCTCTAAGCTTCTAAATTGCTGGGGTTGGGGGAAGTAGAAAACCATTTAAATGGGCAGTAATTTACCACGCTTTACAAAGATATGATTTATCTTTTGTGTGTTTATTTTACTTCCTAGCTGAATCCCTTTTCGAACTTCTCTAGTTGTGGCTGAGAATTGTAAGAACTGTGTACTGTGCTGAATACTTGATTGAAATGTGTAACAAATATATAAAATGAAGATGTGGAAATAATGTGTCAATATAATCAGTAGCATGATTAACTTTTACACATCCATATATATGATTCTGTCTCTCACAAGAAAAATCTGTCCCATCTTTGCAGCAAAGAGAGCAGAGTGCCAGAATCAAGTCTCAGGATAGGAAGATTCTCAAATACTTTCACAACTATACCTCAGTATTCTTCTTGTATTCAGGAAAGCACTAGTATAAAATTTTAATGGTCAAACAACAAAATACATTTTAGGTTGGTGAATTATTATTTTTAGAAAAGTACATATTAGCAAAGTTCTAGTATAACTGCAGTAAATTCCATTTATTGTATTGGATCCCAGTAAAGCTGCAGGCATTACAGGTTGATGGTTGTCAAAAAAAAAATCCAGTGTTGCATATGCATAGGGAGGATGTGCTTTACACGTTACACCTTTTTCACTAGCATACATGGCGAAGTCTTCTAGAGTTTTGTTTATATGTACAACTTGGTTTATACACAAATATTTGTCTCAAACACTGCTTATGCTTTAAAATACATTTTGTTCACTTTAAGAGCTGTAGCTTTAAATTGATCTAGTCTCCAAAAGCTATAAACAATGTCTGGAGCAGACAGCAACAACTGACATGTGCAACATAGAACCAATTAAAGATGATCTTCAGAAGCATTGCTTGTGCAATTGATATATATTTTTGCTTGATGGAGATCAATCATTTTAGTCTTTCCTGCGTTAGTAGTAGCCTGGATGATAGCAGGTACTTAAGTAGTTAACTGATTCCCAGTTGTCTCAGTGATTTATGTTGGTCAGATTCTTAAAGCATAGCAAGGGAGTGAAGTTCCTGTTCCAGCAGCTGTTTTTTTTTTTTTGGTCTGTTAGTCTGGAGTCACAAGGAGCAGGCTGAATTAGATGTCTGCCCACAGGGCTGTAATCAGCAGCCTGTGACAGTACTGAGAGAGGAGAATGAATTTAACATGCTCCTTGCCACGTTTTTTTTCAGATACTGGCCAGAAGAAGAACCCGGACAAGAAAGATGGGCGACGAATGTCTTTTCAGAAGCCTAAAGGGACTATTGAATATACAGT
This sequence comes from Carettochelys insculpta, assembly GCF_033958435.1. Taxonomy (NCBI): domain Eukaryota; kingdom Metazoa; phylum Chordata; order Testudines; family Carettochelyidae; genus Carettochelys; species Carettochelys insculpta. The sequence goes on along the minus strand of NC_134138.1, from coordinate 38,270,151 downwards.
GAGTTGCTGCTTGGCTGTTTAAATATTGCTTGTGCAGAGTCTTGAAGTTTTTGAAATGCAGTACAAACAAAATAGCTTTACTAATTGCCTTTGTTCACTTCAATCCATACTTCAGTTCTGATAATGGGGATTTATTAAGAATTAAGTAGCTAGTACTCTTTAGGTTTTTGAGGAGGCATATGACGCATGCCACAAAAGTGAAACTTCAGGTGTCTGTGAAGGTTAAGTAAGTTTATTGATTTAACATGTATTCAGCTATCTCTTGAAGTCTAATTATTCAGTAACTTCCAGTAAATATCTTGAACAATAAAATCACTTTTAAAGCTTTCAACCTCATTAACAATCCATTGAATACAAGAGAAATAATAAAAATAAGATCTGTCTTGTTATCTTCTCAGCATTCTCCTACCAATTTCCATCAATCTATATCTAACAGAACTGTACTCTGTTTTCTTAGCAGCATGTGAAAATGGAGCCTTTCTCTGATTGTTATGTTCTTGAAATGACCCTCAAACTGTGCTGCAGTCAGTTGCTGGTTACTAGGGGAAACTGAAGTGAGAAATATCTGTCTTATGTTTTGTGTTTTTAGTCTGTATAATAATTGCATATGCATTTTCAATTAATATGTTGAAAATCAAACACATAGCTCATGAAGAGTATAGAAGCTTTGTCATGAAATAAAAACATTTTCTTTTATCAAAATCCATAAATAGGATATAAAGAGATCCTGTAAAATAAACTATGGCTTTATACAAGAATTAACTTTTTCTTACCTACTTATATGGATAACCCTTCACTTGAAGAAAGATTGTGGGAGGAGAGGCCTTGGGAGTTCTCGAGATTAGTTCCAAGATAACTTTAGTCTGGCATGCTGACATATAAAACAAGATTACTTCTTATACTGCTTAGTTGTTCAATCTTTATTTTACTGATGTTGCAATATATATTTAAGCTCTCAGATGTTGCTTTTTTTAAAGATACAATAATTTTCTTAATATACGTACAAAGTCATAGAAATTATAATTGCCTTCTAATTACATCACTGAAATATCTAGAAAAGACGGTCACATGCAACTTCACAAAATCAAGAAAACCCAGTCCTGTAGCACCTCAAAGACTAACAATACTATTTATTAAGTGATGAGCTTCCTTGGCTAGACCCACTTCATCAGATCTGGAGAACAACTGAAGTATTAATCAACTGTCATCTTGTACAATTAACAAAACCCTTCTAATACTGCACAAAGTAACTCTGACATATACAGAGAAACAAAACAGGAAAGTCTAACACAGTATTCTGTACAATAATAAATCAGTTGAGTGTATTTTTGAAATAACTGTCTTTGTACTATGTAAACACACAGTTTTATATTTCAGTAGCTTAGAAAGTGTATATGGGTGTTTTTTGTATGCCATAATTGAATTTGTAACTTAAGGGTTTTTGTTTGTAACATTTAGTGCATTATAGATGGTATCGCCAACAGTACTTATCACTTGATTTAGTGAAGGAATATTGTTCTCATAGTGTGGCTTCAATTAAAGGGATCCTATTTGTGCATCTGCAGCACATGTGTTTTTTGATTTACTTAAGAGTTCAATATTCATGTAGTCATGCATTAGTCTCCTTAGTGATTTTTTTTCTGTTCACGTGTTCTGTTGCATCAAGCTTATAATAGTTTGCAGTAACATGTCCCATAAACCCTCTGTTTAATGGACCCTGAAATAACAGACACTTCTGCCAGCACTCCTGCTCCTTCTCCCCTCTCTGCCCCTCTGCATCAAATAAATGCCAGAGACTCCCCAGAGCTGCCACCAGGGCTGAAGAAGCTGCTGGGGCGGTTGGGTCTGCCAGGACTGGAGGGGCCACCTTGCCTTTCTGATATCCTGGAACTACCATGAGTACAACAATACTGCATACCGTTTCCAGTAGGTAGCAGCACTGAAACTGCAGACATCATTAATTATGCTTTTGAATAGCATTTCCATGCAAGTATTATCTCCTATATGGCCTCCACTACTGTCAAAAGTGAGAATCTAATTTTAATGCACTTATTCTGATGTCATTTATGTTTGCAGCCTATAGTAAAAAAAATCCTGTCACTTATTTGAATGCTGCCTGATACATGATAAAAACAACTTGAATTTTGGATGTTGAAGTGAGTCTGGAAAGAATTTTTGTTTAGCTGACTGTGCATGGTGGGTGGATTATTGTGGAGGGAAAGGTTAAAGGAGAGGGCTAAGAATATGGAATTCATGGACCATTATTTTTTATTCGGTGCGCTTTTTGACTCCTCTGTCATAGAGGCCCCAAAGAAAGGTTGTTTTATATACTACTGTCATTACCAACACCTCTACACATTCTACAGAATTTGAAGAACTGAAAAGCTTTAATGCTGGATTTTTATTGTTGGATATGTATGCAAGACACATTTCTGGACACTTCAGACAGCCTTACAGGAACTAAAGTTGCAGCCCAAAGGTCCAGTTCTAAATTTAGCAATGCCTTCTCTTTTTGTGCTTCCTGCTTCCTCCATTTCTTTTCCCAGGAGGCAAGGGCAACCTAGAAAAGGTGGGTCTTTATGCTGACTTGCTTCAAATAGTGTGCTTCTTCCATGGATTCCTAAAAAGTCTGCTTTATCACGTTCATTCAGAGCTGTCCTTACCCATATGCAGACTACACAGCTGAGTATGGCATTCTTGAATTTGGAGCATCACTGGGTCTTAATGTCCACCATCTGCGTCTTCCTATCCCTGTTCTTTGGCACTTTCTCTGGACAGGATCTCGTTAACGGGAAAAAAGCCAGAACTGTTAGCAGCAGAACCTGGGAAAGAGCCATTCAAATGGTAAAGAAGCCATGTAAAAGGCATATACCTATCTCTTGTCAGTTTCTAAATTTACTGTGTTTGTCTACAGGATCTTAGTTTAAAACGTGTGTGGGAATCCTTTGGATCAGGGGCTGCTGACCCAGAGAAAAATCAGTTAGTGACCACAGATGAGAAGACTGACCAAAACCTTACAGATGTGGTCCCCAAGTAGACATTTACCTCATTAAACTTAAGCTGCACATGAGAGCCTAGGAATACTCGGACTTCTAGATTTTGTGGAGGCACCCTAGGTTATAGGGATGAGCCAAAATTGAGGGGTTCAGTGTCTGGGAGGGGGGCTACCAAAGAGTGGGCAGGGGATGTGGGATCCAGGCAGAAGGGTGGGTGTGGAGTCTGGGTGGGACATAGGTGTAGGAGTGGGTTGGATATGAGGGGCCTGGACAAGAAATAGGTGCAGGAGTGGGATGGGGGTGGGAGTGTGAGGTCTAGGTAGGAGGGGATTAGGATCAGAAGGAGGGAGGGTGCAGAAGCAGGTTGGCAATCGGTGGTCTGGACAGGAGGTGGTGAGAGGGAGGCTGCAGGGGTGGGCTGGGGGTGCTGCCTGGAAGAGGATTCAGAAGCAGGGGGACCTGGGGAAAGGGTGGGGGCAGGAGCAGACTGGGGTTGGGGAGGGAGGGTTCTGGAGAGGAGGGGGCTGGGGGCTGCATCACCTACCTGGTGCAACTCTGGAAGAGTGCACATGGCTCTGCATGCAGCAGGGGAGCATTCCCAGCTGTGCACACACCGAAACACACCATTCCCATTGGCTGCAATGGGGCCAGTGAGAGTGATAGGGGGATGGTGTCAGTGGGGAGTGCTCCTCTGTAGCATGCAGGAGCCACTCTTCCACACCCCAGTCCCCAGCCAGGAAGAGCCTGCAGGCCATTTTGTGACTCTATTTGCCTGAATTGGGGCAACTCCTCCTGCTGTAGTGAGGATCCAGGGCTGGTACTTCAGCCACAGTGCCCCATTGTTGGCTCATGCTTGTGGAGCAGAGGGAGTGGAACACCTGAGCCTCGCAGGCTAGATCGAGGCAAGCCAGATCTGACCTACAGGCAGTGGATTTCCCCCCAACCCCTGCTTTAAAATTTGTTTAAAACTTTTATTAATGTGTTGCTGAGGATTCTGAAATCACGGCTCAAAAATTATCCCCCTAATCCCTCTTGGCTGTAATTGGGCATAGGAACACCAGTTTAACAGTACTGTGTTGGGTCCCATAAATCCTATGGATGGCCCTGCTTGCATTTGTGTTGATGGTTCTTGTTTCTTGACATTAAGTCTGGAAGAAAATAGACTTAAACATCAGAAAGCATATGGCATCCCCTTTAGAAGGAAGGTTTATTTTTGTTCAAATCCCCAGATCTTTCCATTATCTTTTTTTCTTAATGACAATTCCTCCTATCCTCTAAATCAGTTATTCAATAGAGAGATACTTCTGGTTTAAATATTAACACCTTGTACATAGTGTTAAGTATTTATACTATATTGTATTGAGGTTATTTTTAGAATAACCAGTTTAACACTTTTCACATTCTAATTTGTTTAGATTTCTGTTGACATTGTGCTCCTACAATTTTCTAATTCTCAGGATATTCTTGTGCTAGTGTTCCAAACCTTCATGGAAAAAAATTAAAACAACTTTTTCCATTGAAATCTGTAGTGGTGTTTACAGAAATATACCTGCTATGGCAGTGTAAGTTTTGGGAACTCTTTCTCTAGAGATACAGTAATCCTGAAGCAAAAGAAATCTATTTTTATACTAAAATATAAATATTAATTTAGTTATTTACCAATTTTAATAAGCTCAAATGGACATAGAATTGGCCAACTGACTGAACTCACAATAGTAGTTGGAGACCCACCGAGAGAAGTAAATGAAAAACATTGACAGGGCTAGATGAATACCCAGAAACCAGCTACTTCTAGATAGGCCAAAGAATGTTAATAACAGAACACCACTTGTCTTTACCTATAACCTCCAACTCAAACCCCTCCAGCATACTGACAATCCAAAACCTATGCTGGAACATGAGAAGAGGAAATGGTGCACTATATCCTAGAAATCCATACCTGGAAAAGGATTGAGAAGGTGTGGGAGCAGAGGGGTCCCCAGCTGTCGGGGTTGGGAGACTCTGTGGCTGGAGCCTTCTCCCTCTCTTCCCCCAGCAGTGCAGCTGTCTGACTGCCATGCAGTTGGGGGAAGGGAGGGATGGAGAAGGTCCTTGGCCTGGTCCCTGGCTCCCTGTTTGCGGGAGCCAAGTGGCAGCTCCCGTGCACTGGCAGGACCAGGAAACTGACAAGCCAGGAGCTGGTCAGTTTCCGGTCCTGCAAGCTGCAGGCAGACTGCAACTAGGCTGCCCCCTGATTCCCAGCTCCCTGCCACTCTGTGAGCCAGGAAACTGACCAGCCCTGGTGGGCTGGTCAGTTTCCCGGCTCCTGCAAGACCAGGGGAGCCAGGATCGAGGTTGCAGCCTGGTTCCCATCTCCCTCTCCACTGACTTGCATGAAACTTTGAGTTACACACGGTTTGCAGGAATGCAAGCCCTGCATAACTCAAGGGTTTACTGTAATTTTTTTTTTTTGCTCATCTGAGATCAGACAAGAAATTGGCTTATGGTAAAAGTTTAACCACTTTAGCAACTTAACAATTGACTTTGTTGACTTCTCTTGTGTGTATGAATTTAAGCTAAATGAAATCCAAAACATCACATAATTAATTTTAATAAATGTTTGGAGAGTTCTAGATAAAACACTTTCTGACTTGACTGTCAGTTTATTGCTATGTTTCCAATGAACAGTAAATGCCTGGCTCATGTTACGTTCCTTTCTGTTGTTTGGTTTTAAAATAGTAATTAAAAAGTGATGTTTCCGAATAGTGGAATTTTTTGCTTTTGTATAAACTGGTAGAAAACCTTGAAGTTGCACACATCTCCATGAGAGAGATACCCTTACTCTGTATAGTTAGGGTATTGTAGTGTACCTGTAGATACCGCATTACACTCTCATCAATTTCATGGATCAGCAGGACCAAACACAAGTTATAGTTTATAGTGTGTAGGCATGCCTTTAATTGTATTCAGGTAATAGACTGCTGCGGATTTTTTTTTCCCCGTCACAAGTAACAAAATCCTTTGGCATCCCAAATTTCAGTTGAAGAACATATGCTTGTTTAGTACTACTAGTTTCTTCCAGTTCCAAGGGAGAATGTGTAGCTGTGCAAGGAGGACTCTTTTCAAAGCTGCCTTTTTTAGTTGTCCTTAGAACCTGCCTGAAATAATCTTTCAGTTCCTTGCTGTAGCAAAAATTAATGAACATTCACAAACCTACTCCTTGCTCCTAGAAAGCTGTATTTTCTTCCCATGTACAATACATTGGCTTACAAAACTGACTTTATCCTGCCAAAACAGTTTGCACCACAGACCACTGAATTCAGCTCAGTTTAAAAAATTTGTGGAATAAGTGTTGCCTGAAGGCGAAATGGGAGAAGCCAACTAATTATGCAAGATTCTTTTCAAACAACTTGTTTCTCTCGTGCATTTATATATATGCTAGAAAGAAATGCATGTGTGCGTGCACACATCCTCAATAAAAACAAAAACAAAAAGGCAGTCCAGTAGCACTTTAAAGACTAACAAAATAATTTATTAGGTGTTGAGCTTTTGTGGGATAGACCCACTTCTTCAGACCATAGCCGTACCAGAACAGACTCCAAATTTAAGGCACAGAGAACCAAAAATAGTGATCAAGGTAGAGAAATCAGAAAGAGTACAATCAGAAAAAGTGTAATCAGGGTAGGCAAATTGATTATACTCTGAAAGATTTCTCTACCTTGATCACAATTTTTGGTTCTCTGTGCCTTAAATTTGGAGTCTGTTCTGGTACGGCTATGGTCTGAAGAAGTGGGACTGTCCCACAAAAGCTCAACACCTAATAAATTATTTTGTTAGTCTTTAAAGTGCTACTGGACTGCCTTTTTGTTTTGATACAATATAGAATAATATGGCTATCTCTCTGTTAATATTCCTCACTGATATTTGAGTCTTAGCTATTAATTTAAATGATAGCTGCACCTGTCTGAATTTTCTTATTTCCTCAAGACTCAGCTATTACCAAGCTGAGTATCTGCAACATCCACTGAAATTTCTTGTCGAAGCTTCCGTGCGATAACCATGGAAGAAGCCATAGTAAAATGTTTGAATTGGTTTGTGCTACAGGTCTTGGTGACCGTACCTTCTGAAGTTACTTTATTTTATTCTTTTTAGTACCAACTGTTTTTTTTTTTTTCCTGAAACGTTCCCTGTTTGCTTTATCAACATTTATCACTAGTTTCACTTAAGGGGACACTCAGATTAGTTTCTAGATTTTAGATTTTTAAAATATAGTATTAAAAAAGTAAGAAGAAAAATCTTACTTTTGGTTGAAAAGTGGAATTTGAGGGATGCAGAGTTATAATTCCCGTATTCTTTTGTGCAACTGAGCATTAAACTGTTTCATTTCAGGAACAAAAAGTTAAGCAGACCAGTCTTTTTCCATTACCCAAGTAGAGTGGAAAATAAAGTTAAGTGATATTTGCTTCACTGTAAAGAAATAGTTCTAGTAAGTATTAGACTGTGACCTTCTAAGACTAAACTCCTGTTTTATCAGTGTGCTGCCCCCTTCATAAAGCATTGACTAATTTGGAGATTATTTCTACATTGTCAAAGCGTAGTTCATTAGTGTCACTAAATTGTTAGCTACTGCGTAATTTAACAAAAGAAGTGCTTGTTCCTCAATATTCATTCTAATGTACTATAATAATGACCTTAAATGATCCAGTTCATATTGGTGATGTGTGGTGCAATAATTCCCATGACAGGAATGTTAAAATCAATGGTTTCAACCTGTTTAGAAAGGATTACATGCCTAAAAGGCAATGGCAAATGTCAATAATGGCATTACCTGTTTCCAAGTTACTGATAACGTAGAGGAAAATAATCTTGAATAATTATTGATCAGTGTCTTAATAGATAAAGTGCAGAATTTGATACTGGTGTCCTCTACAGAGCACTAGTGCATACTTGCAGAACAGAATGATTAGTTTCTTGTACACCACAAATAAGTGTATAGGAAAAACAGCTCTGTGATTCTGTTTCTGTGTTTTGTTTCATTTAAATTAAGATATCTAACATATGATCTAGACTGTAAGAAGGAAATAGTGGCTAGAATAGCGAAAGCAAGAGTGAATTTGAAGGCGATGGATAAGATCTGGAAGAACGAAGCTGGGCATCTTGAAAACGTGTATTCAGCAGCATGTTATAAAAATGTGAGGTATGGGTGATAACAAAAGATTCGAAAAGAAGAATATTGGCATTTGAAAGGAGTTGTTATAGAAAGATTCTGAGAATAGGATAGATGCAGAAGGTCACCAATGAGGAATTATATAGGAAGATACAGCCAAAAGAGAACCTGCTGCAGAAGGTTATAAAATGGAAGCTACAACTATTTGGACATATTTGCAGAATGAACGATGAACGAAAAATCAAGATCCTAGTGTTCAGCATAATGGATGGTTTGAATAGGAGAGGCAGACTCCACAGAGAATGGATAGCTGATGTAGTAGATTGGTGCCGAGCTAGTCTACAGAAGCTAGCCCACTCTACACTGGATAGGGAAAGATGGAAGGAAATAGTGAGAGAGGCATCAGACACCAACGGGCTCTGAGCCTATGGTTGATGATGATGATGATGATATAAGAGGTGTATTCTTATTATGCATAATACATTTTCAGTGTTTTGAAGTATTAACTCAATATTCAGTTGTAAACTTTTGAAAGAACAGCCATGTTTTCTTCAGAAGTCTGAACAGCCTCTATTCCTAAGACATTTGCAACTCTGAGATTTTACTGTAGAAGCTGTGGCAGACCCCTACCTGGAAGCTGCAGGAACCTTCTGGAAGAACACTATACCGGATGGTGGGCTAATACCTTTCTGTTTCCAGAGTAAGCCCAACTAGGACAGGCAGCTGGGGCCTCATTAGGAATCAGCACTCATTGGTCAGCTGAGGCCCTGTGCTCCCTATAAAAGGCTCCCCATCTGGTAGCAAGGGGGAAGGTTTTGGAAGGCGCACAGGAGTGGAGCAGAACAGAACAGAGCAAGTGAGGGAGTGTGCGAGCAAGAAGGTACCACGGGGAAGCGGTGGGCGAAGTGGCTCAGGGTGAGGTTGCTACTTTGGGGCAGGGGTGAAGGCCCTGCCCGTTGCCCCTTGTCCTCATAGGGACCCTGGGCCGGAGTCCAGGGTAGAGGGAGGGTCTGGACTCCCCCAACCCTTCCCCAGGGGGATTACTCCACCGGAGCAGGTGCGGGCCTGCAAGGGGACTGGCTTTATCCTCCCCTTTCTGGACTTGCCTGTGATGAGGATGGCTCACTAAGGGGAGACTCCTGCCTCTGGGAAGGCCTGGGCAGATAAGGGGTCTCCGTGAGTGTCTGAGGCACAACTGAGAAACGGCCCGGAAGCGCAGGGACCCACAGGGGCTGACAAGGGACTTTGTCACAAACCATTTGATAACAATTTGTCAGTCAGTTGTCTCTTACTGCATACATCTTCATAGTAGGAGGAAATGCGTCAAAGTGAGATCTATTTTTCTGCAATAGTTATTATCTTAATCTGCCACGCAGAAACTAACAGATTTTATTTTGAGATGTTCCTCTTGGGTGAGGGTTCATTAGGACATTCTCTTCCTTTCTATCATCCCACCATTTCCTTACATTTTTGAAGACACTCTTGGAAAAAATTACTTGTTCTGATGTAATCTCTTCCTCCTACATAATTCTTACTTCCAGTTGTAATTTTCTGTTTTTGCTCAAGATTTTTTTTATTTGAAAGCAGTGATTGACTGAATCCAACTTTAATAGAAACAAAAGAAGTATCCTCTACAGTAAAGAATTTCATACACTAGAGCCATGTCTACACGTGCATGCTACTTCGAAGTAGCGGCACTAACTTCGACGTTAGGCGGCGAGACGTCGAAGTCGCTAACCCCATGAGGGGATAGGAATAGCGCCCTACTTCGACGTTCAACGTCGAAGTAGGGACCGTGTAGTCATTGCACGTCCCGCAACTTCGAAATAGCAGGTCCGCCATGGCGGCCATCAGCTGAGGGGTTGAGAGACGCTCTCTCTCGAGCCCCTGCGGGGCTCTATGGTCACCGTGGGCAGCAGCCCTTAGCCCAGGGTTTCTGGCTGCTGCTGTGGCAGCTGGGGATCCATGCTGCAGGCACAGGGTCTGCAACCAGTTGTCGGCTCTGTGTATCTTGTGTTGTTTAGTGCAACTGTGTCTGGGAGGGGCCCTTTAAGGGAGCGGCTTGCTGTTGAGTCCGCCCTGTGACCCTGTCTGCAGCTGTGCCTGGCACCCTTATTTCGATGTGTGCTACTTTGGCGTGTAGACGTTCCCTCGCAGCGCCTGTTTCGATGTGGTGCTGCGCAACGTCGAAGTTGAACATCGACGTTGCCAGCCCTGGAGGACGTGTAGACGTTACTCATCGAAATAGGCTATTTCAATGTCGCTACTTCGAAATTAGCTACTTCGATGTAGCGTGCACGTGTAGACGTAGCCTAGTAGTGGAGACCCCTCTTATGGCAGAGGGGTGAAGAGGTAACTCACTGGTAGCTCCATGAAGCCAGTCTTGTAGGATCTTGCATGTCTTTCTGGAGTAGAGTCAAGAAGCTTTAGTGTTTGGGCTAGTACCTGAAGGTTCAGCCTAATGTGTGAGGTGATTTCTGTGGTTACTGGACTGGAAGGCGGGTTACTTTCAAGGAACCATCAGCTGCAAGGAACATACATAGACAGACCTTGATGCTGGCCTATGCCTCATGACATGCTGTTAGTCTGTGTGCATGCATATGTGCTGTATAATATGCCTGGTTAATCTCGTCATATACTGTACTAATGGCAGAAGTTTTATAAATTTAAACTGCACATACAATACCAAAGTTTACAATTTTTTAAACTAGTTATTTTTTTTCTTTCCATTGATACAGGTTGAATCAAGAGACACTCTGAACACTATTGCCTTGAAATTTGATACAACACCCAATGAACTGGTTCAGTTAAACAAATTTTTCTCCAGAGCAGTTGTTCCTGGACAGGTATTTTCTATTAATTACCTCAGTATAAACTGGGTGTGGGGGAAGTAGATGTTATACCACTTCTACTGAAAACAATGGGATGGGTCTCTCTCAACACACAAGGGATCCTATGGTTTGAATATCTATTTAAGATTCTTAAGTTGGAGTTCATGAACTTCATAAACTCACTTGGATTACTCAGTTGGGTAACAGCTACCAATGGTAGTTAGTCACTGCCTAACCCAGTCTTTGCTGTCTCTTTTTAAGGTTAAATTTGGAAAGATTAATAACAGCAAGCATGTTGAGAATCTCAAAGTAACTTTTTCAGATTCAAGACAAATATATTATTTTGTAAACAGGAATGTGATAAATATTGGGAGTTAGCAGCTTTTTTATAACAATAAGCATAATTTATTGCTATTACTTCTAACTGCAGCAAAAACTGTGCAACACTTGCAGGCCATTCCCATGAGTGTGGATTTGAGGAGCAAATAAATCTAATTTTTGGCATGCTTTGTAAAGAGTTGAATCTTAAAATGGATCATCAACTTTTTTTTGTAATTGGAATGGATATACTGAATATGTTCCTTAGTAATGCATCTTATTAACTGTAAATAATAGATTAACTGTAATCTATGAAAATGCCAGAGAAATTGTATGCTTTATGCAAGTACAGTACAGGCTCTGTTATCAGGCATGTTAGGATGCCAATTAATCAAATATTTTGGTTAACTGGGAGTTCTGCTTTACCAGTGGAATATTAATTTTGAAATAATTGAAATTAAATAAAATGAATAAAAAAGTCTACATGTACTCACCAGTCCAGTGGTAGGACTGTGCTGCAAATTGGTTAGTGTCTTAGAGTACTTAAGTGCGTACATGTAAATTTTTCAATGCACTAGGTTATCTTATGACGCTAAATGTCACTATGGGGAGCACATGTATACTTATAGATCCTTAAAAATGCACTTAACACTAAAACTATAAGGCACATAATATAATCTTCAAGCATTCAGAAGATCTAGTAGAAGTCTTGTTATACAGTATGCATGGTAATGGGGGGGGGCGTTGCTCGTTAATCAGATGTTCTAGTTACTCAAGCTTTTTCACTAAACAGAATAAACTTACTTAGTATTACACCTTTTTAACACCATTACTGTCTACAGTACTGTAATGTACTGCTTTTCTTAGTGCCTCAGGACCATCAAACAAATGCAGTTTCCACAAACACTGGAAAATAATGCCAGATATCCATTGGAATTTCTCCAGTTCACTGAAGAAAGAATTGTATGGCCATCTATGGCAGATGCCGGTTAATCAAGTTTTCCAGATATTAAAATGCCAGATAAAGCTTTTATTGTACTTTAGGATCTTGCAGTGCCTTGGTGTCATCATTATCAACAGATGCAGAAGGTTTAGGAGATAAGACTTAATCTGTAACAACCCTATAACACAGCTTGGTAACTAGATAGGCAGATTGGTATTGGTGGATAGCAGAAATGAAGGTTGATTAAGTGCCAGATAATGGAGCTTTAACAGTATTCAAAAGGGTATGAATAATTTACTAGACAAGTTTGAATTGTTTCTGGGCATGCTGTAAATTTTTTATTGTAAGTTCTTCTGTTTATGTCGTTTAGGTCTACATTATTACTGCTAACAAACTGCTTTAATATAGGCTTTCAAGAATTTAAATATTCAAAGCTTCAAAAATGCATTGTGTGGGTATATTCCTGCTCATTTAATGAATTGCTTTTATCAATGTACTTGTTCTATTGCATCTTTTTTGGAAGCAGGTGGAGGGAGGCACACCATAATGGAAACCAATGGGCACTCCTTTGTATGGCATGTTCTGTGTGTTATGCCAATGCATTCTTTGCCTTGTAAACCGATTAATAGAGAAGACTTTATTAAAACTGCTTGTATTGTTAGATAAGTGGTGATGGTAAAATTGGTTATTGGCAGCTAAATCTGTTTTTAATTTATTCTTTATAATTTTTCAAATCCAGCAGAACAAATTTCATAGAATAATTGACAAATCTGTATCAATTAGTGAAAATAAATCAGTGAAACTCTGAATGTAACTATTAACTGTAGCATTATGTTCAATTTCTTTATAGATTTTATATGTTCCTGACCCAGAATATGTTTCTAGTGCGGAGAGCTCCCCGTCTCTTAGTCCCATAAGTCCTTTGTCACCTACATCTTCAGAAGCTGAATTTGAAAAGGCTCCACTAGGTGTAAGTATATTTGTTTCTATGTATAGTGATATGTGCATCAGTTGCTTGAAAGGTAAGAAACAAAGAGTAGGAATAAGTGGTTAGGTTTCAGTATGCAGAGACGGGTAAGAGTGGTTTCCCACTCCTCTCTTGGATCTGGATGAGGACCAGTCCTATTCAACTTATTCACAGATTGTGTGGGGAAAAAAAGGAGTAAAGAGAGAGGTGACAAAATTTGCAAATGATACAAAATTACTCAAGATAGTTAAATCCAAAGCTGATTGCTAAGAATTACAAAAGGACCGCGTAAAACTGGGCAACAAAAGGACAGATGACATTCAATGCTGATGAATGCAAAGTAATATACATTGGAAAATGTGCATTATATCATATAGATATATAAAATGTTAGCTCTTACCCACTCGAGAAAGATTTTAGAGTCATTGCAGATAGTTCTCTGAAAATATCCGCTCGGTGTGCGGTAACGGGCAAAAAATTGAACAGAATGTTGGGAATCATGAAGAAAGGGATAGCTAAGACCCACTATGTAAATCCATGATATGCACACATCTTGAATACTGCCTGCAGATGTGGTTGTTCATCTCAAAAATATATTAGAATTACAAAAGATTGAAGAAAAGGGCAATGGAATCATTAAGAGTATGGAACAGCTTCCGTGTGAGGAGAGGATTAATAAAACTGGAACTTTTCAAATTGGAGAAGAGATGGCTAAAGGGGATATGATGGTCTGTAAAACCATGACTGTTCAGGCAACAGTGAATAAGGAAGAGAACAAGAACTAGGGGTCACCAACTGAAATTAATAGGTAGCAGGTTTAAAACAAACAAAAGGAGGTATTTTTTCATGTGACACACAGTCAAGCTGTGGAACTCTTTGCCAAAGACTGTTATGAAGGCCATGATTATAGAAGGATTCAAAAAAGAACTAGGTAAGTTGAAGGACCTATCCTTCATGAATAGCATTAGCCAGGATGGGCACAGATGGTGTTGCTAGCTGTGATTTTGCCAGAAAATGGAAATGGACGAAAGGGAATGGATTATTTGATGATTACCTGTTTTGTTCGTTCCCTCTAAGCACTGGGCATTGGCCGTTGTCAGAAGGCAGGATACTAGGCTAGAAAGACTGTTGGTTGACCCAGTATAGCCATTCTTATGTGCAATAATCTCATTTTGGAATACATCATTTTGAGATGATAGCGCAAAATATATATAATCTCCAGATGCATTTAAGCATGATACGCAAGTGCGAGTTGTCTGTATTTTGATGCACTGCATAACAAAACATTCTACTTTCATAAGGGAATATTTACTAAAACTTGTTTTCTCAGGCAGGGGAAGAGTAAGACGGGGGGGTCTTGCTTTCACACAACGCTATTTGTAGTGAAGGCACAAGTGAACATATGTTTATTTTAATTAAGTTGTTTGGGTTTGCATGCAGAAGATATATGCACAAGTTTTAAATCTTAAATGTAAAATTGCTAGATTGTTACCGAAACAGTAGTTAAAAGCTTAATTTTTTTCCAATACAATTACTTCTGGGGTAATTTTTTGCATCCATGGATGCACAGAACATGTGCATCCACCCCAGCATTCATCCCATTCTCCTTCCCTTCCCCTGAAAATACATTTCTGCCCCAAACAAAAAGCAGTCAAGTAGCACTTTAAAGACTAGCAAAATAGTTTATTAGGTGAGCTTTCGTGGGACAGACCCACTTCTTCAGACCATAGCCAGACCAGAACAGACTCAATATTTCAGACAAAGAGAACCAAAAACAGTAAGCAAGGAGGACAAATCAGAAAAAGATAATCAAGGTGAGAATCAGAGAGTGGAGGGGTGGGGGGGGAAGGTCAAGAATTAGACTGAGCCAATTCTTGACCTTCCCCCCCCACCCCTCCACACTCTGATTTGTCCTCCTTGCTTACTGTTTTTGGTTCTCTGTGTCTTAAATATTGAGTCTGTTCTGGTCTGGCTATGGTCTGAAGAAGTGGGTCTGTCCCACGAAAGCTCACCTAATAAACTATTTTGCTAGTCTTTAAAGTGCTACTTGACTGCTTTTTGTTTTGATAGTGTATAAACTAGCACGGCTTCCTCTCTGTTGCTATTTCTGCCCAAGAATTTCTGTATTTCCACCTTTAGCCCATTAGAGGCTGCTAGAGCAACAGAACAACCCAGCAGCATAAACTGCTCTGGAACCAGAACAGAACAGCCTCTTTTGGATGTATGATGGAACTGTAGCACTTCTCAGTGCAAAATGTGTATGCCCTGTGCTGCTGGATTCCCCTAGGAGTAGAAGTTCATCAAAGCACCTTACCCATGGATCCAGGTTAAGATAAAGTGGAGCTGGTTTGAGTTCATACCCAGGATTCAGAATGGACAGTGAGAGGGACATAGTGGAGCATGGAGCTAGTTTGGTGACAACATTGAATGTGGGGGACGGGGGAGGTGGGGGCAGGGACACATTGGGGTGGGGGTCTGCAGGGGTGAGGACAGATGTGCCTTGCCCAATATGAGATGCTTGGTATCAGCCAGGGTCTTCACTCCTCAAATCACTTCCAGTCACCCTTCTTCCCTCCACTGCACCCCTCTCTTGCGCTAAAAGAAAAAAAAAGCTTGTTCCATGCTTTTCCCCACTGTTATCCAGCTCGCCTCCAGGTTCACTCTGGCTTCTTTGCTCTCACTTTGCTTTCTACCCTGATGCCCCAAGACCTTTATGCTACTTCTTACAAGTTCAGGAAATGCAGTTCTCTACATTAAATTAATTGAATTACTGAACATTTTGTATTAAATGCAGAGTGAGGAATGTGTCAAAAAAAATTACCAATCAAAAGTACACATGCATGTTTCCATTAGAAAACAGCACAAGTGGAAAAGCTAAGATTTGGTGAATAGTTCTCTTCTGATCTTGAGAGATGAAGGATTTTATAGTATTTGGAACTGGCCAGAAAGCAGTTTTAAAGTCCCATTCGTAAATTTTATTTGTCTGTTGATAAAAGCGAAATACTGGAACAAAGTCCACAGCTGGCAGAACCTCAGCTAGCCCCATAAATGTTAGAGCCCTGACCTTCATCTTCCTTCCTTCCTTCCTTTTCTCTTGCTCACTCTCTGTCTCTGACTGCTGACCCTCCTCCCCAGATATCAAATTCTTCTGTCACCTTAGTCATTGTATGCAGTTTTGAATTATCGTCAGTAAATCTTCTAGTAAACTTAAAGTTCTGTAGTATTATAAAATGAAACAGGGAAAATCTACAAAAAGAGTGCTAACTTTTTATTTCTTCCAAGAGTAACATTTACAGTAGAGATTGAAAAATAAATCACGTGAATGTGAATGAAAAAAAAATTGCCCTACACATAAGGACACAAAACTGTAAGGCTGTCAGAATGTCCCTGTGTGTGCTTAAAAACAATTGCAATCTTATTTGTTATCAAGAGGTTATTTGCTCATTATGAACATAGAAGTCAAACAGAGGAATCACTAAGGCTATGTCTACACTAGCCCCAAACTTCAAAATGGCCATGCAAATGGCCATTTCGAAGTTTACTAATGAAGCACTGAAATACATATTCAGCGCCTCATTAGCATGTGGGCGGCCGCTGCACTTCGAAATTGACGCGGCTTGCTGCCGCGTGGCTTGTCTAGACGGGGCTTCTTTTCGAAAGGACCCCGCCTACTTCAAAGTCCCCTTATTCCTATAAGCAGATGGGAATAAGGGGACTTCGAAGTAGGAGGGGTCCTTTTGAAAAGGAGCCCCATCTGGACGAGCCGTGTCAATTTCGAAGTGCCGCGGCTGCCCGCATGCTGATGAGGCACTGAATATGTATTTCAGCGCTTCATTAGTAAACTTCAAAATGGCCATTTCAAAGTTTGGGGCTAGTGTAAACACGGCCTAAGATTTGTTAAGAAAAGGTAAGCTTACCCATGGCAAGTGGTTCCTGTGGTCATTTTGTTTTTTTAAATTGAGATTACCAAGTAAAATGTGTATTTTACTCATTTGGTTTTTTTTTAAAATTAAGCAATATTCTAACAAGGGAGGGAGTAGATACCCATGTGGCTTGTGCAGAATGACTTTTCACCATTACAGTGAATACATCAGCTTACTTTATAATTGTATCAAGTACTTGCAACTTGGCAGAGTTGGGACAAAGCCAAGTAATTGTGATTTATATTGTGTATAGTCGGATTTTTTCCTCCTTAAGGTTAATATTTGTATTCAAGCATAGTGTGAGAACTTACTTTGAAAAGGCAAAGTACAAGCAAACACGTTGCATGTGGGTTCTTGTTTACCAATCTGATAAACAGTTGCAAAAGAGGCTCTAATAAAGAGGGTGCAGTCGCTGAAAACTTGAAATGCAGCTTAGGATAAGATTGAATACCTGTTATGAATATAGAACGTGAAGAGATGCTTCCAAGCAACAATTTGGAATTAATCGGTAGACAGGTTCTGCTTTAAGACATTGGTTCTGAAACTGCAGGCCACTAGTAGTCCCCAGCCACCATGCAGGTGGGCTGCAAGACTAAGGACTTGCCCCTCCACTCACCTACAGTGGTGAGCCCATGTTAGCATTGCAGTCCTGCAATATTGCCTTCCCTGCAAGGTTCTTTTGTCAGCACCAGCTTCTCGCTGTGGGTGGGGTGAGGGCAGCCCCACAAGCCAGGCTGCATCTGCAGTACAAGATAAATTTGAATTTAATTCAGTTAGCTCAATTTAAAAAAAAAAAAAAAAAACCCCAAGTGACTGTCTTCACTGTAAATACTATTAGCTCAATTTTTGGGTGCACTAATCTCGAGATTACAAAATTGCAGTTACCTGACTGGTAGAGCGTCAAGCTTAAATTCAGAAGTTCAATTAAAGGCCCGTGTGGAAGCGCCATGTCTTAAAAGCAAATTTATTAGCCTCCAGATGTGTCCTGCATGTAACCCAGAGTGCCCATCTATTCTCCACTCTGGCTGGTGGTCTCCAGTAACAGGAAGAACATGAATTTCCAAATGAAAGCAGCGAGCCTGTAGCTGTGGGCTCGTGTTAGTATGACAGCCTGAGAAATGTCTGTCTTTGCTGTTAGCTCTGTGAGCACATCTGCCCATTCAGATAGCCACTGCAGGGAGTTCACAGCTCTGTTTGTAAACTTTTTTTTTTTTTCCCCCAGCACTGCCTGGTGCCAGCCCATGCCCTGCTGTACCACATGTTAGCAAGTCTGTGCTGGGGGTTGTGCTTACATAACATGACTAGAAACTTCTTCTCAGCAGTTTACATTTGTGTCCAAACCCTCTTCCATCTCTCATGGGCACCACAGAGACTGGGTCTTCCCAGGCTCTGTCACATCACACAGGTATCTCCTAATCCAACCCGATAAAAGGATGTGCCTGCATTTGGTGCTGACCATGCTGCCAGTTGTGTGTTTAGGGCTCCAAGGGCAGGAAAGATATTCTGGGCTTTGCTGCTGCCATGGGGAAGTTTCCCCGGCGGCTAAGAAACTGGGAGCCTTGCTGTCACCATGGGGAAGGACCACTTTGACTGGCCCCCCCACTTAGCCCCCCCCCCACTTAGCCTGTACTGGGGCTTGCTGCTGCCGGGGAAAAATATCCCCCCCCCACCCCCGGCAGCTAAGATACAAGGGGACTTTGCTGCCACTGGGGAAAAGTCTCCCCCAGCGGCTAAGAAATTCGGGGTTGGCTGCTGCCGTGAGGTGGGACCACCTCAATTGGCCCCCCACTGACTCCCATCTCCTTCACCTACACCAGGCCTTGCTGCTGCCAGGGAAAAGTCTCCCCCGGCAGCTAAGAAATACGGGGACCTTTGCTGCCACTGTGGAAAAGCCCATAACGGGGCTTGCTGCCACCGGGGGATGGGAAGTCTCATGAGCTGTGGGGACTTATTCCCCATAAAGGGACCATGTAAACTGGTCCCTCAGCACTTGCTTCTTTTTTTCCTACACTTTTCTATCCTCTTTCTTCTCACTTTCAGATACAGTCTGGACCCCTGCATTATTTTCAGGGATCACATGCATGCAATGATGGGAGGTTTGACGGTCATGGCAGTTGAGAACAGCGTTGCTGCACCCGTGTTAGCAATATAATGTGAGGGGAAACAAAAAAATTATTTTTTCCTTCACTTTTCTATCCTCTTTCTTCTAATGTTGAGGGTACCTGCATTATTTTCAGGGAGTGGCATATTTTCAGGGATCAGGAGGGGAGTGCAGAAAATGCAGCATGGAAAGATGTCAAGACCAGCGAGCATACCCAGAATGCTACGGGGGTAAGGGAACTGTGAGAGAGCTTCCCACAGTGCACTGCTGCAACAGAGCAACAAATGTGGCAGCAATGACTCGACTTTGTGAGGAGCACGTGAGGAGTGAGGATGGTCAAATTCAAACGTATAAATTCCAGAATTAGAAAATCGATATAAATAAATTCAAATGTATCTCATAGTGTAGACACAGACCCAGATCCAGTTTGCAGGGGGAAGAAGCACAACTTTGTGCATTGCAGTGTCCCTTCCTTCTGGTGGGGGGAGTGCAGTGCCGGAAACCACTCTTAGGAGGGTTTCCCCACTATTCCCATTGGCCAGAATTGCTCCCTCCTTCCTGGCTAGACACTGCACCTCCCCTTGCACCTGCACCCTCTCCCGTGGCTAGACAGCCTACTCCTAGCTCATTACTGCACCTTCCCTGCCTTCCAGACCTCCCACCTTCATCCCACTCCTGCACCTTCCCTCACAGCCAGACCTCCAGTCTCAGCCTGCTTCAGCACTGTACCTCCCATGCTGACTCACCCACCACCACCCTCAACTTCCTCCTTATCCCACTCCCAGGCAGCCCCTTCCCACACACTGAACCCCTCATTTTTGGCCTCACCCCATAGTCCGGGAATGGGTCCTCACAAAAGCTACTAACCACAGAACTCCAGAAGAGTTAATCTGATGTGTGAGAAGCCCTGAAGCTTGGTCATCCCTGCCTTCTCTCCCCTTTGCTCCTGTGGGGTAATATCAGTGAGAGTTGGGTTTGTTGGTGTTTTGTTCTTTGGGGGGGGGGGGGGTGTCTCTCACTTGCGTGCTACCCCTACTGATTTTTCTGTTGGCCAGTAGCCTCCAACCCTAGAAAGGTTCTCCACCTCTGCCATAGATAAAGACATTGAAGTCTTTTGTTTTATACGTAAATTTTTTGCTTAATTTAAAATGGAGTTTGGTAAACTAACATGATAAAATTAAAACACTTAATCTGTTTAATTATTTTGATTGTCATAATATTTATTTTCTTAGTGGTTATGTATGCTACTTCATGTGATAGCTCCAGTAGCCTATTGTGAATAATTTAATCTTTAAAGTATTTAGAGATTAATGTGAAGGCATTTTATCACCGTGGGTGATTGGCTGATGGTCCACAGAAAGGTTTGTGTTGAGCAGGGTGAGCCACAGGCCAAAAAGTTGGAGAAGCACTGCTTTGAGTAAGGTCTTATCTGCACTGGTAGACATAAAGCCCTGCTGTCAGTTACGGTGTTGATCACAGAGTTCAGCAGTTGAAACCTCTCGCATGTCCACACTGTCAGCACAGTCGGGTAGCCACACTTCCAGCACTTGTAACGGCATTTTGGGCAGTCACTTGGGGCAGCTATCTTACAGAACACCTGTTTCTCTTTTGCTGTTGAGGCGGGTTTGCTGCTGAGGCAGGTATGAAGGAGGAGAGGGATAATGTCGTGATGCATCTTGGGTCTTGTCCCAGTGCATTGTGGTGCATCATTTTGCATCTCAGCAATTCCTGTGCTTCAATCCTCATTTGGTACCATTTTTTCAATGGTTTTAATGCTGTGCACTTTGCCTCCTTGGTCTGTGCGAATGGATATAGAATGATTGAAGAAAATCCTGATCGGTCTTACTCGCATGTCACAAATGGCAGACAAGTTATTACTTCAGCTGCAGAGTGACAATGAGGAGTTGGGCACAGTGTGCCAGGCATCATACATATGACGCAAGCTGTTCTGTGGCATTCACAGAAGTGCTGACTACAGTTAAATACTGCTTTTGTGCTCATGAAATAAGTGCTAAGTGGGGGGGATCACATCCTCATGCAAGTCTGGGATGATCAGTGGCTGCAGAGCTTTTAGAGGAGGAAATCCATTTCCATTGGACTGTATTACAAGCTCGCCGCTCACCTACAGCACAAGGACTCAAGAATGAGAGCTGCTCTGCTGGTTCAGAAGCACATAGTGATTGCATTGTAGAAGCTGCCTACTCCAGGCAGCTACAGTTGGTTGCCAGTCAATTTAGAGTCGGAAGGATGACCATTGGATTCATGTTGATGGAAGTGTTCAGAGCCATCAGCTGCATATTGCTTTAAAAGATTGTGACTCTGTGAGCAACATATGAAATTGTGGAAGGTTTTGTGTTCATGGTCTTCCCTAATTGTCGGGGGCTGATAAATGGTACACACATCCCCGTTCTTACAATCAGACCACCAAGCTTCTGTGTACATTAATCAGCAGAAGTATTTCTTCATGGTTCTCCAGGCTCTTGTAGATCACCATTGGCATTCCACAAACATTAAGGCAGGGTGGTTGGGAAAGGTGTATGATGCACACATCTTTTGGAACACTGGCCCATTCAGGAACCTGCAGGTAGGGCCTGTCTTCCTAGACCAGAAGATCATGGTGGGGGAAGTTGAAATACCCGTTGTGCTTCTGAGAGATCTTGGCTGCTACTTAATGCCATGGCTAATGAAGCTGCCCATTAGGAGTCTTGACATTGGTAAGGTGCTATTCAGCAGGCTGAGCAAGTGTGGAATGGCTGTGGAATGTGCTTTTGGCCATTTAGAAGCTCACTGGCCATGTTTGTTTGGCCAGGTCCAGCTTCGCGGTGATAACATCCCTATGCTTAAAGCCATGTAATTTCCATAGTGTTAGACCAGGGCTATTAGAGGAACGCAGCATGGGCCATAGGGATTGAGGTGCCTTGAAGCAGCAAACTGATGCTGAAATCCATCAATATTTGTGGGCATGCAGTGTTTCATCCAGCTCTTTGTAGTATTGGCACATGGTAAGTGAAGCACTGGTGCCTTGTGGTAGGCATTTCAGAGCTCCTTTGCTTCGATTGTGTGCTACAGCATGTCTCGCTTATGGTCTCAATATCTGCCCATAGATAGAATGTCCTGTAGCTAGGACTGGATAGCCTTCTCTCCACAAATGCTGATCAGCTCCAGCACCTCAGCATGGCTCCAAATAAGGGATCTCCTGTTGCACGGAACAGGTCCCCTGGAAAGATCTGCTGAGAGCACAGCACACGTCCATGTGCAAACAGAAACACGGACTTCTTAAAATTCCAAAGAAGCATAAAGGATGGATTTGGGGGTTTGTCATCTGAGAGCAGGGCACTAGAGATCAAACTGGTGGTCAGAGAGGCAACGACAGGCATTTTGGGACAGTACACGAGGTTTGTACGACATTTTCTGCACTAGCACCCTAATGTTGTAGTCAAAGAGCAGCAAGCTGTACAGCTGTCATTGAGGTTTACCTAAAGAGCAGCAACTGTGGAGTTTAGTGTGCACTGACTGCCTTGTGAGTGTGCACACCTGAGGAGATACAGTGCTGTGAGCTGATTTAATGCATTCTAACTTTTCACTGTAGACAAAGCATAAACTAGGCATGGAACAGAGTCCTTATCTTATTTCTATATAAAAACAAAAAAGCAGTAAAGTAGCACTTTAAAGACTAACAAAATAATTTATTAGTTGAGCTTTCGTGGGACAGATCCACTTCTTCAGACCTTAGCCAGACTAGAACAGACTCAATATTTAAGGCAAAGAGAACCAAAAACAGTAATCAAAGTTGACAACTCAGAAAAAAGTTATCAGGGTGAGCAAATCAGAAAGCAGAGGGGCGGAGGGGAGGGAGAGGTCAAGAATTAGATTAAGCCAAGTATGCGAAAGAGCCCCTATAGTGTCCCAGAAAATTTGCATCCCTATTCAAACCAGGTGTTAATGTGTCAAATTTGAATGTGAAAGAGAGTTCAGCAGTTTCTCTTTCCGAAGCGGAGTGAAAATTATTCTTCAGTAAGATGCAAACTCTTCAGTCATTAACAGAATGGCCCACTCCATTAAAATGTAGACTAACTGGTTTGTGGATCAGGAGTGTTTTGATGTCTGTTTTGTGCCCCTTAACTCTTGTCTGAGAGAGTTTGAAGTCTGTCCAATATACAAAGCATCTGGACATTGTTGGCACATGATGGCATATATGATGTTAGTTTAACATGAGAATGTGCCCATGATTCTGTGACTAAGCTGGTTTAGGCTCAGTGATGGTATCGCCAGAATAGATGTGTGGACAAAGCTGGCAGTGGGCTTTGCTGCAAGGGAAAGTCCCAGGACTGGGGTTTCTGCAGTATAGAAGGTGGCTGTGAGTGAGAATCCTCAGAAGGTTGGGAGGTTGTCTGTAGAGTTCAAACCACGTGTTAATGTGTCGAATTTGAATACGAAAGAGAACTCAGCAGTTTCTCTTTGAACCGGAATGCAAATTTGCTTGGACACTAAGGGGGCTGTTTTGCATACTTGGCTTAATCTAATTCTTGACTTCCCCCATTCCTCTGCTCTCTGATTTGCTCACCTTGATCATTTTTTTCTGATTTGTCAAGCTTGATTACTGTTTTTGGTTCTCTGTGCCTTAAATTTGGAGTCTGTTCTGGTACGGCTATGGTCTGAAGAAGTGGGTCTGTCCCACGAAAGCTCACCTAATTATTTTGTTAGTCTTAAAAGTGCTGCTTTACTGCTTTTTTGTTTTGATAGTATATAGACTAGCACTACTTTCTCTCTGTTACTTATATATGCATTAAGAAATTGTCCTGATGTAGGTCATAAGCCGTCTTTTTATTTAAAAAATTGCCCGCTATGGGTTTCTGGTTTTTTTCAATCATTTCTGAAGCAGATGTAGTTTGTTGTTGAGGCTTATGCAGTCTTTTTCCTAATTGCAGGGACTGCAGCCTCAGTCTAGGAGCTGTTCTAATTGGCTTTATGCAAAAATCCCAGGAGCTATATGCTCTAGCTTATATTTGTGATCTTGCATTTTCTTCATGGATATTGCTGAAGAACAATTGAGGGCATAGTTGGGCCATGCAATTATAACTTTATTTTAACATGCAAATCATATATGCAGTTGACCTCTCACCTGCTTTTTGCACACCTTTGGGGTGTTAAATAATGTGCTATCTGTTTTCATTGCTTACTTATTATGGTCAGAGCTTCAGATTGTAAAAGTCAACATAGTTTCACAGAAGTCAAATTTTGCTTCAGTGGGACTAAGGTAACTTCCATTAATTGAGGATAATGGCCCTTTTTATATCTACTCTGTTTTCAGATTAATGTATTGAGAGCCATGATTTCAGGTGCTTTTCTTTCAAATGTTCTTCTAAATGATGAAATAAGAAACTAGTAAAGCATACGTAAATTTACAGGCATCTGGAAAACAATGTTTTTCCTTCTATAGGATCCAGATGGATTCCAGCGAAAAGAAACTGCTGCTTCAGTGGCTTATGCATGCACTCGTCCTGCAAGAGTGGTATCGTCCACATCAGAGGAGGAAGAAGCATTTACTGAAAAATTTCTCAAAATTAATTGCAAGTACATGACTTATGGCAAGGTACTTAAACTGCTCACTCTTAAATGCTCTGTTTTTAGTTAGGCCGTAAAGGTGTGAGGGCTTGGGGGTGTGCGCTTTGTGGTGTTATTTTGGGGGTGGGTGTTTTTTGGTTATTAGAAAGTACAAATAATTCACTACACTGGACAGGTACTTGAGTTTATACATTTTTTCTAACCATACTCTCTAGATTCCAAGATTATATGCTCTTTAGTCTCAGCACATCAAGAGATCTGATGTATAATGCAACAAGTTGTGATGGGTTGCCTTGTAGCAAAATTATAGCGTTTCTTCATGTGCCTTGAGGACGAGTAGGTTGAATGACCCTCCCATGCTAGCTGTCTCAAAGGGTGGTTTCGTAGGTGGCGTCTGATAATCTTATCTATGTACGTGTCTTTACGTATTTCTTGTAGTCTGAAAATGTTTAGTTTAAAGTTATAAATAGTCATTACTTCCAGTTTAAAAATCATTTTATTAAATATTAAAAATAGTCTCACTTGAAATGGAAGTATCCCAATATAGCAAAAATCCATGTATGATTAGAGTATGTCTTCTAGAGCAAATGTACAGGAAGAAATATCCTGCAGTTTGAGATTTAGCCTAGTTTACAAGTATTGGAGCCTTTCAGGTATGATGGAATCAACTTATTGATCTACAAGGAACTGAGATGTTTCTCCAAAGGAAGGATGGGTAATAATTTTTTGATTGGTCAGGGCGCTCCAAGAATTTGATAAGTAGTCAGGGAACACAGTCTTCTGTGATATTTATGGAGGAGGTACACAGGCTGGGACAGAGTTAGGTGCAGAAGGGAGCTCAGGGCAGAGGACTAGGGGTGCAGTTAGAGGGTCAGAGTTTTGGTGAAAGAAGGAGCTGTAAGCTTTGGCAAGCTATTGGGATGCAGGGTCAGGGAGAGGGTATGGATGCAGAGAGTTTGGGTTGTCAGCTGGGAGGGAGTGCAGGATGGGGTGGATACAGCTGGATTCTGACCTGGGGTAGGCAATTAGGGCCCAGAAGGGAGTGCAGGGCCTGGGAGGGGGTTGTGACCTGGGGCAGGGCTGCAGAAGGGGGTCAGAGGCTTGGCATGAAGGGCGGAAGAGCTGTTATCTTGGGCAAGATTTGGAGGGAGAGTGGGGTAGGATGCCAGGAGTAAGCTCTGGCTGGGAGGTGATTTACCTTAGGCAGCTCCCAGTCAGCAGCTCAGTAGGACCCTCAGGAGGGCTTCCTGCCTTTTATGCCCTCTGTAAGCTTCTGAGAGTAGCCAGCTGCAACAGCACATACATGGAGGGCTCCCTTCTCAGGGTATTGCATGCACTGCAAGCACATCCACACAGCTCCTGTTGACCAGTTTCTGGCCAATAGTAGCTGCAAGATTGTGCTGTGGCAGGGTCAACATGCAAAGCTTCCTCCCTGCCTCCTCTCCCAGGCATGCAGTGGTGCACAGGCCTCCAGTTGGAAGCTTTGATCAGCTTGCAGGGGATGTGGCAGTTAGGCAGCTTGCCTGAATTTCCTGCTGGGCCATGGGATGGTTCCAGGACAGATTTAGCAGGCTGGATGCTTCCTGTGGATAGTATTGTGCCTGCCCTGATCCAAAGCCTTCACCTAAGTCCACTAATGAAGAATTCTGTGTCAAGTGAATAAATGGGCATAGCAAGAAGCAAAGCAAATTCTGGGGAGCCTGAGGGTCTTTGTATCATATTAGAGGCAACTTGTTCAGCTTGCATGCCATACATATCCTTTGGGTTGTATTCAGAGTGTGCTCTTTCAGCCTGCTGAGCTGTAGATAAAGCTTCTTAGTCCTAAATTTATGTTTACACTAGAAACACTTCGCTCATATAGCTGTACCAGTTAACTGTACTGACAAAGCAATGTTCATGTTGACTGCACTTTCCCCAGCATATCTTATTCCAGCCTGCCCTGAGTGAAATAAGCTATATTGTCAAAAGTGCATTTCTCTGCCATTCTTTGATTCATGTCTTGCAAAATCAGGGGTGATGGTTATCAAGGTGCATAGTGAGCTCATGCTCTTTTAAAAAAGGATAAGAGCATTGTGGTGGGATACACAAATCCCAAAAGGTGGGTAGAAGGGGTTGAAGCAAAACACCAAGCACAGGTAGCTCTGCCCACCAGCCCTGCAGAGCATCCTCCATTGACAGACACAAGATTGAGTAGGGAGCAGCCATGCTTGGAGAGGAGGAATACAGACCTACCATGAGGTCTTATGGCAAAGGAGCCAAAGAAGCCTCTCTGAGTGAAGAGTACCGTGTTCTAAGCTCAACTAGAGCTGACAGGGTTCTTCCCACCCCCACCCCTAAATCTGGGTCCAGAAGCTGAAGGAGGAAATCCATGGTAGGAAGTAGCCCAGGAGGAAGGGTAATTCAGAGGCCTCCTCTGACCCAAACGCTGTTGACCATCCTAGGTCTCTGGATTTGGGTGCAAGTATCTGATATTGTGGGTCTACCCATCCAGTCAGTTATTCCTTTTGCCATTATTGAGGCCCTTGGAGCCTTTTGGGAGTTGCTCCAGATCCAAAACTATACCACACCCCTTCTATTAAAACATCCACTGCATATGTCAGAGTAAAAGGAGGAGGACACTGATCTGAATCTACAAATGTCAGTAGGCATTTCATTTTGGTCTCTTGTTGAAGCTGTCACTCCATCCTTGCCATCTCTACTGAAAACTACAGGCAGCACCAGTAAGCACTTCAGAGGATAATCGATCACTTCTGTATAGCATTGAATGAAATCCAGAACTCGCAACACTGGCTCCTAGATTTTATGCAGTCTACAGGTCCAAACAAGGTCGTGCTCCTTGTTAATGAGGCAATAAAGAAGCCAGACAGTGGTCTGGCATACCTCAGTCTCATGTGCCCACACCTCTAAGAAAGTGACATACTGCTTTGTCCCTGTCAGAGGGGCTGAACTTCTTTTTTTTTTCCTCCCACCAAGTACCCAACTCCCTGTTTGCACAGGCAGCCATGGAGAGAACTAGATAAATGTGAAGTGAGAAACAAAGTATTGTGTCAAAAAACTGTCTGAGACAGAAAACTGGGGAGTAAATTAAGCCATTGTTGGAAGTGGGTAAGGAGGCAGCAGGATCTGGGAGCAATGGATGCAGGGTGAAGCGGAGTAACCGGTTCTGTGGATGTATGGAAGTCAAGTGAAACAGCAGGTTCCAGATAGAATGGGTTGGGTGCATAAGAAAGCAGCAGAGGCCAAAAGTAATGGAGTGGTGATGACCTTGAGTCTGCGGACCAGACCACTGCACCCCTGTGACGAAGCACCAGGGCCAGAGGACTTGGTAGGGTCCAGGAGTGATGGGTGGGTGGAATGTCACCTGGGGTCATCCCTAGATGCCACAAAGCTAGAGACTGGGGCCAAAGCCCATGGGCTCTGCTCCTGAAGTCTGAAATCCTGTGGCAGGGGACAGAGCCCACCACCCTGAGACTGAACCTGGAAGCCAAAGCCCCGCTACCTCTGAATTCATGTTGGCCTCCTGCTTCTGTGGCATTTGCGGTTGCAGAGGAGAGCAGGGGCCAACAGTCATGTGGGTTCTGACACAAGGTGGGAGGGGGGTCTGGTTCTCCCCCTGGAAGGGGTGGAACTAAGGGCAGAAGGGGTGGGAGCTAGTGCAATCAGCACTCTCCCTCCAAGTGACCACCCAGAAGGCCATGGCTGCCCAGAAAGCCTCTGGATGTAGCCAGGGTGGCCGCATCTGAGGAGCCTGCCTTTGGTAGTTTGCAGAGACGGTTTGTTCGTGTTCCTTGCTCTCTGCTTGTGTTGTTAAAAGGCTTCAATAGAAGCTTTGCACTGAGATCAAAAGTTCTGATTTAAGAAGGATACTTAAAAGTGCTCTAAAATTCAAATGAAGACTCTGATTTTATTTTTGAAGTATTTTCCAGGAAATCAGCATTGGTTAAATCAAGAAGATAAAATTCTCTAGGTCAGAAGTAGTTAGGGTAAACGTCATCTTCCTGAACAGTGAGAATCAGGTCAGACTGAAAAGAAATATTACTGAGGTCACTTGCTCATGGGGTTCCTAACAAACAGTGTGCCTAACAGGAGCCACTTCTACCATTTCCCCCTCCCCCAGCTCTGCATCAAAAGCTTTAAGAATATAGCGGTCAGACCAGTTGGTAGGTGAGCTGATTTTGAGTATTGCAGGTAGTGGGGTGGTTGGGAGCATATAGGAATGGAAGTTTGTCTCCTTTGCCAACCCTTTAACCTTAGGCTTCTGCTTTGATTTAGCTGCTGAAGAGCCAGCATGCTCCTAGACAACTATCCGTACTAGTTCAAGCATTAATTTTTTAAAAATCCAGTTGAATGGCTAAAGCTTTAGCAAAGCAACTGGGTGTCCAAAATGTAGCATTTCTATGATAGCTCAACGAATGCTGTCTGTGAACAATGAAGCACTTGCAAAACAGAACCATACGGAAAAAGCTTGGCACCTCCC
Source organism: Carettochelys insculpta (assembly GCF_033958435.1). NCBI lineage: Eukaryota > Metazoa > Chordata > Testudines > Carettochelyidae > Carettochelys > Carettochelys insculpta. The sequence goes on along the minus strand of NC_134138.1, from coordinate 38,240,884 downwards.
CCTCCAGTTACATGTTTGGTGAGGGTAAAAGTTGACATATTTCTGCCTCCCGCCACCCACTGTCCTGCCTGATTTCTCCCCATGGCATCTCCACCAGCTCAAGGGGGCATGGGGCTTTAGGGCTTCTTTACTCTTCCTCTCCTGTAGGAGGAAGAAAAATACTCAATTCTCCATGCTGTTGCAGTAGTGGGAGAAGGGGCTCCCAGCTAACCCTTCTCTTTGCTGCTTTTTTTAGGGGACAGGAAGAGATCAGAAAAATGCAGGAGAGCCTGGGCAAGAAAATGAAAGTCAATGCTGAAAAATGCACTTTGGAGGGAAAAATTTGAACTATCAATGCTATTTTAGGATTTTAATTTAACTGTACTGCTGCAGCTAAGGGATCTTTCAGGGATCACAGTCGACCCCTTTGAGGAGTAAAGGGGGTTGACAGGCAAAACTCTCACATCAAGCTTCCTCAGTAAGGACGGCCATAAAAGCGGAGCGCAGATACATCAATTCTAGCAATGCAATTGCTGTAGCTAGAACTGTGTATATGTAGTCAACTTGCTTTTCCTAGTGTAGACAAAGCTGAAGAGATGGTACAATTTTCTGTGCACTTCCTGACCACACTTGGCAGTAGTCTGTAAGTCTGTTTGGCACACTGAATAAATACTAACTGTTTATAGCTTGTGTGTTTGTGTGTGTGTGTATGTAGCATACAAATTTGAGCTATTGAGTGATTACAAAATTAATCTGTTTAAGCTGTTTTCACCACAATCTGAATAATACTTATTATTTTAAATTGGTATTTTATTTTGGATTTTTTCTATATTTTCAAATTGATTTTATTTACAGCACAGAATACAAAGTGTGCATTGCTCATTTTATATTTCATAGCAAATATTTTCACTGTAAAAAGGATGCACAAAAGAAATATTTTTTTCAGTTCACTTCATGCAATACTATAATATAATGTCTTTATCATGAAAATGAAACATATGTGGATTTTGGTTCTTGTTACGTAACTGTGCCCAAAAGTAAAACAGCGTAAAACTTTGAGAGCAGTGGTTCTCATCCTGTGAGCCTCATGTGGCCTAGTCAGCACACACCTGTGACCTGGCTGTGTGCATTTTCAAAAAAAAAAAAATACTGCTGTAGTCTGGCAGGGGGAAGGGATGGCTGAGGGAGAGACAGCATCTTGGAGCCTGTATCATTGGCTCCTGTGAGCAGGGGTTGGTGTGTACCACAGGGAGCAGGAGAGTGGGTCTGTGGGTAGGTTTGGAGTGGGTGGGAGGACTCTTGGCATTTGAGGGTCTGGGAGCTGGGGTTCGCTAGAGTGAGTTAGCACTGCAGGTTTTATATAGTTCTCTGCTTCTGGCCCCCTGGTGCGAGGGGTCCTGGCTGCCCATCCCTATGCAGTAGCACTCGGGCTATGTCTACGCTTGGCAGAGTAAGTTTGGTTATAGGAATAAGGGAATTTCGAAGTGTGTGGTGTCCTTTCGAAAAGGACCCTATGTAGAAGAGCCACGCGCAATTGAATGTGGCACTTTCGAAGTGCCATGGCCAGCATTATGCTAATGAGGCGCTGCATATCATGGCAGTGCTTCGTTAGCATCTTTCGATTTAGGTTCATTATCATACCCCTTTTGAAGTTCTGGGGTTACTGTAGACAGCCCACATGTCAGAATGTGGGCAGAAGATGAGTGTTTGAAGGGGAAAATGTGAAAATTAGCTATACCTAAAGTGCCAGGAAATACTTGCAGCAAATTGAAAAATATTTTCTGATTTTTGTTCTAGTAATATTAGTTGTTCTGTCAGAAACTCTCAGAAAAGAAGTTTAGTTTATTAAATAGTTTCAGTAGCCTATCTAGTGAGTGCCCAAATTTCAGGGGTGAAGGGTTGAGTCCCGATGTGAATTTGTGATTTCAAAACCAAAAATAACAATTAATTTAAAATATCTAATGCATTAGTAACAAGCATAATTAAGTGTCTCTTTCTATTGATTGCTAAGAATTTAAAAGCTGTCTTAATAGTCTCTTGCGCTCATTGAACCAAAGGAACATTTTTGATGTAGAATTTTAAGTAAAGTTTAATATTCTGCATTTAATAATTTTTTTTACAAAATACAACTTAAAGTATTTATTACATGAATGACCTTTTTATTCTCTGATGGGTCCACTAATCAGCATAAGCCTCTCTGGTTGACCTAGACATACAGGATATATCAGCTCTGCAAAAGATCTGGGCTCTTGATATGGACAAAGAAATCCACCCCTCCTCTTGAAGGTCTCAGATATTTGGGCTTGAGCCTGGGTTCTACACTGATATTTTCAATTGATTAAGTCTCTAATACTTTGGCAGGTACTCTCTTGCAGTGTAGAGGTCCCACACTTCTGCCACCTAGTATGACAGGAAGCAGAGGCAAGTAGCTAGCATAAAATGCTTTTTCTGGCTTACCAAAAGAGTTGAGATTTTTCTTCCTGAAAAGTGGATAGCATTGGTCGGCATCTGCTTGGAGAGAGGAGATATTCTCTCCAACTCTAGGGACTAGTGTGGTTGCCCACAGAGCATAAGAAGTTGTGGGAGTGTCAGCTAGCAATGCTTACTTTAGTAGTGACACACCCCAGAAAGGACGTCATTTTCATGGGAAAGGTGTTTTGAAAATAGTTTTTTCTTTAAAGAGCTAAGGATAAACTAAAACTTGAAGGAAAACTTTGTCATTTTTCCCCCTCTCATTTTAGGGTACAGTCAATGGTGTGCTGCTAGTGACGCCAAATAATATAATGTTTGATCCACATAAAACTGATCCTTTGGTCCAGGAGAATGGCTGTGAAGAGTACGGCATCATGTGTCCAATGGAAGAAGTAATGTCAGCTGCTCTGTATAAAGAAATTGTGGACAGCAAAATAAAGGATTCGTTACCCATGTAAGATAGACTAGTATTTGTAACACTTGGCAAAAAGTTGCATAGTGTCTGTATTGGTAACTGTAGAGTAAAACGGTAAACTTTTGTTCAGAAGATCCAAAATTAACTTGGAGACACCTGCATAATGGCTTTATTTTCTTTTTCTTGGTATATTATACATTCTGCATACATTAAGTGAACTTTAACTTTCTTTTCTCCTGTGTATTATCAACGATTTGAAAAGTTAGTGTTTTAGTAAACAATTAACATAAATTCTTTTGTACATCTAATGTAAAGGAATGTTGTGTCTTTGTCAGAGAGAGACAACCAGATGACATGAATCAAGATGTCAGCTGTAACAAAGTCTGTTCCAATGTATTTTTCAAGATGTGTAACTTTTCACAGAGAGATCTGAAGTTAGACTTTGGCTCTGGCAGTACTGCAGAGCTTGCAGTTGCACAGTTGCAGTGGTGGTAGTGCAGTTGTTCTAAGCCAGGGATTTCCAACCTATGGGACACGATCAAAACACGAGTCATGATTAGGTTTGGTAAGGGCTGCTGGCTGTGCAGCTCCAAGCTGTATGTGGCTCTTAGAGGAAAAATTTGCAGCTCTGCTGCCACTCGCTCCTCCAGCATCCAATCCCTGCCTTGCCTTACCATGCCGAAATGAAACTCCATTTAATTGGTTTAACTGCCAGCAGAAGGGTTCTGGCTGTTAAACCAGTTAAATTGAGTCCCATTTCAGCATGGCAGCCACACTGCAGGTAGGGGAAGGAAACAGGAGGACTAGGGGGAGCCACACAGAGGAGGTGGCGGTAATGGTGTGGCAAAAGAGCAGCAGGGAGCAGCTGAAGCAGTGTGTGGAACTCATGGGAGGTAGGTGGGGGGCCGGGGGTCCTTAGAGGGAGGGTGGGGGGCAGAAGTGGGGTTGAGAGTTGGCCAGAGCTCCATGCCCCGGCCAGCTGCAGGGCTGTGAGCTATCCCCTGCCCCCCTGGCCAGGGATCTCACAGCTGGCACTGCCAGTCAAGGCACCACACCCCATCCAGCTCTGAGCTGCAAGGTTCCCCCTGCTTCTTCTGACTTAGGATCTCATGGCTTGCACTGCTGGTGCTCTGCGCCCCAGCCTTGGGGCTAAGGGGTCCTATCCCACCCCAGCTGGGGATCCTGTGGCTGGTGCTGTTGGCCAGGGGTCTGCACCCCAACTGGGTTCCCTGCTGCAGGGCTGCTAGGGTCCCCACCCCTGCCCCAGTTTTCTGGAAATCTTATGCAGGACAGGCAGTCCTGGCTGGGGATCCTGCAGGTGCAGCTTTCTGTCCTGCATAAGCTTTCCAAGAGTCTGGAAACCCTAGCTGTGAGGGGTTTAAGACTGCGAGTGGGAGGGGCTGGGAGAGGTTTAAATCGGGGGTGGGGCAGGGGGAGTATTTGTCCTAAGGGAGAACCTGCCCCCCCGCCCCGCCCCGCCATTTTGAATTGCCTTGTGTCACAGTCTTCCTGAATTGTCAGAATGGGTCCCTCTCTTGAAAAGTTTGGGAACCACTGATCTAAGCTGATGGGAGAGAGCTCTTCTGTCAACTGAATTACTCCAGCCTCAGTGAATGACTGTGGAGCTATGTTGGGAGCAGAAGTTCTTCCACTGACATGGCACTGTCCAAATGGGGACTTAGGTCAGTGTAGCTTATATGTGTGGGTGGTGGGGTTGAGGGGGAGAGAGGAGGTGTTTGAAGATACATTAAGTCTGAATTCTACTTCTTAAACATATACTACAAAACAACGTGCTAAAGATCCTGAGAATTCTGACGTTTGGGTTATCTGTCACAAATGCTGTCAACCATAACAATGAGCCGTAAATTGTAAATCTATATTCTCATTCTGTTAAAATGAACCAGAGTTTATGCAGGAAGTCTGTATCTCGCTGTCTCAAAAATATAAGCCAAAATTTAAAAACTATATATTATAAAAAAAAGTCAACTTGTTTTCATCTTTATGGTGCCAAAATAAGAAACTCAGAAAAATCTGGTGTGCACATACAGATGTGGAAGGCCTAACTTTAGGCATGTGAGTTTGAGTGCTTTGATCTTAGAGTGCTAACAGAATAAAAATTCATTAGTGTTAGTAGAGTTGGGTAGGAATGGTTTTTGTATCCTGGAAAATGCTTGCTTGCTTTTTTTCCCTTTTTAAAATGCACTCTGTTTATTGGGATGAAAAATTGAAATCTTGAGCAAATTTAGAAGATATAAAAATTCAGTTCAGGAAACTTAAAACATACTACTATATTTCAGTGTTTGACTATTTTTAATTTAAAATTTTATCCTATAGTATTCCAGAAACCATATAGGTTGAGCCTCTCTAGTCTGCCACCCTCAAGGCCTGACCAGTGCCAAACAAGAAAATTTGCCGAACCACAGGAGTTGGATGTTGCTTAGCAGGATTACCAACACTTCCACTGTTTATGGGCTCTTAGAAGACATTCGGGGGTAAATTAGAGCTAAATAACAGCACAGAACAGTGAGAGCCAGGACTGGTGGCTGTATGTGAACTTTATGGGACTACGGGAAACTTGGCCTCATCCATGATAAGAGGACATCCAGCTAACTGAAATCATGCTGGACTGTAGATGGTGTTGGACGAGAGAGTGCCAGACTAGAGAGGTTCAACCTGTGGCTTCATACGAAGAAACCAAATATCTTTTAGAAAATATAAAAAAGGGCCACTTTAATTTTAATTTTTTGAATTGTTTCAAGTCAAGAAATTTGCAGAAAGCATCCCATACCAGTGAACAGTCTTCAGTAACTTTGGGTCATGTGGAGTAGGAGTCAGTGTTCTCTGTAAGCTGAGTGCTTGGGCCAGAAGATTCAGGTGCCACCCAGCTGATTAGCAGAGCACCCACAGCCAGCAGCATATCTTTCTACTGTTGGTATGTCTTGGTCCATGTTTCCTGCCTTCCATGCCTCTGCACCAGCTGCAGGGGCAATGTGTGGCTGAGCCTGAATACTGAAAGCCTGGAAGGGCAACTTTGCCAGCTGCCTGTCCTGCAAACAGGCCAATGGGAGCTGTAAATTGTGCTGGGAGCAGGGGCAGCACACGAAGTCTCTTCCTCCTTCACTTGGGCTTGCAGCATTCAGAGAGCTGCTCTAAGCAGTGTGCCGGGGTGGGGCAAACAGGCAGCCCAGCAGAGGCTCCCATGGACCACATTTGGCCTGCCGCTGGCTACACAATTGTTCGTGGCTCTAAAAGACTTTGAAAGCCAACCAGAAACAGTGACCTCTGGACAAACTGAATTATAGTAGGGTCTCAACATTCACGAGGTTCTGTGTTGAGAAGCCTCATGAAAGTTGAATTTCATGAATACAGGGGGCTCAGAGCCCCAGGGGAATCAGCAGCTGCTGGCGGCTTGCAAGTAATTGAATTCGTGAACCATAGGATTGAGACTCTACTGTATAGGTCTTCTAAGAACATAGCGGAGGTATAAAAAAGCCCGTAAAAATGGCCCAGGATGTCTCATTAAAATTATCTGTTATATTTATCTTGATACAGCAAATTTAACTGTCCTGTATAATGGGGCAGGGGAAGGGAGAGTTGTGAAATCTCCCATAGCTCTTAGTTGAGAGTCCTGATGTTTAGGGAAATCTGAGTTCAGTTTCCATCCTATTACTCTGAGTTCAGAGTCCCTAATATTATTAATATTTCTTTCCCTTTCTTTTAGTACAAATAAAGTATACATCTCCCAATGCTAGTTAAAGAAAGCTATATGTATTTAACTTTCTTTCCCCTAGTGAGTTAATATATCTATCTAGCTCCTCAATTTTTTTTGTTTTTTAAGGAGGTAAGAGGTTGAATGTCTAGCACTCAGTTGCTTAGAACCAAATGCAGTATTTCAAGTATGGTCTCTCCAGAAACAAATAAGATGGATACTATCATCCCATGCTGCTTTGTCGGCCTAAAATCACTTCTGACTACATGTGAATCTTCGGTGTTATTTCTGTTGCTGAGTTTTCCTCATCATTGCTGTCTTTCAGGTTTGTGTGTGATGTTTTTGTTTCAGAATATTATTCTGAGTTACACTTCATTTTTCTTTCTGTGCTTGACAACTAAGTCATATTAGCATTTCTTCAGCCTCCTGTTTTTTGCAACAGTTCAGAGTTTAAACTTGCTTGTTTATACCATACATCATCATCATCATCATCATCATCATCAATAACCGTGGGCTCAGCACCCGTTGGTGTCTGATGCCTCTCTCACTATTTTCTTTCATCTTTCCCTGTCCAGTGCGGAGTGGCTTACTTTCCGTAGACTAGCTCCGCACAAATCTAATATATCATCTATCCATTATCTGTGCGGTCTGCTTCTCTTATTCGAGCCATCCATTATGCTGAATACCAGGGTCTTGATTTTTTGTGAGGCGTTCATTTTGCAAATACACCCGAATAGTTGTAGCTTCCATTTTATAACCTTCTGCAGCAAGTTCTTTCAGCTGTATCTTTCTATATAATTCCTCATTGGTGACCTTCTGCATCCATCCTATTCTCAGAATCTTTCTATGACAACTCCTTCTAAACTCCAATATTCTTCTTGATTAGAAATCCATCAGCCTCATGAAAAATCTTGCACAGATACAGACGGACATCATCTTCCTCTCCAAATGCAAACAGAATGACATCATACCAAAAGGACTGAAGGTGAAAAACCCACTGAAATCAACATACTACACAGATTACAGTGAGCGATTGTGCCACACCCTCTCTAAGAAACTGAGGAACCACCTAATCAGCATCCTGTACAACAAACAGGGCAACATCAAAAGAGAGCTCTCAAATGTGGAGACCCTCATAAATGAACAATCTTCCATGCAAACCTCCACATGGCTGGACTTTACTAGAACAAGACAAGAGATTTACAACACACATTTATCTTCTCTACAGAAGAAAAAGGACTGTAAACTATCTAAACTTCTGCTTTCCACATGGGGCTACAATAGTGGTACCCCTAACTCACCCAGCAATATTGTCAATCTAGCCAACTACACACTCAACCCAGCAGAAGAATCTGCCCTTTCTCGAGGACTCTCTTTCTGCCCCACCACCCCCACAAACCGGATGCAGTTTGGTGGTGATCTGGAAGCCTTCTTTCGCCGATTATGACTCAAGAAATACTTCCAACATGACGCAGAACAGCACACTGACCCACAGGTACCCTCCCACCTACGGTACAAGAAAAAGAACTCCTTATGGACTCCCTCCTGATGGTCGAAATGACAAACTGGACCTATACATAGAATGCTTCTGCCGGCATGCACAGGCAGAAATTGTGGAAAAGTGGCATTGCTTATCCATAGCCTCAGCCATGCAGGACCCAACGCCATCAACAGCCTCAGAAACAACTCTGACATTGTCATCCAAGAGGCCGACAAGGGAGGCGCTGTTGTCATCTTGAATAGGACAGACTACCAAAAGGAGGCTGCTAGGCAACTCTCCAGTACCACATTCTACAGGCCTCTGTCCGAGGATCCTACTGAGGAATACACAAAGAAACTACAGCATCTGCTCAAGACCGTCCCTATAAATACACAGGAACAGATTTACACAGACACATCCCTTGAATCCAAACCATGTTTAGTCTACCTGCTACCCAAGATCCTTAAACCTGGAAATCCCGGATGCCCCATCATCATAGGCATTGGCACCCTCACCACAGGGTTGCCTGGATATGTGGCCTTTCTACTTAGACCCTATGCTACCAGCACCCCCAGCTTTCTTCGAGATACCACCAACTTCCTCAGGAAACTACAGTCCACTGGTGACCTTCCTGAAAACACCATCCTGGCCACCATGGATGTAGAGGCCCCTTACACCAATATCCCACATGAAGATGGACTCCAGGCTGCTAGGAACATTATTCCTGATGAGACCGAGTCACAAATGGTGGTGGAGCTTTGTGACTTTGTCTTCACCCACAACTGTTTCAGATCTGGGGACAAATTATACCTTCAAATCAGTGGCACTGCTGTGGACATCCGCATGGCCCCACAGTATGCCAACATTTTTATGGCTGACCTGGAACAACGCTTTCTCAGTTCTCGTCCCCTAATGCCCCTCCTCTACCTGTGCTACATTGATGACATCTTCACTATCTGGACCCATGGGAAGGAGGCTCTTGAAGAGTTCCACCATGATTTCAACAGTTTCCACCCCACCATCAACCTTAGCCTGGACCAGTCCACACAAGAAATTGACTTCCTGGACACTACTGTGCAGATAAGCGACGGTCACATATAGCGCCCTATACTGAAAACCCACGGAGCACTATGCTTATCTACACACCTACAGCTTCCATCTAGGGCATATTACATGATCCATTGTTTACAGCCAGGCACTAAGGTACAACTATATTTGCTCTGATCCATCAGACAGAGACAAACATCTACAAGACCTTTACCAAGCTTTCCTCAAACTACAATATCCACCTAAGGAAGTGAGGAAACAGATTAACAGAGCCAGGCGGGTATCCAGAAGCCACCTGCTACAAGACAGGCCTCGCAAGGAAGACAAGAGAACACCACTGACCATCACATACAGCCCCCACCTAAGGCCTCTCCAGCGCATCATCAGTGATCTGCAACCCATCCTGAACAATGATCTTTCATTCTCACAGACCTTGGGAGGCAGGCCTGTCCTCACCTATAGACAGCCTGCCAACCTTAAACAAATCCTCACCAGCCACTACAAATCACAAGCCAGGGACTCTAGGCCTGGAACCAGCCCCTGCAACAGTCCTCACTGACAACTCTGCTCACATATCTACATCAGTGACATCATCACAGGACGTAACACCAACTATACTATCAGGGGCTCCTTGACTTGCACATCTACTAATCTAATATATGCCATCATGTGCCAGCAATGCCCCACTACCATTTATATTGGCCAAACTGGACAGTCTCTCTGTAAAAGAATAAATGGACATAAATCAGACATCAGGAATGGTAATGTACAGAAGCCTGTGGGAGAACATTTCAGTCTCCCTGGACACTCAGAGGCAGATTTAAGGGTGACAGTCCTAAAACAAAAAAATTTCAAAAATCAAATGGGGAGAGAAATCTCTGAGCTGCAATTTATTTGCAAATTTGACTCCATTAACCATGGATTAAACAGAGACTGGGAGTGGCTCGCAGCTTACAAAGGCAGTTTCTCTGCTCTGGGTGTTCTTAGACTCTGACAAAGGCTTACATCCCCCTGTCTGATCTGACTTGTTTTTTTCCTTTTTTGATAAGTACTGTTGATACTGGGCCATTTCCACCTTGCTGAATAGACCTTGTCAGCTCTGGCCCTCCCTCTTACTGGGACCCCACTCTTTAAATACACCTCTGAAACCACCCCCCCACTTATGCACCTGTTGAAGCGGGTCTTTGCCCACGAAAGCTTATGCTCCAAAATATCTGTTTGTCTATAAGGTGCCACAAGACTTCTTGTTGTTCTTCTTTTCGAATCTTTCGTTATCACCCATGTTTCACATCCGTACAACATACTGCTGAACACACACATTTTCAAGGCACTCAGCTTCGTTCTTAAGCTGATTGCTTTGCTTTTCCAGATCCTATCCATCACCTTCAAACTTGCTCTTGCTTTCGCTATTCTAGTTATTTCCTTCTTGCAGTCTAGATCATATGTTATGTTGCTCCCCAGATATGTGAACTTCTCTACGTTGTCTAGTGCAATATCATAGACACTGATCTTCCTTCCTATTTCCTTATCTCCAAATACCATTGTTTTTGTTTTATTGATGATCATAATCAATCCGTACTGCTTCTCTTCTTCGTTTAACAGCTGCACTCTTTTCGCTAGCTTCTTCTCATCTTCCTCAATGATAACTATATCATCCGCAAACCTCAAGTTGTTAATTCTTTTCCCATACACAGATATCCTTTCTACCTCTTCCATGATCTTGTCCATCACTCTCTACAGATGTGCAATGAAGACACTTGGCGATATTGGATCTCTTTGTCTTGTACCTCTACTTGTTTTAAACCAACTTCCCAACTCCCCGCAAGTTCTCACCGCTGCCTCCGCATTATCACTGATATCCTTCAACAACCGTATCAGTCTGCTATCCACTCTGTATGACTCCAGCACCACCCAAGTCACTTTTTGATCTATACTGTAAAATGCCTTTTGAAAATCATCGACGCAAGTGTATATGTTCTTCTTTCATCGAGCTTTCTCTGCTATGAGTCTTAGTGCCAATATCTGCAGCATGGTACTTCTATCCTTTCTGAACCCCACTTGCCCATGTGCTATATGTTCTTCTATCTGCGATCTTAATCTCTCATGACGCTGTGGTGTTTTAGATTTACAACTGGATTCAGTCTCTTCATGATGCTGCTGAAGCTCTGAAAGGCATAAAGAACTGAGTGATGATCTAGCTGTTGTCCTATTCATTTTAAGAAACTGAAGGAATCCTGTTGGATTTACTAGCCATTCAGCCTAATGAGCGGCATTGTGGTCTAACAGAATTCCCAGTAAAACTAATAGGACATATGCCCTATGTGTTCATTAGGCCAATAGAATAATTGTATATATTTACACATAGCAAAAGTACCTTAAGTTAAGTCTTTAAAGTCTTAAGAAGACGTGTTGTCTCTGGAATCTCATTGCTTTTGGTGGTAGTTCCCAAATGTAAATACTGCAGCTGGAATACTGATTCTTCTTTGCTTTTTCCTATTGACTGAGTTCAAAATTATACATTTACAAAGTGAGATACCTTCAGAGGTATTTTGTGTTCAAATCATTATTTCTTAGAGAATGTCAAAAGTCTCTTCGGAGCCTATATTGTCAATTCTTTGTCACCTTACAATTTGTGAAATTAAAGAACAAATAATTAAAAATATACATCTGACTTTGAAAAAACCCTATGTGCTGGATTCCTATGTTAGTAAACATCTAAAAATAGAACCCAAACCTCTGGCATCCTCATCACTATAGCGGTCATAATCTGGACCTATGGTTGCAATAGCTAAATTGGATTAGAATTTAAGTGAGATCTGGGTACTTTCTAACTATTATGTTTTGTTTAAATATGTATTCTGATTTGCTTTCCTATTTCTAATTTATTTTCTGATTCTACAGATTCTCTCCTGATTATCTACTTGAAGAATTGCTTTCCCTCTCCTCATTTTAAAAACTTTCAAAATTTACTCCAATTTTTTAACCTTCAACAATAATAATCTGAGAATTTAGACTAACATTTTTGTGGCAAAGAAATTAGAATTCACAAAAGCTAAAGGATGCAGGTCTGTCTGTGTAGACTTGCAGCATCTTTTGATTCAGTTAAGCTCAAATATATGCTGATGTTCTCAAGGTTTGTGTCTAACACTATCCGTATTCTTTACAGATTTTGATGACTAGCATTAAGATTGCCTAAATGCATTTCTTATCAAAGTAGTTGCACTGGCAATTTCCTCAATATCTTAGTAAGACATTACCGTCTAAATATACTTTTAATTTGTAGCTTACTATCAAAACATACTAAGGCTTGGTCTACAGTAAGAGATTAGTTTGAATTTAGATGAATGTATAAGGAATCAGGTCATGCTACAAAGTCCATTTCTGTCAAGTTTAAGGGTTCCTAAGCTCAACATTTTTACTCAATGCTTTTCTTAAGTAATACCAAATTTAACTTTGCATGGTCAATCTTAAGGTAGTGTACTCAGAGTGCTGCGAAATTTGACATTCTTGGTCTCCCTGACGTGTTCCACAGTGCCCCCAATGTTACCACTCTGGCCATCATTTTCAGCTCTGCTGCGCTATAGGTGTGCGGGAAGCAGCCTGGGAAAATTTCTTCTCCTATGCATGGGAAATTTAAGGCAAAGACTTCCCTGAAGGCATTAAGCAACAGACACTTTGTACAATTTTGTTTTGTTTACTTCTGACCGTAGAAAAATACAAATAAATGTATGCTTATTGTCCTTATTTCCCAGTACTCCATATTCTAGCACTAGGCATGCTAGTCCATTCTGAGTCTCTGCCTTCAGCTTGGTAATACGTAGTGTTGGTGTGAATGAATGCATTAAATTATGAAGTGAATAAGAGGTCATCTTTAAACATATCTTTTGTGTTAAGCCAGATCTAAAGCAGCTGTACTAGAAATCTTCCTAGTACAGTAAACCCTCAACAAATGCAGCTTCAAGTTGCACATAACTCACTTTAATCCAAGTTAAGCACAACCTGATGCTGCTCTGCAGCCTCTATCCACTGCCGTCTCCCAGCTGTGTGGCTGTCATTCTGCGGACAGCTAGATGAGCTAAAAGCCCCTTTTTCCTGCTTCCCCCCCAGCGGCGTGGCTGTTGGCCCGCGTCACTGATAGAAGGCAGGGAGAAACAGCCAAGAAACTGACCAGCCCACCAGGGCTTGGGTCTGCAAGTTTAGGAGAGTTGCGTAACTCGGGGGTTTACTATGTACTATTTCTTTGAGTGACAAAAGTACATTATGTGAGTATACTGTTTAAATATTCTCTCTCTCTCTCTCTCTCTCTTCCCCTCCCCTCCCCTCCCCTCCCCGTCTCTGTTTCACACACACACACACACACACACACACACACACACACACACACACACACCATTGATCTTTTGTGGAGACCCGGCATTAAAAAATAATCAAATTCACTTTCCTGAAGGTAACTTTTACAATAATCATAATCTACAGGTTTAGAATCTGTCAGAAAAGACTTAATCATCCTCTGAAGATCTTTTCAGCATTAACATCTCACAATTTCTTTTAGTGAAAAATGTAAAGGCACTTCTTGGTGATAACTTGGACTATGCTTTGCTTAACAGAGATGTAGAAGCATTACCTGTAAGGGACCTCTGCCATTTCAAGAAAATTACAAGAAGCAATACAGATGAAATGGACTTGAGGGTACGGGATACAGGGAATGACAGTGCCAGCACAGCCCCTCGGAGCACTGAAGAGTCTCTTTCAGAGGATGTGTTCACAGAATCTGAACTTTCTCCAATACACGAGGAACTTGTTTCTTCAGATGAGCTTCGACAAGACAAATCTTCTGATGCCTCATCAGAATCTGTCCAAACAATTAATCAAACTAGTGCAGAATGTTTAACAATAATTTCAGACTCATCCGATGTTCCCAGTGACTTAAAATCCAATGTTGAACTGTCTGTAAATAACAGTGGATTTGTAACTCATATTATTAGTTCAGAAACTGCAGAAATGGCAGTGAAGGAAGAAGAGAGCACCGTAGTGGAAAAAGTTACAGGTTCCCATCAGCAATCTTTGCAAGAATTGCAACCCAGTAAAGAATGTGGCATAGACATGGACCGTGTTATAAATCAGGATTCCACACTAGAGAATACACAAAAAAGAGAGTGTGAGATAAGGGAGGAATGTTTACTTTGTGAAGACTTCACAGACTCTCAAATAAAAAAGAGCATTAGCAGGGGAAAACCAGTGAAAGAACTAACTGCAGATTCAGACATAGAAGTAGAAGAGCTTCGTAAACTCTGGAAGATTCACACTATGCAACAAACTAAGCAGCAAAGAGAAAACATGCAACAGGATTCACAAAAAGAAATTAAGCGCAAAGTGGAGGCCACAGCAGATGGACAAGTGGAAGGTAAGTCACACTTTGAGTACAGTAAATGTGCAAATATTTTTCAACTGTCCATGTCATCACCACAACAAAAAAGCTTTTATTACCCAGTAGCACTTTACAGACAAAAAAAATTGAGGGTGTGAGGGCACTTGAGGAAACAAATCTCACAAAATTTTATGACCCGACACCATAATAAATGTGTTGAAGTGCCATGGGACTCCTTGTTTTTACTGAAACAGACTAATGCAGCTACCCCTCTGTAAATGTTGAATGCAATTTACTATTTTAAATCATTCTTAAGAAAATCTCATCTCACTGTATGTGCATAATGAAATTTCTCCCTGGCTTGATACAGATATAATTCATACTGCTTAGCACCTTTTCTAGACAATTTGTCAAGGGCAAAGATTACTATTAGAGGAATGACATATTGGAAGTGAGAAACTTGGATGTTTATACTAGTCAATCTCTGAGTTTTGTATTTACAATCCTTTCAGTCATGCAACATGTATCTTCTTTTTAAGGCATAGTACCTATATGAAACACAAACTCTGAAAGACTGTTCATGTTCAAGTCAGTACCTGTTATATCATTAAACATAGCAGCATGTCTGTTACAAAATGTTTTTGGGTTGGCTGAGCTTCATTTTATATTTCAGCATCTGATGTGGCTAGCTGTTTGATCTATTTACAGAAATAACTGCATTTTAAAAGGCCAGCCCATTTAATTGGTGCTAATTCTACCCCACGGCTACATGCAAGCCGGCACTTGGAAGTTAACACTTAAAAGTTGCCAGGGGGGAGAATTAGCTTAACGAAGTGCTGCATATGCACCGCAGCACTTCATTAATAATCTCCCAACACCCTACTTACCATGCTCTCTTCGAAGTTGGGAGCTAGTATAGACACAGCCTCTGTGTTGTTAAGTTTGGCTTTAATACCTTAAATTCCTATAGGAAGTGTTATATTACAAAGTATGTCCTCTAACTGTGCCTGGTAATTTTCAACTGTATCTTTAGCAAGATCACAGGAAAAAGTACTCCCATGGCTCCCATCCTCACAGTTTAATATTGTTATAATAGTCCCATTGTTTCACTAGGCACCATTCAGAACCTTTTTAAATGTCTCCTCGTGCTCAGTGACGTGCAGTTGTTCAGTTTACATAAAAATGATTGAACATAGACAAAACATTTGTTGTTTTGTGTTGGCATATATTCATAAATGATCTGAAAAAAATGGGTGAATAGAGAGGTTGCAAAAGTTTCAGGATTACACTAAATTACTCATGGTATTTAAGTACAAGCTGACTGCAAAGAGTTACAAAGATGTCATAAAACTGGGTGGACAAGCGACAAAAATGGCAAATAAAATTGTGTTAATAAATGCAAAGCACTGAACAATGGGAAACATAATTCCAAGTATATGTACAAAAGGATCCGGTCTAAATTGGTAAGATCTTGGAGTCATTATGGATTGGTCCCTGGAAACAACTTTTTTGACAGCCACTGCACAGTAAGCAGTTAACGATGTTAGGAATCATTAGGAAGGGGATAGAAAGGATCATAATGGCTTTACGTAAACCTGTTTTATGCTCACATCTTGAATATTGAGTGTGGGTCTGGTTTTTTCTTCTCAAAAAATATTAGAAAAGATACTGAGAAGGGGAATGAAGTAATTAGGGATATAAAACTTTTATGTGAGCAGAATTAAAATGGAAAAAAAAAACTTGGGCCTGGTCAATTTAGAAAAGTGACTAAAGCCATAGTTATGGTAGAAGTCTATAAAATCATGTCTGATATGGAGTTGGGTAAATAGGGCAGTGTTTATTTTTCACATAACAGAATCTAGAGGATACTTAAAATTTATTAGCAGGAGACTTAAACATAAGGAAGTACATAATCACATAAGGCTCAGTCAAACCATGTAACTTGTTGCCATGGGATTTTGTGAAGGCCAATTACACAGCTAAGTTAAGTAAAGATTTAGATACATTCATTAAGGATAAGTTTATCAATCATTATTAACCAAGGTGGTAGAGGACACAATCCTCTACTCCAGGTGTCCATTATCTTTCAGTTCACGGAAGCTGAGATGACTCAAAATTGCTTTCTCATGTTCATTCCCTCTGAAATATATGGCACTGGCCACAATCAGACAGGATACTAGGCTAGTTGGACCATTGGTCTGACGCAGTATGGTGTTACATTTTTATGCTAAGCTTCCTATTTAAGATTGTCAGTTTCTGCTATTCAGAATTACATATATGGCTGAGGATGCAGTTTCTAATGATGCCTTAAATCATGGGAAATGGAGAAACCACAAAAGGACTTTTCAGTTACAGGTTGTCCCTCCTTTGTCTGGTGCCTGACTGGTCACAGATCAGAGAATTTGATCCAGCCACCCAGTTTGCTGCCCACTCCCCTTTCCATGCCCCGCCCCCATCTCCAGCCCTGGGGCCATCTTACTTCCTGCCAGATCTTGGCCTCTGCTGGGCTGACACCATCCCAGCCACCTCTAGCTGCAGAGGCTGGTTCCAGCCCCATGCTACACATGGCCCTGACTTTGGCCACGGCCTTAGCCCTGGCCACTTAGGCACCACCTCTGCAGTGAATGAGCTGCTGGCATGGCCCTAGAGCCACTGTCCTGGCCCCAGCCCAAAGGCTGACTCTGGACTAGCCAGGACGTTGGCACAGCCTGCAACTCGTGGGTGCCTGGTGCAGCCCTGGCCAGGCTGCCAGCATGGTCCAAGCTCCACAGGTGCCTGGTGCAGCCCCGGCCGAGCTGCTGGTGTGGTCCTGGCCCCGTGAGTTCAGGGTGCACACTCAGCTCCACGGAGGCTAGCTCCAGCCAGCTGTCACCTCTGGCCAGGGATGCAAGCTCTTCTGGGCTCCCCTGCCCAAGGTGACTTCCCCCCCCCCCCACACACACCTTATTCACCTCCGAACCTAGGGTCCCTGGTCCAGTAACAGGGATCTGGTCCCTCCCAGTAACAGATGTTGCCAGATGAGAGAATTCCAGATTTGGGAGGTTTAACCTGTATTTAATTTCTGTGAACCATATTTTGACTATATGCTTGTGTTTTCATGTGTTTTTGTTTTATCTGTTAGGTTTTGTGCGAAACCATAGAGCTCATCCAGATGTTGGAATCATAAGATACGTGGCATATAAATTTTGAGCTAAGTCGCCATTTTCTTAGAGTGGCTTTGGTGCCTATCTATTGCTATAGAGGGCAGAATCCAAGCTAACTGAATGTCTGACAAGGAACTATCTATCACCTTTGGGAGTTCCACTTAGTTTTGTTCTGCCTCCTTTAGTTACTGGCAGACTGTGCAAGGAAGCATCTGTCACGAGAGATTTAAAAATGTAGGCAAGGGGGGCAGCAAGCTTTGTGCCCAAGTTAGAATTACACAGGAGGGAATCTGACAGCCAGGCTATGAAATTTTTTTTTTTTATTTTTTTTTTTATTTTGAAGGATGACATTAAAATGAAAAGAGCTGTTCATCTGTAGGTGGCAGTTGCATTGAAAGGGACTGCCCTGTCTTGGGAAACCTTAAGTAGAACTGCCCAAAACAATGACCAATGGAGTAAGGAGCTTCCTGATGTTCTGTTTTGCATTTGGACCTTATAACAGCATTGACATTCTCCCTTACTTTGGGCAGTTGCTTCTCCTTCCGTTAGCTCCAAGGAAGTCAGAAACTTTGCACAAGGAAAGGAAAAGGGAAGCAGGGTGGAGGAAGAGCAAGGGAGAGAATTACCCATAAAGGAATTTCTACTTTGGCTAGAAAGCTCCTGAGTTTAGCATGAAAAGTGCCATAGAGGCTGCCATGTTGAGAGCTCCAGGGAGCAGATGAGTGTCCCCTTCTAGTCATTCTATCCACTCTTTGAAAAGAGCAGAGACGATAAAGAGATGTCTGTTAACAGAAGAAGTTTATGGGGTTCCCCATCTGATTGATATTCACAAGCTTCATCTCCCTCAAGGAATAAAATTTTAAGAAAATGGGTTCATGAAATTGTCCAAAAAAATTAGGTGAAAATTGGCCTGTTCTTCCTGGGGATAGCCATTCCTCTGACTCAACACCAAAGAATGCTAGAGCTAAATACTCTACTCACAAGGTATTTGTGCAAAAAAAAAGGTTATAAGCATTGCTGGGCTGTTTAGTTGTTTATCTGGGAAAAACAGGGGGGCTGGTGGGGGTGTGCTTTGGAACAAGATTGCTGGAAACCACATCTGGTGCTCAGGTTGCTGGCTGCAGCAGCTTCAGGATAACTGATCTAGGAAGACCTCTCTGGCAGAGGACCTCGGGCTATTAGAGGAATAGAGAAATTGGCAGAAAGTAGCTCAGAAATACCTTGGCTGACTGTATGCAGCTGATGCTGCAATCAGTCATGCCTCAAATGTTAGGGTAATGGGATACTGCTCAATGTGAGTTAACCATGCCCAATACAAGCTCCATGGGAAAGCAGGCCAGACATGGAAGACCAAGCAGGTGGTAAAGGGCATATACTTGGCTGCTTTAATAAGTTCTGAGTCATCCCTTATGACGGAGCACATTCTCTTTACCCTAGGATTCAGTGAGACAGACATGGCTGTGCTACATGGCGCTTCAGTAACACTGCTTGGCTCACATTGGCACTTGGGATATATTCAGGAGGCTGGTTATTGTTTGGGGAATCTTTAAACAAGGTATTGGCAGAGTCCTCAGATAAATAAACACATTTAAAAAGTGCTTCCAGAACCAGTGTGCTTCCAGATCCATTGAAAAGAATAGTGGATGTTATTACAGTCCTGTGTATCCTTTGGGGAGCTGCTCCTTGAACTGTGGAAGAGGAGTTGAGTGTCAAAGTGGGTGAAGCAAGCCTAAGCCCTGAAAGGAGAGCTGACAGCCTTCTGCAAGGCAAAGTCCAATGCTCGAAGTTTTCCCCGGTCTGCAGCCAAGAAAGGTCTGATGAACACCACCTGGGTGCAGACTTATTAAAATTAAAAGACCAGTTCCCCTCTCATCCTCACCGAGGTAGATCCTTAGACCAGGATCCAAATGTTGTGACAACGTTGACATGTCACTCTCCCCATGTCTTAAAATCAGAGAAAGCTCTTTACCAGTTCTCCTGGTTATCCCAGTTTTTGATTATATTACCTAGCCCTGCTCTTAAGTAGATCAGATAAACAGTTGAAATTTAAAGCACATTCAAAAATTAGCTGCCAAGAGTGTGTGATTGTGCGCACAGAATAAGTAGTTCTGGTATTTGAAGTAAAATTTAGTTTTATTTTTTTTAAAAAATGTAAAAATTAACGATTCTCTGCAAAAGAAAAGGCAAATTCTGTCTCCCAGCCTCCTTAGCAAATGGATTTTAGAGAAGCCTGGAAATCAGGCGTAGCTGCTGATTTCATGGATGACCTACACTTGCAATAAGAGACAGGGTGGGGGGGGGCCTAGGGTAGAGCATGATGTTGAGCATTCCCCTGAGTCTGGAGGAAGCTAGCACCTATGACATGAGGCATGATCTGGGCTCCATTATGCTTCCTATCTGAACAGTATTTTTGGGAGGGAGGGAGAGAGAGAGAGAGTGTGTGTTGTTTTGTTTTTTTAAGCATTTGAAGACTGTTATTTTACATAAAAATACAGAAGAGTGCTAGAATGGCTTGCCACCTTCTGCACATACCTGCACCTCCTAATTTGCTAGCCACAGCTTAGGATCAGGACAGTGGTGCTTTTTAATCTTCATTTTGTTTTCCAAACTGGACTGTGTTCTTTTTGCTTTTAAAGGTTTCCTTCTGCATCAACTTGAATTGTTGTGGGACTTGGGGATTTAGTCTGTCTCAAGAGGCTATTTGTTTGGTTTTTTTCCCCCAACCCTTTAGCTAAACTTGGCAATTTATACCTAATCACCTACACAGTTCGTAACAATCTTAACAGATCTATTATTTCATTAGAAATACTTCAGCACAATATATACAGTAAACTCTTTTTTAACCAAAACAAAAAAAAAAAACCAGTCATGTAGCACTTTAAAGACTAACAAAATAATTTATTGGGTGATGAGGTTTTGTGGGATATACCTACTTCTTCAGATCATAGCCTTACCAGACTTAACAGACTCAATATATAAAGCACAGAGGTCCAAAAGTTATGAAGGTTGACAAATCAGAAAAATTGTTATCAAGGTTAGCAAATGAGAACAGCAGAAGGGCGGGAAGTTAAGAGTTAGATGAAACATCAAAGTGTGTAAAAGAGTCCTTATAATGGGTAAGGTAATTGCTGTCCCTGTTCAAACCAGGTGTTAATGTGTTGAATTTGAATATGAATGTTAGTTCTGAGCATTCCTTTTGTAGATGGTTGTTAAAAGTCCCTTTTCAGTAGGACGCAAACTTTCAGATCTTTAACAGAATGGCCCACTCCGTTAGTGCTGTCTGACAGATTTCTGTATTTGGAGTTTTTCGATGTCTGTTCTATGTCCATTCATTCTTTGTCAAAGTGTGTTTGCGGTCTGTCCTCTGTACGTGGTGTGTGGCCATTGTTGGCACATGATTGCATGTGATGACGTTAGCTGAGGAACAGGAGAATGTTCCTGAGATTCTATAATTCACGTGGTTAGATCCAGTGATGGTATCTCCAGAATAGATATGTTGACAAAGTTGGCAACAGGGTTTGTTGCAAGGAAAAGTTCCAGGATTAGTAGTATTGTGGTATAGCCTGTGGTTGCTAGAGAGAATCCTCATAAGGTTGGGAGGTTGTCTTTAGGAGAGAACAGGCCTGTCACCTAGGCCCTTCGGGAGTGTGGCATCCTGATAAAGGATAGGTTATATAGGTCTTCAATGATGTGTTGCAGTGGTTTGAGTTGGGGGCTGTAGGTAATGACAAGTGGTGTTCTGTTGTTGGATTTTTGGGCCTATCTTGGAGTAGTTGATTTCTGGGTATTTGTCTGGCCCTACCTCTGTCTGAACCTGCCTGCCAGTGCAGGCTCAGCAGGGAGCTGCTGAATTGTAAAATCATCGGGCTGAAAGGGCACTCAGGAGGTCATTGAGAACAAACCCCCTGCTTCAAGCAGGATCAACCCCCACTAAGTTATCCCAGCCAGGACTTTGTCAAGTTGGAATTTAAAAACCTCTAGGGATGGAGATTCCGCCATCTCTCTAAACAAGACATTCCACTGCTTCACCACCCTCCTGGTGAAGTAGTTTTTCCTAATATCCAACCTACTCCTCTCCTTCTGTAACTTCAGAACATTACTCTTTGTTCTGCTATCTGACACTACTGAGAACAGTTTCCTCTCTATCCTCTTTAGAGCTCCCCTTCAGGAAGTTGAAAGCTGCTATTAAATCACCCCTCAGTCTTCTCTTCTGCAAACTAAATAAGCCCAAATCCTTTAGCCTTTCCTCATAGGTCATATGTTCCAGACCCTTAATCATTTTTGTTGCTCTCCATTGAACCTACTCCAGCACATCCACATCCTTTCTATACTGTGGGGCAAAGCTGGACACAATATTGCAGATTTGGCCTCACCAGTGCCAAATAGAGGGGAACAACAGCTTC
This sequence comes from Carettochelys insculpta, assembly GCF_033958435.1. Taxonomy (NCBI): domain Eukaryota; kingdom Metazoa; phylum Chordata; order Testudines; family Carettochelyidae; genus Carettochelys; species Carettochelys insculpta. Next base: position 38,218,868 of record NC_134138.1, on the reverse strand, counting down.
TCTGGATCTGCTCAAAGTGCTCCTCCTGATGCACCCCAACATGCCGTTAGCTGTCTTGGCTGCAAGGGCACACTGTTAACTGTTATCCAGCCTTTCATTCACCATAATCCCTAATTCCCCTTCTGCTGTACTGCTGCTTAGCCAGTTGATCTCTGGCCTATAACAATGCTTGGGATTCTTCCATCCCAAGTGCAGGACTCTATGCTTCTCCTTGTTGAACCGCATCAGATTTCTTTTGGCCCAATCCTCCAATTTATCCAAGTCACGCTGGATTGTATCTCTACCCTCAAATATACCTACCTCTCCCCCTAGTTTTGTGCCCTCCACAAACTTGCTGAGGGTGCAATCCAGTCCCTCATCCAGGTCATTAATAAAGATGTTGAGCAACACCAGCCCCAGCACTAAGCCTTGGGGCAGTCTGCTTGCAACCATCTGCCATCCAGATATTGAGCCGTTGACCACTACCTTTTGGGCCTGCTAGTGAAGCCAGCTTTCTATCCATCTTATATAGTCCATATGTCCAATCCGTACTTCCTTAACTTATGGGCAAGAATGTTGTGGGAGTCTGTATCAAAAGCTTTGCTGAAGTCAAGGTATATCACATCCACTGACTTCCCTAAGTCCACAGAGCCTCTTACCTTGTCATAGAAGCTAATCAGAATGCTAAGGCACCACTTGCCCCGGTGAATCCATGTTGGGTACTTTTGATCACTTCCCTTCTTCCAAGTGCTCCAAAATGTATTCCTTGTCTTTAAAGGGGAAAGCGGCCTGCTCTTAAAGGGGAAAGCTGGCAGTGGGTGGGGGGACCCACTCTGGAGCCAGCTGCTGCTTCCCTCACGGTGCCAGCCCCTTTCACCCCTGCTGTGGGGCTTCACTTTGGAGGGCTCTACAGAGTCCTGGGTTGGGAGATGGCAGCTGCAAACCTGTCTTCTCCAGCCCAGGCCCATGGCCATCCTACAACAGAGCACAGAGCCAGGAAGATAAGTACAGGGAGCCAGAGCTGGGGTTTGTGGACAGGGCCCCTCCCGGCCCCCCTTTGGGGGGTGCATCCCACTCTGTGCTGCCCTGTGTCCCTCCATGCTGCATGTGAGTGACCCCTCTCTTATCCAAAATATTTTGATTATCCAGCAACCTTCCAGTCCCTGGGTGCTGGATATCAGAGTTTACTGTAGGTACAGAGTCCAGACATACTTCATCTTGTGTGTTTTTAGAACTCTTATATTTGATAAGCTAGCTAGCTTTAGAAATGTAAATAAATCTGTTATGCATTGAAGACAGAAATTTAACTAATACATAAATTCATACACAAGATTGACATAGGTCTAAATATATACATTTATATTTCTCCTGAGAATATGCTTCTACTGTATTCTGCATCACTTTACTGCTGATTGGTCATTTTATGTAAATTGGGAAAATGGAATTTTTAAAAATGGGGGTGGAATGGGAGGGAGAGAATTCCAATATTGGACTACAAGTAAAATGTTTTTTTTATGCATATGGTGGGTGTACCTGGGCCTTCGTGCTGCCCCTCTCCCCCCCACCTTTCCCCCAGCAGAGACCACCCAATCCTGTTACACACTATCCAGGAAGGAGCAGCAAAGCTTGTGGTCTTGTGGAAACAACCAATCAGAGCCCAGCAAGTGCAGAATAAAGGTGCTGCAGGTGCTTTGTAGGGCAATACATGAATGGGACCAGAGTGATAAGGAAGGGTTCTCCTCTCTGGCTCAACTGGCTGCATTTGCTGGCCTTGGGAGAGAGGACCTAAGAACCTTATTAGGTAAAGAGTGAGGGTGAAGCAGACAGGTGGGAAGCCCAGGGAAGCAGCAGTAACTGTTGAATGGAAGTGGTGTATGAGTACCATTTATAAGATTCCTGTGTTCAAACCCAGAGTGGTGAGCAGGCCCCTTTTCCACCCAACAGCCTCTGGCAAGGAGGTAAAAGCTCCTTTAGAAGCCCAAGCAAAGGGCTGGACTTAAAGGGCCCAGAGACTGGTCTGAAGACCCTGGTGTGGCATGTAGTATGAACTCTATACTACCCAGGCGTCGCTGTGTGACCACACTGGAGGGCCAAGCTACTGAAGCTAGTGGGGGAGGGATAGCTCAGTGGTTTGAGCATTGACCTGCTAACTCCAGGGTTATGAGTTCAATCCTTGAGAAGACCAAATGCAAAAAACATGTCAGGGACCATGCTTGGTGCTGCTAAGAGGGCAGGGGACTGGATTCAATGCCTTCCTAAGTTCCCTTCCATCTTCATGAGATGTTTAAGATCAGCCTAGCGAGACTGTCAACCTTGAGTAGGTGCTAAAAGGAAGAAAAGTTTGCAGTACCATATTCAGCTGCTGAGAAGCCCTTGTGAGGTGAATCACTCTCCCTGACATAATGCATTTTCAGACAACTGAAATTATATGTATGTGTTATGGAATGGCAGTGTGCGGATAGAGAAAAGATAGAAGTGGTCAAATCTGTGACTTATTCTACATTTTTTTTTCCCATCTGTACACATTAGTTTACATATGCTGAATGGTAGCAAATATTCATAATGATATAAAAGTATTTGTTAATACATGCTGCTTTGGTTCAATCATATGTATCCATAGTTGGTTAATTGTGTGTGTTGAGATTGTAAAGTAGCAGTTAACAGAACTAGCTGCTCTTTTTCCCTTTTATTGATAGGTTCTGCTTTTGCAAAAGAGAAGAGAAGACATCGATCTCACAAGTTCTTGTGTCTTAGAGTTGGAAAACCTATGAGAAAAACATTTGTGTCACAAGCAAGTGCATCAATGCAGCAATATGCACAGAGAGATAAGAAACACGAGTACTGGTTTGCTGTTCCACATGAGAGGTAAAGAGGGACTAGGTTGTCAAACTATACTAATGCAGGGGGAAATATTTATCTAACTTATTTTCCACTGTGCTTCTCAACATAACATGTAAGTAACTATACTTTCCTTCTAATAACATATGGAGCAAATCTTGCCTTATTTCTGTAAAGCAGGGAGAGGAATTCAAATGGCCTCATCTCTGTTCTGTTGCACGAGAGAGATGGGATCAAGGAGCAGGTTAATGGTCAATGCAGTGCTCAGTGTGTATATGGCACTAACACTTTACAGTGGGAAAGGATGTGAATTGTTGGAGATTTAAGTAAGCTTTTTATAGGCAGTCAACTTTCTATTTTAAGTACTAATTTCTTACAGTTGTTGACGATAATTAATTGTCCTTTATCAGCCAGAAGTCTCAAGACCCCAATTATTTTGAACTGACATAACACTGATGTTGCTTCCGTGGATAGGCAACCCTTTGGCCAGCATTGCATCTTCATGTTGGACGATGGACCCTTGACAAATTACCAGACTTACTGATGGAACGTTGGCAGGGGTTTTGTTAGTCTTTCAAACTACGAAATACTACATACAATTTTCTACAATGAAAAAACCCAGACCTACTATGGGAATGAGTTTTGAAGCATCAGTGTAACATTTATGGTGTTTGCTGTAATGTGTGGAGTGTTATTCTAGAGCTGCCTAGAACAGGGGACCATGCAGTGCAATGGGGAGTTCACCTTGGTTTGAGAGATGACCCTTTTGTGAGAGTTCCTGAAGGTGCAGCATGCCCATGTGATTGTGTTGATTCACAGCAATTCTTGTGCATGTAAACCTGAGCAGCCCAGTTTTCGTTTTAAAGTGTCTCCTCAAAAGGGAAGCCAACTCCTCACTACTTTCTAAGGCAGTGGATATTGACACTGGCTTTGCACCTCTGAGAATTCCCTGAAATGTTTGTTTGACATTATTTGCATGGAGAGGTGGATGTTAATACAAACAGGGCCTGGCCAGGCATAAGGAGAGAGATCCCTCTGGCAGATCAGCCCTACACATCTCCTTGAGATCTCGGGCCAGTGCACAAAGGGGAGCACTGGGGGAGGTTGGCTCTGGGCACAGCCAAGAGGCCCCTCCCCTCTTATGTTCCCAGCCCTCTAATCTGCCAGGGAAGAGTGGTATCTGCAAGTTAGTCCCCCTGCTGACTGGCACAACGAGTCCCACGCCCAGGCCAGGCTTTGTGAGGTAGCGCTAGGCACAGGCACTGTTGCTGCCCTCTGGTTTTGATGACTTTGCGTAGCTATGGGGCACATACCTAGGAGCCCTGTTAGCCCACCTAGGTGATTTAAAAGGGTCTGTGACTCCATTTGAGCACCCCCAAGAACCTCAAAATCTTTGCCATGGACATTTCTGTTAATGTACAGACACTTGCTGACCCTTGTCCTTCAGGCAGAATTTTGGGAGTTTTTGTCGCCATGACCCATGCTGCGTTTTTGGAAGTGGGAGTTCAGTCTCTAGTGTTGGCTGTTGAACATCTTTTCAAGAGCACTAAAATTCGTTTAGAATAAAAGACTAACTTACAGTTTTAAGCTGAGCACTGCTTGGTGGCTGTTGATCTTTGAAAACAAAAGTGCAAGGAGGATGCAACTGGAATCTTAAAAGAACTTGTTCATATGCAGCAAATGTGATTTCTGATTATTTGGTGTCAGTTTGGGCAGGGTTTCTTTTTAAGGAGAATAAAACCTCTTTAGGCCCAATCTTGTTGTTTGAGTTGATTGACAGTACATAAACTAGCCACAAGGAAGGTCCGCAAGGTAAAGGAGAGGGAGGATTCTGGTTCCTGTTCCACAGCAGCATAAAACCTCAAGGATGCTCTGTTCCTGTACATGGTGGAGAAATGTCATTGAAGCCATGCTATGGCAAAGCCATTGGTACTATCCCCCAAACTTCCTTCAGTCAGTGCACAGAAAACTTAATAGAACACAGTTCTTTAGCACCTGAGGGAGGGTAACATCTTGTGCAGTCTTCTGGGATCAAGCCTTCCCATATTGTAGAAACACTCCAGTGCTTCTTCAAGACATACAAAAAAGAGACTAGAATTTGCCACTTAATGAATTACTACTACTAGACGAATCTGTATTTTGGGATCTTGTTACATGTACAATTTCTGCTTTCTTTCTTTGTGCCATCTAGTAGTGCTAAGTAGACTATAGAAAGACTTGAACTGGTCTGGGTTCAAAGTTTGGGATTTCACTGGGGCAGAATGAGGCAAGAGAGGTGCAAACCTTTCTGTTCATATCTAGTTTAAGCCTCCTGTGACTCTAAGTATTCCTTTTGTATTATTGGAGGTTGGGTATTGCAGTACTTGATACTACAGGTTGAACCTCTCTAATATGGACTTCCCCTGTCCAGCAACACCCTTGGTCCAACATTCAATTACCCTATTGGGTGTTTCAGGGCTGGAGAACATGTGTGTGGGGGAAAAACGGCAGGCTAGGTCTGGAATAGGGACAAGTGGAGCCCCTGGGACAGGCAGCCAGTTACAGAGCTCTGGAGTTCCTGGGGGCAGGTAACCAGAGCCCCACTTAGGTACCAATATTTAGGGGCAAAGTCCCGGGGGGTATTGTCTGTCTGCCTTTGATCTGGTAAATTCCTGGTTCAGGGTCAGTCAGGTGCTGAGGGTGCTGGACCAGGAAGGTTCAACCTGTGTATAAAAACTGTTGAGATGACAGCTTATACAGTGTTGTTGTGATATTGTATGAGAATGGAAAAACAAAGGTGACACATCAAAACTGGTCTCTTTTCACTGTCCAGGTTTATTGAAATAGCAAAAGTAAACAAGAGCATAGTTAATATGTGTGTGCATTCCTGGGTGAAGTCACCATTGATTTTGTTTTTCAGGACAGAACACTTGTATGCATTCTTTATTCAGTGGAGCCCAGAAATATATACAGAGGATGCTGGAGAGTCGATCAGAGAGCCAGGGTTTATAGTGGTAAAGAAGAATGAAGAGCCTGAAACTGGTGATTGCACTAATGAAGCTTCTACTAGGGAGTGGGAGGTAAGGAAGAGCATTGTCAGGGGATTGTTGCAGTGAATTATATGTTTGATGCAAGGAAAGGTGACACAAATAATGAAGTACTTTGTGAATAATACGTTTTGTCAATTCATTAAACAAGTACATGACTGAAAAGTTCTATTTAATTTGTGCCACTTTACTGCATTATTCTAACATGTTGGTTTAGGCAGTATTTCACCAGCTGTGTCTAAACTATGAGATAAATTCTAATTTAAGGCAGTTGGCTTGATATTACCACATGACTGTCTTCACTGTAAATACCATTAGCTTGATTTAGGGAGCACTAATATCAACATTAAAGTATCGCATGTACCTGACAGGTATAGCGTGAAGTTCAATTATTTATTAGTCTCTGGAGGTGTCCCGTATGTATCCCACAAAGCTGTGTGCACTGCACCTAGCTCCCAGCTGCTAGTGGGAGCTGGAAACTGACCAGGGCTGTGGTCCTTCCCCAGCCCTCCACGGCTGGGCATCTCAAGTCAGGCAGGGCCAGGTGCCCACCCTGCAGGTGCCCTTGGCCACCTGAGACAAGGCACCCCCAGCAGGTGGGCTCCAGCAGCTCTTCCACCAGAGTGGTTGAGTGGCAGGGGTTTGTGTGTTTTGGTGAGGGTTTTTGGGGTTTTTTTGGTGGAACAGTGTTTTGGGATTTTTTTTTTTGTTGGAGGTTTGTTTTCGGGAGGTTGTTTCTTGGGGGAAAGTTGGGGTGGGACTGGGGCTGGGGAAGCCTCTGAGGAGGAGGAGTAAACCTTCACATTTACCAGACTATCGAGAAGAACAGACAGCCTTTCCCCCCATTAGTTCATTAAATGGAGGGTTTATTGTACTAGCGGGAGCCAGGAAGCTGACAAGGGCTGCTGTGCTGTGAGTTTCCCAGGTCCCCCACACTGCCGCATCTGGGAGACTGGCAGTGCTGCTGCTCCTGGCTCAGAATGCAGGGCTGAGGGAACTGTGGGATACGTTCCCCCAATGCCCTACTGCAACTGTCAGTGTTTGGTGATTTCAATTTGGAAGCAATATGTTGAATTTGTTGGGAGCCTGTGGGAAGTGAGGATACTCAAAATTGAATTTAAAAATAATGGCATTATAAAATTGATTTTATCTCGTAGTGTAGACATAGCCACCAATTACGAACCTGCCCTTTTTGCATCCAGTACAGTGCATTTTAGAAGACACGACAGGAGACTGACACACACACACACACACACACACACACACACACAAACTTTGAAAGAGGCCTAAGAGATTGGAAGTAACTATCTCTGTACAAAATCCATGTTTTTGACCTTTGTTCACTGTTGTTTAAGGAAGCCATAGCAGAGTAGACAGTTTCAGTGAGTATTAAGTGCACGTGCACAGCACCTTACAAATATGCAAACTTGCATTTTATATCCATGAACATCTGCATCTACAGACCATGTCTGCAGACTGTAGGTACAGCTTTCGTATCAGCACAGAGCTCTATACATGCAGACCCCTTTGTGTCTCTGCAAAAATCTTTATAACGTAAATTTAAGGCACTGTTTGAAAATGAGTGGTACACTGGAAGTGGATATGCTTTAGTGAGCGTGTTAGCTTAACTGTGGAAAACATACTTCTTTAGATTTAAATATATGTAGAACATAGCCTGGATTAATATTTTAATATTAAAATAATGCATAACTGCCAGAATACATATATACTTTCTAGTAAGTGTATTATTTTTATGTGCATCACTGTGTATTGTGTGTCATTGGGCACATCTTAACATGCGCATACAGTTAACATATTATTTGGATGTTTTTTTAATAGCATATGTGGAGAAAGTCACCTGTAGTTTTCATATCCAGTCAGTAATTTCAGTCTAAAATTCAAGTGCCATAGTAAATCATTCCATTTTAATTATATGTTTAGGAGGTATCATTTGCAGCAAACTTGTATGATAGAAGTACCTAGTGGCATCATTTAATTTCAGTCTATGACATCATTACAAACTCACTGTCAATCTTGCATCAGGATCTGCTGTATCTTATTGTACTATATTTAGAATGCCAAAAATAATTTTAATTTTATAGAGAACAAGAAGTCCTGTGGCACCTTATAGACTAACCGATATTTTGGCGCATAAGCTTTTGTGGGCAAAGACCCACTTTGTCAGATGCGTGAGTCGGGGCAGGGTTCAGAGTAGTATTTTAACTGTAAATATCTTAGGCAGAGTTTGAGAAAAGTTGGATATGCGCTAGGCTAAATGCAGATATCAGTTTTCTTCTCTAACACTTTCTTTGAATTACTGAAATTAAGAATCCTAAATGAGAATCCTGAGTTCCATAATTCTATTGGAAACAATCACAGAGAGAAGGTTGTGTTAATCTGTATCTCACAGAACAAAAAAGCACTCATGTAGCACTTTAAAGGCTAACAAAATAATTTATTAGGTCATGAGCTTTTGTGGGACAGACTCATTACAGACTACTGCTTCTGCAGTATAATAAATCTTGACTGTTTAGATTACATTTCTATATTCAGAATTTACACCTGTACAAAGTTAGATGAAACCACAGAGGCTGTGAGACCACTGACCCGGGAGAGTCTTGGCTCTACAGCCTTAGCTGAGGCCCAGCTGCCTTTTAGTTCATGTTGTACATTAGAGTACTTGGCTTTAGCCCCTAACATCGCATGTTCATTCCCTCCTGCTGACAACCTAGGTCAATTAGCTTTACACATGTGCATGCTGTACATTATCAGGCTCTTATTTTCAAACCTGTACTTCTGTTACATTGGAAATTGTACCCTTGGAAATCAGGGCCCAGCTTGAACAGTGTTTGTTCAGAGCACTGTGTATTATTAATGTTTTGGCTGGGTAAAAGTTCCAAAATACCTCACGTTTCTCTTCAAAAGAAACCAAGGAAAGTGGATGGGATTAGAGAATGGATATGGGAAGCTTGTTCTATATCAGTCCCACAGAATTTTTTCAAGCTACCTACAATAGGAGCTTTTCTCTTTAGAAAGCATATTGGTCAGGAAAAAGTCTATGGGGAGAAGATGAGGAATACCATCTCAAATTTTATATCGGTGCTTGATCCATATTATTCCAGAATATAAAGCATTTAAACACTCCTTAAGTGAAATTATTCAGCTGTATGATATTGAACTTGGCAGTAGCTTGTAAGAAATTGATTTACTAGCATAGTGGTGTTTAGTGGCACTCATTTTTATATCAGTGACTTTTACAAATAGTTCTGGTATTGAAAAATCACTCTGTTCACATTAAATTCAAATTAAAGCATGGCACATACCATTCAAACAATGTCAGCTCTATGTGGGATATCTTAGGCCAGTCCTACAACAAGCATTAAAGTTGGTTGCAGATGGGCACTTCTAGCTATGTCAATTGCATACATAGAATCAACTTATCTGTGATGAACTTACCTGGCTATCCTCACAAAGGGAAGTCAATGAGAGAAACACTCTCATCAACCTCCCTTATTTCTCATTAATATAGGGGTTGACTACCAACAGCAAATAGTTTGATTTTAAGTGTTCCTACCAGGTGCATGAAATTGAATCCCAGAAGATCTTTTGTGTAGTATGGACATACCATTAGATCTGTTTCTTTTTTCTCCTAAGTGCCTGTCTGATATACAGGAGTCGACTGTTTTAGGAATCTCATTGATTTAGGATTATTTCTGTCTATTGCACCTATTGCTCTGGCAGTGCAGTGAAGAAAATTTTTCTTTATTTGGGCCTTAAGGCCCATTTCTATAAATCCCACAGGAAATTAAAAAAAACAAGGGTATAGCTACGCAGCCCTGGAGTTGCAAATAAGGGGAGCACCAACAGCAGTATGCACACTGCAACTCTGCCATGTGGTTCCTGCACATGCAAATGTAAAGGTCCTGAGTTTATGTTGATATCCTTTTCAAGAGAACTGCAGTGTAGATATGCCTTAGGATGATTTTTGTCAGTCGTAAGAAGGAAATAAAACTCTGCTTTCCTGTCATCTTTTGAATGAATGTATTACCTTCACATTATTTCTATCCACTGTTCCCCTACCCTTCATTCCCACCTTGTCATGAGAAGAGACCATCACATTTTAAAATTAGTTTTAAAGTTCATCATAGCAGGGATATTACCTTTGTCACAACATTGTGACAATCCTAGCATACTTTGAGGAGCTGCAATGATGCCATAGCTTTTGTAATAAGAGCAGTGCGAATTTAAAGGAGGGATTTTGTGGTGTTGTTTTCTGCAATTGTGTTTATAAGCACAGAGGTTTTTTTCCTACAGAGGTTTTCTCTTAAAAGGTGTCTTACATTTGCATCTAAACACAATCAGACTAGATGTGAGTCTAGTATCTTCAATCAAGTAATTGCACAATTGCCACTGAAGACACCCAAGTGGTTCACAGTGTAAACCTGGGTATTTTTCAGGTCTGTTGTACCTTTGGAGACTGAGAATCAATTAGGTATGTTCTGAAAACCTGTTTATATACTGGATTTATGAGAGCCTGCTGAGTTTATGAAATGGGCGTTCTTGTGTTTGTGCAAGTCTTTGCTACTCTTAGGTGTAATGCTTGTGTGTTGATCAAACCCTCTTTGTGGCAATGAGTACTGGAGACTGTAAGGCCACATCTACACTACAGTGATCTTTTGAAAGATGATCTTCTGAAAGACTTCTTCCAGAAGCTCTTCTTTCAAAAAAGCACATCTGCATACATAAAAGCAGGTGAAAAGACCAATCTGCTCTTTTGAAAAGACAGCATCCACACAGCCCAAGCTATTTTGAAAGAATGGGCCAGAGACTGAAAAATGCGACACCATGAGGACTGCTCTTTCAAACAATGGAGTGTCTACACGTGCTTTTTCCAAAAAATATCTTTTGGAAAAAGGCGTTCTTCCTCATTTGGGAGAGGAAGAGGGCCTGTGGAAGAAGTACCTCATCCTTTCAAAAGGAATTCATAAGAGCGCATTTTATGTGTGGCTGCCCCACTTGTTTTGGAAGAGGACCTAATTTTCCTAAAGGAGTTGCTACTGTAGATATGGCTTAAGTGTTTAGTATAACCTGGAGCTGTGAAAACATGACTCACGTTGCCATGAAACCAGCAAAAGATCTTCAGTCTGTGTCATACAGATTACTTCTGTGTCTGATTGCAGAGAATCTAATTAGCTTGAATTCCACCATAATCTTCAGCACTTATCATTTTTAAAAAAAAAAGTGAGATGAAGTAATTGGGTAATTCACAATTTTTTATAAGCTTCTTCAAACTTGGTTAATAACACATTTTTTTAGAGAGTTTTTGTAGCATGCCTTCTGTTTTCATCTCATGCTGTGGAGGTCAGATCCCCCTTTATCACGGGGGTGAGTAAGACATGGCCTACAGGCCAGATCTAGCCTATTAAAACACCAGTTTCAACTCATGGATCACCTCACTGGGACCCTCAGGCACAGAGCAGCCACATGCCACTTTAAGCAGCCTTCCATGCCATGTAGCGCTCTGCTGCGGATCCCGAGGGGAGGGGGAGGCTTCTAGGAGGCAGGGGCAGCACAAGTAAAATCCCTCAGCTCCCACTGGCACCTTGTGAAGCCTCCTTCTTCCCTTAGAATCAACAGCAGAGAGCTATACAGAGCAGACATAAGTTTTGCGTTAGTTGGGCCTGCAGTAGCCAGGGAGCCTGCCTCAGTGTCCTGCAGGGCTGCTGGCAGGGAGCCACCTAGGTAAGTGCCTCCTGGCCAGATTCTGCCTCTGGCACCGTGGCCTCTCCCTCCTCCCAAATCCCTGACCCAGGTCACCACCCAAACCCTCTGCACTCCTGCCTCCCGCAAGTCACAACTCCCTCTTACATCCCCCTCCCCCACCCTGTGTCAGAATCCTCTCCTGCACCCATACCTGCTCCCAGACCCTGCCTCCCAAGCTCCTGCCCAGATCATAACCTTCTTTCACCCAAAGTCCCTCTCAAACCCCACACCCTGTCTTGCACTCCAGTCCCCTACCCTCAGCTCCCTCCTGCACCCAGTTTCTGTCTCAGACCCTGCAGCCCTCTTTAGAAAAATGCAGCTCTTGACTACTTACCAAAATATGAGTGAGCCGATATCAAAAATTATTGCCCACCTCTTCTCTACCATGCATTCATTGCCTTTTTCATAGGAAAATTCATTGTATGCCCCTTAGAGTAGACAATAACCTTTTATTCTCTAACTAAGCAAAGTTCAGTTTATGAAAAAAAAATAGAAGCAGAAGTGGTGTCCAGTGGTAGCTGCAGTAGCTGTGCCTGCAGATGCGCAAGTAAAGCAGAAGAGTGTTCCAGTGATAGCAGCAAGTAGACTGTTCCTGCAGGTCTGCAAATAAACAAACATCTGAGGACACGTTCTGATGAACTATGTCCAGCCTATGGGCCCCTTTTTGCCTGCCTCTGACTTAATGGCTCTTTCATAGGTTCAGTGTTGTGCTAATAAAAGTGAAAAGCCTTCTAGCTTTCCAGATGTAAGCGAATAGGGCAGGGCCTCAGAGAAGAGAGGGGGACAAGGGTGTTTTGCTTTTGTTTGGTTAGAGAGTTGGCAGTCCTGAGGTTTCTTGTTTGGGTTCGACCAGTGTCACTTCAGTAGTGGCAGTGCTTATTTCCATATATATTGTGTTTCTGGTTATAAACCGTTTGTAATATATATAAATGAGTGTCACTTTCCTGATTGGGATTAAATCCTGGTTATATTGAAGTCAATGGCAAAAATTCTGTTGACTTCAATATGGCTAGGATTTGAAACAATTTTTTTTTCCTTTAAGGTCATATACAGTCCTCCTGCTATGTGTTCTCAAAATCAGTTTAGAATTTGGAAGACTGGTTTTTATACTTATAAAATTAATGTTTAAGTTGCTGTTAATGTGCTTCACCAAACAGAAAAGATGCATGGCTGAAACGATCATAAGAAAAATTTCTGTTGTAAAAGCAGAGAGCTGCCTAATGGGGTGCTTTTTTCATGTAAGTTCTGGCACTGTGTAATAACTTTTGTTAGTCCAACACTTATTGTGTTACCAGGAATTTATAAATAACTGCTGCTTATCTTTAACATAATTTCTGCATTTGAATTTTAATGAAACTGGGAAAAAACTATATGCTGTATAGACAGAAATACATTTTCTGACAAGGCAATTTAGTATTTTGAAAAGGTCTTTTCCATAGCTTTGATTTCTGTATTTTAGTTTTGCTCTTGAGAAAACTAAGCCAAATTGTTCTGTGTCTTTAAATTATTATTTTCAACAGTCGCTACACTTCAACCACTCTTGAACATAGGAAATCATTCCTCCTTTGAACTTTTGCCATTCAGGATGCACTCCAGTAGTAGACGGCATTTACTGATTAGTCCTTCCTCCTGTCAGTCAAGTGTATGTATCTAGCAAGCTCTCTTGTCACCATAGTGGGGCTCAGTGTATGCCTGGAATTGAAAGCAGGTAGACAGAATGCTTTGATATGGTCCTTGCGTTATTTTTAGTTTTACGTTTTGTTTTAAAAAGGTTATGTCTCGTCTCTGGTATGGCAAGAAGGGAAGAAAACACCAATCAGTTAATCATAAATACACTCTGGTAATTTTTAGTGATGTATTTTCCTTATTCCTGGCATTCTTGTGGTGTGTGGTGCACAGGCTAAGCTATAATTTTTAAAAGTTTGAAATTCAGAATATCTATACAGAATACTAGATTTTGAATTTTTTGTTGTGCTGTGTATGTGCTGTCAAACTAAATTGGACTACTGCATTTGGTTAACTGCTTTTAGCTGAAGCTTTTCAATTATTTGACTAGCTTTACATATGGTAGACAAAGTCTGTTAGGTTTTCTAAAGGATTTATTGTTTTGATATCTAAGAGCTTTCCAGTAGCTCCAGTGGTACATCTTGTTTTCTTTTTGTAACAAAATGATTTTTTCTTGTTAAATAATCGGTTTTAATAAACATCTTGAATTATGTGAATTTCTACTTTATTCATATATCTTTCCAAAAGTTACTATACAAGGTGTATAAACAGTATGTACATAATTTCTAAATCTCTGTAGACTGCTAAAATGGTTTTAATATTTCAAAATAGTAATAGTGTACTCCCTATGCTATATTTAGGAAAATACAATGAAAAAACCCCACTCTTCTTTTACAAAGCTTTAGAAAGCATAAGGCAATATTGGGGAGGGGGGGAGCGTAATTCTCAGTGAGAGTTCCAAAAATTGTAGTACCTTCAAGACGTTGATTTCTGTGCTGGAGTTGTAGTTCTGTAGAATTGTTTGCATTAAAGTAATTCATTCCAACTCTGGTTATGGAGAAAGACCAGTGACTCTACCACAGTTGTGATTTGCTGCTGCTGGTTTTCTAAGGTTTGATATTTTTGTTGTTATTATTTTTATTTACTGACCTACTGCTGTTCATTTCTAACTGGGCTGTAAACACAAGTGATTGTGAGATTAGTTTGTATGGTATGACAAGGTCTTGATATTTAAATATGTGCTTTCATAAGTTAGTTCATTTTAAAATGTGCTTGAAGTACCAAGTGTCCCTTTTACAGTAGAGGAAAAAAAGTATTATGAACAGCTAAGTTTTTAGTGTGTCTCAAAGATGTGTGATCATTGTGACAAGATGATGTGTGGAAGCTCTGGGGGGGAAAGTGAAATCTATCAAAATGCCTTAACATTTTTTAAAAGGTCAGTTTCTGTATTGTATACATCCCCAAATTTTGTAGATCACAATTCAGTGCTGTGTTGTTTAAAGTAAAAGACCATCCCATCTAGAAAAAAAGAGTTGTTCACTTGTGAAAATAGCATAGCATAGGGCGGGGGAACCTTGTGGGGGTTGGAGACCACAGACCCACACAAAAACCAGTGAGTGAGAAGTTGAGGGGCGGGGGGAGAGAACCCTTACTGGTGTGGTCCCCAACTGAAAAACAGAGGAGACATTCCCCTCATTACTCTTGCATCCCAGTTGTGGAGCCTGGGAGGGCCAGGGTATATATCCTAGGAACCCTGTAATGGGGGTGCTCATTGGCAGCTCCCCACAGGTGGCTCATGCTCCCCATTGTTGCTGGTGGAGGCATGGCCAGGCAGCTCTGCACATTGCCTCTGCACACAGCCTTCATACCCTCTGCCTCAGGGCTGACTCAGTGGCTTATAGCCTGTTGCCCAGGAACAGCAACCAGTAGGAGTTGTGGGTGATAGCATCTGCACATGGAGGCAGCATGCAACAGCATGGAAAGGGCAGCTGCCAGAGGTGAGCCTCAACAAGCAAGCCCACTGATGGGGATGGGAGCTAAAGGGGCAATTGACCAGGAGCTGGGGCAATTTAAAAATGTCCCTGGCAGGCTACAGAGCTCCTAAGCATGTGTCCCATAACCATCCAGTGTCAGTGAGATCAGGAGGCAGCAGCAATGGGACTGGTTGGGATGCAGAGCCTGGCGAATGACTCACAGACACTGCCCATTCCTAGAAGATCAGGGGGTTGGGAAAATGGGAGGAGAGAGGCCTAATGGCTGTGTCCAGAGCCAGCCTTCCCTAGTGTTCCCCCATCCCCCAAATCTGCCTCCCATCCCCAGGCTTAACCCCTCTCAACCCCAAACTGCTCCCTTCCATCCCCAGGGTTAACCTGTCTCAGCCACCACCTTCCCATGCTACTCCCAGCCTCCACCTCTTCTTTCTCAGCAGAGCTGCATGGCTTCAGCAGGCTCGGCGTCCCTCTCCCCCACAGCACTTCTGCGGACTTCACACTTCCTGCTCGGGCAGCGGGGTGGCTCCCTGCCCTACTGGTTTTCTCTGCCAGGGCTCCCTGCCCTGCTGCAGCTCTCTTCTCTAGGGCTCTCTGCCACGGCCGAGTTCACAATGGCCCCAGAGGGTGCCACCACTTAAACAAAACTAAATTCAGTTGGTTTAACGGTGGGCAATTAAATTTAATTTTATTGTTTAAACAGCAGCAGCCTCTGGAGTCACAAGAGGAGTCAGTGGCAGCAGCACTCGGAGTTGCAGGTTGCCAACTGCCATAGTAGGTTAGTGGGTTTTTTTTTTTCCCCAGCGTGGAAAATTGTGTGCTAATTTATTGACCGAATGACATAACTTGCCACCGGTGTTGGTGTGTTGTTGGTAGATCTGGTAATTTTGTCAGTGTCCATCATGCAACATGGTGGTGCAGACCCCTACTAGCCACGTACCAAAGATTCCTGTAGTATTTTTGATGATGTTGTGGAACTAGGGTGAAAGTTCATCTGATGTGGCCTGATTTAAATGTTCAGAGTTACCAAAATTACTGTAATAATATAAGAACCTAAACAGAATAGTCTTTTATTTCTTGAAAGCCATATCCAACAAGAATCTGCATAATGCAACTAAAAACTTCTTAAGATTACTTACCTGAAATGTTACTCTGGCAGCAGGGACCTGAACTGAAATGAAACTCTTGCTAGCATATCAGTTTGAAACAGCTTCTTGTCTAAAAAGAGATTGAGCACCTTATCCAAGGACTGAACGACTACTCTGTGTGCAAAAATATTATATACCAATATTTCATAACAACAGAAAACATCAGCCTTCCAACTGTTTGTATTTATTTATTTAGCAGCAAATCTAGATGCAACTTCTCCTTTGCTTTCTTCTTTGATTTCTGTGGTAGTCCAGCAAATGCTAATTTTGCTAGCATGGGAAAAATGTGTCAAACCACTCACTCCCTGAAGGCCCTTTTTATAAAGACTTGAGTCACCACAACAAATAAATAGGTGTTGGTCTCTGGTTGAAGTGCTTTGTGTAGCTGGAATTCTTTGAGTTTCTATGAAGTCTGTCTTGAAAAAAAACAGCATGTTAGTTTAATGCCTGATTTGGTGAGGGGAGGTGATGGGGGTAGGTTTAATGTCATATTCTCAATAAGAATGTTATAAAATATGAAAATCTATAAGGCTATTTCCACATTGTTTTGTTAGATAGACAAAATATGGTAGTCCAGCTACCATGCTCAACCCTGCCCCACCTGCACCCATGTAATGGGGCGCAGACATCAGCAGGAGCCGTTCTGTGGCTGCAGGAGCAGGGTAGCATGGAGCTGCAGGAAGCATAGGGCTGGGTCCTTCAAGCCGAAGGTGGGGTGGTGTAGAACTGCTCTGTCTGCTGCCCCACTGCTTACTCATCTATTGCCAATTCTAATAAGTGTCCCCTCTTAAGTCATCTGCTAGGACAGTTGTGAGTGGAACCCAAACCTCTGCTGGTCTTCTAAGCTCTGGAGCCTGAATAGGTCGGCAGCTGCACTGTAATCTCAGGGTCCCTTTGCACACACTCCAGGTGTAGACCTATCTGGCCCACCCCACTCCAAGTGTTGGGACCTTATGAGTTCAATGTGGGATCTTTTGATTCTGGGATATATACACACATCCATCTCCCACAACTCTACCTCACTGCTGTGGAGTGTCTGACACTGTTGAGGTCATGAAGTAATCATCACATTAACACATTTAGCACTGTCCAACACTTTTATGCTCTCTCATTCTTAATCATATAAAGCATGTAAGAGTACAGAGCTTACCAAACAATTAAAACTGCAATTTCCCTCACTAGCTCCTCCTTCTCTTGGGAGCCCTTGGCGCAAAGGTGGGTAATAATTTTTGGTGGGGGCCCACTCCAAGGATTGGTAAGTGGCCACACAAGCGTCTTGTGTTTTTTTTGTTTTTTTTGTTTTTTTTTTTTTAACTGTATCAATGGAGGGGATGTGGGATCTGTGATTGAAGTGGGGGCAGAAGGGAGAAGGTGAGGGATCTGGGAGGATGTTTGGGTGAGAGAGAGGGTTGTGACTGGGGCAGTGGGTTGTGGTACCAGGCGCAGGCTCTGCCCAGCAGGGACTTCCCATATGCAGCAGCCCAATAGGACCCTTGGGCAGGCTCCTAGTCTGCCACAGCCCCACATGCTGCTCAAAACAGGTGTGTGTGTCGAGCTAGGCCCAGCATGTGCGGTGCTATCCCTGCGGGGAGGAAAGCAGCGGGTTTCTCTGCTGTGTATGTCCACAAACACTACTCCTACAGCTCCTATAGGCTGGTTTCTGGCCAATGGGAACTGCAAAGATTGTGCAGTGTGGAAGCAATGTGCAGAGATGCCCCTCACTCCATGGAACAGACACACGCTTGCCACAGCTGCTGGCCTCTTTGAGCAGCATGTAGGGCCACAGAATACAGGGAGCTTGCCTGTTTGGTGGGACATAGTGGGCCTGCAGGCTATATTTTGCCCACCTCTGCCTTAGGGAATTGTATGTTTTCCATGAGGCAGGTGGGATCCTTCACCCCCTGTTCCTGCTCTGCCTGGTGTACCTTCCCTCTTCTTAATCTGGTAGTAAATGACTCTGACCCCCAGGCTCTTTCCTCTGAGTCCCCTCATAGAAGCAGACCAAAATAAGAGTCTTTTGATAACTTGCCATGGCTTCCAAACTGCCGTACTGCCAGACAGTATTAGGAAGTGTTCTCTTTGCTAGAATAAATGTCTTATCTCAAGATGTTTTACTTTGAATGGAAGATCTTTTGAGTGCTAATTACTTGCTGTTCTTCGGCAGGCCAGAGATGTGACAGCCCTGTTAACTCATGTGTATCTTCATTCATTCATACATACATACATACATACATACATATAGGATTTTCATGGCACAGTAATTCCATGGTACAGTTAAATAAATTCACAGTTCAGAAGTGGTGTAGACTGAATCTCTAAATCATTACAACATCACAAATTGAAAATGTTGCACATTATCTCTTCTAGTAATACTGCTAACTTCTCCTCGTAGGCTTTCTGAAAACACTCTGGGCTGCTTGTTTAAATAAATTTAATCATTTATACTAAAACTGTTTCTGAAATATATCTTTTTAATCTTACTGGAATTAGATCAAGGATTTTGACCATTCCCAGTCACTCCCTTTATGTTAAATTCAGGTATGTTTTTCTCCTAAATATAAACATACAAGTGCAACCTGAGCTGTGGGACTACTGAGCCCTCTGTCCCACCAATCTGAGGTACCTCTCATACTATGATGCTGTGACAAGTTACTGACCGCTGGCAGGTACTGAACTTTCAGGCACACCTAGCTGAGTTGCATGGATGCTTCCAGCCACTTACGAATCAACAAAAAAGAGACTCCAGACAATTTTCTGCAGGTTCCTCAGCCTTTCATCCCGGAACTGTCCCATCTTATCCAAGTCAGCCTAAGCTCATTACTCATTCCACCCCTCCCTCAGTGTGGTGCAAACATATGCTGGCCTTTCTGAGCTGAGACTTCCCAGTTACTTCAGCCAAAATACACTGGTTTAGGTGAAATATAAAACTGGTCTATTAACAATGGAAACTATACTATTATGAGTAGTAAGCACAGATGTGTATGTAGGTTTGTTACCTAAGAAATAAAATTAAATATGCAATCTGAGTTCTATAAATGAAACAAAAATTGAATCAAGCAGTGAATCATCCTGATAAATGTTACAAACAGGTGATACATGTACAATAAACAGGTTGTAAATCCATTCCAACCCTGGACCACCCTCCCCAATTCTGTTTTTTTGTCCTCTAGACTTTTCTTCCTTCCTGTTAGGTTATGGGAAGAATGAGGCCAAATTACAATGTCCCCTCTTTATAATGTCTTGCAGCTGGCTGAGAAGATCTAAGCTTGGGATGTGGGAGTCTGCCTTCATTGGTCAAGCAGTCTCTGTCTTTGATCTCCCTGAGAAGTCTCCTACAGTTCTTGAGATAGTAACAGAGAGTAAGCCGTGCTAGTCTATATACTATCAAAACAAAAAGCAGTCAAGTAGCACTTTAAAGACTAGCAAAGACTTTGCTAGTCTTTAAAGTGCTACTTGACTGCTTTTTGTTTTGATAGTTCTTGAGATAGTTGAGTTTCTTTAATGGGCTGTTAGTACATCTGGCAGCCCTGTTCTGAAAGGCTGGTGGTTGGTGTTCTCAAACTTACAACCTATTCTAGTAACACAGGCTTAGCAAATTTTCATAAATTCACATCCAATGACAGCACATACAGTTGAATGGGATATTAATACTTTGTACAAAATGAGAGTGGTGACTAGGGTGATTCCAGGATGTTTCTTTGAAGTAGACTGCCAAAATGATATAAAAAGCAACAGGGTAAACAGCCTGTTTGTTTGCTCCTGTATCTAGTTAGATTTGTCCATTGAAGGGCTGGTTAACTGGAGGGAAAAACGTCTATTGGACAATCAGTAACTTCCTGAGAATGAATTGAGATTTATGTGAAATGACCAAGTGCATGGTAGCTATTATAGATTGTCTTCACTGTTTTGCAAACAAGACTGTAGTCTACTGGCCATAGTTACTTTGTATCCATGAGTTAGTCTTTTTCATTTTGGTTCTTTTACCCTTTATTAAGTAATTTCCTTCCAGTAAATTTATTTAAATGATGTGATAATCTCAGTCATTAGCATGCATGCTAAACCTCCATTTCTCTACAAAATGGCAAATTTCCTAGAAAACAGCCATTCCCAGCACTTCAGTGGGAGAAAGAAGCAGGAGCACAAGTAGTTGTGGTGCCAGCAATTCTTGAAGGTTCCCTGAGGAATTACTGATGTGTTTTTGATACAATTGGATCTGTCAGCTGGATCGATTTTTCTCTAACCTTGGGCCTCTGTGATTGCATTTTATTTGAAATTTAATTCTTAATGATATTTTACAAAAAAATTGTTTTTGTGAAGCTAAGTAACCCAACGTATTCAAATGCTTGATTCTAAGAGGCTCTAAGCCCTCATCCTGTCGACCGCATAAAGATGAATAATCCTGTTGATGTGGACCCCACACAAATGCTTACTACAGTAAACTATTTTATATCTGTAACAGAGAGGAAGCCGTGCTAGTCTATACACTATCAAAACAAAAAGCAGTCAAGTAGCACTTTAAAGACTAGCAAAAGAGTTTATTAGGTGAGCTTTCGTGGGACAGACCCACTTCTGGTCTGGCTCTGGTCTGAAGAAGTGGGTCTGTCCCACGAAAGCTCACCTAATAAACCATTTTGCTAGTCTTTAAAGTGCTACTTGACTGTTTTTTATTTCATATCTGGTGTTCTATGATCCAGAACTCTCAAATAATTGGCATTTTAGCCATAAATAAATTTTAATTACGCAAATACAGTATAAGTTTACAGCAGTGTATAATACTACTGTTGTTGGTAAGTACTCTGCATATATTTTTGTTTTCTTAATATCTAATCTTGTTGTTGTTGTTGTTGTTGTTGTTCTTTAATCCCACCCTTTTATAGGCATTTCTAAGTATACTTCTCTATTATCCAGAATATTTGAATATTCAGCAACCTCCTGGTCCCGTGGCTGCTGAACATGAAAGAATTTACGGTGCTAACAAGTAAATGCTCAGTTGGGTTGGTGCTGAGCATAGTGGCACCATGCAGAATAAAGCTGTTAATTTTCACCAACAAAAGTGTAGAGGCCCTAAAAGTAATTTCTTTATCTTTGATCTAATTCCAGATCTAAAAATAAAGTAGACTTTTATATGGCATTAAGATCTATACAAGGAGGAAAGCACAGGGGTGTTTCATCTCCAGACACTAGAAGAAAAAGCAAGGGTTGGATATTTGGATATATTCTGTCTTTAAAATACCACTGTATGTGCCTTTTGCAACTATCCACCTTAAGTTTGTAATCAAAATTTGTACAGCAAATTTATGTAGTGTGTTTGCTTGTATTATGTTGGGACTTAATGCATTTAAAGGCAAAGGGGAAAAATGTGTTTTCCTTGTTTCAGGAGAAAGCTTGTTAGGACTTCATGAAGATCAGTTAGCTGGGTCTGCAATGTTTTATGGATATAGTTCTGTCTAAAGTATTCTTCGGTTACTCTGTGTGTCTGGTCAGTGTTGCTGTTTTTTTTTTTGTTTGTTTTTGTTTTTTGTGCTGAGTACCAGCTCTTTATTTTTTTTCCAAAAAAAAATAGAAAAAAGCACTGGGTCTGGTGATGGTCTTGCATGTTTGGCATTTTTGATGAAACATTAGAATGATTGGGGATCAACTATGCGAGTGGATAAGTGAGGCCTGGTCTACACAAAAAACAGAAGCTCATAGTTAAGATCACCCTAAGCCATAATATAAACACAAGTAGGTCAGTGAAAAAATTCTTCCCTTAACTTTAGCTGCCCCACCCCTCAAGAGGAGTAGATTTACTATAGAGATGAAGAAATCCCCTGTATTGCTATAGCAGTTGTCTAAATGTCTGTAGCTGCACAGAGTTTTATAGATGTAGTTTTAGATAGTTGACTTGCTCATGCACTTTAAGATGGGTATAGTTATGTGGTGTCAAGTGTATATCTTATGAAAGGCCATAAAGGATCCACCTTCTTATATAAACATATACAATACAGGATATCATTTACCTTATGAAAATATTTGGTCTTATTACACCCATCTAAATATTATATAAATATGTATTTGTGTTTATGGTGCAGAGAGACTTATTTCTCCCCAGAAGCTTCATGAATATTGAAGTACATGAAGCATTACAGTATTGGGCCTGTGCTGGAATAGAGATTCAGGGAAAAACTGAAAATGCTCTGACACACAAAGGCACTGTTCATATGTGCTGTACTGCAGATGATACAAGTATCCTTTCACTACAGTGTTCAGTTCATGAATGGTCCCTTTATTTTCACCATAGTCTAGCTATAGCCTCCAGAAATATCTTTAAATATTATTCAGTGTCCAATGAAACTGTTTGAAAGAGATGAACAAATTGATTTTGAAAAGTTCCAGATGTGCAAACAAAATTTAAGCTTGATAATTTTTAACCAAATATTATAGAACTAAAAGTGGATCTGATTATGCTGGAGCTGGCTCTGCAAGAAAAAAGGTGTTTTATATAATTCAGTAAAAAAACACTCTGTTTACATCAGATATCAGAGAGGTAGCTGTTTTAGTCTGTATCTTCGAGAAGAACAAGAAGTCTTGTGGCACCTTATAGACTAACAGATATTTTGGAGCATAAGCTTTCGTGGGCAAAGACCCACTTCATCAGATGCATGAATTTGGGGGGAATTTCACAGGGGTATTTAAAGACTACGGTAGTTGTGGTTGCACTGTGATCTAAAGCAAAGTTCTTCATCCTAATTGTCAGTTGTCCTCTCAATGTATAACCATCAGACTTTATCTTGCTCTCACCATCTGCAGAGAATGAAGAAGCTTGATGGGGGCAGAGAGTTTGGGACAAGTAAATTTGTACAATGATTGATGCTGTTGAAAGAGCAATATATATTGGTGTGTTTATTTTTTAAAAGCATAGTGTAGCTCTGGAGTGCATTCCAATTAAGTAAGGAAGTTATGTTGCTGCTATGTGCCCACTTCGTGGGACTCCAACAATACTTACTGCTAGCTTTTTAGGTGCAGTTTCTCCATTTTTATCGACTTAATTGCCATTCTGTGCAAATTACTGCTTCCATCTTTTTACAAAAGGTACCTTAACGCTTCCCTTTGATGACAAAAACACGCGCTCTCTTTAGTTTGTTTGTTAGGCATGATTTGTGACTCTCAGTTGTTCCAGCAAGCAGCTCAACTATTATAACAAAACTGTGTTTTTGTTGGCACAAACTGTTACTCTTTGGGCTGATGGGGTGGGACACTGAAATTAGCTATATTGGCAGAATTATCCTTTTGCCAGCATGAATTGAATCCGTGCTATGAGCATTTTGCTAGTAAAGCAAAGCTTTGTGAGCATAGACCTGGCCTGAAAGAACATTCTAACCATCAGTTTGAAAAATATAAATCAAAAACCTTGCTACTCGTCAAATGCCTACATCATGCTTCTTCCATTTATTTGTCATATCCACCAGTTTGTTTTCTGAAGTCTTGTGCTTAAACTCTTTAGGGCAGGGAGTGACCTGGAACTAAGGTCTTTAGATAATACCAAGTTAAGTAACAAAGAGCCAGCTCTACTGGCCCAGAATTCGATAACATCCTTTCTTAATTTCAAATTCAAACTCAGTGCTGTTTCCTCTCTGCTACTAGACCTCTAAAAAGAAAGAGTTGCAAAAGTTTTGTTTGTTTTACACGTTTTTAATGTTGTGTTAAGTTTTGTTAGGCACAGCCACAACAATTACATGAATTAACGCTTTTCTATAACTGTGTACATTTTGCAAATTTTCTATTTCTGAACTCCAGTAACAGTCTTTTTTTGTTCCTGAGATGTCTTGAGTTCTGTAGCCTTCCAGAATTTAGATGGCAGGGAAGACTGTAGAGGACTTAATAATAGAGAGATGGCTGTGTTTGTTTGTGTTCTATCAAAACAAAAAAACAGTCATGCAGCACTTTTTTAAAGTGCTAACAAGATAATTTATTAGGTGATGAGCTTTTGTGGAACAGACACACTTCTTCAGATCTATAGCCTTACCAGAACAGAGTCAATATATAAAGCACAGAGGTCCGAAAATTATCAAGGTTGACAAATCAGATAGAAGAGCAGAAAGAAGAAGGTGAGTGATGTTAAGTGTTTGGTCAAACATCAAAGTACGTGAAAGAGTCCTTATAATGGGTCAGACAATTGCTGTCCCTGTTCAAACCAAGTGTTTGTGTTGAATTTGAATATGAATGTTAGTTCCGAACATTTTCTCTGTAGACAGTTGTCAGAGTCTCTTTTATCCAGAACACAAACTCGGAGGTCTTTAACAGAATGGCCCACTCTGTTAAAGGGCTGGCTGACAGGAGATTTGGAGATGTTTTATGTCTGCTCTGTGTCCATTTGTTCTTTGGCGAAGAGTGTTTGCAGTTTGCCCAATATATATAGTTGGTGGGCATTGCTGGCACATAATGGCATATAGAACGTTAGCTGAGGAACAGGAGAATGTGCCCCTGATTCTGTAATTAATGTGGTAAGGTCCAGTGACGGTATCTTCAGAATAGATATATGGACAAAGTAGGCAATGGGACTTGTTGCAAGGAAAAGTTCCAGGATTAGTATTATTGTGGTATAGCCTGTGGTTGCTAATGAGACTCCTTATAAGATTAGGAGGTTATCTACAGGGGAGAATAGGCCTGTCACCTAGGGCCTTCTGGAGTGTGGCCTCAAGATTTAGGATAGGCTGTAGGTCTTTAATGAGGCATTGCAGTGGTTTGAGTTGTGGGCTATAGCTAATAATAAGTGGTGTTCTGTTGTTGGCTTTTTTTGGGCCTATCTTATAGTAGTTGGTTTCTGGGTATTCATTTATAAGATCTCTACCAAGCATTCATAAGCCTTAATTATGCACTGGGAGAAGTTTAAAAAAACAAAAACAAAAACAAAAACAAAAGAATTGACAGGGCCATTTGCCAAAGAAGGAAGGGACACAGAGCAGACATCAAAAATCTCCCCATACATAAATCTGTCTGCCAGCATTTTAATGGAGTGGACCATTCTGGAGAACATACTTTAACCACCCTACCCTCCATGTTACAATGACCTAAAATTTTAAATTCCTACATCGGGGTGTTCCCCACTCCACACTCTGAGTGCAGAAAGGGGGGTCCCACAAAATCCTTAAAATATATCTTGCCTGTAAAAGGCTTTTGCTTAAAAAAGCTCCCTAAGGTCACAAATTCCCTGAACCCCTGGGGGATAGTTTGCCACTACCACCCATGTGGGAAAAGACCCTTAACCCAGGAAGATACACGCAGGATGTGTTCCTGTGGCATGCCCAATCTCTTAACCTTCCTTTAGGAGAGAGCAGTCATAAAGAACTACTCTCTGATTTGCTCACCTTGATCATTTTTTTTTTTCTGATTTGTCCTCCTTGATTACTGTTTTTGGTTCTCTGTGCCTTAAATATTGAGTCTGTTCTGGTCTGGCTATGGTCTGAAGAAGTGGGTCTGTCCCAAGAAAGCTCACCTGATAAATTATTTTGCTAGTCTTTAAAGTGCTACTTGACTGTTTTTTGTAATTTAGTAGCTGATCTTTGTCCAAGGCATACCTATACACAGATCCTTCCCAGAACACAGGAATCAAATAATTTGGTTATACTTGTAATTTATTCACAAGTCAGGAGGAAATAGATCATACTGGCTATAGCACAGACAATTACTTCCCTTGGATTCATTTTTAAAATTACAGATTACAGGGGAAGGTATCGAATTATTAACCAAAGCCACTGGGGGGGGGAGGGCAGGTGGAGTTAGTCAGTCCACACCAAATTCAGAATAACCATACTACACATTTCCTTTCTACTTGTCTATCTGTGGCTGATTTTGGGACAGTCAGGATATTTATTCGATTCATTCCAACTGCTCGGGCAAAATCATCTCTGTGACCTCAGCCTCAATCACACAGACAAAAGAGAGCTCAAACTGCAGTTGTTCTCAGTTCGAAAAAACTTCTCTTCCTCCCATTTGGTTATCTGACTGCCCCTTGCTGAGAGCCCTTTTACAGGCAGGCTTTCATTCATGACACCTGCCATCAAAGATTATGGCCCCTTAGCCATAATGAGTCTTCTAAAATATGTACACTGTTATATTTACTTGCACAAGCAACTGGTTGCCAGTACAACTTACGGCCTTTCTCCTAACAACTTGCCTCAGACAAAAGCACACGGCACCTTTGGTTGAAGAGAAATCTTCAACACTCAGGACACTTTGGAAAACATATTTTGTGTTTGGGGTGTTTTACATCCACTGGCGTAGTAATATAATAAAAAGAATAACAGAAGAACACTAAGTAGGATGAACCCGTTAGTTAAGATAACATGGTAGATCCTGTACAATCAGTTCTCTGTGACTGAAACGTCCTGGTAGTGTATTTTATTTGACTACAAATAGATTTGTTTTTATAGTGGGCTCTTTCCACTGCTGTATGCTTTTGTGAACATTAACTACAGTACATCTCAGTTATTTAAGGTAAAGGTACTCCTCCACTAGACATTCAGTAAGTCTTGTGTTTGACTTATTTTATAAAATTTAGACCACTGGCTTTCAAAGAGATAATATGAAGAGTCAAGCTGTTGCAATACTTCTAAAAGGTATTTCTTAGCACAAAAGTTGAATTATGAAAGCCAACATTTTTTTACCTTGGCTGGTTAAATTGGGTACCTGAATTAAGGTGCCTGTTTATATTTTCTTCAGAAGTTGTGAGCAACACCATCCAGTTCTATAGAAGGCACTGGGAATTATGGCTGCTTTTCTGAAAATCAGGCCATATATTAAGTAGCTGACTTCTGGTACACAGGAGGGAAAATGTTACTAATGGTTTCTATCTTTTTACTTGTAGTATATTTATTTAATTTCTGGATTTATGTTAAATGTTTCTCAGAATAGTTTGATATAGGGAACTGAAGGAAGGGTGATTTATAAATGGAATAGAACGTGGTCTTAAAGCTGAAATTATAGTTGACATTTGGACCATGAGAACGCTGTCACAGGAATGATGAACGATAGTGTAAAGAGCAGATGAAGTTGCATGCAGCAGGAAAGAGCAGAGTTCTACACGTGACAAGGAAGAAAGTGAATCAAAGAGAAACGGCAAAACTGGATGAAGTGTGATAAATGCACAATCTCTGAGGAAAAAACTAAGATTGTAACATGTTGGTATCGTTTCATTGAGCAGCTACTTGCCTTTTTATGCTCTCTCAATTAGAATGTGAAATGGATTGATAGTAATCTTTTCTGCTTTTCACCACCAGGCCTTTTGTGAAGGAGTAAGGACTGGTTTTATTTAAACTTCAGTTTTTCAGCTTTAAATTCTTGTTAGAACAAAATTGGCTTTAACTATCTTTTTTTGAAATAATGTTGGTCTTTGGTGGTCTAAGAGACAAAGTAAGTTCTTATTTGTAAGTGGGGCATATCATGAGGGACTTAAGCCATTATTACATTGTGCAGTAAGTTTTTTGTTCTGTTTTTTCTCATACATATTTAATTATTATTTTAGCAGCATAATTTTATGGACTGTCCTATCAGATTTACTTTATAGTCATACTTTGCCACAGTGAGATGTATGAGATCTTTGGTGCCATTTGTGTATGAAATCTAGTTTCACTATATGTACTCATAAGTCAATAACATCCTGTGTGTACATCAAGTCCTTGCAGATACAAATGTCTCTAACATTTTAATTTTGTCTTTTGTTGTCATTGCACATCCTTCCCCCCAGTTATACTTCTCCATTTTTCTTTCTTGCCCTTTCTTTTTTTCAACTGTCAGTGGAATTATTTTCTTCCTGTCTCCATATTCAGGTAGTGTCAGTGGCTGAGTATCACCGCAGGATCGATGCTCTAAATAGTGAAGAACTGCGCACGCTCTGCAGACGCCTCAAGGTGCTCACTTCGTAGTTAAACCCCTTGTCCAGAGACTAAAATATCTCTCTCTGTAGTGGCCTTGATCAGGGCAAGTCCCATATTCAGTGGGTTTGTCTTGGCTACAATATTACAAGAACCCAGCAGAAAATTCCTTTCTCTTGGATATGTGTTTATATACTGATAAAGTAGAGTGCAGTACCTTGCTGACAAAATGATCACTTCAGAGGAATTTTCTGTCATCTTCACAATTTTGTTCTCATTACTGCATGATCTCCAGAGTGATGAAGACTTGTGTATTAATTTCTGTATGGTGGATTGAGTTAGGTATAAGCTGTCCTAAAAAGAATGCAAATGCAATAATAGATCAATCTGAAACAACTCTACTTACACAATTCAATAAGGACTTACTCAACTCCGTGTATATTTGAAGTCTTAAGTTCTTTATATGCAAAGATCTTACACGTATTCCAAACTTTTTTGGAAATATTAAGCCTCGTGGCTTCTATATGAGGTAGGTAAGTATTTTGCTCTTTAGTGAAGCTAGAATTAGAACTTCCAATCCTTAAAACAGCAAATCGGAAATAATTCTGTAGAGTTATTGGATATTAATCTTAAATTTACTCTTGCATTCTGTTTAGGTATTTCCCTAAGTATGTTGGTATATGCACGCTTAGGAATTGATGTGTATATTACACCTGATTTACTGATGAAAGCATATCTAAGGATTTTTCTTTTAAACGTGAAGTACTATTAATTTAGTGTGTATTTCTAAGTATCTAGCTAATTAAATGGTTGAAAGTGGACTTTCATTTATTTGAATAGTTCTGTGCAAATGGCTATGCAGAGGAAAATGCTTTCATGGCTTTGCTGCCTCTGCTTATTTTAGTAGCCGAAGTGCTGTCTCATTTATCTATTATGCTGTCAAAATATTAGTTGACAGTGATAATGTTGTAGTACTTTTTGCAGTATGTGTTTAGGAGCTTCACATTTTGAGAAGAAAGTAACCTTCTTACAGATGCCTTAGTTGTGGTTTAAAAAAAAAGTATACAATCAATTCTAACTGCAGAGGTTTTGCATGCAGTAGTATAATAAATATTGAAAAGCCAAATAGTGTGTAAATGTTATGGTATTCTTGAACTGCATTTGTTTTGTAGAATTACAGTACTCAAATGTGGCCTTGACCATATGAAATTTGGGGCAGAGGAGACCAAATTGGCTATGCTGTACAAGTAGTACTTAATTATTAAGTGGAATAGGTTTTTGAATTCGTGTACTTGGCTGGTACTCTGAGTTATTACATGCTAACAAATGCTTTTAGTCTGACATAAATGCTAAGTGGTAGAAAGCTTAAGATTCGCTTGGTGCCCTCAAAATAACCAAGTAAAACAATTTTTTTCAGTTTAATGATTAATGTGAGCATTGTAATCAAGCTACTATTATATGAAATTCCTTACCTTCGTATTTTATTATGATTGCTCTGAAATATAGAAAGTATCCTATATTTGTTTTTCTTAGCTGTTTAATGGATTACAGCAATTTTATTTATCTTTTTGGATTTTTATTGGTTGAAAGTTTTTCACATAGATTCTGAAAAATTGGGAAGTCTTTTTGTGTCAAAATTATTCACCATTTGGAAAAAAACATTTGGCAATAGTTACCACAAATTGGCATCTGAAACACTGCGGTTTTTCCCCTGTATTTAGAATGTGTGCACTAAGCTACGTTTTGGTAAATGTTGACTTCTGGTATCTTTCTGATGCATGCATAGGGGCTAATCCAAAATGCAGTGGAGTTTGAAAGGGTCTTTACCACTTCAGTGAGCTTTTGCTCAGGTTCATGGGTAACAGTGATGCCTAGCTCTTACTCAGCACTTCTCATGAGTAGAGTTCAGAGCACTTTACAAAAGAGGTCAGTGTTGTTATTTGCACTTTATAGATGGGGAAGTTTAGGCACAGTGACTTGCCAGAGGTCACCCAGCAGGTCAGTGGCAGAACTGGGAATAGAACCCCTATCACTTGAGTTCCAGTCACATGTTTTAAACCACTAATACTAATTTAGAATATTTGACAGCAGATTTTATAAATGTATATTGAGAATTTTCACCTCGTAATTGCTTTAAAACTTATTTTCTTTGGGTATTGTTTAAGATCTCTAGCTTTTGATTAAGCATAAAGCATTTAAAATGTATATAACTCAAACACTTCTTGATTACTGTTAAAAGCACAGTACAGCTTCTGCAGTGTTGAAATCATATACTTTGACTTTTAATTGTAGTAAATTCTAAAATTCAAACATGAAGTCTTGTGGAAAAAAACAGGCATAACCTTCTTCTGAATATTAAAGTACATGTACAAGCAGTAATTTCAATGTAATATTTAGTAGTGATAGGCTTACTAACAGAAACAGGGATTTCCCTGTCAAATGCCTAATATTAACAAATTTAGTATAAAACTCCAAGGACTTAAGCACACTCCAAAAATGCAGTGAAGATGATGTCGCATATTCTGGGTAATACTTGCTCTGTAAGAGAATTGTGAATGCTTAATTTTCTCCTTAGAATGCTTATTTATTTCCTCCTGCTTTGCAGATAACAAGGGAAGATATACATTCAAAGCAGGCCACAAGTATCAAAACAGACCTGGAGCCTGAAGCATTTCGGCCAAATCTTAGTGATCCCAGTGAATTGTTACAGTCAGACCAAATTGAAAAGGTATGGTTTTCAGATAAAACTGCTGTTCGAACAATATTATCTTTGTTAAGTAAATATGCTGAGCATGGTGCATCAGGTTAAGTATATCAAATAAATGTCATGGACCTGGTTCTGAAAAGCTTACAATCTAAACACAAGTGAGTACAGCACAATTAATCACCAAGATACTTGGTTAAAAGGAGAGAGAGAAAGTCAAAACTTAAAAAGGTGAATGTACAGTTAAGGTTCCTGCATCAACCTTAATTCTGCCCCCCAAGTTATCTGTGGTTCACATGGTTTACAACGTCCGAGTTTCCAGTGTAGGTTACTGTGTTACTGTCTTCCTGTAGTTAAACATATTGACAGGAGAGGAGATCTGACCCACTGGACCAGCGTCATGGACATAGGAGAATGGTGCCTTCTTCACTTTCCTCCTTTCCATTTAGCATTAGGACTACGGGAGTACAGCGTCTTGAAGCAGACTTCTAAATGGCCACTTTCATCCACTGGTGTCAGCACAGGAACTCAGTCTAACTATGTGTGGGTACAGGGAGAAGCATCAATGAGGTGCCAGTTTATCTGAGTCGTGCTAATATGGCATTTATTGAAGCAGAGTGAGAATATGAAAGGTGGATGTAGTTTTTTAGAGCAGGGGTCAGTAACCCCAGCACGGGTGCTGTATAAATGCCTGTTCTCAATTTCAGGTGACAGGTAAATAACAAGGAGGCAACATTATCTCCTGTTAATGCAAAGCAACTTGTTTGTTATATAACGGTTCACTGAACAAGAAGTAGGACTGAGTGGACTTGTAGGCTCTAAAGTTTTATACAGCAGATCCTCAATTTGCCTGAGAGTTATGTTTCTGGAAAACCAGGCATAACTCAAAATTTGCATGGGGCGAGGGGGTGGGACCACCAATTCAGCACCAGCAGCCACTGCTGGGAGCAAGAGGTCCCCCAGGTAATGGGGAAGAGAGGTGGAAGAGCACTTTGCTCAGCCAGCTCTGTCCTGGGATGCCACCACTAGGGAGGCGGGTATCCCCTTGTTAACAGGGATCCCTATGTTAAAAGGCTGCTGACTGGCTGTGAGCCTGCTAAGCCCCAGCAGCGCCTCTGCTGGGGCGGCGGGAGTAGGCAGTCCCCCTGTGAAGGGGGATCGCAAATGGCCTGTGGTGCCCTCACTGCCTTTGCGGGGAGGAGCAGGGGACTCGAGGGGGGCCCCCTGTTACAAGGCTGCTGGCTGGTGGAGCAAAGCTCCACCAGCTCAGCCACAGGCAGCCGCTGCTGCCCCACAGGCGAGTGTGGAGGAGATGCCCCTGTCAAAAGGGAACAGAGTTGGCACAGCCAGCTCTTCCCCTAAGTGCTATTGCCAGCGGGGGAGTCGGGGGAACCTGACCCCAACCGTTGCTCCCTCCCGGCACAGGGGAAGAACTGGCTGTGCCAGCTCTGTTCCTTTTTGACAGGGGGATTTCCTGCCCCCTCGCCTGTGTAGCGGCGTCTGCTGCCTCTGGCTGGAGCTTCCATGGTCCCCACCAGTTGTGCTAATGTGAGATACGTTCATTTGACATGTGCATATCTTGAGGGTTTACGGCATTGAGTGCAGTTGTGTACCAAAAATCAATATTACCACTTTCATGATAGGGAATGAATTACAGTACTTGTATGACATGAATTGAAAAACAATATTATTTTTATCATTTTTACAGTACAGACTTTTTATTACAAAAAGAAGCACTATATACTTTGTGTTCTGTTGTAATGGAAACTGGTATGTTTGAAGATGTAGAAAAACAATCCAAAATGTTTGATATATTTCAATTGGTATTGTATATTTTTGCAGTGCAATTTAAAGCTGTGGTTAATCACAATTAATTGTTTTAAGTTAATTATTTGTTAACTATAATTAATCGACAGTGCTAATAGAAAGCTAGCTTAAAAATAAAAAGCTTTTTGATTGATGCTCAGAATAGCTGGTGTACATTCTGGACCACTTAAGGATGTAAACACTTCCTGGAGGAAAATAAGTTTCCAAAACTTTCTGAAGAAGAAGAAGGGAACTTGACATATATCAAAAGTTTATTTCAAGTAGTTTGTGAACCGTAACAGAGAGGTAGCCATGTTAGTCTGTACTCCAACAAAACTAAGCAGCAGAAATGTAACACTTTAAAGACTAACAGAATTGTTCATTTGGTGATGAGCTTTCGTGGGCCAGACCCACTTCTTCTAGTCAATTTCATTTCCAATACAGGCTGACGTAAGTACAGAGGACTTTAAAAAAAAAAAATTGCAAAAGAAACTGACAAATCAAATAAGATAGAAGGAAGGGGATGAGAGGTAGGGGGATGTTAATTGTAGTGTCTGAGACAGGACAGCCAGAAAGGACAATTAACATGCCACTATCTCTCACCTACTTCCTTCTATCCTATTTAATTTCAGTTTTTATTGCAATTTTTTTTTTTTTTGGTCCTCTGTACTTACATATGTCAGTATGTATTGGAAACGAAATTGATCGGAATAAGTGGGTCTGTCCCATGAAAGCTCATCACCAAATGAATCATTTTGCTAATCTATAAAGTGCTACTTTTCTGATTCTTAGTTTCTGAACAGCTAAGTAAAATGTAATCTAGCCTCAGTCCCACTTAGCATAAAGTAAATATAGTTTCTTAATGCAAAAGAGAATTATTTATTTATTTATTTATTTAACAGCTCACAAAGCACCTTCCTCCACGAACTATTGGGTATCCATGGACTCTTGTCTACAGCACAGCAAAGCATGGCATGAGCTTGAAGACATTGTATCGAACTATGTTGGGACTAGACACTCCTGTGCTAATGGTTATCAAGGACAGTGATGGACAGGTATGGAAATAATGACCAAAAATAGTCAGATCTACTGCTTTAAACAGATAATGAACAGCTGAAACATCAATGTGTCGTAGTAATAAAACTGCCTGTATAAAGCTAATCCCTGGTACTGGTTTTGCCATTGTCATTGTGCAAACAGTTTCTGAAAATGACATTTCCCAGAAAAATATTTTGCTTTAATCAAATGCAGTGTCAAGTCACAACTGTTGCAAGTCCTCTGGTGTTTTATGACTGAAGAGCATGTTAGTTTAGCTTAAATAAGGAGGACTAGGTAGCAGAGAGCCTCAGAGGATCATTTTCCCAGCCAAATAATGGGAAAGATGAACAGTCAGTCTCTAAGAGCACATAGCCAGTTTGTTTGATGTACCTCACGTGTATCGATACATTCCCTTAGAGACAGATACACACATCTTACCTGTTGTCATCTTGAGGTCACAGTGTTTAGCATCTGTCCATTTGCCATAAAGAGACATTTATATTAATTTGAGTCCTGAATAATGAATTATTTAATCGATAGTCTTTGTCGTTCCTTTTTTGTGTTGAAAGAAAAAAATGAGGAGCCGGTATTCAGCTGGCTCCACGCCCCCTCTTTATCCAGTCCTACGCTGGGGATGCTGATGTGCCAGTATTAAGTATCAGCACAAAAATAGCACTGGTCTTTATGGACTTCACTTCTGGTGCTCATGCTGCCACCGGAGGATATAAATGGTAGAACGGGTCCAGTGTTCCTCAGTTCCTCCTTCCCTGCTGTGGCAGCAAAACAGAAACCCTGCACTGTCTGCTTGCTTAGCTCACAATTCAGTTACTTGTTCGGCTAGCTTATTGTTCATTGGGCTGTGTAGTTTATAGCTTGCCTGCTGGCAGAAGAGGTAATGTATTAGCTATAAAGAGAAAAACAAAGATTTTATATATGTGTATGTTAGGTTAGGTATTAGCCCTAGAATTGGCTGACAAAAAAGGTTTATCAACACTATGGTGATCAATTGACTGCAGATCACTTTCCCATCAACATTGGTTTTCCATCGGAATGAGAAGTAATAAGATAAATCGATGGGAGAATTTCACCTGATGCAGCATAAGCACTGCAATAAGGTGGCATGAGCTATATCAATTCCAGCTACATTATTCACATAATTGGAATTGCATAACAGATGTTAACTAACCACATAGTGTAGACCTGACCTAAATCTTGTGATGTAAAACTTGTCCCCTTTGCAAAGTTGCCATGCTGCTTGGTGCTGGGGCAGTTTAGGTATCTCTTCTGCCTACCTCAAGAGGTTACTGTGGTACTTCAAGGTATGTTATCTGCGTGGATTCCATGGACCCATGTCTATACCATATCTGAAGAGTGTTGTACCCTCTAGGTTTTGTGTCAATGAAGTAATTGAGGGATGGTTGGGGGTGTAAAAACATCAGACACTGGTCCAAATGTATGCTGCTGGCCAAAAGAATCTGAGCTCACGCACCTCTCAAGGAATCCATGTTGACAACATTTTAAAGGAATAACAAGAAGTTGTGTGGCATCTTATAGACTAGCAGATATTTTGGAGCATAAGCTTTCACGGGCAAAGACCTGCTTCATTAGATGCATGAGTGGGGGTGGTTTCAGAGGGGTATTTAAAAAATGGGGTCCCAGAAAAAGGAAGGGCCAGAGCTGACAAAGTCAAGGTAGAAATGGCCCATTATCAATAGTAGGTATCAAAAGAGGAAAACACAAGTCAGATCAGACAAGGGGTTATGAGCCATTGTCAGAGTCTAATGGGGCAGAGAAGTTGCCTTCGTAAACTGCAAGCCACTCCCAGTCTCTGTTTAATCCTTGGTTAATGGAATAAAATTTGCAAATAAATTGCAGCTCGGATATTTCTCTCTCCATTTGATTTCTGAAATGTCTTTGTTTCAGGAATAGTTACTGTTGGGTAGATAGCTGTTCTTTTTGTATTCTATGCTGTACTACTTGCAGAAGCGGTAGTTATGCTTTCAAATCAGAAGAAGTAATTTCAGACTCATGCGAACGGCACCATCCAAGTTTTTAAATTCATATGATGGAGAGATGAGGTTAAAACTTAGATGGTGCCATTTGCATGAGCCTGAAATTATTTCTATTATTGGTATCATTATTAGTATGTTACTGTCCACAAATTATTATATTGTGGTGATCTGAAAGAGAAAAATAAAATCATACTATTTGTTTGTAACTCAGCAAAACATTATGGCCGCTCTTTTAGAAGCTTACAAGTGAACATTGGCTTAATGCAGATTTGAAACTTTACTATGCAGATAAGGAAAACACTGCTTTCCCTTTTTTAGTAGTCTATGTTTAACACAGTACTGTACTGTATTTGTGGAGTTTTTGGTCGCTGCTGCTGTCTCATTGGGTACTTTTGGTTCCCAATGAGGTGGGCGGTTGACTGCTCAGTTTCAGTCTTTGAGCTTCTGCTGTAGTTTATTGGCAGAAATGCATAGAAGCCAAACAAAAATAGCCTTAGAAGAGTTTGCACAAAGCAGCATTTTCCTTGCTAGACAATTGAGTAGAAGCAAGGAATGTGTGATGAGATGTATACTTTATATCAGGGTTGGCCAACCAGTTAGAGACCAAGAGCCAAAATAGCTGTGGATAGAGTGCAAAGAGCCACATATATTTTATCTATGTATAAATACATAGCTCAGTGCCCAGCCCCAAAACCAAGCACCCCCCAGCCACCCTGCTCTACCCTAGAGCCAGGCACTCCCAGGTCCCTTGCTCTAACACAATTCGCTTCCCCTCCTCCAGAGCCAGTCACTCCCAGTCCCCCACTTGAACCCAATGCTTAGGACTCACTGCAGCCATGCACTTCTCCCTCCAGGCTCTGGGGTGCATGAGCAGAGCAAGAGTGAGTAGTTGGGCGCTGTGTTTCGTTGATCAAGGAGCTGCAGGTTGGCCACCTCCTACTTTACCTTGTACAAAGGTTCATACATGTTGCTTTGGAGATGTATGTAGTGCCAGCCCTGACAGTATTTGTGAATTTCCTAGCTACCAAGGTTTTGGTTTTTAAGAAATAACTGGACGACTGGAGAAGCTTTGCGTAAGAGACTCTGGCAGCCTGACTCTGGCTGTAAATTAAGAAATAACTTTGTGTACAGTGGCTTCCTACTAATGTGGGTGTTTGGATAAAATATAGCTAAGATTTCTTGGCGTCTCCCAGAATCCATGGGTATTTTAATAAAATTAATTTGAGGAATACGGCTGTTAGCTTTCCAAAACTGTGAAACGTTCCAAAATAGAGTAACTTTAATTGAAGTGCTATGTGTATCACACAATGCATGTCTAAGTTTTCTGTCTGCCTGCAGGGGGCTTAGTTTAATTCTTCTCACTGTCAAAATGTTTATAGAACAATAAAGTGGTCTAGAAATTTGTCTTTAAAATGATGCTTTGCATTTTACATAAGACAGATATATAAAACTAAACAAATGCACAAAAATATAACCCCCAATATACATGGTGATCCAAAAACTCCTCAAATACAATATAAGAAAAGGGGGAACATATGATTGTAATGTGGTATTATACAAAAGATGCTTATAAAAGGCTAAATTGAACCATTTAGCCACTGGATTGTTTTAGCAGTAGTGCAGAACAGTACCACACAACAGGGAATTCCTCACAGGCCTACTGTGCTGTAGCAACTATGTAGATTGCAGCTGGGATAGCCTGATTTTCTTGCTTGAGTTTGGCTTGTTTTGCATGGTATTTATAGGGTCATAATTCACCTCTTCTATATTTCTTCCTTCCCTGGGGAGAGAGATGCACCAGGAAAATAATCCCTGAACTCCCGAATGCAGACTGTAACTTCAGTGGCTTTTGTATGAAGCACTAGAAGTTTTACTGCTTGCATGCCCACCATGTGCCTTCTGTCCTCACTCCAATAGTTGTAAGGTCCAGTGTTACGTGAATTGTTTGAAGACTTTGTTTTGTTGTGGTTGAAAAACATATAAACCATTCTTTTCTCTGCTTTTACGTTAAAGGTGTTAGGAAGTTGTATAATGTGCTTCAATACTGAAAGAATATTTTAATAACTTAAGTTCATGATATAGGTGTAAGATTTCAGTAATATCACTGTTTGTCACTCTGAAACCTAAAATGGCCGAGTCAGTGTGATGTGATAGGAGCAGCTAGTTGAGAGGTTTTTCTTCAGAATGTCAGCAGAGTTGAGCTATCTCTGGATTTTCCAATGAATTACCATCCAATAAAATTCTCAGCCACTTGTACTTTACATCCATGCAGTGAAGAGCTACAGTAAGGAATGTATCTGTCATACCAACTCTTAAAATATTAGAAATAATTCAACCAATCATTGTCTTCACTTTACAGCTAGTTTTCATGCATCAGTTTTGTTGGCTGTATAGGGCACTGCACAGATGGTGGACTCCTTAGCCCTACTGCCACACTCTGCCTCCAACTATCACTAGCATAGATCAACACAAATTTGTTAGCACAACCCCCAACGCAAATCAGCATAACTAGTGTGCACAACCACAGAGAGGTCCTCACCACCGTGTACACCCCTTATTCACCACCCACCCAACACACATCTTCCAAGACTGTCATCCCATATCTCATTTGAAGCCTGGAATGTGTGAATCACTATAAGGGAATGGAAGTCACTGTGAGCATGGGTGAGATTTTGTTTTAGAATGCCACGTTTCAGTTGTCACTGGCCTCTTGGAGAACCAGGTAGAGAGTTGGAGCCGAACAGTTTTATGTCTTTTGCCATGTAAGAGTTGATCAGAGAAAGATGGAGTAACAGCTATGTGAGGTAACTGAAGTGATTGTACTTCTGGCCAAAGGGAGTTCAGTGCACAAACAGGCACATTGCTTACTACAACACCATGCATGAAAATTACTACCACAGTAGATGACTTCCTGCTTAATACACATCAGTAATCATCCCACGTCAGTAGTCCAGATGATGTCTGCCATGACTGCAGTGCTACTAATGCCATAGTAGCATGCCCTGAATTGATACAGCTTTCTGTTGTGGTAGCATGTTTAATATAGGATTGAAAAAGAAGCACCTATGCCAGTTCATTGAGCCATTTGAGCCTATTGAGGAATTGGAAGAAAGATTTCCTGTCTATAAGTGACTGACTGAAATAGCAGTGTGTCTTCTTAGTCTTCATGGACTTGGCAATTTTACTACCTTTCCAAAATTTTCCACCTTTTACTGTGTTTCAAAGAAGTGTCAGATTGAGCATCTGAGATCAGGTCAGGTCAGTGGAACACTTGTGAATTCATCCTTTGGCAGAAAATGTGCAAAATGCTCTTTACAGTAGAGTCTGAGGTAACTTTTTTTTTTTTAATCTATCTGTCCCAACATGGTATTAAAAATTCTGGATAAGAAATAAAATCCTGTTAATGGAAGTCTTTATATCATATGAGTAGTAGTAAGCATCCTTCAGTCTGCATAGACTATGGGTCGCGCCCTTTATAGTTTCAATTGAGGGCTTCATTTACAGCATCTACTATGACTATGAAGATCCACACAAGAGTGACAGTCCTTGCTGCATCTCTTGCAGATGTGGT
Source organism: Carettochelys insculpta (assembly GCF_033958435.1). Classification (NCBI taxonomy): domain Eukaryota; kingdom Metazoa; phylum Chordata; order Testudines; family Carettochelyidae; genus Carettochelys; species Carettochelys insculpta. The sequence continues at coordinate 38,179,637 of NC_134138.1, read as the reverse complement.
GGGCATCTGGCAAGTCCTTATTGTGCTTTCTGTGCGCTCGCTTCTCCTCTGCTAGCTGTCTGATCCTCATCTCGCCCTTCTGAAGGCCCTTGTGTACCCCCTGCCTCCATCTGCCACAGTCGTCTGCTAGTTCTTCCCAGTTGTCCAGCTCGATGTCTACCTGTCTGAGGTCTCTCTTGCAGAAATCTTTGTAACGCAACTGGGGGCGTCCGGGAGGTCTTTTGCCAGAGGTTAGCTCACCATACAGGATGTCTTTTGGAATCCTTCCATCATTCATCCTGTGGACATGGCCAAGCCAGCGGAGGCGCCGCTGCCTGAGGAGGGTGTGCATGGTTGGGATTCCAGCTTGCTCGAGGACGGCGGTGTTGGTCACTCTGTCCTTCCATGATATTCCAAGGATGCGCCTGAGGCAGCGCAAGTGGAAGACGTTCAGCCTCTTTTCCTGGCGGGCATACCGTATCCAAGTCTCGCTGCCATAAAGGAGGGTGCTGAGGATGCAGGCTCTGTAGACTTGCATTTTGGTGTGAGTGTACAGCTTGTTGTTATTCCACACTCTCTTGCTGAGTCTGGACAGAGTTGTGGCCGCTTTTCCAATCCTCCTATTTAGCTCAGTCTCCAATGACAGGGTGTCAATGATGGTGGACCCGAGGTAAACGAACTCATGGACGACCTCTAACATATAGTTGTCAATGCTGATTGATGGGAATTCAGCAACATCCTGACGGAGTACGTTTGTCTTCTTTAGGCTGATGGTAAGCCCAAAGTCCTTGCACGCTTTGGAGAACTGATCCAGCAGTTTTTGAAGCTGGTCTTCTGTGTGAGACACTGCAGCAGCATCATCTGCGAACAGCATGTCTCTGATGAGGACTTCCCGCACCTTAGACTTAGCTTTCAGCCTTGCAAGATTAAACAGTTTCCCATCAGATCTTGTGTGCAGCAAGATGCCCTCTGTTGAAGATCCAAAGGCATGCTTCAGGAGGAGTGCGAAGAAGATCCCAAACAATGTCGGAGCAAGCACGCATCCTTGTTTGACACCGCTCCTGATTCTGAAAGCATCCGATAATGCACCGTCATATTGGATGGCTCCTCTCATGTCTTCGTGGAACAACTGGATCATCTTGAGTAACTGTGGAGGACAGCCTATCTTGTGGAGCAGTTTGAACAGACCATCCCTGCTGACCAAGTCAAAGGCCTTGGTCAGGTCAATGAAGGCTATGTAGAGTGGCTTCCTCTGCTCCCTGCATTTCTCCTGCAGCTGCCTCAGAGAGAAGACCATGTCAACGGTAGACCTCTCTGCGTGGAATCCGCACTGCAATTCGGGGTACACCCTCTCAGCAATCTTCTGGAGTCTGCCAAGGATGACGCGAGCGAACAGTTTACCAGTGACGCTTAGGAGGGAGATTCCATGGTAGTTGTTGCAGTGGCTTCTGTCTCCTTTGTTCTTATACAAGGTTACAATGTTAGCATCGCGCATATCCTGTGGAACCTCACCCTCTTTCCAGCACAGGCACAGTAGCTCATGTAGGGGTTCCAGGAGTGTGTCCACGACACACTTGATTACCTCTGGTGGTATACCATCCTGGCCAGGGGCCTTTCCTGCTGCAATGCTGTCTGGCTCTCTTCAGTTCATCCACAGTCTGTTCCTGATCCAGTTCGTCCATTACTGGTAGGAGCTCAACGGCATCGAGGGCTGCGTCAACCACAACGTTCTCGCGTGAATACAGCTCGGAGTAGTGCTCAACCCAGTGCTCCATCTGTTTGGCTTTGTCAGCAATGACTTCACCAGATGTGGATTTCAGAGGTGCCATCTTGTTCTGGGCGGGTCCTAATGCCTTCTTCATACCCTCGTACATTCCTCTGAGATTACCAAAGTCGGCACAGGTCTGGATGCTGCTGCATAGCTGGAGCCAGTGGTTGTTGGCACAGCACCTGGCAGTCTGCTGTACTGTTCTTCTGGCCTCTCTAAGTGCTTGCAGGGTACTCTGGCTCGGTGAGCGCTTGTACTCCAGCAGTGCAGCACACTTCTTTTCAATGACTGGAATCATCTCATCGGAGTTAGCTTCGAACCAGTCGTTAGTGTTTCTAGCTCTTCTTCCAAACACCGACAAGGCCGTGTTGTAAACTGTATCCCTCAGATGTTGCCATTTGGATGTCACATCGGCGCCCCCAGGGCTGCTGCACAGATTTTACTGGAGGGTCTCTTTGAACTTTTCAGCTTTCTCTGAGTTTGCCGTCTTTCTGGCGTCAATGCGGGGCCTTCTAGCAGGTTTAGAGCAGTGCAGCTTCTTGGGTCTCAGCTTGAGCTTGGAGCAAACTAGCGAGTGATCTGTATCACAGTCAGCACTATGATAGCTGCGTGTCAGAAGGACGTTTTTGAGATTATTACGCGTAGTGATGACCACGTCTAGTTGATGCCAGTGGTTTGAGCTTGGGTGTCTCCATGACACTCTGTGCTGTGGCTTCGTTTGGGAGAAGGTGTTTGTGATGCAGAGATTGTTGTACGTGCACAGTTCAAGGAGACGCTGTCCATTGTCATTCATTTTTCCCACACCGAAGTGTCCTAAGCAGGAAGGCCATGATGCCCAATCAGCTCCAACTCTTGCATTGAAGTCACCCAAGATGTACAGTTGTTCACGAGCAGGTATTTGTGCTACATCAGCACTAAGCACGTCATAGAACTTGTCTTTTACTTCCGGTGTGGCGTACAGGGTTGGAGCATAAGCGCTGATCCGGTGGACAGGACCAGCGCAAGTTTGAAGCGTGATCCGAAGAAGTCTTTCTGATCTGCCCATGACTAATTCCACCATTTATAGAAGGGTGTTTCTGACAGCAAAGCCAACACCATGCTCTCTGGGTTCTTCTTGGGCTTTACCCTGCCAGAAAAAGGTGTAGTCCTTTTCCTTTAGAGATCCCGAATCTGCGAGTCGCGTCTCTTGCAGTGCAGCGATATCAACTCGGAGCCTCTTCAGTTCCTCATTGATGACGGCGGTCTTTCGGGTGTCACTGATGGCCTGAAGATCTTCAGTCAAGCTGGTCAGCATGGTCCGCACATTCCAGCAAGCAAGCTTAAATTGTTGATGTTTCTCATTTCTTGTTGATTTTCTTTTTGGTTTGCCTGGTGCCCAAATTCCAGTCACTTGTCAGGTTCAGGAACCTTAAGCCTCATGCACCCAGCAAGGCAGGTGAACTGTGGCAGGACAGTACCCTATTGGCTGGGGGCTGCCCAGCTTGAGGCAGGTGGTGACTGTCCAGTGAGATGTGAAGATCTCTACCACCGTCGAAGGCAACCCCATGCGCTCGTTCTCTACGCCAGTCGAGCAAGAGCTTATAACCGGTATCTGTTGCCTCCCGTGTTGATGCAATGCTGTTCAGCAATGCCGGAGTACCTCTCCAGGCGTGAGCCTGGGCACTTATTATGGAGACTCTGGGCTTCCCAGACACCAGTGTCCCCCTCTCAGCTTTACTGATATAGTCCAAAGGAGAGGTTAACCTCCACGTCTGGTACCAGCTCAGCTGCAGGAGTTGCCAGGACAGTGCCAGAAGTTGACACCGAACTGCCTTCGGACTGCACTCCGGATTTTCTGTCAGGGTTTACTCCCTTAGCCTTGCTCCTTCCCAGGATAACCCACAAGGCAGTGGGGTGTGGAGAATGTAGTTAAGGATCCCACTACTTCATACCTCCCTGTCACCACGAGTCACCATAGCTCCCTGTGGAGCAATGACCTCATATCCCCGGGACCCTCCTCCCCACCTTTTGCCCCCCCCCCCAGCTACTATCACCATAGGACCCTCCCCAACCCACTACCCCCATCTGCTCCCATGTCCGCTCTCCTCACTGCACTGGCGCCTTCCCCCCAGCTGCTCTCAGTGCCCTCAGGTCCACCTTCCACCATCGCTCTTCAGGCTCTTCTCTTCAGAGACTGCTTTTCTTGATAGTGCTGCCTTGCAGGGCACAGGTGGAACACCATACCTGAACAGGACAACAAACATATGAGCCACATCATGCATTTCCAGGAGTAGTTTAGTCTCCTCTACTCAAAAATTTCTCTTAAGGTCAGACTGAATGCTAACAGTCAATGGATCTTGATTAGAGGCCACCCTTTTTCTCCAGTGTGTCTGATGAGAATACACCATTGACTAAAGTTCTGTGAGTGGCTCTTATATAATGAAGCAATTAAGCTAACAAGCCTTTGGCCAAAAACAAGCCAACAAAGTATACTTTTTGGATAAAAGCAGGCTGGTGAATTTTGTATAGAGAGGAGAACCCTGTTGCAGTCATAATTTAAGTCTTTGAAGCACATAATGTTCTACCCATAGAATAGTGTGCTTACTTTCTGTGAATGAAGCTACAGATTTCTAACACTGTCTGAATCTATTTGTATAAAACTATTTGAATTTGTGAATTTGCAGGGGAGTAGTTTTTTCCAACTAGTGAGTTGTGTGTCTGTGCTTTTGTTTTATTTTAAAATCAACATTGATTAGTGAGTTTGATTATGGGTCAATACGACTGAGATGGTATCTGCCAGATTTTTTCAGGGAGATTGCCAATAATTTTATCAAAACATCTAATTCCATTTTAATTGACTTGAACAAAATTGGTTTGTGTTCTCTTTATATAATAGAGAGAGTTAACCAAACATCAACTTAACCAAAGCGCTCAACTCAATCAGTTGTACTGCCCTGTGGACCATCCTCTCAAAGATCGGCTGCCCCAAAAAATTTATTAGCATCTTGAGGCAGTTTCACAACAACATGGCTGCCACATCTTCATCTCCACGACCTTTCACCTCATTCTATAGACAAGGGATTCTATAGACAAGGGATTCTAAGACCATGGTGGAGGGGCAGTTCAAGCACTCATTATAGTGCTCCCTCCAGCAGGAAATAATGGCTTCATTGGCTTTTAAGAGTTGGCTACCATCCTTTGATCTCAGAGGATTGAGTCCATAGTTTCTCAGTACATAAACAGCTTTGGTAACATTGAAGAAACCTCTTGTATCATTGCGCCTGTGAGATGGTGGAGTTCTTGTGCCTTCTCAGTCCACCACTGGTTTTTCAGAGTCCTTTTTTTGTGTTGGACTTCTGCCTTGGCATTACATGTCTCTTCTTTGTGGAGTTGATGTCGCTTTGTCAAGCCCTAAAGTCTTTCCTTTTTGCCTCAATCAGGCATTCAATTCACATATCGTTATCATCAAACCAGTCGTGTTGCTTCCTGGACTGATAGCCAATGGCTTCTCCATAAACTTCAGTGATGGCATTTTTCAGTTGGCACCACTGTTCGTCCACATCTTCAGGGTGTACTTTCAGCAGCTTCCTTTGGAGCGCTGTCTGGAAGTCACTTCATCTGACGGGGTCCTTCAAGCCTCGTCAGATCTGTTGAGTCTGTTTCCTCGGACTTCTCCATTTGGCAATCCTAATCTCCAGTGTGGATCAAATAAGACAGTGATTGGTCCAGCAGTCATCAGGACTAGTTATTGCATGTGTGAGAAGGACGTCACGCCGATTCTGAGTGTGGACAATGACATAGCATATGAGATGCCACTTCTTTGATCGAGCATGTTGCCATGAGGTCTTAAATTTGTTTTTCTGGTGGAAGAGGGTGTTTAGTGATGACAAAGTCATGTTCCGCACATTTCGTAAGGAGGAGCAGACTGTTGGAGTTCTCTTGCCTGCTCCATCTTTCCCAATGCTAGTCTGCCAGAAGGCAGCGTCACTTCTGAACCTGGCATTGAAATCCTCCATGAGAATAATCTTATCTTCTTTGGGGATGTCTTTCAGGAATGTCCAGTTGGGAGTAGAATTTTTCCTTCACATCATCATTGATGTCGAGAGTTGGTGCATAAGCACTGATCACAGTTGCCTGTTTGTTTTTGGCAAGTTTCAAATGGGGAGTCATGAGATGCTCATTGATGCTGACAGGGACTTCAGATAGGATCTTTTGTCAGTTCATCTTTTATGGCAAATCCTACTTCATGAATTCATTTTTCTTCTTTTGGGGTTCCTTTCCAAAAAATGTGTACTCTTCACCTTCTTCTCTTAGCTGTCCTTCTGGTCTACATGTTGAATCGTCACAGGTTACAGGCAATAATTGCCATGCGTCTTTTGGGTCGCCCAGTGTCTGAGCTGTCCATTAAAGTCCAGACAGTCCATGTTCCAAAGTTTACTGTTCAGTTACAACCACACAGAGGTAAACCCACTGGATGTGGTTATCCAGTCAGGGTGGTTGAAGTGGGCTATGTTTAGGGCAACTTATCTACTCCTCTCCCCATGTGGGGTGAGCTGAGTAGATGCTAAGTAGGGCTGCTTAGTCGTGGATGCAGGAACTGAACTGTTCTACCACCTCAGTGCTTGGAACAGAACAACTGATACACACATCCACTTTCTACAGGCTGGTCCATGACCAAAAGCTTCTGGATTTCGCAATGCTCCTCATGACACTGGTCACCATAGAGCTTAAGTTTAGGAGAGAAATATGCATAGAAAGATGCCTGTGCGCGATTGCACTGCAGCCACCACATCCTTGATGGATGGAAGGCCCAAGTCCAATGTCATGGGATCCACAACAATTGGAGTTGTCTACTGCAGCCTTCATCCGCTTTTCACAGCTGTTGTAGCATTACCTTTGCCTGTTCTGCCATTGAGGACTTTTAGGATCATTCTTCCTCTGGACCCTCCCCCTGGACCTTGCCACAGTGGGTGACCCTGCTGTGAGCATGAGATTCTCTCTCTCTGTCGTCGCTCTCACATTCATTGGAACACACAAGCCCACTCACCAGGACAAAGTGACGATGTGGTGAGTGAGAAACTCAGATATGAGCACCAGAGTTACAGGCATACCAGTCAACTGGACACTTTGTAGAACCAAAAGTATCAGTCAGACAGAACAAAGATAAACAAAAACTAAGAGTAACTATTGTACTGCTCCTGCACTTCAGTCTTTGATGTCACAGAGGCTTGGGGCTACAGCCATAATCTGGACAGAGGCCTCAAGGCTCGCTAGGAGCGCTGCGGCTCCGGGCTTTAGATCCTGCTGCTTTGTTTCCAGTTTCAGCCTTGTGGGAAGCGCTGGTGGTTTCAGCCTCTGTACTAGGCCGTAGCTAAGAACCCTGGCAGAAAGTGGGAGCAGAGCCATGGGGAGACAAGAAGTTGTAGTAAAAGGAGCTGTGAGACTGAAGCCTCAAGCCCAGGCACCCTGAGGAGCAGATACCCTGACTCCCACTCCACCCCTGCCCAGTGCTTGCAGCCCTGGTAGCTACATGTCTGAAATCTGAAATGTCTTGTTCACAGTTAAGAAACATTTCAGAGTTATGAATAGCCTCCATTCCCAAGGTGACTGTGACAGATTTTCTGTTGTATTAGAACTGAAATATTAGAGAAATATTTTTTCTCTAATTTCACGGTGTTTTCTTGGACTCAGTTTTACTCTTCTGATCTGGTTTACTGTCTTGCTTAACAGCAAACTAACAACACACTCAGACATCATATTCTCCCTGTTTTTCAAGACATGAAGAGTATTTTTACCAATATAAGCTGAAACTGAAACAATATCTTGGTTACAGTTGATACTGTTACTTCTTTTGAGGTTTCTGTGCTTATCCCAAGAGCAGATTTCAAATCGCCCTGCATCTAAAGTTGTAACAGTATGCAAGATCCATGTAAAAGATGAAGATTTGATGAGTAGAACCATAAAGGTTGTGTATGTTCAATGTAGACTGTAGCTTCAGCATTCTACTTACTTTCATCTCAACTTTTTTTTCTTTTCTCTTCCAGGTTTTTGGTGCATTAGCCTCTGAACCTTTTAAAGTGAGCGACTGCTTTTATGGCACTGGAGAGACTTTTCTGTTTACTTTCTCTCCAGATTTTGAGGTAAGAAAATGTAACCCCTTCACATTTTATTTTACAATTCTGTGTTAGGGTCAACAGTTTTGACTGCAAGAAGCTCTGTTTTAAGAGGCAATAAAGACCTGATTTACACCTACCATGAAAAATATCTAGAGTTCAGGCCAGAACAAAGGAGTGGGAAGAGACGAGGTTAAAAAAGACAAGCAGTTAATATGCAAACTTAAAATTGTATTCTCCATGAAATGTAACATCAAAAGACGCTAATAGTAACTGACATGATCCTTGTACTTTAATGTAATAGTCATGTCATGTCATTTCACATACACTGCAATTTAGTTAGGGGTATTTGGGGATACTTGTATAGATGTAGTTAAAGTATTTAAGACAAAAGTTAATAACCAGTGTGTGTATAGATTGAGAGGCTAAACAAGTGTATGGAGGCATTCTTATAAGGGTGAATTTGTTCACTGGAAATAATTTATATTAATAACTTTAAATATCTGTACAATCTACGGCTGTGGATTTTCTCTCTGATGTTAAAATCGTGGCAGGTTTTGTGTCAGGAATAGTGCATTAGTGCTTAGAATTTACAAAATTATTTTTTTTAAAGTATTTAATTTGTTGTTCTCTACTTCCATTAGGTCTTCAAATGGACAGGAGACAATATGTTTTTTATTAAAGGAGACATGGACTCGCTAGCTTTTGGTGGAGGAGGGTAAGTTTTATGTTTTGTAGTGTTGTTTATTGTGAAGAATTGATTACAACAGCCTTTGTACATAACATCACATACAGTGAAACTGGTATTTTAATTTTAGAAGTCTTAAGACGTTTTAATGCTAATTATAAGTGCATGTACATATCTATCAGTTATCAGATAAGAAAATCATTTAACACTTGTTGTAAATATTTATTAGGTTATCAGGCCTTGCTTTACGTTTCTTCCGCAATGGAAGGTGCATAAATTTCTTCAAGTGCCTGCACATGTCCATTCCAGGTTAAGAGTATCTCTAAGGGAGCTAATACTTTGTCACCGCTGGAGTAGTACCTGCATGGTGTGATATAAAAGGGTACTGCCAGTGACACTTCATGGAACATCCTTGCCTTCAGCTAGCATTGTTTGTTCTCCATTCTTCTGAGCTTGTAAAACCTGTAAATTAGTTGTATAGTATTAGTATTTGAGCTAGTCACAGTTAACAGTAGCTTAGAATCTTTGTTAGTCCTGAACAGGACTCAGCTGGGGGCAGGGCCATGCGCTTGTTGCCAGGCTTTAATCCCTGTTATCACTGCAAACAGCCTTTGGGTAGCAGCAATCCCTATAATAGATACATTAAGTGCTTGGGCAACCAGCATATAAGTGACAAGTCTCATATCTCCAAGTCCTTCAAGCCCAGAACTAAAAAGGAGCATGATAACCAACTCAAAAGACTCCTGATGGAATCAGCATTTGCTCCAGCACTGGAGTAAAGGACCAATTCATCACCCACTACTGCGGTATTGGTGTGGCGTGCCCAGCCAGCACCATCTGTGAGTTGGTACCAATCCCCATCTACAGCTCAAACTGAGAAGCTGAAAAAGACCATCTGAGGACAGTGCTATTCCACACAAGGGAAAGGTCAGGGCTTTGGGCAAGCTAAGACCCGTACTGAGCAGCATGACACACCTGTTGGGATGTCAGGCCCCAGCTCTGGTCAAGTGGTGCAGTCACCCCTCACGCACAGTATATTTCCTATGAGTCCAAAGAGCAGTGTAGTGCAATAGCTGGTGACCCCATCAGATTCAGGTGCCATCAAATTGTTAAGCCCTCCAGGCAGCTCAGGAGATCCTAATGCTTCTGGATCCCTCCCCTTCCCCACCAGCTCCTGCAGTACCCAGATCTCTGGGTGAATCCATCTTGGCACCTTCCAGTGACCTGACCTCCGTGGCACGTCTCCCATCATGCTAACCCTCCCTGAGACACCACACCTTGGCCACTGCACCTTAGGCACCAACAGCAGGATTTGAGGTGTGCTTTGCCACTGATCTACTACAGACCCATCAAGGAACACATCCCCCAGCAAGAGCACAAAGACCAACCCCTAGTGTCACCAGCAGCTCGGGACAGTTCCTGGTACCAGTTGGAGGACCAAAGCCACTGGCCACCACCAGCCACAACTTCCTACCTTCAGTCTGTGAGAAGGGGATTTGTGGAGATACTTCCCCCAGCCCCAGCAAGCAGCCTGTGATGGCTCTTGCTCCCATTCAGCGTCCTGGTACCAGTTGTGTAACATGAGTTCTGACACTTTGGCTGTCAAGCACTGTCACCAAGGTACCAGTCAAGATTTTCATTCCATTTTTGTACTGGTCAACTCCAGGTGCAGCAGCCAGCACCAGTTACTTTTCTCCATAACTGATGTTCTTCTAGATGTGTTGCTCATGTCCATTCCATAACCTTCCCTCCTTCCCCACTGTCTGCGTTTCTTGCAAGAAGGAACTGAGGGCGAGCTGGTGCCAGAGCTTGTCCCATACAAATACTTCTGAGAGAAAAACTTCCACCACAAGTGCAAGTGGCAAACGCACACACCTCTAATATGGAATGGATAAGAGCAACGCATTTCACAGAACACTAGTTACAGAAAAAGGCAACTTTAAAAAAAAAAAAAAAACCCTTAGAGGTCAAGATACATGACTTGGTTGTCAGCATATTCACTCTACCTGAAACTGATGCAAGGTGCTAAGAGTCAAAAGAAAATTAATGACGAGCAAGAAAATTGAAATACATAGTAACTCTTAAAAAATGTTAAAAAGTTGTTTTTTGTCAGAATAAAGAATTAAACCTAGATTTCCAGTGTCCTAGTTCGAGTCCCAAAACTGACATTCTGACCAATATGTCCCAAGAAATACTTTGTCCCAAAGATCTGTTTAAGAAAACACTAGGGCATCCAACAGCAAGCCTTGAGATGGTGCCTTATCTTTATTTCTCCCCCACAATGGAGCATCCGTGGTTTGACATATATAAAATGGCTCTCTGCTCTTCTAGTACAGACATCTTGTTCTAGATTATTGTTGTTCCACAAATAAACTTTATTTTACAAGTAATTAAAATATTAAGCTACATAAAAATCTCATGTGGATTCTGCAGAATCTAGGCGGTGCTTAAAAACTTTCGTCAAATTAAAAAAGAAAAGTTACATCCAAGGGAGACTCTGGAAGTAGGAGGAATCAGGGAATCATCTTTTATAAATCATGCTATGGTAACTGTATTTGGTAGGGTTAACTTTATATTCCTTCATGGATTATTTTTTATATAATTGTCTATGTTGCAGGGGTGAATTTGGTCTCTGGCTTGATGGGGATCTCTACCATGGAAGAAGTCATTCTTGTAAAACATTTGGGAATCACACACTTTCTAAGAGAGAAGACTTCATTATCCAAGACATTGAAATCTGGGCTTTTGAATAAGTGTATAACAGTCTCTACAGGCTATTGTCCCAAACCTGGTATGAATCAATGCAGCACAAAAAAAGGCCCTACAAGCAATATAATACAACATTTATGTTCTGTGGTTTTAAAGCTATCTTCCTGATGATCCAGATACAGTTTGAAATAGCGTATTTTAAGTTGTCATATTTTACTAGAAGTTTGATATTTCTATAAGTGTCAGCTACAGGAACTGAATGTGATTTAAGTTAATCTTGCAGTTTGTGGAGCCAGCCTCCCAAATTATCTGTCCTTCAGTCTACCCCTTTGTCTTTTCAGTTCCCCACCCATCTATGATCACTTTTGGGATGCTTTCTGTATACCAATTTAAGATTATTTTTCTATTAAAACTGTATCTCAGAATGGAGCTGCCCCCTTCAGGGCCTGTATAAGAGGAAAGTTTTGCGTATGATGATTTGTGCAATGCTGCAAACACTGGTTCAAGCCAGTCGTTAATTTAATTCACACGGTGCCACTGCTAGACAAGAAGTTTAGCATTCTGTGTTGGAGAATACCATTACCGTTAGTCTGATTAGAAAATTCATCCAGATTCAGTAGTGCCACTAGTTTTATTAAAGTGCATATTTAGAAAATACATGTCATTTACATGATATAGTAAAAGTTTTAGTTGCATACTGATTGTATTAGAGTATTTTGCACATGCTGTTAATGATCTGCAGGTTTGGGACAAATGATGACAGCAGTGAACTATGTGGTAAAAACATAAAATAGCAAGGGAATGTGATAGTTGCACTGGGTATCATGGATAAAGTAAAATGCAGAGAACTGGTTTGTATCTATGGTTGAGTATTAGGCATACAAAGACTATGAAACTAACACATTTTTTCTTCAACATAAAGTGTCAGTTATATACTGTTTTATAGTTATACTGTTGTAGCCTTGTAGCACACGAACTCCAAAAAATAGCTTATTCTTGTCCAAAAGAAAAAAAATAATTGTGATGTTCGAGTGAATTTATGTTGTACACTACAGTTAGCACCAGCTCTGATAAAATGGGGTAATGTACTATAGGTAGACAATATTGTAACTCAGTAGACTTGTGGATTATGCAAATTTACTGTCATGTGACCTCAAAAAAGACAGGCTAGAATACAGTACCAGTAGCTCTTGTTCACTTTTGTAGGAAAATTGATAAGCCATTGTGGCAATAAAAGCTCAATACAAGTTATTTTCAAAGCTTTCTGTTCTATGTTATGCAAAAAAAAAATGCTGTTATAAGTGTGACAGTGACTGACTTTGTGCTGAAATTTCAGCTGTTCCAGGTGAACATTGTATATTATCTTGTAAATTAATGTTTGAAAGTAGTTTTGTTATTCTAGAAAAGTGTTGATTAACGGGTTGCTTATAGCACTTTAAATTATTCTGGAAATGGAATAAAAGCCAAATGGGTTGGCTTAAATAAAAGTAGTTGTATAGTATTTCAATATATTCAGTTCTTTGAAAAAGTTTTAAAACTTATCTAAAGAAAGATTACTGCTGTGGTAATGAAAAAGGGCAGATGCTCTAGCTATAATATGCTAATGCTCAATATGACTAGAAATACAGGGTCTCATTTCCTGCCTCTGTGTATAGCTCTTTAACCTTGTTAGAGCTTAGTACATTATTTAGATTAAATGTTTACAAGAATAAGGAATTGTAAATACATTAAAATGGCTTTTCTCCATTGATCTTCCACAGCAGTATTATTGTCTTTGTGGAGTTAAGACTAACTATAAACAATCCTGTAATGGATTTTAAGTACTATAAGGTCATAGTGATATATAGCAAATAAATCTAAATACATGTAAAATTAAAATTGAGTTTCAATTTATTTGGAAAAATGGTCATTTATTTCTATTTTTGCTGTGGTTTTTCACACATTATTTTCCATTTATTTCATTTCATTATTTATATTTCATTTATTGAAGGAATTTCTCTTCACAAATTTTTAAATTTTTGTATACTATGAAGATCAACAGTGGAACTAAATAGTTTCTTCCAGGTTTTGGAACTGGAGAGAGAGTAAACATTTACAAACTCACATACCAGGATCTCATAATTTTCAGTGCATGACATTGCGACTGAAAATTATGTTTCCAATTCCATGCTCACAGCCAGGTAAACCGACCAAACTGCGAGGTATCAATGTATGGGTGAGAGGATGGTGTAGGGAGGAAGATTTTTACATTAGCAACTGGGGAGGCTTTAGGAAAGGGGCAAAATATTACCAGAAGGATAGGCCCCACCTAAACCAAAATGGAACCAGATTATTGGAACTTAAAATGGAGGCTCAACTTAAATGTATACCCCAAATTTAAAAAAAAAAAAGTTGTCAGTGGATAAAGAACAAAGCTAAAAAAAAAAAGTGAGACAAAAAGATAATGTTTAACAAGTGGAAGTTAAATCCTAATGAGGAAAATAGAAATGAGGATATGCTCTGGCAAATGAAGTGTGAAAATATAATTTGAAGAAGAGCGATCTAAAAACCTCAAAGTAATAGCATTTTTTTAACATACATCAGAAACAGGAAGCCTGCTAAACAACCTATAGATAACCCTAGACAATCCAGAGGCTAAAGAAGCACTCAAGGATAATAAGCCTGATGCAGAGAAACTAAATGAATTTTTTTGCTCTGGTCTTCATAGCTGAGGGCGTGAGGAAGATTCCAAAACCTGAGCCATTTTTTTTAACCTGAAGAACTATACCAAACTGAGGTGTCATTAGATTATATATAAGCACACTTTATATCAGTCTGAAACCTGTTAATGTTGATATAAATCAGGTTTAAATTTGAGCGTCCGTACAGTTGCAGATTTCAGCTAAATTGTTTTAAAAATAATGTGTTTAACTGAAGTTATTTTAAACAGATTTAAAATCTATCCATGGTGTTGACCGCACCAAAGAGATCGTAGTTCTGGCCTTCAAGTATCTTCTGGCTTCAGTGTCACTAAGAAATTTACAGGATATAGTTTCCTTTCCCCCCACTGCCAAGAATCTCATTATTCCAGTGATTGCAAGAAACTGAGGCTTGACACAGACTGGGGAAAGAATCCATTTTATAAAGTGGATTTTAAATGACCCTAGCGGCAATCAAACTCTGTTTCACCTCTTGCTATAATGAGGTCAGTACACCAAGATGATGATTGATCAGACACGTATTGCATCAAGAGTCCCAGGTCTTATCTGGTTTTTGAGTGTTGCTTTATTACTGAATATCAGTATGGTCCTTACTTAATTTATAAATTTCCATAATGGCCCTATTCTTTCACATGTAGTCTCCATTATGCTCATCTGTTGATCACCAGCAAAGCAGATCTGCAAATGAAACCAAAGGAGCTCTTTGTTCCCAACAGGCTGTAATACAAAACTAATCTGAGGAAGTGGATTATGCCCATGAGTGCGTATTACCTAACAAATAAATTCATTAGTCTTTAAGTTGCTACAGGACTCTGTGAAGCTACAAACTAACATGGCATCCCTCTGAGTCCTCAAAACTGGAAGAGCAACATTCTGGGGCCACTGGGAGGACTGGAAGGAGAGGCAAAAATGACATGCACCATGCAGAAACGTGTATAATCACAATAAATTTCCATCCAATACAACATTAATTAAAAGGTGGATGTGTAAGTGTTTTGATGCTGTTCTGTACTGTCAACTTTTATGCTTGAGGCTAAAAGGTTTTAATTTTAAGTATCTGCCCAGTAACTCTCATAGGAATCTATAAAGTTAAAGAAAAGATCAAATGGAGAGGGAGGAAATTTTTAAAAGAAATTATAAGTATTAATGAGTTTTGTTCAGCCAAATGTGCCAGTTTAGCAATTCAGTTCTACGTGCTAAGGTCCACATATCCCTTGGAAAAGGTACTTGATTCTGCTTCAGGACTGGGGGAGGAGCCCAAACCAGAGCTGGCAGCCACTGGTAGCAGGAGAATGTCCCACTCCCTCTAGGTCCCTTCCTGGTGGTCTGTGGCTGAACTAGCCCTCTTTACTGCAGAGCTTTTTAGAGAAAATCCCAAACATTTGTTCAAATTTTTAGGCTAACAGTTTGGCTTAGAGCTAGGATGGCCCAATTCTCAACAGTGTCACTAGGCTGTGTTTGCCTTTTGGGAAGATTGCCACTCAGCACCATTTCAGGGGCATTTCCCTCTGCTCCTTCCGTCAGAGACATTTCCAGTGGGTTGTGCATTGCAGGCTTTAGGGAGCAAGCAATAACCATAGAAGCCAGAGCTGTTTCTCTCTGTCCCTATTACCAAGTGCATCATGTGGATGGTTGACATTTCTGGATGCAGGTCTAGGTCTAAACTGCAGGGAGCTGTAGGCAAAAGATACACAAATTGCACACTGCAATTTGTTTATCCTTTGCTGACAGTTCTGTTGGGAGAGGCTTTCCCCACATTTGGCCCATCCACACTGGGCCAAATATCAGGAGAAGCCCCTGTGCTGGGACATTCCTTTGTCTTCTGGCATGAGGTATACAGGAATGTCGGCAGAATGTGTTTCGGAAAAGTAGACCTATTGTTTGGACATGGCAGACTTCTTTCAAGAGATTTCAGTCTCTCGAAAAAAGTCTGCAGCATAGACATAGCCTAGGACACAGTTTCCCAAACAGTCCAGCTGGCTGGGCTTGACTTAACTCCTGTCCTACCAGCTGTGAAGGAGCTTGGCACGTTTTGAATTTCCGCTATGGGCCATGAATCCCTGTTTCGTATTCTCAACTCACAAGGCCAAGGCCTCACAGGATTTATGGGATTTGCTTCAGTACAGAGCTGATTAGGGATAATAGTGCTTTATTAAGCTTATCTACTCCAAGTTACTGCAAGTTATTCACAAGATACACATAAATAAGCCAAGTACAACAGGAATGTGTAGGTCTGGACAAGAGGCTGTTTGGCCTTGATTTACGTGAGGGTTATGTTCACACACACGCTCGCGTTACTCCAATTTCGAGTAAGTTGGGGTTGGCTTTTTCCCTACAGAATGCATTCTGCAGCCAGGGAAGCAGCAGGAGCACCTGGAGCTCCTTTGGAAAGATAAGTCCTGAGGCTGGGAGGAGGGCAGTTGGGGAGAGTTAAGCCTGCAGCAGGAGGTGGAGTTGAGCTGGGGCAGGGAGAGGGTTGAGCTAGAGCCACCCACGGAGCTGGTAAGCTGTAGCTCCATGGATTTTGAACTAGGGCAGGAGGAGTTGAACTGGACCCACAGCCCTGTGCAAGGGGGTTTGAACTGTAGCCATGAGGGCTTGAAGCAGGGGGTTGAGCCACGCTGTGCGTGGGGCAGGGTTGAACTGGGGGGCGGTGGGGTGAGCCATAGCTGTGCACAAGGTGTGGTGAGCCAGAGCTGGGGCTTGGGGGGTGTGCTGGAGCTGTGTGCCTGTGGTGAGCAGGGTCAGGGGGTCAAACTGGGGCTGCGCAGGGCTGGGTGAGCAGGATTTGAGTCACACTTAACTTGCAATTGCGCATTTTGAGGGTTTACTGTAATTAAGGCCCTTCTGCCATGGGGAATTCAGTCCTGAAGCACCTCACATCACAGCTGTGGTGGACATTGCTCCAGCTAGGGGAACAGATGAGGAGGAGAGTCCCTGGTGAAACTCAGCTAGGGGTGGGACCTCACAGTGACTTTATCCTTTAGCTGTTTGTTGGGTGTGTGCATGTTGGTTCAAAGTTCTGACGTTCTCACGGGGTTGAAGCCAAGGATGCCTGGTTACTGGTTTTCTCAGTTCCCACATCTACACCCAGGTGTCAGGAGACATGGCCATCTCATGTTTATGTTTACAGAGTCCAAGGCTGTAACATGAGTGGGAACTTGGTTGTACCACAGGAATGGAAGCTCCTACTCTTGCTCTCTGGGGCCTGCGGACAGGTCCATTGGCATGCTGCTTGACACTGATGAGGACAGGGAAACCAGGAGAGCAGTGCATCAGCTGAAAGGTCAGGCCTGAATCCCTACATGAGTAGCCAGAGCTCTAAAAACAGAACTCTTGCACTTCCCTTCCCTGTGAGTAACAGAATGTATCAGACACCACAGATGTCATTAGTAGCATGATATAGGAAGCTAGGCCTGAAGGCTCCTTAACAGACACTCCCACATGCACACCAGTAAATCCCTTCTGAGATCACAGAAGAAATGCAGACCCATCTAGACTACATGGTTTCCACACAGTTGGGAAGGGAAGAGGAGCCCATAGAACTGAATGAAAGTGTGGCTGTTCTCCCTGGTGCTTCAGGAATCAGTGGCTCTACCTGGTGCCTCACAGATGGCCAAGTCCAGGTCGGTATTGTCTATTTTCAGCATGAAAAGGGAAAACAGAAATAAATATGAAACATCTGATATGCTAAATACCTCTGCATGTCTTTATAAGCACTGGTAGCGTGGGTAGGCAGCATTGCAAACATGTTTTCTGACAACCTAAAAATGGGCTAAGAACATCTCCCTAGAAAAGGAGGGAAGAGAAGGAAGTTGGACCCAGGTCTCTTGTTGGCAGGGGAAAGAGAAGCTTTGATGGATCCCCACGTGCTTTTTGGAAAATGGGTAATGAATATAAATTTGCATAAGTAAGATTCTTTAAAGGAAATGTATTGTGTAACTTATCATTTTTAATGCTATAACCTGGTGAGTCTGTACATCATATTTTTGAGCATGTATCATTCGTCTGTGTGAAGTTGGAACTATCAAGTGTCTGTCTGTTTATAGTTTTAAAGATGCTAATAACCATTACTGGAGCTCCAGAACACCCCATAGGACAGGGTTATCTTCCATAATGACTGAGGAATCAGCCTGGTGACTTGTAGATAGCTTTATTTGTCCTAAGGACAAGCAGTCCTGTAGCAACTTAAAGACTAACAATTTCATTTATTTATTAGCTTTCCACTTGAAGTGGGTCTTATGCACAGAAGGTCATTACCTAATAAATGAAATTGTTAGTCTTTAAGGCGCTACAGGACTGCTTGTTTTTTGTGAAGCTACAAACTAACACAGCTACTCCTCTGAGAATTTATTTGTCCTGTAGATCTGCAAGATGGTTGGTCTCTAGAAAGACATGTGACCATACCACCTGGTACAGGTCTCCATTTTGGGAATTAAATTCCCTTTCATAAGGGGGAGAAAGAGCCTATTTAAGCAATGGGAATCTTTCAGCCTCTTTGTCTTCATCCTGTTCCATGTTTACTGGAGATCCAGGTCAGGATAAGATCATTTCCGACCTGAAGATTTCACTTGACATAAAGGTAGCTGTTTAGGGTAAGAACTCACAAGAGTAGAATTAACTATGTGTTGTCTGTTTGATTTCTTAACTCACTTGGACCTGCTTCTTTCTATCTATGACCCCCACTGTTTGCTTAATAAAAGACGTTTTTGTTTACAATCAAGCCTAGAGTACATAGCTATTACCTGAGGAGGTTGCATATCTGTGCATATCTGCCTGTAACCCTTCTGCCGGAAGGAAATGGCAGCAACCATCTGCCTAGAAAGGTGGTGAATTCTCCATCCCTTGAGGTTTTTTAAGTCCTGGCTGGACAAGGTCCTGGCAGGGCTGACTTAGTAGGGGTTGATCCTGCTGGAAGCAGGGGGCTGGACTAGATGACCTCCTGAGGTCCCTTCCAGCCCTGTGATCCTGTGAACCAGGGCTGGGTTCAACATCTAGGGGTTTCTTTTCATCCATCTCACACAGAACCGGCTCAAGCCCCCACCCAGTAGCCTGGGAACATCACACACCTCTGGGCACCTCAGAGAGGCAATGCTTCCCCACTCGCAAGTCCAGAGTCTGAGTGTAGAAAAGGACTTTTAATAAAAGAGGCAGAAAAATCAATTAGCATAAGCTTGGGAAAATTATCACACTCAGAGTTCATAACCAGTTCTCAAGTAACTGTCCCAGCTCAAATGCATTGAGCAATGTCCTTGGCCTCTCAGGCTCACCAGTCCAATACTGTAAACAGCCAATCCCCACACCCAACTTTCTCCACACACCCCCAATTCAAATGCCCCACTTGCAACTTGGCCCAGTCCATGTGGGCACTGACACCTCACGCTGATGTATTCCCTCATGGACCCTGAGACAATGCCACCTTTGTCCCGGTCCAGCGTACTGCTTGTTCCTACCAGCCGTCCGCCATCCATCCGCTGGTCCTCCTACCGGCTGCCCACCGGTCATGCTGTCCACTGCTGTGGGTCTAGCCTGAGGCAAAACCCTGTGATTTCAGCTTTTGGTGGCCTCAGCTGCCATTGTGTGATTTCAGCTCTTGGTATCCACCAAAGTGGAGTCTCATAAAAACTCTAGTATCCAGCTCTATCTTTTAACAGCTGGGGAGGGCTAGCCAAGCCAGGCTTATAGCCCTACGGTCAAGGCATAGGCAGGGCCAAGGCACTCAGCTAACTGGTTCAACCCGTATCCCTCCCCCTCTGCTTTACAATGCTTTTTACCAGGGAGCTCTGAGTAATCCATGTCTTATGTAGTTATATCGACTGCCCTGTCCCGCACAATGACTTGTCAGATTTCACAATTCTTATCCTGAGTATTAGCCTAAATTGTGATTTTACAATGTGTTTACAATAGACAATCTTATTGCTTCCTTGCTACCCATCAGTCTTTGTTTGCAAGGTATCACATATGCACACCTTTGCATTCTCATGCAAATGATCTCTGGGAGATGCATTCCTCCCAGCCTTCAGCAGCAATGAGTTTCTGCTGGCACATTCCTTCCATGTCTTTAATCAATAAAGGGGAATTGCTTTTAGCCCTGCCTATGCAAATCTTCAGAGAAGAGTGAGAAATTTGCTTAGGATTTTGAACCCTTCTTGGGACTGATTTCTTGAGTACTGTGTCCTAAAACCACATCCACCAAGAGCTGAAGTTAAACAGTGTCTGTATAACCCATGTGCCTAATAGGTGCTATCTCTTTTAAGAGACCCCTGTGGGGAGAGGTAAGAGTGTTACTGTTGCTGGGTGGATTTAACACTCCACCCAGAAGTTGGTGGAGCTGAGTCCAGTAGTTTGTGCTCCGATTTCATGAGTAAGCAGGCAGGGCAGATGCTTTTGTAAGGCCTGTGTGAGCTGGGAGCAGATGAACCAGGAGCAGAGAGCAGACTGGTGTTCCTCACTCTGCTGCAGGTGAATCCTCTACCAGGGATCACAGGCAATGGTACTTAGAATAAGGAGAACCTGGGAGGGAAAACACTTGTGTTAATTGTCTGCTTTAAATGCTGTTTTGATTTTAGCCAAACTGTTTTAGTTACTTTTCTCAGTAAGATGTTTTTTCAGCTTCTCTGTAAATATGGTAATGGGGAGAGAGTCCTTTCTACTTTATTCCAAGAGGCGTTTTTGTATGTCACCCCTTTTAACTCCTCCGTGGGTCACTCAGGAGCAGGCAACGCTCAGTTGTATGTCTATGCGCCTGATGGGTTCAATAATAAAGGAGATCCCAGTGTCCTAGTGGTGATAGTGGAAAGTTGGGAATCCCCTTTCCACACGATCTCTAAAGCTCTATAAAATGGTGGCGCCTCCACCTGACTGGCCCCAGTACACACGTCATGGTGTGCCTTGGGAACGGCCAGGGAAGTATTTCAATTATAATCTGGACTTAACTCCCAAAGAGCAATTATGAATAGTGTATGTCTAATAGGCCACATGAGAATCAACACACACCTTTACTTAGCCACTTAAGGAGACAGGGTTACAGGCTAAACCTGAATGAAATGAATTAACAATATACACAGAAATGAATAAAATATAACTTGCATGTACACTGCCCTCAGTTCTCCCAACCCAGAGTGTACACTCTTCAATTATCAAAGTCCTGGTTACTGGCTTGCATTGGTGTGTGGCTGTTGCTCGCTGGATTGTAGACACCTTGGTGAGGGTTCTGTGTGTCAGTCCAGGCAAAGCAACAGGCAAACCAGGCCCTCTGACCTGGAGCTGGCCTCTGCAGCACTTTAACAGACACCGATAAAGCTCCTTCCCTGCAGCATCTCTCATTAGCAGGCTGCAGCTCCCCAGAGCAGCTTCTGCATCATATGCTGAGTCTGAACCATCTCTCCACTTGCTTGCAGGAAATCCTCTGCTGAAGTCCAGACAGCCTCACATTTGCCTTGAAGCCGTCTGTTCCATCAGCCTTAACTCTGCAACAACAGGAGACGACCATCATCTTTTCCAGCCTAGCCCAAAAGCCCCCCTTTCCTTCCCAAAGCCTCATGGGAGTTGTAGTCTCTAGAACCAGATTGCCGCACACAGCAACAGCTAGAGGCTCCCACACACAGAGGGGTCTACACGTATTTTCTTGTCAAAACAAAAAAGCAGTCCAGGAGCACTTTATTATTTTGTTAGTTAGTCTTTCAAGTGCTCCTGGACTGCTTTTTTGTTGTGAGAGTATATAGACTAGCACGGCTTTCTCTCTGTATTTTCTTGTAATAGGGTTTCTCGAAGCCTGTTCGCTTGTGAGTTGCCTCACTAGTTGAATCTGTCAGCTGGCTGCCTAGAGGTGAGCCACAGCTGGGGAAGAGGCTGCCTGGACTTCAGCAGAGGGTTTCCTACAAGCAAGTGGAGTGATGATTCCGACTCAGCATATGGTGCAGAGTTGATGATCAGAGGCACAAACTGAGGCTTTGGTGAACTAAATCTTAGCTTTTGGAACCTCTCAGTCTTTTTTCTTACTGTGAACTGTTCAAATTTTACTTTTTATTTTCTTTTTACTTACTGTAACTATGGACTTTGTCTCTGGGTTATAAAATAGCTGGGTTGTAAAAAAAAAAAAATTGTTTCTCTGTAAGATTTTATAAAGTTATTCAGTTAAATTCATTTGTTTAGTTTCTTCCAAAACTTGAATGTAGGGAGGCTGACAGTGGGCAATCCTTGCTGAAATTCCTTACAAACTGAACTCTGGGTCTCCACTATGGTACGGTGGTGGGAGTGGTGGGTTCTTTTAGGCACTGGAGATGGGCAGTGAAATTTAGCCCACCCAAGGTTACATCTGCATTGTTCTGCACGGGAGGAGTAACTCCAACTCTGTACTTTGGTTGAGGGAGATGGGGATCTAGCTCCAGAGAGCAAGAAGGTGGGGATCAGTGGCATGATAAGTGCACAGGGGAACATCCCAAGGGGTCTTGTGTGACCACACCCCATTACATAGGCATATGGGCTGATTCTTCAGTAATGATGCTCAGACAAATCTGTTCGCAGCTATCCTACTGGCAAAGCTAGATGCAGTCTCTGCTGTGTCTTCCTACTTTTTCAGCTGCTTCCAAGCCCCATACAAAATATAAAAAAGAGAGAATCATAGTAATACTATTTCTGTCTCTCTGTTTTGACTACCTAGCATTGGCTTTGTGGATGCTTGTATCTCACAGAGGAGTTCTGCTACTGCAAGACCAATTTTCCATCTGAGACCAGGCAGGTTTAAAATGTGTACAAGAAACCCTCAATTTCCTGGAATCACAGAACACTAGAACTGGAAGGGACCTTGAGACGTCAGCAAGTCCAGTCCCCTGCCCTCACATCACGAACAAGCATTGTGTAGACGACCCTGTTCTTAAATATCTCCAGTGATGGAGATTATACAACCTCCCTAGGCAAAGTACTCCAGTGTTTAACCATCCTAACAGTGAGAGAGTTTTTCGTAATGCCCAACCTAAACCTCTCATGCTACAGTTTAAGCCCGTTGCTCCTTGTCCTATCCTCCTAAGCCAGGCCAAGGAGAACAGCTTTTCTTCCTCCTCCTTGTAACCCTCTTTTAGGTACTTGAAAACCGTTATCATGTCCCCTCTAAGTCTTTGCTTTTCTAAACTAAACAAGCCCATTTCTTTCAGTCTTCCCTCATAGCTCCTGTTCTCTAGACCTTGCTGCTTTTCCCTGGACCTTCTCCAATTTCTCCGCCTCTTTCTTTAAATGTGGTGCCCAGTACTCCAGTTGAGGCATAATGAGTGCTGAGTAGAGCAGAAGAATGACTTCCCATGTCTTGCTCTCAACACTCCTATTAATGCATCCCAGAATCATGTTTGTTTTTTCACAACAGCATTGCACTGTTGACTCACATTGACCTTGTGGTCCACTATGACCCCTAAATCCCTTTCCGCAGTTCTGCTTCCTAGACAGTTGCTTCCCATTCTATATGGATGAAGCTGATTGTTCCTTTCGAGTGGAGCACTTTGCATTTGTCCTTATTAAACTTCATCCTGTTTACCTCGGACATATTCTCCAGGTTGTCCAGATCATTTTGAATTATGATGCTATCCTCCAAAGCAGTTGCAACCCCTCCCAGCTTGGTATCATCTGCAAACTTAATAATCATACTCTTTATGCCAATATCGAAATTGTTGCTGAAGATGTTGAATAGAACTGGTCCCAAAACAAACCCCTGTGGAACCCCACTTGTTATGCTCTTCCAGGATGATTGCAAACCATTAATAACTACTCTCTGAGAATGGCTATCCAGCCATTTATGCACCCACCATATAGTAGCCCCATCTAAGTCATATTTGCTTAGTTTATTGGTAAGCAGATCATATGAGACCATATCAAATGTCTTACTAAAGTCCAGGTATATCACATCCACCGCTTTTCCCTTGTCCACAAGGCTTGTTATCCTGTCAGGAAAAGCTATCAGGTTTGTCTGGCATGATTTGTTCTTCACAATTCCATGCTGGCTGTTAGTTATGAGGGAAGGGGTGTCCATTAAACCCTAAAGTCTGTTAAATCCAAGGGTTTACTTTGGCACTAGTACCCACCCACCCCTACCAGGCTCTCCCAGACGCTCCCCCCACCCCTCCCAAAAAAATGCCGTGACTCACCAGAGCCGCCATGGCTGGAGGGTCCACCACAGCTTGGAGCACTCCTGCAGCTGGAGACTGCGCTATGGCTTTGAGCCCCAACCGCGGCTAGGGACTTCACTGCTGCCACAGCAGATGAAGATTCCATCACAGCCTGGAGCCGCCATGTGCTCCTCCCACCAGGGGTGGGGGTGGGTAAGTGAGTGCTTTCTGCCTGCGTGTCTGTGCACCCCACCCCGGGGGCGGGGGGGGGCGGCTTCAGCAGTGGTGGTCCAGGCTTTCGTGGAGGGCTCAGCTGCAGCAGATCACAGTGGCTGCAAATGACTATCCCTCCAGCTGCAGCAGTGGTGGCTCTGGTAAATTGCGTTATTGGGGCAGGGAGGTCAGGATTTAGGATTTTGTGGGAACAGTGGGGCCAGGGTTGGTACATGTCTGTTCCTGAAGCCTCCTAAATTGAGGTCTGTAAAATCTAGGTTTTCTGTACTTGGATGCAGTGATCAGTGGTTTTAGTGCACCTCAAGGGTGTGTCTACACTTGCATTCCTCTTTCGAAAGAGGTATGTAAATTAGGCAAACTGAAAATGCAAATTAGGTATACATTTGCATATTCAGAAATTCATTTGCATGTTCTAATTTCAAAAGAGCTTCTTTCAAAAGAAGAAAGCTGGCGTAGACGCTGCTCTTTTGAAAGTAAACCCATCTTCGAAAGAATCGTTCTTCCCTTTATTTAATGGAAAGAAGGATTCTTTTGAAGATGGGTTTACTTTTGAAAGAGCAGCGTCTACCCTGGCTTTTTTCTTTTGAAATAAGCTCTTTTGAAATTAGAATATGCAAATAAGCTGCTGAATACACAAATTCATACCTCATTTGCATTTTGCTTTACCTGATTTGCGTACCTCTTTCGAAAGAGGCATGCAAGTGTAGACACACCCCAAAAGAGACATCAACACATAGATAAGTGGAGATCTGCATCTCCTAGAATGGGAAGGGACCTTGGGAGGTCATCTAGCCCAGTCCCCTGCCCTCTTGGCAGGACCAAGCACCATCTATTTGCCCCAGTCCCTAAATGTACTCCTCAAGGATTGAGCTCACAACCTTGGGTTTAGCAGGCCAATGCTCAAACCCTCCCCACCGAAGAACTTACTTGCCATTTGATGCAAAGTCCGTAATTTAAGCTGCTATATTAAACCAGTGAAACATAACCTTGGTGTTCCCCCAGGAGGTCTTTTTTTGTATCTGTAAGAGTTTCCAGATAAGAAGGTCAGGTCTCTGTAGTCTAATGGGCTCTGCAGGTTAAAGCAAAGATGCTTTGTAAAAATCCCAACATGCTTTTTTAGAACATCAATCCCGTCCCAGCCCTGCAATGTGATAGAGCACAACCACTGAACTTGAACTGGAGATGTCACACTTCCTGTCTACTGGAGTAGGCTTCGCAAAGGCTCCTACCTCCACTCAGTGAAGTATAAGGTGTTTTTGTTTTTTTTTAATTTTTGTTAAGTTGGGAGCTTTCTCTAACAAGAGTCAGTATTGTACTTACCATCCAGATAGTTACTTCTTGCTATTGTGGTCACATTCACTCACCAAAGAAATATTTCTCCTTTGTTAAATTAGCGAAATCCAGCTCTTAGAAGAGTTGCGAGAACTAGGGGTGATGGCTTAATACAAGACTTACAGTTTTGGTCAATGGCTTTCAGCACCTCCAATATATAACTTGTTCAAACATCCTTGGCCTGTAGGAGCACTCTCAGTCACAGGGCTGAGTAACCCTGGCTCCATTTCTTAACTTCACCCAACTCTGCATATTGGTCATCCAATCCTAGCCAATGTAATTTCCATTCTGTTGAAAATGTCATGTTGTCCCAGGGACAGGTACACAAGATATCAGTATGTAACCTCTCTTTTCTTGGGTGTCCATCTCCCCCTCTCTTGTTTTGGTTGTTGCATTTAAAGGATAGCCCTGCTCCACAGCTTTGGAAAATCTCATTATAACAGCTCTGTGCAGTTTAGTGCAAGGATGAGTATCTGACAGAGCAGTGGCTTGAAGCAGGGGATGTTAACGTGTTAAAATGGTGTGTTAATATATCTGACGATATATGAATGAGCATGTTTCTTTTCTATGTAGTGGTAGAGAAAAAAAACAAGTAAGCCCTGGTAGTACATAAATTAGCACTTTATTTGTCATTCAGATGTTGTACTTGGACATCCTTTTAAAGGACAGCAGGCAAATTACTTAAAATAATTCATTAGGTACAGTCACAGAGAGATTGGTACTGTGGTATTTGTAGGAACCAGGGAGTGTAATGCAAGAAACCTGTACATGTGGATACATATTGTGAGATGAAATGCCATATATTGGAGCCCAGTCTGGCAGCTCCCATTTGCATGAATAGTCACATTCTCATCAAAAAGGATATTGGTTAAGACCTGTAATGAGAGCTATTTTATCTTGGCTAACTTCATGATTGATTACCTTGCTTAAAATGCTCATATTGTTTTAGAACAAGGTATACTATAGGAGCATATTAATATTTGGTTCTTGAATTATTTGCCTGTAAAAATTTCAGGTCTGTTTTATTTCCATATAAAAATATGTCTACTAGGACATATAAACTGGAGTATTTGCATTTTAATACTAACTTAACAGTTCTTGGTTTACCAAATTAAGGCAAAATGTACATATACCTTTTTCTTCTGCAAGAAGATGCTTGATCTTTCAGTTTGAAAGAAACTTATTAAAGGAAACCATTCAGGTTCTCATTTTTAGCTGTATGTAAATTGCTTGCCCAAACTTCCTCCTAAATGAACATTTTATTCTGGTGTTCATGTATGCTGTGTGAGATGTACATAGTCGTAATCTTGAAAAGCTGTTGTCTATCTAATCCAATAAGCATCATACAGAAAAGAGAAATCTGTGCTGTCATACTGCATGGAAGTGAGATACATAGTGTGGAAACAACCATTTTAAAGATTTCTCTGAAATACACATTGTTTAATTTCTGCATTTCTTACACTGAACGGTGCTTGGGCTGAAATAGTGCCATTGACTTCACTGGAAGAACCTAATATGATACAGATAGTAGAATTAGGCCGATATTTTGTCAAATGTTTTATGAAATACCGGCTTTCTAGCAGAGGATGTATTCTATCTGGTCAGTTAGGAAGAATATTGCTTATGTATTCCTCACTCTCAGAAAAAGTTTCCATCTACAGGACACTGCATCTTCTTTTACTTTTTCTATAATGCAGCTATTGAGAAGACTAGGAAATAACTATAGTACATCCTATACCTTAGTAGCAAATGCTGATGACTCTATATTCAAATTCTATTTGTATGCCTTTAAATAGTTTTTATGGATATAATTGTGAAACAGAACAGATGTGAAAGGTCAGTTTTGTAGATTGTACATTAAAGTTTGTGTCCTTGATTCCTGATCCAACACACTTTAACTCCCTCAATCCTTTCTGCATTAGTTAATTGAAGGTGGGAAAAGTCTTGTATGTGAAAGCCACTCAGGGTTGGGTTTAAGGGGGAGCCTCCTCTGTTGCCATTGTGCTTTTATATTTATTTTAGCACATTCAATACATATATTCACTTCAGTTCTTTTAACATCTATCCTTGTTGCATAGTAAATATGTATGTAGTGTGGAAAACTCTGTGGGTAGAGGGCACAGTACAAGGGGGAGAGCAAAAGGATGTTTGGTGTCACAGGGTAAAACATTTGATTCTCAAGAAGAAATTTTAAGTATCTTCCCAACCTAATGGTAAATTCCTATATTCAAAATGTTGACTAGTTGATGGTGCAATGGAAAAGTGGAGGCATCTTATACACTTACTTCAATAAGGTAATTATGACATGATCATCCCTGCCTTGCCATAGCATCTCTCCGTCAAAGTCCACCAACCCATGTTTCCTAGCTCTCATGAGAATCCCAACAACTTTATCTGAAATACGGACATATCTGTCAAAGAGTTCCCCAAAGGTGATTTGGATCTTGCCATCTCGCCTTGGCTGAGCCATGGTTGCAATGATAAAGCACATCTCTCCTATCTCCCGTTGAATGTGAATCTCTGCTCTCTTGGCCCTTTCAGCAGTTTTAGTTCCCTCTTTAGGATGACCATAGCCCGCATCTCCTTTGTGTAGGCGTGTTGACTGTGCCAGCTGGTGGTCAAATTCCTCACTGAAAGGATTCAGCTTTTGTGTTATCATATGCCGGTCTGCCCATTCTTGCCATCTGCCCTTCAGCGCATTAACAGGACTGTATTTCCTGTGAGCCTTGTTGCTTAGTTCTTCTGTAAATCTGCTTGCACTGAAAGAAACAAAAATGGGGCTTGGTATATTCTCATTTCACCACTTGCAGGGGCTCATTTGTGCTGTTCACTGTTTTCTTTTGTAAGAATGACCAGAGTGGTAACCACTAGATGGCATATTTTTACTAATTCTAAAGTTAGTTCTTCAGTATAGATGTCTTAAATTTATGTATCAATGTTGTACTGAAAAGCAGCACCATTAATTGTCAGGTTGATCTTAAGACACCGATTTATACACTGGATCTCAAGTTTATCAGTCACTTTCTCTGGCCCGCATTAACGCACTCTCTGGATGCAAAGGAATGAACATAATTACCCCCAATTTACGTGCTCACATAGCTATCCTTCTCCCAGTTTCTATCAAAAACCAGAAGTCCTGTGGCATCTTATAGACTAACAGATATTTTGAAGCATAAGCTTTTGTGGGCAAAGGCCTGCTTTCCATCAATTCATCAGAAGCCTGGAAACAACTATATTTGAAGGACCAAAATTGTACCCACCGCTATTCATGGTTATGAAAATGCAGCCAGTGTCTGAAAGTATGGCCCTTTCAGGCAGTTTTGATTTAAGTAATGTAACAGGCAAGTGTGATGAGAAGCATGTCAACGTAAGAATCATGCTGTAGGAAAGTACTGATTTTTCAATGGACTAAGCCCCAAATAAAACACCTGACGGACCCAAACAATTTTAGCTCATTTAGTTACAAATTTTAAAAGTCAATAAAGGGAAAGAAGGGTGTTGTCCAGACCACCCTCCAATCCCATTCAACCCTGAGCATCGTATAAATATCCACAACTACAGTATTATTCATCGGTATCAGGACATGGCCTTAAATGCTGCTGTAATACAGAGAACACAAACCAGGGCAAATGTCCAAATTGGCTAAAATTCCCTGCTGCTGTTACTACTCTGAGGGCTGCTCTAACATCCTTGGCTGCAACAGCCTGATGGGGCCAAAAGGCAATCAATATCCCAGCCAATACCTTCTTTCCAGCTGCACCTCTGCCCCTGCTCTGCAGGTAGAGAAGGATGGTTGGCAGCAAAGCCCCTATCTCGGTTCTATGTCAGTGGAGAACGCTTGGGTTGTGGTTCTCCCTGGGCCAGTTAGGTTGATTTTAAGTTAGTTGCACTAGTGATGTGGTGCAAAGCACAGGATAGTCAGGCCCATAATTCTGTAATGCACTTTTTTTTGCTTCCCTCTGCTTTGCGATCATGCACCTATGTGTGGAAGATGAGGCTCTGGCAGACGAGTATGACATTGCAATACTGCCAGGGCCCTGGCTCTTCCTCTCTGCAGCTTTTGGGCAGGTAAGCAGAGGGAACTTGATGAGCGTTTTTCTGGTGTCCAGTTTGAAGGTGAGTCACATGCAAACACACACACAGCGTGCAGGGAATTTGACTTCTGAAACCCAAAGACCTCGGGAGATCCACAAAGAGCCCTAGACCAGGACGCAATGTCCTGCCCAACCCTAACCCGCTAAGGCTTCTTGACTGGCCATTTCCCCAGCTCTCAATAAAGACTGTGCATGATGGAGAGGCTTCCTGGATCACTGATGCTGACTGAGTCTAATGTACTTTATCCTGATGGTCTCAGTGGGGCTGAAGCGCAGCCCACACCATACAGAGTACGACTGCCCAGCAAGTAAGCCCTCTGCTGACCCCTGGCAGCTGGCTCAGGCTGCAGGGCTGCTTCATTGTTGTGCAGTCTTCCAGGCTTGGGCTGGAGCCCCACCTAGGGGACTCTCTGACCCAGGGGGGATTGACGGAATTTCCGGGTTCCTGGGCAAGAAGCGGGGGCAGGGCCTGTGGTAGAAAGCCCTCAGTCCCCCAGCCCACGCTGCACCCCAGCCAGCCCAAGGGCTCCAGCAACAATTTAAAGGGCCTGGGGCTCCGGCCACCACCATCACCACTGCAGTGGCTGGAGCCATTGGCCCTTTTGAATCATCAGGCTTGGGGCAGTTGCTTCCTTTCCTCCCACCTCCCTTATAGCAGGTCTGCTCCTACCTCACAGGGTCCTACAGCCCCAGGCTCCATTTGGAGCCCAGATGTCTACACAGCAATGAAGCAGCTGGAACCCGAAGAGCCTGAGTCAGTGGCACAGGCCAGCCAATGGGTTTTCTTTGCTGTGTCGATGCCCCTGAGAGAGGTGGTCTCTCACTCATATGCTTAGCTTGATTCCTTCCTACTCCCTGTGTTAATCCACAAAACTCCACTTGCAGGAATTTCCTGGGATCAGGAGACGTGCAGGACGCAGTGTAGCTGAACTCTGCCTTTTGTGATTCTTCTTTTGTTCACTTTGTCTTTCTATTCCCACTGTGAGCTGTTTGATCCTCTTTTCTAACCAAATATTATCACCTTTCCATTGTAATCTACTCCCAAAATGCCTAGATTAGAACCACGTTATTTCACATTTAGCTCTTTACTCTCACACACTATGTGGTTACTCTTTACTCGCACCCTATGTGGTTAAGAAAGGTCCGGTTCTCACTTTGCCCTTCTCCATGCATCTGACAGTTTAACGCTTCCTGCTTTTCACACTTCTGTTTTGCTCCTCTGTCTATTGAGGCATTAACAGTAAATAAACTGACTTCCAGTTTATTTTTTCAGATTAGTTTCTTCCTGTCTCTTATATGTTGTCAACTACTTGAAGTAGAGAACATGTCATTTTTGTGTTTGTACAGCTCCTAGCACAATGGAGCTCTGATCCAAACAGAGCCCTCAGGACACAAAGTAACATAAGTAATAATAATAAGGCCGGTTTGCAAGAATTTGGCATTTGGTATTTTCAAGGGTGCATTGTCTTTTGCCTGATCTCTGCTGCCATTTCCCTCTTTTCTTTTGGGTGCTTAACACATACGAATTTCCATGCTGATTTCTTCTGCATTTGCGGTTTAGTTTACTCACACACCACCAGTTGTGTTTCTAGGTACAGACTAAATATTATCATCCCAGCATGTAGAATTTGCATGCAGTCTGCTGGGAGATCAGTATGACTCCAGCTAAAGTTACAGTTGGCATGGATGTGGGTGCTGATGTGAGAAATAATTACTATCATTGTGTGCTCTCACTAAAACCTAGAGGGGAAACAGAACACTGCCTTACTTAAAACAAAAATTAAAAAAAAAGGTATGTGGTTATTAAAGGAAAACTTCATGGTGAACAAAAATACCAGATTGTATTATAGGTTCTGAGAATATAAAATTAAACTGAAATATTGGTGTTTTCCAAAATCCAATCCTAACAACTTCACTATAAATGCAAACAAATTATATAAATATAAAAGATGTTGTTTTTCACACTTAGGCCTCAGTATGTACGGGTAATCTTCTGTTCTCCCAGTTAAGTGCAATAAGTTTTGACATCTATTTGAAACATTCAAGAAACCCCAATAGAAAGATATTTACTTAGTTGCTAGAGTTGCATTTTATTTTTTAGTGCAGTTCGTTGTGATTTTGAGTTGGTTCTGTGTGGAATTCATCACATTATTAGGTTCAGATTATATCACTGGTACATTTGCTCTTTTTTCCATTCTGTTTATGAATTGCCAATTTACCAATCCTGATTTCTGGGCCTGTACTATGCACTGTATTGTATTATCTGACTACTGTGGATGCTCAGTTTTCAGCCTCTGAGAACTCTTTCATAGTGACTATTAGCCATTCATGTTTGTGGGACATAATTATCTGTATAACCTAGTATTGGTCTGCCCCCTGATTTGATGACTGAAACAAAAGAATGATGAATCTTCTTGGGATGTATTTTCAGAGATCTGTTCGTGCCAAAATTTGTGAAACATGAACATTCTTGTGAATAGTGGCAGATGCTTGTGGCTAACTAATATGATATGATCCCAGGCATAGCGGTGGACCAGAGTCCATTTGTTTATTTGTAAACATATCCACGTATCTAGTTTGGCATTCTTCCATCACATCTACTACCAGGGCCTTCATTTCTGAAATGGTGATTAGGAGGCAGTATGAACATGCTGGCCCTGCCTCTCGAGGGCCCTGGTGCCTCATGAAGCTTTTGACGCCAAAGCTAAGTGTAGAATTCCCAACCTTCCAGGGTCAGCCCTGAAGTCTCCCAGAATTAGTATTAATGTCCCGGTAACTAGTGAAAGCCATCCCTGAGATTTAATGGAATAGTTTAAGAAAAATGACATTACTTCCTCTTGGAAAGAAAAATCTCCCAGACTAGCTTCAGTCAGGGTTGGCCACCCTCACTAAGAGCATTTCAAGTGGGTGTAAAATATTGCTATTCTGATTTGACAGCTTTTGCACTCAGTCTGCTCTTTCTTGGCATAGGTGTAGATGACAACACAGTGCAAGGCAATGGAGACATGGTTCCCAATAGGAAAAAGGCAACACAGGGCTAGCTGGCTCCCTTACGCAGAGAAACCTGCAACAGGAGGAAACCTCCACAAGGATCCACTCATGGATGTTCTCCCGCATCCTGTAATCCTTTCTGGCCTGAGGAGCAACGAGTCCATGAACGTTGTCCTAGTGGAGGTGACAGGGTACAAAGGTTGCCTTATCAGCTAAAATAAAGCAGGACCCCCCCTTGAAAGTTCTGCCTCAGTTATTTGTGCAGTGGCTGGCACATGGCCTGGCCGAGGGGAGAAGGCATGGAGTGTAGCGGGAGCTTCACATCCCTGAGGGCCACGTGCTGTGCTGAAACATCGTGCAGATACTAAGTTTAATAGATGCTACTGTATTGGAGGGATTCTAAACCCACGTTTGTAATAGACAACATTGCAGTGCCTAACTGATTTAGGAACCCAAATATCAATCTCAGAATGCACTTAGGCACTTAGCAACCTAAATCCTATTGACTATCAATGGGAGATTTTGGCTCTTAAGCGGTTAAATACCTTTTGAAACGGATATTTAGGCTCTTAAATCCTTGCAAAGCTACATGCAGCTATTCCTAAAAACCTTGACAAACCTGGATGTAAATTCTTGGGCTGGGAGTCTTGAAGAGGTTTGAGGGAGTTCACCGTCCAGCTCCCAAGGGGAAGTTTAATGGATTTGGGCATGTAAGGGTTAATGTTGAAAAAATGCCAAACACATTTAGGAGCCTAAATCCAATACTTTCAATAGTACTTATGCTCCTAAGTGAGTTGGACACTTGAAAATTCTACCCTAAACCCTCTATACTCTTGAAAATCCCAGCCTGAGATGCCGAATTTGAAAATCATGTCAACAACTAGCTGAAGCTAAAAATTACCCCAGGCATCTTGAATACTACAGGCCAGTGATACTCAGATTGAGGCTCCAGAGCCACAAATGACTCTTCAGTGTGTTTCCTGCATCTCTTTGCAGCACAGGGTAGTAAAACACAGAGAGATTTAATTATTTACCAATTTAAATGAATAATAATACTCATTCTCTATTGGTCATTTTGCTATGAAATACACTATATATAGTAAATTAAATGATGAATTCACACTAGCCTTGCTCCTTTTGTCTGTGCTGGTCACTGATTTGGCTCCTGAACCATGAGCTCTGAACATCATTGCTTTAGCAACTTCTTTGCTTTTTTTTTTTTTTTTCTCCCGTTTCACTCTTTCCTCTTCCAAGTAATTTCTAGTGTTTTCCTACAGGGATGCTCATATAGCTTGATTAAATTGTTTTCCATTTAATGTTTGCAAACACTCTAGCTTGCTTTGTGCCTGTATGCAGCGCTCTTCAAGTAAGGTAGATGTTCATCCATCTGCCATCCACATCTGGAATCTAAGGAATTATGCTGCTTACCAGTAGCTAGAAGCCGGGATGTGACTGAGAGTCTTCCAAAACTAATCAAACCTTTGGATTATTACCCCTTCCTACTTCTCCATGTAGGAACTATGCTTCAGCCAAGTTTAAAGAAGGCTGATTGAAGGCATAGGAACAAACTACCCCATTGCACAGTAAGAAAAGCAAATGTGGTAGAGAACCAACTAAGCTTATGAGGGAAATCTTTGGTGAGCTTAAACTCAAAGAGGATGCACATAAGAAGTGAAAACTTGGACAGGTGACTAAGGAGAAGTATAAATATATTGTTCAAGTCAGCAGGGAAGTTATGAGGAAAATAAAAGCACAATTGGAACTGCAACTAGCAAGGAATGTGAAGGGTAACAAGAAGGGTTTCTACAGGCATGTTAACAATAAGAGGGGATCAGGGAAGGTGTGGGGTCACTACTGGCTGAGGAAACTAACCTGGTGACAGATGATGTGGGAAAAACTGAAGTATTCAGTGCTTTTCCTTCCTCTGTCTTTATGGACAAGATCAGCTCCCAGACTACGGCACTAGGCAATGCAGTATGGGAACGAGGTGGGCATCTCTCGGTGAGTAAATAGGTTAAGGTCTATTTAGAAAAGCTAGACATACACAAATCCATGAGTCTGGATTTAATGCATCCAAGGGTACTGAGGGAACTGGCCAATGTCCTTGCAGAGCCTTTGGCCATTACCTTTGAAAACTCATGGAGGTTGGGAGAGGTTGGGAAAAAGGCAAATATAGTACCCATTTTTCAAAAAAAAAAAAATAAAAGAGAGAACAATAATCCAGGCAACTATAGGCTTGTCAGCCTGACCTCAGTACCCAGAAAAATCATATAATGGATCCTTAAAGGATCAACTTTGAAGCACTTAGAAGAGAGGAAAGTGATCAGGAATAGTCAACATGGATTCCCCAAGGGCAAGTCATGCCTAACCAAACTAATTAGCTTCTGTGATGAGGTAAGTAGTGCTGTGAACATGGGGAAATCAATGGATGTGATATATCTTGAGTTTAACAAAGCTTTTGATACAGTCTCTCACAATATTCTTGCCCACAAGTTAAGGAAATATTAATTGGATAAAGGTACTGTAAGGTGTGTAGAAAGCTGGCTAGATGATTGGGCCCAATGGGTAGTCATCGATGCTTCGATGTTTGGTTGGCAGTCAATGTCAAGTGGAGTGCCCCAATTAGCTGTTCTAGGGGTTGTATTGTATAGCATCTTTATTAATGACCTGGATGAGGGGATGGATTGCACTCTCAGGAAGTTTGCGGATGACACTTACCTAGGGGGACAGGTAGTTACATTGGATGGTAGGGATAGCATCCAGGGTGACCTAGGTAAATTGGAGGTTTGAGCCAAAAGTAATCTGATGAGGTTCAACGAGGAGAAGTGCAGAGTCCTGCATTTGGGATGGAAGATTCCCTAGCATTGTTACAGGCTGGAGACCAACTAGCTAAGTAGCAGTACAGCAGAAAAGGACCTGGGGATTATGGTTGATGAGAGACTGAATGTGAGTCAACAATGTGCCCTCGTAGCCAAGAAAGCTAATGGCATATTGGGGTACATTAGGAGGAGTATTTTCAGTATGGAGATAGGTAGTAAGGAGATATTACGTATGTTTGAATTTGATGTTAAGATGTAGACTCTTTAATTCATTAGAGGAGAGGTACGTCTTTCATAACAATTCTTTCCATGTACATTGAAAAAGGAAATCTAATATGCCACAATTCTCAACCTAAATAACACATTCTGCTCTTTCTGTTTTCCTCACACCATATTGCAGACATGAGAAAGCCACCTACACATCAGATTGTTTCTGAGGGATAACACATTATTTTGAAAGATGTAATTATAATGATTTTTCTGACATGCCAGGGATTTCACACTTGACAATTCATGCTTACTGTTCAATTCAGTAGAGAAAGGATATAAAAATACAGTGTCTTTCTTGACTAAATAATCAGACCAGTTCCATATCTCTGAATTATTACCAGAGATGTTTGTGGAAAGTGTAATGTTTTTGTACATTTGTAAAATGTTTGTTTCAGATAGTTCACTTTATATTTACCACACTAAATGGGTGGAATCCAGAAACATATCTCATTTCCAATGAGTAAAAAACTTAAGCACATGCCTAACTTTAAGCATGAGCTTAATTCTGTTCCTCAGCCAAAACACGTATAGTTAAAGGAGCCAAAAAAGGGTGATCAGGGATTTAACTTTGACTTTTTTTAACATGCACCAGGTTGAATTGATTTATACAATGATGATAAATTTTGCCTGATTCTTAGATTGCTAGACCCAAAGGGACCACTGTAATCACTCACTCAGACTTCTCTAACACAAGCCAGAGAACTTTCCCTGCTAAATCGCAGAGGCACCCTGTTAGGAAAACATCCAGTATCATTTTAAAACTTGTTAGTGATGGAGAATCCACCCCCATATTTGGCAAATTGTTCCTGTGGTTATTTACCATCTCTGTGAAAAAAGCGTGCCTTATTTGTCTACCTTCAGCTTCTGGCCGTTGGGTCATGTTATACCTTCACCACTAGGGTGAAGAACGCACTGTCAAATATTTGTTCCCCAGGTAGGAACTTATCAACTGTAATCAAGTCATCACTTAACCTTCTCTTGGTAGGGCTGAAAAGATTGAGCTATTTGAGTCTGTCACTGTGATGCAAGTTGTCTAATCCTTCAGTAATACTTTTGGCTCTTTTCTGAACCCTCTCCAAATGTATCAACATCAGCCTGGAATTGAGGAAACAGAACTGGACACAGTGTCCCAGCAGTGGTTATACCAGAGGTAAAATAACCTCTCTACTCCTACTCCAGAGTCCTCTGTTTATCCCTCCAGTGACTGCCATAGTCCTTTCAGCCACACTGTTCCACTGGGACTCATTATCCACCACAACCCCCACATCTTTTCCTTACTGTGTGTGTGCGCACATATGCAGGAGAGTGAGAGTCAAATCTTAGTTTCAAGGGGCTCTCCACCCAGCTTTTGGGTTTTGTGCATATAAATTTGCATCCAAAATGACAGTGTGCATCTTTCTAGCACTAACACAGGTGCATGCATAGGAGTTAGTGCTAGAAACGTGAACATGGGAATGTTTGCATGTGTGTTCAACTTTGCATTGAGGAGGCTAATTTAAAACCCTGTCTTAGACATGTCTCTCCCTATAGCACTAATAATCTGTTCAGCTCAGGTGAGTGTATTCCAAATTATAAATTTCCTGCGATTGAAGGTGAGAAGCTGAACTTTGGTTTACTGTGACCCTTCTAGTTTAAGCTTGGAATTGCAAGTAATTGTTTTAATGAACTTAGCCCATTTCTCTTCTCTTTATTCACAGATATAGTTCAATTTTTAGGAATCTATTCAAAAGTCAAACTTTTTTATCACACAGTTGATGTAGATACGTTTCAGACTATGGAATCTGGGTGAACTCTATCACAAACGTTGATGCAGTAAACCCTCAGTTTAACAGACTCTGGAAATAACGGCTACTGTCTGCCAGCCACCTCTGCCCCCGCCGGCAAATAAATTTCAGCAACTCACCAGAATCGCCGGAGCTGCTGCTGCCACTGGGGCTGGAGGAGCCGTGTGAGTTGGGGAGGGGAGCAGCGGGGCACGGGAGCTCTCTTCCTCCAGCCCCGTGTGTGCAGAGTGTGTCGATACTTGGCCACCATAGCCTGCAGTGGGACTGAGCAGCACCCACTGCATCAGAGGCTGCTGCCACTGGCAGGCTGGGGGTGGCCACTGCACTTCAGCTTTGTGCAGATGGCTCAGAGCTGGGGGCTGGAGAAGCCACAGCGCTGAACACGCCGAGAGCCACGGGAGGTACAAGGAGCCAGGCCAACGTGCAGCTGCTCTGCCCATAATTGGGAGAGGGAGAGGGAGGAGTAAAGGGAAGAATGGGGAAAGGAGGAGGGGCAGGCAGAGGACAGGAGTGAGTGGTGGGCTGGGAAGGTCAGTGCATCATCATATAGTATAACCATTTGGATTTAACAGCCTTTTGGCATTAACAGACACCCCTCCACCCTATTAGTCCCTTAAACTGGGGGTTTTCTGTTCTGGTATATTACCCATGCTGTGTGACTAAGGATCTGAGTCCCATGGTATGATCTCTGTGAACTTTGGGTGGGAACAGGGGGCTGCCTTTTCTTAGAAAATGATAATTTCTCTTTGCCCCTTATCCATGTGCAAAAATGTTGACGCACATCTTCTCCTCTCCCTCCTAGAAACACAGATCTGCCTCAGGGACTAACAGGCATTTTGGTAGACCCTAATGAAGCGTTTGTTCACTTACAGTGACGGCATTGGTCGTTTAATCCTCATAATGTGGTCACAGTCTTCCTGATGGAGTCTTTCTTCTGCCTCACCCCCATAACCACTGTCCTCAGTATCCAGGCTGTCACTGCGACATTTCTGTAGCTCTGACTCTGGGACTTTGTCCTCTTGTTCCATCTGTTTCCAACCCTTGGTTAGCTCTGTCACCAGATTTGAGCACTTTCTCCTCCGTGTTGGAGACATTTTGTTGCCAAGGATTTTATCAAAATTTCTTGATTCTTCGTTGCAGTCGCAGGTCTCTTGACTCCCATTATCCTGCTTATATCTATCACTGAGGAGGCTAATGTCATTTCCTCTTTCATAAACTTTACTTATGACAGTTTTGGTCACCTCTTTGCTTTTAATGTTAAGCTTTCTGAGAGCTTCATCAGATTCACGTGTATCTTTTTCTACATCCCCTTTAGCTGTTACCTCCTTCCCTGTGTATTTTTCCTCACCCTTTTCGTGGTCACGCTTAGTAGAAACTGGCCATCTTGATAATAGCCTTTCTTTTGGGGGCTCAGTTGAGGGTGGTTCTGCATTGGGCGTCCAGCCTGGGGGTTCTTTGGCTTGCTTTGTGTTGTGGTCGCTTGCCCACTGTTGCCAGCCTCGCGCCAAGCTGATTACAAGGCTAGTGGTTCGGATCTTTTTGCTGGCCCTTTTCGCTGGCGTCGCTTTTTGGCTTTCTTCTGGATGCATGTTGCTGTCTGCTGCCGCCTCTTTTCCACCTCTTGTGGTAACCACCTAGTGAATGAATCTCCCAAACGGAAAAACTTCCAGAGGAGAGAGCTACAGGGATTTAAATAGAAGCAGGAGGAGTCTGTGATATTGGAAACTATGTGAAGCATTTCTGACAGATATAGTAACCCCGCTCTGATAGCGTTCTTTTTTTAATACCTCAGGGCTTGCATTTTGTCACAGCAGACGGCTGCTGCATAAGGTAAACAAGGAGAGCACAGACTGCCTACTCCTCTGGAGCAGCCCCATGGGAATTAGCAGCTCCTGTAAAACCCCTTTCTAAGGTCTCTTTAGTCCTCAGTTTGCTTGGCAGTAACCAGGCCTTGCTTTTCTTACAAGTGTTTGACTTATGGCAAAGTTAAGTCCTCCAAGGAGGTGAGCCCCTTTAGTTGCCAGTGATTTCAGGAGGAACAGAAACCGCACCGCACCATGTATAAAATCTAGCTTCATCCCATTGTACTAACCTGGGAATTTTACCTGCATAAGAGGTTTTTAGATATACTTCCTGAAAAAAAGTGTTGGTGATTTTTAATGCACATGAAAGAAAACATACTGAAATCCCTTGGATATGATTTATAATTTCAATATTTCATGCACAAACCGTAACAGACAGCTACCACTGGTTGTCTGTCTCATCTATTTAGAATATACACACTTGGGAGTTGGGACCATGCTTTGTGGTTGTCCAATGCCTGGCATATGGGGCTTTACTACCATAATTTTTCCACCCTTGTGATGAATCAGTCTAGTTATGTGAACCAACTGGTACACATCACAAAATTCATGTCTTGGGGTGGGGCTGAGTGGTTTGGGGTATGAGCGCAGGCTCTGGGCTGGGGCAGAGTTTTGAGGCCTAGGGGGTGAGGGTTCTAGATGGGGATTGCTCAGGGTGGGGATGGACATGAGGCTTTCAGGGCTGGAGCAGTGAAGAGGGGGACGGACACAGGGTGGCCAACAGACTTGCTTGGCCCCTGGGCAAAGTGGTGGTGGGGGCAACTCCATGTATCTGGAAGGGGCAGGGCCTTGGGTGGAAAGGAGGGGTGGGGCTGGGGTAGACTCTCCCCACCAGCCCTTCAGCACTGTCAAGAGCATGTTGCATGGGGCTGCAGCAGCGATGTAAAGGGCCTGGGGTTTCAGCTGCTGTTGCCATGGTGGTGGCGGTGTCCAGGCACCAGGTGCTTTTGAATCACCAGGCCCTGGGGTAGTTGCTCACTTCGCGCCCCCCTTCAGTGGGCCTGTGGAGAGCAGAGGGCTCTGGCTGGGGCCTGGGCTCTGAGGTGAAGCTGGGGATATGGGCTTTGGGATGCAGACCGCTTTGGGGCAGCAGTGGGCAGAGAGGACTCCCCGCAGCTCTCTCTTCCCAGAGCAGCACTTGGGCTTGGCACAAGAGGTGCCTCTCCCCTGGCAAAGGCAGGTCTAGGCCATGCAGGGTGAGGGCCACAGGAGGGGGGCACTGACGGACTCCACAGGTCTGGCCTGGGCTGGGCTGGGACTGGGTGAACCGTGTGCTGCCTGTTCCTCAGCCATTTGCCTTTCTCCGTGGCTGCGGCAGGGCTAGGCTGGGCCTGGGCAGAGACATTGTGACAGATCTGGGACTTGAGGGGAGACAGCTCTTTCTGCTGCTGCCTTGAGTGCCTGTGCCATGACTGACAGGCAGCTGTATGGCTGCATAGCTTAGAGGGAACTTAGATCACTACAAGTATTAATAATAAACCTGAGTAGTCTTCAAGGATACAAGATCCTGTGCTTTTATTCAGAACTTTCTGAAGGAGAAGCTGCCTCTTCTTTCCTGAAGATGCAGATAAAATCTAGTCTCTATTGGCTCATAGTCTCAGGAGCAGCCGTGTTAGTTTACAGCTTCATAAATAACAAGCAGTCCTGTGGCACCTTAGAGACTGACAAATTTATTAGGTCATGAGCTTTTCTGGGTAAAACCCACTCCCTCAGATGAAGAGAAAAAGAGGATTCACTGTTTATATAGTGAGGGAGAGAGGGGGAAGTTACCTGTTACTAGTGGGACCAGTAATGAAACAAATTAAGTAGGATGTTTCATTTCTGTGAAACTGCATCTTCTTTCATCTGAAGAAGTGGGATTTACAGTATCTGCCGCACTCTCCAAATGATCTAATGGTGACATTCATTGATGGGAGAATTCTACTGAATTCCCTGAAGTTATCCTAGAAATTAATTTGGATTCAGACTATACTATTTGAAAATAATAATCTGGGCTGAATAGAGCTAATTGAAAGTGAGGAAGGATTTGATGACCTTTGTCCTTAATAATATTGGACCGTATTGTGCCATTGATTTTAGGGAGAATTCTTCACTGGTTTCTGTAAAGATTTCTTAAAATTGGTGGCATGGATATGGCCAAGTGTGGCTATTTAATTAACAGATTTTTTGGAGCATGAGCTTTTGTGGGCAAAGACCACATGCATCTGATGATCTCTTAGTCTGTAAGGTATCAGAGGACTTCTCATTGTTTTGTGGTTACAAACTAACACAGCTACCTCCTGATATTTAATATTTGTCTTTACTTTAGTCTGAAATTTATGACTTCCATGACAATATACCTTTATAATCAAACAGATTTGCCTCCTCAGTCAAGAAAACTTATACTGACAGTACTGAGCCCAGATCATGGCATGGAGTCTGCAAGGCTGGGAAAACAGTTGTTATCACAGAGGGAGCCACCTCTCGTGTGGTAGAGGCCTCTGGGCCCTTCCTCTATGGTGCTGTCCTCATCTTAGTCACCAGATGAAGCAGTGGTGAGCCCTGTTGCATCTGCTGTCCCAATGACTTCAAGGAGCTTCAAGCCCTGCTTAGCAGGCTGGCCTCTAACTTATGCCTCAGGGCTACGGACCTGGAAGAGCAGTTGGACACCCTCTTTGCTATGCTCACAGTGTCAATGAGTCTTGTTGCCAGTACATGAAAGAATACTTTAAATTGCTAAGACCCTATGCCAGCTTCCTATTCTGCACAAGTCAAAACAGGCTAAAAAGAAGTATTATCTGCCCTGTAAGGGTTTGAATACCCCTATACCTATCGTCACCCCCCGGGTCAAGGGGAATATTCGTTCTAATCTTTTTAAGCTATGTGTGGAATAATTTATGTGCACCAAGGCATTGGCGAAAGTGCACCACCAGCATAACCAAAAACCCGACTGTGGGAAGTCTTCCATCTGCTGGGCATCAACTGAATCTCTCCTGAGCAGCCGTACAAGGGCCCATCTTGCAGGGAACGCTGCCCCACTGGTTGTAAAATGAGCCAGGGAAAGAAACAGACAGGGTCAGCTAGGTGCCACCAGGCTGTTTTGGGGAAGCATAACTTCAAACTTGGAGGCAATATATTTAAGGACATCTTGCAACAGGACTTCACTTAGGTGTTTGTGACCATCCAAGAGGAGAGTAAGGCAATGGCATGAGAGTCCCTCAAGATAGCTTGTAATGCAGCTAACTTGGCTGCCAGAGTTATGTTCTCAGTTGTGCTAATTAGGTGCAGATCCTAGGTCCAATCTTCTGTTCTGTCCCAGGAGATGTGATTCTCTATCCAGAACCTTCCATTCGAAGGGAATGGACTGGTCTCAGAGCAGATGGACGTGAGGCTGCATGGCCTAAGGACTCCCAGGCCAATATTTTTGGGCTGCACTTTACAGTTTTCAATCACCCCTCCCTCTTATTCTCCTTCCTTGTTCCTCTTCAGGGAACCTTCTCATGAGCAGCAACTCATTCAGGAGGTGGAGAATCTCCTACGATGGGCAAGGTGGAAGAA
This sequence comes from Carettochelys insculpta, assembly GCF_033958435.1. Lineage (NCBI taxonomy): Eukaryota > Metazoa > Chordata > Testudines > Carettochelyidae > Carettochelys > Carettochelys insculpta. Next base: position 38,136,685 of record NC_134138.1, on the reverse strand, counting down.
GGCCCTCAAAACATGAGGGGGGAAAGAGTCCTACTCTTGCTATGTTTTACTCCCCAAAGCAAAAGGGCCTAAGATATATTCTGGACCTGTGCCTCTCACTGAATATCTCAAGAAGTTTCATGATCCTCCTAGCCTCCATCATCTCCTTCCTGGATCCAGCAGACTAGCATGCTGCCCCCAATTTGAAGGACACACACTTTATATTCCCATCTTCCAAGCACATAGAAGATTCTGCCATTTTTTCTGGGCTAGGGCCACTTCCAGTTCACTATATTATCCTTTAGCTTTTCCTTAGCCTTGAGCATGGTCACAAAATGTATGGAACCAGTGACTGCTGACCTGAGGCACTGAGGTACCCAGGTCTTTCCATACCTCAATGGCTAGCTCATCAAAGGGAGATCTTGGGGTCTCAGCTTTGAATGTTCTACTTGCCATAATTGGGGCCTGTAGATAAATAAGAAGCAAGCAACCCTCACACTGATGCATCAGATAGAAGTCACGGGAGCAATGCTTAACTCCATGTAAGCCAGATCCTTCCTCCTGAAGGCCCATTACTGTGTTCAGATTTGATCTCATGTGACAGCCCAATCCTGCAACTATTAATCTCATAAGGAAGGTTTGCGAGCAGCCCTACTGAAATTGATGACATTGTGAATAGGGGCATAGGGTTGCAGATTCAAGAGCATTTTAAATAATTTGGCATTTAAATATTGTATCATTTTTTTTCTAGAAATGATTAACTAGGTAGCTGGGTTTAATTTTGTCCCTTGTTGAGTTACCTCTTTTTGATTAAAAACCTGAAACAACGAAGCAGCAGCCAGAAAAAAAGCTATTCAATCTACTGTCAAATCAGTGGTGTACTGCAACATATTAAAAGAGTTTCTATTTAATTATTATTTTTTTTAAAAAATTGCAGTTATAAATCATGTCTGTGAATTGTACACTGTAGAGAACGTTTAGAGTAATCATCCTGGTGTTACATAAATTAGAGAGAGTTCATGTTAGTTTGTTATTTAGAAAGGATCATACAGTGGTTTATTTTATTTGATGTGCTGAATAATAAATTAGATTTAAAAGGAGCAAATTATGGCGCCAATTCAGGTTCAGGGGCTTTGCACAATGGCCTTTATGAAATAAATGACATCATTTGCATTACTGAGGCACTTCTAGTGCACTGGGTCCTCTTTCCAGGCTGTGTCAATGCATGCAAAGTCTGTAAAAATCTTTGCACCTTGTGTACGTTACTCCTCAGTGCTGCCACCACCAGTGGTAAACTAAGGGTAAGGAATGTGCCAGCAGGAACTCAATGCTGCTGAAAGCTGGGAGGAATGTGTCTCCCAGAGATCATTTGCATGAGAATGCAAAGGTGTGCATATGTGATACCTTGCAAAGAAAGCCTGATGGGTAGCAAGGGAGCAATGAGATTTTGTCTATTGTAAACACGTTGTAAAATCACAATTTACGCTAACACTCAGTATAAGAATTGTGAAATCTCACGAATACTCCAAGTTGTACATAAGTATTAAATTTTCAGGCCTTAATGTTAGGTGTCACAACAGCAGCTTCTGCTGCTGCTACAATATATGGGATAAGAGACAGGCCCAAAACTAAACTTTTTACTTTTCTTCCAGAAGAGATGAAGGCTAGACGTAGGTGTTATGACAAGTAGACTGAGCTGGAAAAAATAATAGCTCTGGATTCACTGTGGCCCACAGCCTTAATCTGTGTTTGCTGTGCTGCCCAGCTGTAGATATGAGCAAAAAATGCAAAGTTATTTGCAAATATTGGGTTTGAAATGCAGATGAATTAGTTTCAATTATGCTTTGGTGTTCGTTGCCTGTGAACATTTGATAGATTGAGTTTTATTGGCAAAATAGGTCTTAAAAAGTGAATTTTCAAGCTGTATGCTGGTACCCCTGAAATGAGAGAGCAGCGCAGAGAAAGTGATTATGGTGTTTTAGCTGATCAAAATAATTGGATACATCTATTCTTCTGATGTTTACTTCAATTTCACAGCATTATTTCAGAGTTTCAACTGAATCTGTGTTTTTACTGAACACAATTTCCCCAATTGCAGCTGTAGCTAAAGGAGAGGCTTTGCTCACTTTAACATGAAAGATTGAGGGAGGGATAGCTCAGTGATTTGAGCATTGGTCTGCTAAACCTAGGGCTGTGAATTTAATCCTTGTGGGGGTAGCATTTAGGGTTCTGGGAAGAGACGGTGATAGGCCATGAGTGCAGGGGACTGGGCTTGATGACCTCTCAAGGTCCCTTATAGTTCTTTGAGATAGGTGTATATATACTAGAATGAGTTGAAAGTTAAACAATAGGGAATTTGGAGCTGAGGAATAAGGCCAGTGTCTTATTGTAATTAGCACTGAGGGTCAGTTTGTTTAAGGAAGATGCTCAGACAGGTATAGCAGTGGCAGAACCTGAGGGAAAAAGAAACAGTGTCTACTGTCACTGTTATACTTTAATGTTCCTCTGATTTCAGTCATGAACTCTATTTAATGAGAGGGATCATTGTTATCATCACCTTTGCCCTATATTCACACTTTTCTGGATTTTCATTTCCTCCACCATTTTAGGAAAATTTTCCCAAGGTTCTGGAGGCCTATTGTGGGATTTTTATTGCTGCATCTCCTTTAATACCTCATTTTTTTCTGATTCCAAAATCATCTAGGACAGTTGTTCTCAACCAGGAGTACATGTAACACCGGGGATATCCAGAGCTCTTCCAGAGGGTACGTTAACTCAGTGTTTCTCAACCTTTTTATGAATTAAAAATTGAACTCATTTTATGTTCATGTATTTTTTTATTTACTCTCTTTTGCACAGTCATAAGTACCATGGCAAGTTTATTGCCTATTGGGAATTTCTTCCAACCAGCCAGTTACGAGTAAGTTGTTGAAACAAATGTGTTACAATGGTAGAAAATAATATGTCTGAAAATTATAGGTACTGGGGGTACTTAAATAAGTATCCCAAGTACCTACAACTTGTATATATTTGTATTATTAAAAAAAGTTTGAGAAACACTGATCGAGGACAAAGTGATTTTACCAGCTGTTTTTGCAGAGTGCTTCCAGTTGGATTTTGCTCTGTGTCTAGTTACATTACCTTTTATCTTTCTTTCTGCATTTCACCTTGTCAGACACACTGTACATAAACTATTCAAATTTTTTGATGCCTTTAAATAGGACATTTCATTTTCAGCCAGCTGTAGATGATGGAAAATGTAGTCATTTTCTTAGAACTCAATGATGATTAATAAGGATGAGCCTTACTTAATAGCTAAATATAACCAGCTACTACAATCAACAGGAATCTGGAAAGTAAGATCTCTGAGGTTTCTTTTCATCTTGAAGTTAAGTACACTGTATCAGATTGTTGCACACTTCCACTGATCTCAGGAAACCTGTGCAACTGACTAGAGCTCTGAATTTTCATGTGTGTGTTTTTTTCATAAGAGCTCATGTCAAACACATCATTTCCAAGAACAATAACAGGCAACTGTGTTTCATTTAGTATACAAATTTGGGAACAGTCCAGATATCTAGCATTCTAGAATAAGAATTTTAGGAAACCTACTGCTGCTATCCCTTCCTTTGTATTAGATCCTTTCCATGTGCTAACCATGGAGTATTTTCATTCTTGTTGATCTAGTCCTTAATAAGTTGTTTTATATTTCTGTTGAATGCTATGAATCATTGTGCTTTACTTGTGTTGCATTGACTAAGTTAGCCGTGGGGTTTCCATCCCTCTGCACTTTAATTTCAACTTTGTAGTTGCTTAATTATGCTTAATTTCGTTATGTAGCTAAGAGAGATGACCTCTCATCCATGACCTGCCTATCCTTGGGGATATGTCTCTGAAACAGGGCCCTCTACAAAATGCATTTGAATCAAAGGTAAGCTTTTTGTTGGATTTGTGAAGGGCTATCATCTTATGCGTTAGGAGAAGACATGGTTTGCCAATTTTAGAACACACTGCAAGATTGGTCAGACATCTGACCTTTTCTCACCATGAAACAATTATTTAAATACCACCCAACCAACCAACCAAAGGAGAGCTTACTTACAAAAACAAGAGAGAGAGGAGCAGAATCCTGCATGAGATTGATGATATATATTGTCTGGGAGGAAGAGAGACTTGATTTATCAGAGATGAGAGATGCCCTTCAGGCAAGGGTGATCCCTGACCTGATGCAAGATTGAGATTCTGTCCCATATTTTAGGGATTTGTATGACCAATGTTACTGTAGAGAAGTCTAGTCTACCTCACAAGACTCTTGTGAGGTGAGGAATAAAGCTGTATGGAAAGCAACAATTCCATTTCATTGATGATGTTGCAGTTTTGGATTTGATTTTGCCCAATATAAAATGAAATCAAGATCTTTCAAACATTTTTTGGGCCTGTCAGTCTGTCTAATTTTCCCCACCACTGCAGAATATCCAAAAGTTGATGTGGAAAAAGAGAGCTAAAACTTGCTAGTCCAGTGATGAGGCCACTGGCTGAAAATGTTTGTCAAAATCAATACTTTTATGTAAAACATTTCTGCAAAATGTTTCCAATCCACTAGTAGGGCAATATTATTATCCTCAATTACAGGAAGTCTGTAGAAGATCCAGTCTTTCCCTGTCCAGTGTGGAATGGTTTAGTTTCAGTAGACTAGCTCCACACCAGTCTACTATATCATCTAACCATTCTCTGTGGGGTCTGCCTCTCCTATTCAAAATGCCCCTTATCCCAAATACCAGGGTCTTGAGTTTTTGTTCATTCTGCAGATGTGCCTGAGAAGCTGTAACTTGTGTTGTATAACCGTCTGTATTAGGTTCTCTTTGGGCTTTATCTTTCTATACAATTCCTCATTGGTGCCTTCTGCATCCATCCTATTTTCAGGATCTTTCTATAACTACTTCTCCTAAACGCCAATATCCTTCTCTTTGAATCTTTCTTTATCACCCATGTCTCACATCCGTACAATGTGCTGCTGAATACACACGTTTTCAAGATGCTCAGCTTTGTTACTAAGCTAATGGTTTTACTTTTCCAGATCTTATCCATGGCCTTCAAACTGGCTCTTGCTTTCACTATTCTAATCACTATTTCCTTCTTACAGTCTACATCATACATCCTGCTGCTCCCCAGTTATGTGAACTTCTCTACATTTTCTAGTTTGATTCCATCGACACTGATCTACCTTCCTATTTCCTTATCTCGAAATACCATACAAGTACTGCCTTGTGGGTTATCCTGGGAAGGAGCAAGGCTAAGGGAGTAAACCCTGACAGAAAATCCGGAGGGGAGGCCTAAGGCGGTTATGTGCCAACTTCTGGCATTGACCCGGCAACTCCTGCAGCTGAGCTGGTACCAGATGTAGAGGTTATCCTCTCCTTTGGACTATATCAGTAAAGCCGAGAGGGGAACACTGGTGTCTGGGCAGCCCAGGGTCCCAAAAAAAGAATAGCCCAGGCTCGCGCCTGGAGAGGTACTCCAGCATCGCTAACCAGCATTGAACCAACATGGGAGGTAACAGATACCAGTTATAAGCTCTTGCTCGACTGGCGAAGAGAACGAGCGCATGGGGTTGCCTTTGATGGTGGGAGAGATCATCACATCTCACTGGACAGTCACCACCCGCCTCAAGCTGGGCAGCCCCAGCCAGTAGGGTACTGTCCCGCCACAGTTCACCTGCCTCACTGGGTGCGTGAGGCTTAAGGTTCCCAAACCTGACAAGTGACTGAAATTTGAGCACCAGGCAAACCAAAAAGAAAATCAACAAGAAAAGGAAACCATCAAAGTTTTAAGCTTGCCTGCGGGAATGTGCAGACCATGCTGACCGGTTTGACTGAAGATCTTCAGGACATCAGTGACACCTGAAAGACAGCTGTCATCAATGAGGAACTGAAGAGGCTCCAAACTGACATTGCTGCTCTGCAAGAGACGTGACTCGCAGATTCAGGATCTCTAAAGGAAAAGGACTACACCTTTTTCTGGAAGGGTAAAGCCCAAGAAGAACCCAGGGAGCATGGTGTTGGCTTTGCCATCAGAAACACCCTTCTACAAAGGGTGGAATTAGTCATGAGCGGATCAGAGAGACTCCTTCAGGTCATACTTCAAACTTGCACTGGTCCTGTCCACCTGATCAGCGCTTATGCTCCAACCGTGTACACCATACCAGAAGTAAAAGACAAGTTCTATGATGTGCTTAGTGCTGTCATAGAGCAAATACCTGCTCATGAACAACTGTACATTTTGGGTGACTTCAATGTAAGAGTTGGAGCCGATCATGACTCATGGCCTTCCTGCTTAGGCCACTTTGGTGTGGGAAAAATGAATGAAAACGGATAGCGTCTTCTCGAACTTTGCACGTACCACAATCTGTGCATCACAAACACATTTTTCCAAACCAAGCCACAGCACAGTGTGTCATGGAGACACCCACGCTTGAAACACTGGCATCAAATAGACATGGTCATCATGTGAAGTGATAACCTCAAAAAACATCCTTCTGACATGCAGCTATCATAGTGCTGACTGCACTACAGATCACTCGCTAGTTTGCTGCAAACTCAAGGTGTGACCCAAGAACCTGTACCACTCTAAATCAACTGGAAGGCCCCACATTGATGCCAGAAAGACAGCAAACTCAGAGAGAGCCGAAAAGTTCAGAGTGACCCTCGAGGAGAATCTGCGCAGCAGCCCTGGAGATGCCGATGTGACATCCAGATGGCAGCATCTGAGTGATACACTTTACAACATGGCCTTGTTGGTATTTGGAAGAAGAGCTAGAAACACAAATGACTGGTTCGAAGCTAACTCCGATGAGATGATTCCAGCCATCAAAAAGGAGCGTGCTGCACTCCTGGAGTACAAACGCTCACCGAGCCAGAGTACCCTGCAAGCACTCAGAGCAGCCAGAAAAACAGTACAGCAGACAGCCAAGTGCTGAGCCAACAACTACTGGCTTGACCTATGCAGCAGCATCCAGACCAGTGCTGACTCTAGTAATCTCAGGGCATCAAGAAGGCATTAGGACCCACCCAGAACAAGATGGCACCTTTGAAATCCAAATCTGGTGAAGTCATCACTGACAAAGCCAAACAGATGGAGCACTGGGTCGAGCACTACTCCAATCTGTACTCACGCGAGAACATTGTGGTTGATACAGCCCTCAATGCCATCGAGCTCCTACCAGTAATGGACGAACTGGATCAGGAACCAACTGTGGACAAACTGAAGAAAGCATTGCAGTAGGAAAGGCCCCAGGCCAGGACGGAATACCACCAGAGGTAATCAAGTGTGCCACGGACACCCTCCTGGAACCCCTACATGAGCTACTGTACCTGTATTCAAGTATCAGAGGGGTAGCCGTGTTAGTCTGGATCTGTAGCAGCAACGAAGGGTCCTGTGGCTCCTTATAGACTAACAGAAAAGTTTAGAGCATGAGCTTTCGTGAGTTAACTCACTTCTTCAGATGCCCTGTATTGTATTGGAGAGAGGGAGAGGTTCCAGAGGATATGCTCAATGCTAACCTTGTAACCTTATATAAGAACAAAGGAGACAGAAGCGACTGCAACAATTACCGTGGAATCTCCCTCCTAAGCATCACTGGTAAACTGTCCGCTCACGTCATCCTTGGCAGACTCCAGAAGATTGCTGAGAGGGTGTATCCCGAATCACAGTGCGGATTCTGCGCAGAGAGATCTACCGTTGACATGGTTTTCTCTCTGAGGCAGCTGCAGGAGAAATGCAGGGAGCAGAGGAAGCTACTCTATATTGCCTTCATCGACCTGACCAAGGCCTTCGACTTGGTCAGCAGGGATGGACTATTCAAACTGCTCCACAAGATAGGCTGTCCACCACGGTTACTCAAGATGATCCAGTCTTTCCACGAAGACATGAGAGGAACCATCCAATGTGACAGCACATTATCGGATGTTTTCAGCATCAGGAGCGGCGTCAAACAAGGATACGTCCTTGCTCCGACTTTGTTTGGGATCTTCTTCGCACTCCTCCTGAAGCATGCCTTTGGATCTTCAGTAGAGGGCATCTTTTTGCACACAAGATCTGATGGGAAACTGTTTAATCTTGCAAGGCTGACAGCTAAATCTAAGGTGCGGTGAGTCCTCATCAGAGATATGCTGTTAGCAGATGACGCTGCTGTAGTGTCACACACAGAAGACCAGCTTCAGAAACTGCTGGATCGGTTCTCCAAAGCATGCAAGGACTTAGGTCTTTCCATCAGCCTAAAGAAGACAAACGTACTTGGCCAGGACGTTGCTGAACCTCCATCAATCAGCATTGGCAACTATACATTAGAGGTCATCCACAAGTTTGTTTACCTCGGGTCCACCATCACTGACACCCTGTCATTGGAGACTGAGCTAAATAAGAGGATCAGAAAAGCAGCCACAACTCTGTCCAGGCTCAGCGAGAGAGTGTGGAATGACATCAAGTTGTACACCCACACCAAAATGCAAGTCTACAGAGCCTGCATCCTCAGCACCCTCCTTTGGAATATTGTGGAAGGACAGAGTGTCCAACACCGCCGTCCTTGAGCAAGCTGGAATCCCAACCATGCACACCCTCCTCAGGCAGCGGCGCCTCCGCTGGCTTGCCCATGTCCACAGGATGAATGATGGAAGGATCCTAAAAGACATCCTATATGGTGAGCTAGCCTCTGGCAAAAGACCTCCTGGATGTCCCCAGTTGCGCTACAAAGATGTTTGCAAGAGGGACCTTGGGGAGGTAGACATCGAGCTGGACAGCTGGCAGGAGCTGGCAGACGATTGCAGCAGATGGAGGCAGGAACTACACAAGGGCCTTCAGAAGGGTGAGATGAGGATCAGCCAGCTAGGAGAGAAGTGAGCCCACAGAAAGCACAGTAAGGACCTGCCAGACACCCACTACACATGCAACAGATGCAGCAAGGACTGTCACTCTTGTGTGGGCCTTCACAGTCACAGTCGATGCTGCAAATGATGATCCCAAATAGAACTACAAAGGGCGCGATCCATAGTCTATGTAGACTGGAGGATGCCCACTACTAGCTTCAACAACCATATCCATCTGCTATCCACTCTGGACAACTCCAGCACTGCCTAAGTCACCTTCTGATTTATACTGTCAAATGCCTTCTGAAAACCGACAAAGCAATTTTATAGATCATCTTGTTCTTTTGTCGATCTGTCTCCACTATAAATCTTAGTGCCAGTGGCTGCTGTATGATACTTCTATCTCTCTGCAATCCTTCTTGCTCATCTGCTAGATGTTCTTCTATCTTCAGTCTCAATCTCTCCATCAGTATCATCAACAGCACCTTGCCTCGATGCCTTGTAGGGCAATCTTTCTGTAGTTCTTGCACTCCAACATGCTTCCTTTCTTGTGTATTGTCATTAGCACAGATCTTGTCCATTCCTTAGATGTCTTCCCTTCTTTCTGCTCTATGTTACATAGTCAGTGTATTTCCTGAATCATACTTTCTCCTCCGTATTTGATCATCTCTCCTGTGATTTTCTTTCCAGGGCTCTTGTTGTTTAGTTGTTTTACTGCTCTATCAACTCTGTCCTTTGAAATATAGGTCTCTCTCTCGATCCTCAGTGGTATTACTTTCTGACCACGTATTTATGTGATTCCCACTTGTTAGCATACCCTAGTTTCTGTAAGAACATGTCAGTCCTAGCAAATTTTGTCTGGCTTGCAGCATGTGAAATCATGATCTTATTGGCAACTGATGAACACAGTTGCTGAGCAGAACACTTGATAGAAAGGCAGTAAAATCTCTGCAGGTGGTCTAAGCTGCAATTTGAGATGGTCAGGAATCTGATCAGAAAAATTTCTTAGAGCATGGAATTAGCTATATAGTTGTAAGTCTTATTGGTTATGATAATCCTACTTTAAATATTTAAAGGCAAGAAATGGTGACAAATATTTTACTAAAGAATTCTAATGAAATTCTGTAATGAGAAAAATGTTATAACAGCTAAAGAAACATTTTAATCAGAGCCAGTAAATTCCAAATAATAATTAATAATGACATCTTTACCGTGCATTATTGTATTCTATTTCCTTTAAATTCAAGTCAGCTGCACATTTTCTCCTTATCACTACTTCTAAAATTTCAAGACTGCTTTTTAGGATATAAAAGCATGAGCGAGATAAGTATCTGCCTCAAAAATTGTAATTTGAGGCAAGAGTTCCTGGTGATTTAAATTGTAACATTTATGTTTAATATGAAATAACAGGTGGGTATCTTTTATAATACTGTTTTAAATGTCATTTCTTTCTAGATATTACTGGCTGTGAATCACTTTGATTTTCATCTGCATTGTTTTTATTGATTTTTCAGATGTATTTAAACTTTGATTTAATACATGGGATAAAGCAAAATTAAACATTACTCTCCACAGTATGTTTCCTATAGAATAAACAGGTACGCTATCAGTTTTTTTCATGTGGCCCTTACATACTGGTGGGTTGTATCACAAGTTTTACAAATCTGGTATATTTCTTAAAACGCCAGCTCTTACAAATCAAGTGATTATGCGAGAGTGTTGGCTTTTATTTTTTTAAAAAGGTTGTGTCTAGCCCTTTTGGTTATGGAGAACAGTTTGAACACATGAGCCACATAGGATCAAAATCCAGAAGACTAAAATAAAAGAGAAACCAATATATATTCATTTTTAATTGTCACGATTTTAAAATCCATTTCATGATTTTTGGGAGTCACTCGTGATGTCTGAAGTTTTAGGTTTGGCAGTATTGCTAGTATTATGTGCTACTTGCATATAATTATTAAAGGAATTATGTGCTAGCAATTCCTAGTATTATGTGCTACTTGCATATAATTATTAAAGGAAATACCTTGAATACTGAAGTAATTATTTAGTAATCTAATGCAACTTTCAAGTTTTAAGGGCCATAACTCTCTTTTTCCCCCTCCCTCTTCTATGGTGTTACATATCCATAAAAGTTCATGGCAATAAAAAGGCCTGTTATTTATGGATAGTTTTGATGGCATCTTTGCAAACTTAACAGTGGACCTAAATTTGTCTTTGATGTAACTGCATTGTCTTCAAGGGGATCACACAAGAGCGGTGAATTTGACCCACTGTGTCACAGAAAGGGAAAACGCCACTTCTTAGTCAGGAAGAGGAGGGAGAATAAGCTGCAGAAATTTCCCTTATAACCCAAACAATAACATGACTTGATGCTTTAACCTGAATTTGCAGACAGCCCATGAGGGATGTAGATCTTCTCTCCGATGGTGCTGCTTACTCTCTCCTCTCACTGAAATATCTGTCTCAGAACTGGAAGGCACCTTCAGAGGTCATTGAGTCCAGTCCCTTGCCTTCCCAACAGGACTTATCATCATCCCCGATGGATTTTTTTTTAACTTATTTGCCCCAGATCCGTAAATGCCCCCCTCAAGAACTGAGCTCGCAACCCTGGGTTTTTAGCAGGCCAGTGCTCAAACCACCAAACTGTCCTTCCCCCTGCATAATAATTTAACATTTTTTTTATCCACCACCTCTTCACTTTTCTTCTCTTCCAGAATGGGGTTTTGCAATGGTGCAGTCAAAAGGACTGAATTTCCCAGAGGACTCTCGGCTTCATCATCGCTCACCATGATCACCTTTTCCTCCTCACTATTTCCCATGATATCTTGCCCATCCCTGTCCCTATCCTCCCTGCCACCCGTCCACTCCTGGTTGGCAATCTACTTCAAGAAGTGACACTGGTGCACTCGAGGGTTAAGCTGCAGCTGTGATTCTTGACCTATGTGTAAAAAACACTTCGTCTCCTGAGCGTGTCAGTTCTATCGTCTGCCCCCACCACGTGCATTCCATTGCAATAGGCGAGACATACTGTTATTTGTTATTTCTTACTTAACCACCAGCTGCCTTAATGACATTCAGCTGTGTTAATTTCTTCAACTGAGTGAAAAACGTCTTGGTCTTACTATGACAGCAGTGCTACCGGACAGAGCTGAGTATGTGAATCCAACTGTCCTTAGGTGTCAAGAAGTGACTGATGAGAATTCTCAATAAAACAGGTGGTATTTACTCTGGTGTATGGGTATTTCCAAGGAACATAACTACTTTAACCTTCACAATACTGAGCTAGGGCAGCTGAAGGTCTTTGTGGGCTAAGCTTGATTAAAAGAACTGGATTAAAACCTAATGTTATTTCTAAATGCTGCAGTAAATAATAGCACATGCCAGTCCAAAGTTTTAACTATGCAGTTTCTTTCAGGGAAGGGTGGGATATACCAGGATAGTTCCTGGAAGTCTCCTCTCCATGGATATTGTCTGAAAATATTTGAGAGGCAAGGTAGGTGAGGTAATATCTTTTATTGGACCAGAAAATTGTTCCTCACCTACCCTGTTGCTCTAATATCCTGACAAATAAGGCTACAGCAAGACAGCATATAATGTTGAAAATACTTGTTTCATTGAAGTGTGGTATTTGCTATCATTTCCAACTGGAAAGAGCATCTTTGGAATATAACCACCTCTGTAGCTCTATTGCTGACCTTAGGGCTAGCAGAGATGGAAGTGCTCCATGTGAAAGTCTCCCTTCTAAAATGGTGTGTTGAATGAAATGAGGCAGTTTGCTACTGAAGGAATTGCCAGAAGTCCTAGAAAGTCTCTTCTGGTTTCTCAGTAGGTGCAGGAGAAGAGATTGTTGAGATAGAGGGGGGAGGAACCCATTCTGGATAGCAGAGTCTTCACCTTTGTTCCAGGCTTATTCCTTCACCAGATTAATCCTTGAAGCTGCTTTTGCAGCTCATTTCCCCCCTCTTTTTTGTGGGGAGAACCTATTTATTTTCCTGCTGATCTTGCTTAATTTCTCCTTTTTTATTTGCTGGCTTGTTAGGAGGAAACCTCACGATTGTGATGGCAAATCTGTACTTCTTCAAGTACCGATCTGTACAGAATGCTGACAGGGTTGTTTTTTTTTTGTAACAGGAAAAAGGGAGTTGGGTAAACTTATCATAAATTATCCACTATTTCTAATTGGCATCTAGAGGCTCCCATCAAAACTAGAGCCCTACTGTCAGCAGCAGTCTCGTTAGCAGAGCTGGAAATGGAACCCAGCTCCCCTGAGTTCCAGTCCAGAGCCCTATCTTTTGTATCACTTGACAACAATGTACACAAAGAAGGAAAAGAGTGAGGCAGTGAGAAATTGCCCCTTTAAAGACTTGCAGCAGCCATGTCAAACTCGTAGCCAGGGGGCCACATGCAGCCCGATCTCTTTTTATTTATTTATTTTTTTTGGTGGCCCATGACTAGATATTAATAAAACATCTAAGTGCAGCCTGCCCTGTCACACTTCCGTCTCTGGCATGCACAAGTGGCCGGGGTGGGACAAACACCAATTTCAGCTCCTCAGGGAAGGGCATATGACCAGAGAAGGGCATATGACCGCTCTAAGGATGGTGAAACCCACGTGGGCTGAGGCAGAGAGGAGTGCCTGCCTAGGACAGCAGCAGGTGGGATGCCATGTGCAGGGGAGCGAGGGGCAGCCAGGGAGTAAGGGGCAGCTGAGGACCAGGAGGCAGAGTAATATGGGGAGGGGGTAGGAGGGTGTGCTGTGAAAGCCTCCTGGGCCTGGGAACAGTACAAGCCTCAAGGGCCTGGGGGAGGGCAGTGCAAACCTCAAGTGGCCACAGGATGGGGCAATGGGGGCTGCACCATAGCTGGGTGGGTGGGGGGATATAAGACCCAAGGAGTCTGAAAGCAGGGGGAGAGCACAGTGTAATGGGAGATTGCAGTGTAAACCCCAGAATGTCTGAGAAGGAATTGCAGAGGAATTGGGTGGTAGGGGTGGTGTTGGGAGTAGGGGAGTGCAGTGTAAACTGGAGGAGAGAGGGTCTAAGAGGGGAGTGTAATGTTCCTCCTTTGGTGGAACTGAAAGGAAATCTCCTTTCACAACTTTGAACAATAGCCACAGAAGCTGAGAGATCTTGACCTGGTCTCTCTCCTCATCACCATTCCCCTACTGGGGGCCACCCAGTCCTAGCCAGTTCCCCTTTCCTCTCTCCCTGCTTTGCTATGCAGGAAAGAAAAAAGTTAGATTGTGATTTCTTCTATGTCCGACTGAAAGGGGGTCAGGGAACAAGGAATCTCTAACCTCCATACGGGGAGAGAGGCTGCTCGTGGGGCAGGGGAGGGGTTGCACTGAGTTGTACCCACCCTGTACAAAGGTGGGAGGGAAATACATAAAATCAGCCAAAGCACCATTCAGATCTGGTCACAATGATTGACAAAGCAAACCCTGTACAATGGAAATGTTCTGACTTGAGTATACCCTTAGTCACATAGCATCGGCGCATTCCACCAGCAAGCTGCTAGTGATCTGTTTCTCTCAACCCTAATCTTCATTCTCTGAGGTTGCATCTACACTACAAGCTAAAATCAATTTTATTAAAATCAATGTATTAATGCTGGGTTTTATCAATTTGCTTCTGAGCATCCTTACCTTCCCACAGGCTGCCCACAAAATCGACTTATCGCTGCCGCACACAAGTCACCAACATCAACTGTTGTAACAGTGTATTGTGGGAACCTATCCCACGGTTTCCTGAGCCCTGTAGCATTCTGGCTATTTTCACTGGTGCCCCATGAGTAAAAAATGCTGTACAAGTGCCTGTGGGTATCTGATGACATCTTTCCCCATTTAATTTCCTACATTTCATTTCTCTCGTTCCCCTACCTTGTTAACCGAGTGTTTGAAAATCATGTTTTCCAAGGGAGGCTTTGCCCAGGCAGCTAAAAGACCCCTGATTATAGCCAGCTCCCTGGCCTTTGGATAAAACCCATACAAAATTTTGCTTTAGAGGACAGCCACTCTTGTGACAAAGTAGTTTCTTCTGTTGACCGAAAATTATGTCTGGGAGGGAGACATAATGTTTGTCTGTCTGGGCACCACAGTTCAAGAAAGATGTAGAGAAATTAGAGAGGGTCCAGAAAGAGCAACAGGAATGATTAAAGGTCTAGGGAATGTGACCTATGAAGAAAGGCTGAAAGAATTGGGCTTGTTTAGTTTGGAAAGGAGAAGATTGAGGGGAGACATGATAGCAGTTTTCATGTATCTAAAAGGGTGTCATAAGGAGGAGGGAGAAAACTTGTTCTTCTTGGCCTCTGAGCATAGAACAAGGGGCAATGGACTTAAACTGCAGCAAGAGAGGTTTAGGTTGGACATTAGGAAAAAGTTCCTAACTGTCAGGGTGGTCAAACAGCGGAATAAATTTCCAAGGGAGGTTGTGGGATCTCCATCGCTGGAGATATTTAAGAACAGGTTAGATAGATGTCTATCACGGATGATTTAGACAGTACTTGGTCCTGCCATTGGGGCAGGGGGCTGGACTCGATGGCCTCTCGAGCTCCCTTCCAGTCCTAGTATTCTATGATTCTATGACTTCCTCAGGGAGGATAAAAGACTCCCGAACAGCAGCGAGCCCCCTAATATCCTAGCCGCCTAAGAAGACTTCCCCCAGCTGGCCACAGGACCCTCACCACGTGCAAGCTGCCTGGCATCTTGTGCAGCATGTCCCTTTATTCGTTTGGGGTCAAGCCATGTGATGCAGCTGGGCACGGGAAAGTTCTAGACTGCATGATGCCTCTGGGAGGGAGGGAAAGGAGGGCATGTGTGTGTCAGGACAAAACGTAAATGGCTGAAAAGAAGTTTCTCATCCAAACATGACTCCATCCACAGACTAGCTGCCATGTGATGGGGGTGAGGGGAAGTTCCAGAATGTGCGGCACCTCTCGGGGAAGGAAGGAAGGGGATGTGGTGGGGATGCAGGGAGGGCAGGACAAAGTGTAAGCTTCTGAAGAGAAGTTTCTTGTCCTATCACACAAGCACGACCCCCACCCACAGCCTAGCTGCCATGTGGTGTGGGGTGGGCAGTGGCTGGTGCCGGGCAGTGCAGATAAAAAAGACAAGTATCAGAGAGGTAGCAGTGTTAGTCTGTATCTTTGAGAACAGCAAGAAGTGGCACTTTATGGACTAACGGATATTTTGGAGCATAAGCTTTCGTGGGCAAAGACAATTAGCAGAGGTAAACACAGAACCATAGACCCCCTGGCTGTGCCAATAGCAAAGAAAGAAGATTTTTCAGAATCTCATGACCCTACAGCCATGGACTTCCAGGTGCTAAGCTGAAATTGTCTTCCTATTGACTAATTCCTTTGCACCTGAGAGCAGTGGAGATGGAAGAGTCCAGAGAGGAGACCTGTGGAGCATTGTGGGGCATGTACAGGACATCTCTGGAGGCCAATGAATTTGATTTAAAGACATGGTGCTTCCTCACTATCCCTCATTAGGAATTTTAATTTGAACTGCACACTACACCCACCAGGTTACTACAATATTATGATAGCGATATCATATTGATTTTAGTGAACCATAAATCGAGCTAGTGGAATCTACAGTGAAGACAGTCACTTGGTAAAATCGGGCTAAATGCCTTAAAATCGATATTATCTCCTAGTGTAGACATAGTCTGAGTCTGTGCAGCTCCATTCACCTCAGATACCGCTTCTTTAAGTTAACTCTTGCTGTTGTTTCTTCCAGCCACAAATCTCAACGCCCATGCATTCATCCATGTTGCTAACTCTTGACTTTCCTGTGCTATCCTCGTTTTTAGAGATGATGAAACTGACTGTACAGAGAGTGCAGAGCTATCTAGAGAACGCAGGTGTTCTAACACCTGGCTTTGCATGTTCACTGCAAAACCATCTGTCCCTTCTCTTTTTGAGATGTTTTGGCTTTTCTGATTTGGCTTTGCTCCCTGGTCTGTTTTTATTATCAGTTTTTCTCCCTCTTTCTTCCCTCTCTGCTTAGGTGTGTCTTTTCTCAAATGTTATGAACAACTAATAAAATTACAAAACAATAAAATTCACATTAAGTATTAAATTCTCAATTGAAATTATTGTGTTATATTCAAACAAGACCTGAAAAAACATTATAAAATATACCTAAAACATAATTTATACTAATAAATAATTATGACTTTCTGATCGAAATGCATTTTTTTTTGGTGGCCCAGAAAGCTATTAGTTTCTGTTTGCGTGGCCCTGGGCTACCTTAGTACACAGCTTGCTCAAGAAGAAACAATGATAAAGGGTCTCTTTGGTATTGCTCTCCAGTTGTGGCTCATGGGTGCTGCACACCAAGTCCAGCTGCACTTGGCGAACTTCATCTACATTCTGGGTAAAACTCATTGTGGCAACACAGGTGAGACTAGCAGATATGTACACAGAAGTAAGGGATTTCTGCTCTTCAGACATGACTGCTACGCATGTTAAAGGGACAAGGGAGGTGAGGTTATCATCTTTTATTGGATCAAGTTCTGTTCATGGAAGGTAAAACAACACTGAAAAATGCATTTCAAATACGTTTGTGTGAGGTCTTTTAATTTTTTCATATCCTCTTCCGCATACTTTAATTCTGTCTTGATAGGCAATTGATATGTGAAGTCACAAGTTAATTTTCTCAGTTATGCACCAGCCACTATATTTGCCCTCAATGTACTCAGGTACATCTATTTTTGTAGACCACTACAGCGCTTTAAAAGAATAGATAATCCTCTACTGTGCATTGCTGTGCTTAAATAAAACTGCTGACCTCACTGCCAGTGAAGGGAGGTTTCTTTTAGATAAATAAATAAATTACTTGTAGAGTCAGGGTGATGTCAAGTTTATTCCAAATTCTTCTGCCAGTGGAAAGCTGGACATAATTGAGAGTTCAGCAGTCATAAGGTTAATAAGGTCACACCATCAGGGCTTGGGCTAGGTTTACTACAACATGCCTAAGCCATCAAGTCTGTTCCGGACATGGCACATTCAGTTAGCATATGCTAGTGGCTATAACTTCCCAGTACGGATCAGTCTGGAAACTTGAAACCATCTTTAGCCAGCTTTCGTCTTGCTGCTTGACATCACATGATGACATACCATGCCCTTACATGTGAAACCACTTAGATGACCTTCCTTGAAAATAATTCTAAACTTGTCTGTCAAGGAGCAAGATTTACTAATGGAATTGTTCCTTTTTAAATCAGGAGAGGTTACAATCTATACAAAAAATGTGACCAAAGGAGGTGCAAGCAACTAATTAGTGCACTTTAAAAATGTATTTATTCTCCCATTTAGTTATATAGTCACCTTCTGTGCACATTATGTAAAATACTATAGTCCTAGAACCAGTGAGTGGAAAGGCCTATTTGATCTTTGTCCACCATTCTCTCTGCTCATCTGCCTACCTGCAAAATGGGGACAATATCACTTCATCTCCTAAGTGTTTTGTTAAGACTCATTGATGTTGTAGTACTTCTGTAGAAAATCCCATGAAGGAAGTAATAATTCTACCTTCAGAGCACAATTTGAATAGGTTACAGTGAAGGTATGGAGTTCCATGTTGAAATGAGGATAAAATAAAATATGCCACAGCTGCTCATTGTGTTCTGAATAAAGCAAGGACGTAGGGAAAAATAGTATGTGGTCATATAATTAAAGACTCAGTCATAATCCATATATACAAGGGGGCCATACTGACAGGCAACCTTAATTCTGGCATTTCCTAACTTTGATTGTGTGACTTTGTAACCTCGATAGCTTATTTTAACACACCACGGTGGCACAATTCCTCCACAGCACACTTTCTCGAGTGTTTCTGTTTTTCAGAATTAAAGTAGGCAGATTATCAAGTTGGACAAATTTAAATGGAGGTTAGTGTTACTTTCATTAAAGCAGTACATCAATAAATTGGGGTTATATTTTACAACCCATTTAAATCTTGTGATGTATTGTCTGCCTAGATGAAATGGAATTTACTCAGTTTGTAGTACTTCAATAACTCTTTCTTATCTCTTTCCATCTCATGAGATGCTTATCCTAACTGCTCTTTAGTACTCTTGTGAATAAATTTAATTGCTTCCAAGAGGTCTAGAAAGCAAATGGTAATGCAAGTCAGAATGTGTGTTTAAAATTATGCCTTAAGCTTTGAAGAATCACACTGAAATCTTAAGCTAATATGCAAAGGTTAAGCATCAACAGAGTTCTTACTTCCATTTTACTCCAGGGGAAACTGATCCAGAAGCCCTGCCAATGAACACTGCTATATAAAAAAAAAGAGCAATATCTCTGGCAATGACAGATCAACATATGGGAGTCCGAGCCTAAAACTTGTGAATACAACCCTTGCCTTTCCTGGCTGGTGTAAGACTGTCATGAATGACTCGTGCCACTTGAGATCTCAAAATAGTCTGGGTCTCATTCAGGGAAGGAATCTTCCCTTTTTCCATCACACATGCAATAATGCAAAGAAACTCATCCTGAATACATTTTAGTTCTAGCCAACTACCTCCAAGGGAAAGACTGAGACAATGGTGATCAACCTGTCCAACAACACCACCATCACACTGGGAGGGGATAACCTGGAAGATGTGGAGCAGTTCACGTACTAGGAGAATATTATGGGCGGAGTTGGAGGAACAGACAAAACTATCAGTGCCAAGACAGGGAAAGCAACAGCTGCATTCGAGACTCTTGTCCCGTATAGAGTTCGCAAATAATATCTGTGAAGATGAAACTGCAGATCTTCAGCACAAATGTGAAGCGTGTACTCTTGTATGGATTCAAGACCTGGCATCTAAGAAAGTCTTCAAATCGCAAACTACAGGCATTCATAAACAGATGCCTGGAAGACATCCTTTGCATCAAATGGCAAGACTTGGTCACAAATGAGGAGCTTTGGAACAGAGCACAACAAGAACCACTTGACGTTCAAATCAAGAGACGAAAGTGAGGATGGCTAGGCCATGCTCTCAGAAAACCAACATCCAGCATAGTCTGTCAAGCTCTCACATGGAACCTGCAAGGAAAATGCAAAAAATAAGACCTCGAACAATGTGGAGAAGATCTACTGTGACTAAAGGACAACAACTGAGGTACTCCTGGAGACAGCGAGAAGTTCTGTCTCTAGACAGAGTGAAGTGGAGGAGACTTTAAATGACCTGTGCTGCACTTGGAGTACAAGGGTTTAAGTCAACTATTTCCAATTTTCAAACCATTGATTCTTGAGCAAGCTCATAGAAAAATCCAAGGATGGTAAGAGGTGTTTTTTGGCAAAGCTGGCATCCTAGATCTGGCACCACTTGGATGCAGGTCAGGATACTGCTTTAATGGCACTGATGGATAATCTCTCGATGCCAAAGGATAGTAGGCAGACATTAATTACACCTTCTAAGTCTCTGTGCAGTGTTTGCCACTGTTGACTATGAGATACTACTGTCCCACCAGAGAGGCTGGAAGTCCAGAAAGATACACCAAATGATACACCATGTCTTTCCTGGAAGGATGTATCAAGAGAGAAGTGATGGGAAATTGAACTTCCACCTTTTAGTCTCACCTCTGGTCTCATTCATTATCTACATGCTGCAATTAGGTAAACTGGTCAGATGACATGAAATAAAGCACACAGTAGTGTATCATGTTTCTTCCAGGACTTCAGAGACACAAGGGCTGTGTTTGTACCACAGAGTTTTGACAACATCTGGTGGAGCATCCACATTCCCAAGTCATTCTGTCAGCCGTAAATCAACAGAATGCCTCATTTCTGTCGACAGCGTTCTGCCGCTCCCCCGTGAGGCAGAACACCTCTGTCCATAGAGTCTTTTGACAAAAAGCTGGTCTGGACATTCCAGGGGGCCTTCTGTCAACAGATGAAGCTATCAGGACACTACGCAGCCCTGTCTGCTATGCTTCCCTTTGGCCATTCTGTCAAGCGTGCAGCCAGGCAAACCAGCCACTCTCTGCCGACAGAGTGGATCACTCTTTCACTCTGCTTTGCAATCTGGCTGCAATCTGTCAACAAGAGTTTTGCTGGAAGATATCTTCCAACAGAAGCTTCTGTTGACAGATTGCTCTAGTGTAGACATAACCAAGGTAGGAATGGTATCTTTTATTGGGCTAACTTCTGGTGGTGAAAGAGACAAGCTTTCAAGGTTACAAAAAGCTCTGCCCAACGGAAATTGATTTAATAAAAGACCACTATTCCCCTAGTTACTCTGTAATGAACTCAAATGTCTGCAACACACAGATGACACGCAGCTCTACCTATTGGGCAACATATACAACCACAGTCTAGCACTGTGAGAGCCCAGGTATTAAATAAGGTCAACTTGTGAATGAAGAACAGTTGGATGAAATTGAACTCTATTAAACAGAGAGGATGCTGATTGGTAGAGGAAAGTACTTTGAAGTGTTTGCAGTCACACAGCAGACTCCTTTGGGTGAAGGTGCACACTGACAGTTGTTCAGTTCCATCTGTAGTTTAGGAATGCTTCTGGATTCCCATTCTCTGAGCACTCACAAAGCAACATCTACAAATAATGCTTTCAACCATTCCTACATGTTTACGAGGATCCATCCCAAACTGGTGGACGATGACCTGGCCTCAATTATACCCGCCTTTTTCACCTTCTGCCTGGATTACAGCAATGTGATAAGCCTTGGAATGAAGCCACGACTCCCACGGAAACTCCACTAAGACACAATGTTGCAGCTCATTTCCTCTGCAACACAGGCCAATGACAGCACCTTCAAAACCTCCTCTACCCTTTATACTAGCTTCCTATAGAATACTGAGTCCAGTTCAATATCATTCTCTTTAAAACACTCAGTAACATGGACCCAGCTTGTAAAGCTCTGGAAAGATGCATTGGGAATGAAGACTCTAGTTGCCATCTTCACAACTCTGGCAAAACAGAAGCTTTTACCATAAAGGTAATGTGTGTGTGAGGGAGAGTTTTTTTGTGGGGATGGTCCAAAACTTTCTCAAGCTCCTGTAAGAACTAATGACCATCACATAAATCCCTGCTTTCTGCTCCAAGTTCAAAGGGTGCTTCTTTGACCTGCCTTCTCTAACATATAATGTAGAACAAGGTGTACCCTTTAAAAGAAGCCAAATCAAATGGTCAGTGCAACCCAGGGTATCTTGATTAATGTGAATGAGATTGTTCCAATTAATAGAGTTTTACAACTAAGAGCAGAATTTCACCTGCCAAATAGGGATTTAATCCATTTTAAAAAAGTTGAAAGATCCTATGCTTCCCTGCTGGAAAAGGCAGCAAAGAGTTGCAGTTAGGCAGAGGCTTAGTAATAGTGACCATGAAATTAGACCCTGGAACATATTTGAGCACAAGCACGTTACTTGAACGGTATTTACATCGGCGCTGTCACAGGCATAGCTAAAGCTAGAGGATTGGAACATGGTTTGCTATTGCGTCTTTGGCCATGGCACAGATTCCAGAATTACTGGCACCAACTACCATCAATACAGTCTGTTCCTTACCATATTGAAGGAATATTAGGGTTATGGAGGAGGGGACAGGGAAATCCAAATCCATGCTAACAGCGTTTCTAAACTGGTGGCTACAGAGCCCTCACTGGAGAACTTCACAGAGTTCACAGATCTTGCTGATCCACTCTCCTCCTTTCAGGGCTACAGAAGGCTCCCTACTTGCCTTGGTTCCATGTGGCTCCCAGTAACAGCTGCCAGATCCCTGCCCCCCCAGGCGTATGGGTGGCCAGAGAGGCTCCACACACTGGGGCTGCCTGAATACGAGATCTTCAGCTGGCCAGGAACTGCAACTATGGGAGGAGCAGAAGCTAGAGCAGTGGGGCGGAGGGCAAACGATGGCCCATGGGCTGTGGCCAACCTGTCAGAACTTTTACTCTGGTCCTCAAGCTCCCACTGGGGCAGGGGTTTTGGGGACTTGCCCTGTTCTGGGCTTCAGCTATGGAGCAAGGTCAGTGGCTTTTCCTACTCTGCATGGTTCCTGGAATCAGGAGCAGCCAGGGGACTCTACATAATGCCCCAGGCCTAAGTGCCAGCTCTGCAGTTTCTGTTAACTAGGAACCCTGGCCAATGGGAGCTGCAGGAGCGGTGCCTGTGAATGGGGCAGTGTGCAGAGCTGCCTGACTGCGCCTCCACATAGGAACCGGAGAAGGGACATGTTACTGCTTCCAGGAGCTGTTTGAGGTGAGCGCTGCCTGGAGCCTGCACCCCTGAGGTTCCCCTGCCAATTCCTGCCATAGACCTCATCCCCACTCCTTCCCTCCAAATCCTTTGATAACAGCATGGAGTACCCTCCTACATTCCAACCCTGCTTCCAGGCCCCACAGCCCATACCCTGCCGCATCCCTTCACGTCTCCCCATCTGTAAAAGAGGGGGCAGGAGAAAACTTAAAAAAAGTGGAATCATGGAGGAGATCCTCAAGGAATCCATTTGGAAGCACTTGGAGGAGAGGACAGTTGTCTGGAATAGTCAACATGTATTCACCAAGAGCAAGTCATGCCTAACCAACCTGACTGCCTTCTGTGATGAGGTAACTGGCTCTATGGATGTGGGGAAGGCAGTGGTTGTGATATACCTTTACTTTAGCAAAGCTTTTCATTTGGTCTCTTACAATATTCTTGCCAGCAAGTTAAATAAGTATGGATTGGGTAAATGGACTGTAAATTGGATAGAAAGCTGGCTAGAACATCGGGCTCAATGTGAAGTGATCAATAGCTCAATGTCTGGTTGGCAGCTGGTATCAAGCAGAGTACCCCAAGGATCAGTTCTGGGGCTGGTTTTGTTCAACATCTTTATTAATGACCTGGAACAGGGGATGGATTGCACCCTCAGCAAATTTGCAGATGGCACTAAACTAGGGGAGGAGAGGTTGATACACAGGAGGGTAGGGAGAGAGGGTCTGTAGACAAACTGCAGGATTGGTCCAAAAGAAATCCGATGAGGTTCAACAACGACAAGTGCAGAGTCCTGCACTGCGAACAGTGGGATCCCAACCACTGCTACAGACTGGGAGCTGACTGGCTCAGCAGGCATTTGGCAGAAAAGGACCTGGGGATCGCAGTGCATGGGAAGCTGGGAATGAGTCCACTGTGAATCCTCGTAGCCAAGAAGACTAACAGCATATGGGGAGCATTAGTAGGAGCATTGCCAGAAGATCTAGGGCAGTGGTTATTTCCCTTTATTCAGCAGTGGTTAGGCTGCGTCTGGAGTATTGTGTCCAATTCTGCACCCCCACCACATAAAGGATGTGGACACAGAGATAGTCTAGTGGGCAAAAATGATTAAGGGGCTGGAGCACATGATTTATGAGGAGAGGCTGAGGGATTTGAGCTTTTTTAGTCTACAGAAGTGTGAGGAGGGATTTGATAGCAGCCTTCAACTACCTGAAAAAGGCGGTGGGGAGAGAGAGGCTGTTGTCAGTGGTGACAGATGACAAAACAAGGAACAAAGGTGTCAAGTTATAGTGAGGGAATGTCTAGGTTGGTTATTAGGAAAATCTATTTCACTAGGAGAGTGGTGAAGTTCTGGAATGGGTTACTTAGAGAGGAGGTAGATTCCTCTTTCCTAGAGGTCTAGAAGTCCTGTCTTAAGAACTCACTGGCTGGGATGATTTAGGTGGGATTGCTCCTGCTTTCAGCAGGGAGCTGGACTCGACCTCCTGGGGTCTTCTCCAACTGTGATTCTAAGGGGTTTTATGGAGAACTGAGCACCTAACTCACTTAAGATCCTTTGCAATCATGGCTCAAACTTGACAGAGGAAGACTGGCTGATGACCAGCTTTCAAAGAAATGTAGAAAAACAGATGCTACCTCATTAACAAAAGGTGAGTTTGATCACATCATCCATTTCAGCTATAAAGATTCTCGATTAGGCTACGTACTCCACTCATGATCTCAGCTCTTCTAGAGAAGAGTGGACAGATTCAGATTCACTATCACATAAACTGTTTTTAAAGGAGGCCAAAGCAGAATTAGATTAGAAATTTGTAATCAGTTACCCACAGCGGAGCGTACAATATGATAATGAGAACTGTCCCACCGTCAGCATTTGCGTGTATGATTTAGAAATAGAGGCTATGTCTACACTTAGAAAAAAAAACTTTGAAAGGGCCAGGCTAATGGCCAAATCGAAGAATACTAATGAGACACTGAAATGAATATTCAGCGCCTCATTAGCATGCTGCTGGCTGCAGCACTTCAAAAGGGCCGCATGCAACCCCCGTGTAGATGACCCGCGTATGAGCAAAACATGGCACTTTCAAGGTGCCGCAGCCGGCAGCATGCTAATGAGGCGCTGAACACTCATTTCAGCACCTCATCAGTATTCGATTTGGCCATTAGCGTGGCCATTTCCAAGTTTTTTCTAAGTGTAGACATGGCTAAAATGATACTGTTGTAAACAGCCTGTCACACTTTTACATTTTGATGAATTTGGCCTATCTTCAGAGGAAGCAGCCATTTTGTTCTCAGTTTTCCTGCAGAATGGTCAGAGAAGACAAATACACCATGCTTACTCATGAAGACTTATTCTTTCTTGTTCACTTGTTTTCTTTGTGTATGGTCTGAAAATTACTTTAGGGAATGCTGGAGATACAGGTTTGGTTTAGATTTGAGGACCTGAGGCAGTCTGATTTACCTGTAATAGTGGCAACTTAGAAATGTCTTCATTTGTTTTTATTCATGAGTTTAATGATAGCTGATTCAGAATAATGTTGATTATGGGAATTTAGAATATTATAATTAAAACCAGTAATAAAATATGCTATAGATGCACAGTAGTTTACTGCTATTAAAACATTATGCATTTTTCTTCAGCAGAAAATGTTTGGTTTCTTAATTCTCTCCCTAGTAAATGGTTTAACAACCTATGGCAATATTTTAATAATTATTCACATTGCACAAGAGGAAATGGCTACAAGCCTCTGATGGGAAAAAGAGGATGGTCTGTCTTTAAAATTAATCTAATAAATAATTAGGTAGCTGAATAAAACAGAAAATAGAAAGGTTCCTGTGGTGGAATAATAATGGAGCTATTGGAGAACAAGCAAATGTAGCTAGCAAGAGGAACTCTTATTCCTACTTCAAATAGCAAAATACTCAACTCCTGGGGATGAGCACTAGGCCCTAAGGACCCTTGAACAGGTATGAATGTAAAGTGCAGTATTGTAGCCAGGTTTGTCCCAAGCTATTAGTGAGATAAGGTGGGGCAAGTAAATTTCTTTTATTGGATCACCTGTTCTTGAAAGTGAGAGACAAGATTTTTAGCCATATAGTGCTCTTGCTTTTCATCACTGGGCAACTTAGGTGACATTTGTGTCACAGGTAATCACAGCTGCTGGCGGAAAGGTCAGTGGGGTTGGGCTCAAATATGGGACAATTTGTCCCTTTTAAAAAATAAGTCGTGATGCCTCCTTGGCCACAGCTGCAACAGGGTCTTTCTTGATAAGAGGGCTGCTATTTTATATGTTAGGCACACTCTCAATCTTCAAAGTAATTTCCATGTTTGAGCTTTAAGCATGTGACTTCTAAGCGAAGGAGATAAATTTTATTATACCTCCCCACCTCCTGCACCTCTTGTACAGACAAGGAAACAGAAGGAGCAAGATGATCTTACCTTTCCAAGGGAGAGAGGTGAAAACGTGAAAGGGGTGGGTTCTGACATTTTTAAAAATGGAATGGTTGGGTTCATTTGAAATTAGTTTTTAACAGAAACATTTGAAACTACATTTTTCAAATGTAACCAATTCGTTTCCTTTCAGAATATTTTGTTTACATTTTAACTGCTCCAGCTCATGTTTCTTTTCTACCCTTTCTTCTAGAACTGTGGAGTCCATTGTATTCAAGATTAACTTTTATTTTTAAGATAAACATGAAGATTATGCACACACCACTACACTGGATGGACATGAGCAACACATCTCAAAGAACACCTGTTATAGAAACAGGTAATTGGTTTTTTTGTTTTTGCTTATTTGTGTAGACTGATTTTTGATCATGAATAGGAGGTCTTTTGATTTGTGTGCCAGACCAAATACTTTTACCAACGCAAGAAAGACTCTCCAGACGAAAAAAAAATGAAGCACAGTGTAGAAATTGAAGCATCAATGTTTTCAGATGCCAAAATGGTATGCTACCTCCTTAAACAGTGGTTTAGACTATGCCCTAAAGGCTTAATTCTCACGTATGTAACACTCAAGCAGTAGTGATTGTGTGAGTGTTCACTGATTGTGTGGTCTTGTACAAAAGGTAGCAAGCTGCACCTGTCAAGTGTGAGGCCACTATGTATGGTTTGTAACTTTTATATTTAAATTTTGGATTTAAAATTTCCCTACATTTGTTTTTCTCTTAACAAAAAGCTGCCAGATCTCACTGAATTAACCCTTACAACGAAGTGTCTGTACCATTTTCTCTATGAATACATTTGTGCTTTAAAATAGACTATAGCTTTTTATGTTAACCCTACAAGGATTTTTTTTTCCATCTTGATAACATCTTTCAATGAAAAACATTTTATTCCAATTGTTTGCTAGTTATGCACACCGAATTGCCAGTTTATAAAGGCTATTAGAATTGCTAAGAAAGTGAGAATGGCCTTACTGGGTCAGACCAAAGGTCCATCTAGTCCAGTCCAACAGTGGCCAATGCCAAATGCCCCAGAAGAGGTGAACACAGAACAGGTAATCATCAAGGTCACGTCTACATGGAGCTGTTCTTCCTGCAGCACAATGCTAATGAGCAGTCTTGCAACTGGAAATGACTGCTCATTAGCATAATCTCATGGTTAATTAGCATAGCTGCACGAGATCTTGCTGCCAGCAGAAAATAGGCCATGTGGAACATGCCTCTGCCAGCTTAAACCTCCCCTCTATCGCCACCCCCTTATGCCTGAAAAAGTTCCTTTTGGCAGAGGCATTTCCACACGGGCTGTTTACTGCTGGCAGCAACTTCTGCTGGCAGTGAGATCTCGCACAGCTGTGCTAATTAGCTGGGTGATTATGCTAATGTGTAGTCATTTGCAATTAGGAGACTGCTCATTAACAGGGAGCTGATGAGAGAAAAGCTCCGTGTAGATGTGCCCCAAGTGATCCCTCACCTGTCACCCATTTCCAGCCTCTGACAGACAGGCCAGGGATACCATTTGTACACAATCTGGCTAACAGCCATTGATGGACCTAACCTTGATAAATTTATCTAGCTCTTTTTTGTACCCTATTGTAGTAACCCTGTTACTAAGTTGGAAGATGGAATTTCACTTACTCTATAATGGAAGATGTTTCAATCAAACTGAGAGTAAACATAACAACACAAATATGACTAGAAGGCTAATAATTTATTATTAGAAGTGGTTTCCCAATGGCATCACATGAGTGGACATTCATTTTTTAGTGACACTTAACTTCAGGTTACAGCAAGCCAAACTACCCCACCAAGAGTTCAGAAATCTGAATTAAAATCATACTGCGTGAAGGTGCTTGCTCTGCATACTGGCATGTTTTCCTGCCAGTGCTTCCTAGCAGAGCTATAGAAAAGTCCATTTGATTTCTCCCTTTTCTCCCTCCAAAAAATTCAAATGAGAAATTTTCATTTGAAAATTTTGTGAGAGTATTTTGCAACCTAACAAATTCAATTTTTTTGAACTAACTTTGTTTTGAATTTTTTTATACTTCTCCCTTCTTTTCCCCTGAATGTACCAAACACAACCTGATGTGAAACTATGTGTTGGATGGGCTGGTGTGTGTGTGTGTGTGTGTGTGTGTGTGTGTGTGTGTGTGTAAGTTAATATTTACAACTGTTAGCCAGTGTCTACACTTGCATTCCTCTTTCGAAAGATGTATGAAAATTAGGTTAATTGCAAATGCAAATGAGGTGCAGATTTGCATATCTGGTACCTCATTTGCATATTCTTATTTCCAAATAGCTTCTTTCAAAGGAAGAAAACCAGTGTAGACACTGCTCTTTTGAAAACAAACCCCCTCTTCAAAAGAATCCTTCTTCCACTTTTTTATGGGAAGAAGGATTCTTTCAAAGATAGGGTTTACTTTCGAAAGAGCAGTGTCTACACCGGTTTTCTTCTTTTGAAAGAAGCTCTGTGGAAATAAGAATATGCAAATGAGGTGTCAGATATGCACATATGCACCTCATTTGCATTTTCAATTTTCCTCTTTTGCATACCTCTTTCGAAAGAGGAATGCAAGTGTCGACACAGCCTCAATGTTTATCTAATTTATTTGATATAGTAATATTGCATCTTTTGCTGGACTATGTTCAGGGATTTTATTTGGGCTTTCTTAATTATCTTTGGGGGGTTATTTTAGCAGTTTTTTAATTTTGTTTATTTTTTCATTGCCCCCCCCTTTTCATGCACTGTGAGTAATGCATGCATATTATATACATTATGCTTTACAGAAGGGATTATGCATTACAGCATATACTAATGTTCTTTAGTGTAATAGGAAACATAGCACTGTTTGAAACAGAATTACACTAGGGAACCGTTAAAGCATGTCGTAAAATGTACATTGTTAAGTGCTGCATGGAATCACCTCTTCTCAGCTTAGCATGGGGATTGTAGTATTTCTTGCTAGCTCTGGGAGGGAACCACAAGGTTAAGACCCCTCAAGCACTGAAACCCCTCACAGGATAGGACATGGTGCTGTCTGGAAGCATGGTCCCCACAGCCCGGTAGCCATGCGGTATGTTGGGTGGGGGCTAGCTATGTGATGAGGGGAGGGGCTAGCCTGCCAGCCACTTGATGGCTTGGGAGGGGCTGCCCCATAAAATGTGAAGGGCAGAAAATATGTTTCTCGGCCTTGCCTATTGAATCCTGTGTAGGGAAAAACCCTTCCCAATCACTGAAACCCCACCCAGGACAGGGCATTCTGTGGTCTGGAAGCAAGGTCAGCACAGCCCACCAACCACATCATGTGTGGGGGCAGGATTTTCACCGAGCACTGCTGGACATCCGTGGTGTACCCTTTCTCCAGCATGCCCTGAGAAATCCTCCTATAAATGGGAGCATTTATTTTGCTGGTATGCAGTTTACTGAGCACAGGTTACCCCCCAGACAGAAATGAGATCCTGGATCTTCTGATGGCTCCATGCTGGGGCTCTTTTGTGGCGCTGCTTCCTGTCACCTACTTCCTGTTCTCTTGGAGAGTAGCAGCAGTGAAGCAATGACCAGAAAGGATCCATTGAGGGGCATTTTGGGATAGTTACAGTGGCTAATAAAATCGATTTTAATAAGTGCTGTCTGCACTTGCATAAGTCGGCATTGAAAAATTGATTTTTGGAGCTACTCATGGTGAAATTGACAGTACAAAAGTCTACCTTGAGAGCTCCTTAAAATTGACCTAATTAACTGGTGTGGTGAAGACTGTTAGTTTATAAAATCGACCTAAGCCCCTTAAATTTCATTTCATCCCCTAGTGTAGGCAAGGCCTTCGAGATCTGTTTTGGAATTCAGATGCTATCTGAGCTCAATGAGTATGTATCCATGAAGTGCCATGTATAAAAATATGATTGTGCTGCTGTCTTGTGCAAGACAAGTTTAATGAATGTTGTCAAAGGCATCAGCAATACAGTTATGTGAACAGAGGGGCTGACAGTCACCGGAGGTCCTGGGGCAAGTTGTGAAGGGGCAGGGTCTCAGGCAGAAGGGGTGGGGCTGAGAGCAATCTGCCCTTAACACTGCCTAGACTGCAGCACACCTTCCCCACTGCAGCCCTCAAAGCCATGCAGAGTGGCACTCTGGTGGCAATTCAAAGGGGCCTTACATGAATGCAAGTGTGCAGGGTGTGGATCAGACTGCAGCTGGAAGTCCCATTTGCCCGTTGCTCAATTCTATTTTTAATTTATTCTATAGCTTTCAATAAAGCTAGTAAAAATGTTCTTTTTATTCAATTCCAATTTTTCAGAGCAGCCTTTTTTCCATGTATGACCACAAAGTGATGACCATTCTTGGTAGCCCCAGGAGAAGCGAACATCCTTTCCATTTTCTAGCTCACACTGACATCTGGTGGTGTCCTGCTCTAAGGTGAACAAAGCACTCCTGTGAACAACAAGAAGTCCTGTGGCACCTTATAGACTAACAGATATTTTGGAGCATAAGCTTTTGTGGGCAAAGACCCACTTCATCAGATGCATGGGGTGATGGGGAGTGTTCAGAGGCATATTTAAAGAGTGAGGTCCCAGTAAAAGGGAGGGCCAGAGCTGACAGGGTCTATTCAGTCAGGGTGGAAATGGCCCATTATCAGTAGTATAGATCAAGGGAGGAGAAAAAACAAGTCAGATCACTCGGGGGGGGATGTGGCCCATTGTCAGATTCTTGGTTGGAGGTGGGAACTTCTGTCACAGAGAAACTGTTTTTGTAAGGGGTCAGCCACTCCCAGTCTCTGTTCAATCCTTGGTTGATGGAGTCAAATTTGCAAACGAATTGCAGCTCAGAGATTTCTCTCTCCATTTGATTTTTGAAATATTTTTGTTGTAGGACTGCTACTTTTAACTGTGTTACAGAGTGCCCAGGGAGACTGAAATGTTCTCCTACAGGTTTGTGTATGTTGCCATTCCTGGTATCTGATTTATATCCATTTATTCTTTTACGTAGAGACTGTCCAGTCTGGCCGATGTACATTGCAGTGGGGTATTGCTGGCACATGATGGCATATATCGTATTAGTAGATGTGCAGGTTAAAGAGCCCCGATGGTGTGGTTGATTTTAGGTCCTGTGATGATATCGCTGGTGTAGATATGTGAGTGGAGTTGGCAGCGAGGTTTGTTACAGGGATTGGTTCCAGATTTACAGTTACTGTGTTGTTGTCTATAGTTGCTGGAGAGAATTTGTTTAAGGTTTTCAGGCTGTCTGTAGGTGAGGACAGGCCTGCCTCCTGAGGTCTGTGCGAGTTCCCTGATGATGCATTGGAGAAGCTTTAGCTGGGGGCTGTATGTGATGACCAGTGGTTTTCTCTTGTTTTCCTTGTGAGGCCTATCTTGTAGCAGGTGGCTTCTGGGCACCCGTCTGGCTCTGTCAATTTGTTTCTTCACTTCCTTAGGTGGGTATTGTAGTTTGAGGAAAGCTTGTAAAGGTCTTGTAGATGTTTTGTCTCTGTCTGATGGATCGGAGCAAATATGGTTGTACCTCAGTGCCTGGCTGTATACAATAGATCATGTAGTGTGCCATGGATGGAAGCTGGAGGTGTGTAGATAAGCATAGTGGTCCGTGGGATTTCGATATAGAGTGGTATTTATGTGACCATCGCTTATCTGCACAGTAGTGTCCAGGAGGTGGATCTCTTGTGTGGACTGGTCCAGGCTAAGGTTGATGGTGGGGTGGAAACTTGAAATCACAGTGGAACTCTTCAAGAGCTTCCTTCTCGTGGGTCCAGATGATGAAGATGTCATCAGTGTAGCGAAGGTAGAGGAGGGGCGCTAGGGGATGAGAACTGAGGAAGCGTTGTTCAGGGTCAGCCATAAAAATGTTGGCATACTGTTTGCTTTTGCTTCTGATTGTACTTCTTATTTTGCTTCTTAAACAAACTGAACAAAAGAACTTCAGTGGCCCTAATTAACACACATGCAGTGGGCTGGACTGAGATGGACAGAGGGAACACGAAGTTGTTCCTTCTCATTTCCTATTTGAATGACTTAGACGCTATGTTGAACAGACATTGGGAAGGCTGGGAGCCTCCTGTGACAGGCCTAGATCAGCCCCCTTCCAAACACTGCCTTGTGATCACAGATCACTTTGTGCCATTCTGCCTTTGTTTTCTTCTCTGCTAGGGACTGCACAGAGCGTTCTCTCCCAAGTGATGTCTATTCTACATGCCTGTTGCAGCTGTGTGCACGGTGTGTGTAGCTATGTGCTGCAGTGAAAAACAAGGTCCACCCATGCTGTCCGTGAAGGACTCTGGCAGAATCTTAGCCTTCCACCTGACAGTGGTGGGGAGGCAGTGGGTTGGTATGCTGCTAAAAATAACAGTGCAAGTGGGGAGGCAGTGCAAGTGGGGCTTCTAGTAGGGATCACACTCACAGGGGTCACATGTGTCTTTAGTCTTCTCAACCAAGCAGTGCCTCACTTTTTAGACTCTACTTACATCCATGTTAGTTGTGTCTGTACTTTACAGGCTGCTGGACTGGGTGCTCAGTGTGGATGTACATTGGGTTACCACCACCACCACTACTGCTTGGGGCTGTTTTAATAACACGCAGGGTTCAAAACAATCACAAATTTCCTAAAATGAAGTCCCTCTCTACAACAGAGAAGTTCGGCCTTCGGTCTGGCATCTTAAGTCACAACCAGAGATCATCATCTGTCCTATGTATATAAGCAGCTCTTCCTACCCACAGCCCAGTAGCCCAGTCTTCTGGCTCTGGCCTCTAGGTCCAAACTCAGTCATGGCTTCCCGCAAGCACGTCCTGCTCACTGGCCTCTAGCCTCCAGTGTCAAGGTCTTCCCTGTAGATGCGTTTATGACTTTGGCATTTTCTTTCTCCCTGTTAGCCAGTTCTGTGAGTTTCCAGCTCTGCTGTCAGCGAAACTCCCTCAAAGCCTTTTTTAGGACACGTGTAGCCTCACTCACCATTAAATGGTTGAGCTCTGCCGTAGGAGAACTGGCTTATTACAACCAGGGGAACCAGCCACCCTCTGACACCTCTCAGAAGTTTGCAGAGGAATGGACAGTCTCAGGGACCATCAGCATAGTTCTCTACAGCTTTTACCACTAATGGTACTTCTAGACAATGCATAAGATTGACCCAGGTCAGGGTTGATCTTATGGAGTTCAATTTTATGTGCTTGGTATTGATGTGTGAAATCAAACTATCTGGGGTCAGCAGTTCACCCCTGTACTCCTCAATATTGCGAGGAGTAAGGGAGATTGACAGGAGAGTTTCTTTTGTCAGTCTCCCTCTGTGAAGACAGCCAGGTAAGTCATAGAATCATAGACCACTAGAACTGGAAGGGACCTTGAGAGGTCATCAAGTCCAGTCCCCTGCCCTCATAGCAGGACCAAGTACTGCCTATACCATCCCCAATAAATGTCTGTCTAACCTGCTCTTAAATACCTCTAGTGATGGAGAGTCCACAACCTCCCTAGGTAGTTTATTCCAGTGTTTAACCACTTTCTGACAGTTAGGAAGTTTTTCCTAACGTCCAACCTAAACCTCCCTTGCTGCAAGTTAAGCCCATAGCTCCTTGTCCTGTCCTCAGAGGCCAAGGAGAACAATTTCTCTCCCTTCTCCTTGCAACCCTCTTTTAAGTACTTGAAAACTGCTATCTTGCCCCCTCTAACTCTTCTCTTTTCTAAACTAAACAAGCCCAGTTCTTTCAGTCCTCCCTCTTAGGTCATGTTCTTTAGCCCTTTAATCATTCTCATTGCTCTTCTTTGGACCTCCAATTTCTCCACATCTTTCTTGAAATGTGGTGCCCAGAACTGGACACAATACTCCAAATAAGACCTAATGAGCACTGAGTAGAGTGGAAGAATGACTTCTCGTGTCTTGCCCTCAGTCCTGTTAATGCATCCCAGAATCAAGTTTGCTTTTTTTGCAATAGCATCACACTGTTGACTCATATTTAGCATGTGGTCCTCTATGACTCCTAAATCCCTTTCCACAGTACTTCTTCCTAGACATGTAAATAGGTCGATTCTAGCTATGCAATTACTGTAGCTAGAATTGCATATATCAATTGACTTACCTGTCTGATGTAGACCTGCCCTAACTTATTGAAAGCTAGCGCATCCTGTAGCTGCTGATACAGCAATGAGTGCAGGCTCATGCCTTTTTTTAGTAGTACAGCTGGTCAGGGACTTTTCTTCAAACACTTTCATTGGCTAAAGAATGTCAGTTCATCAAAATTGTTCATGAAACGAGGACTGGAGTTGAAAACCAACATTTTTAGAAAAAGTAAGTTTTGAAATTGTTGAAACATCCTGCATGGACATTTTCAGACCAAAAATGCATGGGTTTTCTAGTCAAAGCAACTTTTCAGTTTGAAAATTTTGTAAAATTTCAACTTTAAAATGACTAAAAAGAATAAAAGATTATGAACCAAAAGAAGCATAAAAAAATTGTCAAAATGAAAAATTGTGAATGACCCAATTTGTTTGTTTGTTTGTTTTAAATTTTCAATCTTAGCACAGCACTGGATTGTGTCAAATGTTGCGATACTGAGACTAAATATTAGCTAGAACCCTGGGTTATCCTTTACTGTGGGTGTTAGTTGCATCGTGTTAATCAGCACTAGTTACCTGTAGAAGGTAGATGTGAAAAAATTGTTCAAATGCACTGCCTGTGATTCAACAGGCATATGGGAAGAGCTGCCATCTTGTGTGGAGAAGTGAGATTGCATCAAAGCACTCTGAGCCTCCAGGATTTTTTTCTCTCAGTTTCATATCTCTGGAAATCTTCTAGTACAGATAAGTTGCATTTTAATAACTAGCTCAGTTCTTTCTTTAACTAAATATTTATGTTTATATGGAGAATTTTTTAACATCACAAATGAAACTTTTTTAGCAGATCAGTTTATTTTTAATTGGTGTGAGTCACGCTTTTCACACAATCATTGAGGTTAGAAATGGAGTGTACATGGCTAATACTAAATACCATGTACATAGTGCTTTGCACAGAACACTTTACAAAGTTTACCTAATGAGTGGAGAGGCCTTTAATGTCAACCTCTTCATGCCATTCAGGATTTTTTTTTTATTAGCGTTGTGTTTCTTCCTTTGGTTAATCTTTGTTTTGTTTTCAAGAGTAGGAATTGGAATATCTGACTTTTCACATTCCTTTGGCTTTTTATGTGTTGTAACAAAAAAAAATCGAACATCTACTGTGAGTATAAAGTATAGTTCAGAATGGCTCACACAGCTGCAGACATGAAGATATATGGATATTTATTACCTTCCAATAAGTCACATAGGCCTTTAGACAAAACGTGTCCACTGGGACCTGACTGAAACAACTACATTTATTTAATATATTTTACCATACCACAAGCTAATCTGAGATTGAAGGACACCGTAAATCAGTGGTTTTCAATGTTTATATTTATTTTCATTTCCTAAAAAAATTCAAATGGCAGTGCAGACCCCTTTAGAAATCTTAGACATGGTCTGCAGACCCCCTCCAGAGTTTCTGTGGACCAAAGGTTGAAAACTAATGTTCTCTGGTAACAACAACCTTTTGTGGACCTCTTAGACATACTGTGGATCCTCAGACCAAGAACACCCATGGAGTGGTGCTGGTGATAGAACAGGGACCCTTTGACTTTTGTCATCAGTTCAAAGTTGAGCAAGTCATTTGATAAATTGTACCCTATGAGTTTGCTGGTCTCTATCTAATTCCCTGTGGACTTACCCTGTTGAGAGGTCCATTTCACCTATCAG
This sequence comes from Carettochelys insculpta, assembly GCF_033958435.1. Classification (NCBI taxonomy): domain Eukaryota; kingdom Metazoa; phylum Chordata; order Testudines; family Carettochelyidae; genus Carettochelys; species Carettochelys insculpta. The sequence continues at coordinate 38,100,429 of NC_134138.1, read as the reverse complement.
TATGTTAGTCAAATGAAATAAAGTTTGGAATGCCTTGTTTGTAGAAGAAGTACAAATAGTCATGGTTGTTGGCCGCCAAATTGTGCTGAGAAAGATGCCCAGCTGGGGGCAGGACTTGAAAAGTTATTATGTACCTCAACTGTTGATCTTTTAACGAACCTTACCTCCTTCTGAAGATCCCACCCTAACTGGGCATGGTGCTAGAACTCCTTTGGTTAGCTCGCCTCTTAATGAACTGTCTGGAGTTCTGTGTTAGATAACCCCCTGAAGGAAAGTGCTAGCGGGAGCAGCTGGACCACCTTTCTTGTCTCCTTTCCTTTGTCAACAGAGTTCAACCTTTCTAATTTTCCTCTTGGCTGCTGCTAACAGTCAATAAACCAGAATGAAAAGAGTGTTCCTGCTTTGGCCCCCTGAATCTGTCACACTCCCAAGGTCTAGTACTGTTCAGCAAACAGCAGATAAGTGCCTTAAGCAAACCAGACAAAGCCAGCTCAGAAAGGGACTTGCAGAGAGCCATACTGCCAGGCCCTGGTCTTGATCATGATTCTCAGTGGGTCGCTTGCAGGGGGAACAATTGATGCTGGAGATATAAAGCAGAGTGGAACATTATATCCTGTCCAATAACTCACTGTGCGGACACCCATATGTTGTAAGTGTACCCCCCACTGGATACCACAAGCTTCTAAGTCATCTGTGCAGAGTCAGTCACTGTTCCTAACTCTGGCACTCTTGGACATACTCCCAGGAACAGTCCTGTCTCTGTCACCCTTCCATGAGATACGTGGTGTCACTCACCCTAAATCCCCAACACAATATCTCCTTGCACCATCTGCTGCTCACACATGCTCCTTTACAGTCCTGCCACATCTCTGGATTCTTTGGGCTTCTAGTTTAACTTCTTTGGGACAAGGCGGCAGCAAAGGAATTTCTTAACCCCAGGTGCTATACTTGTTAAAAGCACTCAAGAGTTACATGTCTCTGAAAAACTGGCAAGGACCCTAATAGCGCCCTCCCACTGTCTGAGGTCAACTCCTCTGTGCATCCCAAGGTTGGTAGCTTTTCAGGGTAAGGAGAGTCCCTCCTGTCCTCTCTCTTTCCTCTGTACATCTTACTTATCAAGTGGCAATGCTCTTTTGAGAAGGTGTTAAGCCTCTATCCTGGCATGGTGGCTGGCTGAAATGCAATTCTGTAAACTGCTGTGGTATATGTATTCAGCACGTAATATCAAATGGAGATCCTAATACATAACAGAGATCACAGTTTGATACAGACACATCGCATCCTGAAACTGGAAGAAAATGAGCTATTTCCTCATTCTGTTTCTTGAGCTGTATGGTCCAAATGATGTACATTTCTTTAAACAGGTGAATAAAAGGCAGAAATAGAGCAGGGGTCAGCAACCTTTCAGAGGCAGCATGCTGAAATTTGACCTTTTGACCTCTATGTACAGTCTGAGTGCCGATGATGCTTTTTAAATCCCCTTATAGTCCAACTTACAACTGCTTCATTCATAAATTAAGATGCAGAGCTTTACTATTTAGGTGGAGGTTGGTAGCATTAGCTGGTCTTTTGTTCATCCATATGTGGCATGGTTTTGAGCAAGGTCCAGGGGGCATGGGGGAGGAGGGTGCCGGGCTGAGCTCCTGCTTCACATGCTGATGAAAATCAGCTTATGCGCTGCTCTTGGCACATGTGCCGGGGCTTGCTGACCCATGAAGTACAATCTGGTTATTGATATATTGAAACAAGACAAATGTTCAACTTCATAGACGTTTTATCTATTGTGTTTGCAGAACTGAATCTCTTAAAATGCAAAATATATTTAAGAGATAAGTTTCGCTGTAGTAGCTGGCTAAAAATTATCCATCATGACACTAGGCAACTTTCTTTTCAGCGTCATATGAGACTGAGATGTACGTATCACCTCAGATGGCCACCTCCTCACAAGCAAGTATAATTTGAACTAACTTTCTGCCTTCTCTACCTGGCTAATTCATTTATTTTCTGTGCCCATTAGAATGATACTAAAATGATCCTATTTTTGTGCTCAGGGCTGATACTAAACTTGTGCCATTGTAGAAAGTGTGCGTATGTTCTGTAGCACTTCTTGAGTCTAGCTTTAGAAACAGTGATGGTAGGAATAGCGGTACATCTACTTTGGTTAGTGACTAACCCATAAACTGGTTCTATTTTGATTTCACTTTCAATTAGACCAGGTAAACTATCACGTAGATGATTGAGTTTGAAGTGTCACCATTTAATATTATGTGACACCAGAAGAGAGTGATAGTAGTCTCTTGAAACACCCTACCAAAACAATCATGTAGGGAAAACCCTTTCACAAACCAGTAAAATAAAGATTGTGCTTTATTTTACTGGTTTGTGAAAAAGAGACATGCTCTGCGTGTTTTTTTTTCCCATTCTCCCTTTTTCTTTTTTTTTTTTGTTTTCCAACTGGCCATGGTGAAAAGTATCTACTTGACCTACTCATTTCCACGTACCTACCCCATCTGACTGCACTTCCTATGCTGACAGATACTGAAGAGACATTGTCTGTGGGTGCAGGTTGACAGAGCAATTCCATTGACTTTTATGGAGCTGTAGCACCAGGAAGTTTGGCACACAGTTCTCAGTCAATTCAATAAAATATTCTTTGGTGTCAAGAACGTTCAAGTACCGACATGCTTAGCAACTATTGTAGACTTACCTATTGGAAAGATGTACCCTTCACACTTTATGCAGGTTAATTCCTTGTTCTTTAGGGCTCATAGCACTCCAGTGACAATTATATAATATTATCTTTGTATTTTTAACTGGCTGCATTTCAATTTAAAAAACAAAGAACCTAATGAAAAGCCTGAACATGTGATAGTAAAAATAATCAAAGGGAGGAAGAGTTGCTTTCTGCCCAGGATCCATATACCAAAGTTTTCAGACCTGTGTGGCTCGAGTTAGGCTTTAAAACACACATTTAGGCAGCCAAATAAAATTGGCCTGATTTTCAAAGGGTTTTGAGCACCACAGACTTTAGTGTGATTTCTGGGCACTCAGTGCTTCTACTGTAATTCTTTACCTGACACGTGTTCTCCTGTGGTATAGCTATGTATACAGTTGTACCACATTTATAACCTGGGCAATCTGTGGTAGACACAGCACAACTAGAGGATGTAACCTAGGATGAAATAAATGGGACACAGAGTGAAGGTTACTGAATTCTAGAATATTTCCACTGCTGTAAATGTTGGTATTCGTACACATGCATCAAATGTTGCAATGACTCTCTGTGAGGACTGAATCAAACTTCCTTTAAAGCAGTTAATGTTACTCTCGTTGTTTAATAGTCATTTCTATTGAGCAAATTAAGTTTACCCACCTCATGCCTTCCTGACACTCCCAACCTTGATGTCCAACTCTTCCTGAGCCTGGGATATAGGCCTGTTTGGCAGTGAATAGATACTGAGTTATTGAGCTCTTTTCTGAACATAGTTTTGAAAATGTGAATGCAATAAACCACATTTCCCACAGGGCTGAAATAATGTGCAATCTTAATTTATTGCATTCAGGAACAAAACAAATAAACTCTTCCTTGCATACTGGAACTGCCATCCATCAATTCTGGAAAGACTGTCTCGGTAGTATCACTCCAAAAAGATAGAGATAAATCTTTCAGTAATGAGGACACACACTGTTATTACTGCTCGTCCACTGCTGGCTGCATAAATAAATCTCCACATTTCTTTGTTATAATGTCTTGTTTTTACCCTGGCAGCTAATGTAATGTTCTTTGAGGCAAATCAGTGTTGTTGCTGTCATAGTTCCAGGATTAACTGTGTCTCAGCTTCTCCATGGTGTGACCAAGATCAGGGCCCATGCATCCAGCTGTTACCTCTCTCTGTGGCCATTAGCCTGCATTTCTCGTCTTCTTGAAGGTGGTTTCTCTAAAGTTGCAGGTGTTTCTCATATGAGAGTGAAAAGAAATGTTTCAGAGCTAGAAACAGCGATGGAACCCTAACCAGGCCCAGCTGGCTTGGAAGGACATTACACCCATTGATTGAGTCCCATTGCAACAGCAATGGTGCCTGTATAGACCAAATCCTGCTCCCTTTACTTGCACAGATTTTCACATTGAAATTTTTTGTATGCTTTTTGTAAGATACACACAAAGAATTTGTCTGAGGCCTTGGAGTCAACAAGTTTGTCATGGGCTGACCTTGAATTAGTCTGATTACTTCCAGCCTGCCCTCAGAATTTCTACTAATATCATTTGCAAAATTCCACATTTGGGAGTCATGATTTGCCTTGAGTACCCTTATGTCATGACTTATCCCATTGAAAATAATGGAGCTAATTGTGGAGTTAGGGTCTAACTGATTGGAACAATAGCCATAGATAAAAAGTTCCTCCTTTCTGGACATTTGTATTCCTGGAGGAGGAGTAATCAAAGGATGGAGCATGATGTGTTTGAGATCATATTCTGTATAGCTGAGTTGTATTTATTGCCACTGCACGAGAATCATCTTTTCCCACTCTTATATAAGAAACACCTGCAACTTTAGATAAACTGCTTTCAGGCTAAAGTGGGTGAAGTGTTTTTGTAATCTATAGGAAAAAAAATAGAGATATTCTTGATATGATCTAAAAATTTAATGTAATTTTTTTTTAAATGTGAATTTTAACCATGACTGCACTGGATACATTCACGAGAGAGAGAGGTCATCAGGATTTGACCACCCATATGTGAAAAGCTCCTGTGATCTGGGGTTGAACAACAGCACAAAAGAACAAATTCTGTAAAATGAATACTCTCCCCTAAGTGAAAGACAGGAAATCTCTGTGGAGATATGGCAATAAGTATATCACAATTATTATTTATTATGAAAGAAAATGGTTTATTGGCTAAAAATGAAAGCTGTCTGTGAAACACATTTACTATTTGTATTTATAGTCATGTCTTTTTGTTGGCACAACTCTTTTGCTTGACTCAAATTCCCATCAACGTCAACAGAAATCTTACTCAGACCAGGACTTTAGAAATTGACCCATTTCAGAAAAGAAAGGGCTGTAGTTATTTTGGCCTGAAAATAACAAGCAGTTGCAGGTGTTTCTTATATGAGGCTGAAGAAAAATGATTTCTTTACCACTATGCTGGATGGAATTCACTTGCATAGAATATAATTTTGCATTCAGCCTGTTTAAGACTGATCACTCCTCCACATGGGTAGCCACAGTAGGTCAAGCAGAGACACTTGTTTTTCTTTTTAATAGGACACTGTGCAACTATTATAACTAGGAGTTTTGGCAGTGCGAATCTATTGATTGAAGGTGAGCAGGCACAAACTTGTTCAGTACTTCCTAAAAAGGATCTTTTGAGTGAGGATGATAGAAGAAGACTATACATAAGTACATGACAATAGGGAGCAACACGTTCTTTCCCTTTAATGACTTGACTTTAATCTTTATCCCTGGAACACAGTTACCATGTGGCTGTTAGGTTCAACTGTGTATAGTTCAATGTTACTAGGTGCAGTTGTAAAGTAGACAAATGTGGTTATTTGAAAAGTAACTTTTGTTACCACCTGGTTTATTGATTTTACTTTGCAGTTTTGTGTTGCTATAAACCTCAAATGATTTAAGTTTGATAATACTGTCTAAGAGCGAGTGTGACTTATTATTAGAGTGTAACTGCTGCATCATCTGGACAAATAGGAATCATGATTAAAATCTCTATGAACAACAGTCTGACTCTCTCGACCCGCCCCGCCAACAACAAAAGAAGAACTCTATGTGGGATCCCCCTGAGGGTTGTAATGGAAGCCTGGATTTCTATGTACAATGCTTGCACAACTGTGCTCAGGCTGACATTATACACAAACAATGCCAAATGAGACACAATCTCAACTATGCTGAATGCTAGGCTGTCCACAGTCTCAAAAATAACCGAGGCATTATAATCAAACCAGCTGACAAAGGGGGTGCTGTTGTCATGAATAAGTCAGACTATGAACAGGAGGCAGCCAGACAACTCTCCAACACCACATTTTACAGACCTCTCTCCGCTGATCCCACTTTGGAATTCCAAAGGAAATTACAACTACTTAAGGAACTCCCTGTTGCTAACTAGGACCTTATCCACTCAGACACACCATCTGAGCCCCAGCCTGGATTATTCTATTTACTTCCCAAAATCCACAAACCTGGAAACCCCGGACGCCCTGTCATTTCGGGCATTGGCAACCTCACCACAGAACTATCCAGTTACGTCAACTCCCTCCTCAAACCTTATGCCATCAACACTCCCAGCTATCTGCGAGATACTACCGACTTCCTGAGGAAATTACAAAACATCAGAAAAGCTCCTAACAATGCCATCCTTGCCACTATGGATGTACAGGCTCTGTACACTAATACTCCACACAAAGACGGAATACAAGCAATCAGGAACACCATCCCTGCTGTCAACACAGCCAATCTGGTGTCTGACCTCTGCAACTTTGTTCTCACCTACAACTATTTCTGATTTGGGGACAATTTATACCTCCAGATTAGTGGAACTGCTATGGGCACCCACATGGCCCCACAATACGCTAATATATTTATGGCTGAACTGGAACAACGATTCCTCAGCTCTCGTCTCCTATTACGCCTCCTCTACTTAAGATACATTGATGACATCTTTATGATTTGGACCCATGGTATGGAGACTCTAGAAGAATTCCACAGCGACTTTAACAATCTGCACCCCACCATCAACTTTTGCCTCGATTACTCCACACAAGAGATGCATTTCCTGGACACTACAGTACAAATCAAGGATGGCCTGACCAGTACCACACTGTACCAGAAACCCACTGATCGCTATACTTATCTACACCCTTCTAGTTTCCATCCTGCACACTTAACTAGATCCATTGTTTACAGTCAAGCCATTAGGTACAATCACATTTGCTCTGCTCCAACTGACAGAGACCAAAAAAGATCTCTACCAAATATTCATAAACTTGAATTACCCACCAGGAGAAATAAAAAAAGAAATGGACAGGGCCAGGCGAATACCCAAAGACCAGCTACTCCAAGATAGGCCCAAAAAAGCCAAGAACAGAACACCACTGGTCATCACCTACAGCCCCCAACTCAAACCACTGCAACGAATTATTAAAGACCTACAACCTATCCTTAATCAGGATGCCACACTCCAGAAGGCCCTAGGTGACATGCCTGCTCTCTCCAACAGACAACCTCCCAACCTTATGAGGATTCTAACCAATAGCTACAGTCTATAGTGCAGGAAAACCAGTCCTGGAACTTTTCCTTGCAACAAAGCCTGCTGCCAGCTTTGTCCACATAGCTGTTCTGGTGATACCATCTCTGGACCTAACCAGGTTATTCACAGAATCACGGGCACACTCGCATGTTCGTCAACTAACATCATATATGCCATCATGTGGCAACAATGCCCAGGTGCTTTGTATATTGGACAGACTTCAAACTCTGTCAGACAAAGAGTTAATGGGCACAAAACAGACACCAAAACATTCCTCATCCACAAACCAGTTAGTCTACATTTTAATGGAGTGGGCCATTCTGTTAATGACTTAAGTGTTTGCATCTTATTGAAGAAGAATTTTCAGTCTGCTTAAGAAAGAGAAGCTGCTGAATGCTCTTTCATATTCAACACATTAACATGTGGTTTGAACCGGGATGCAAATTTTCTGGGACATTATAGGGGCTCTTTGGCATACTTGGCTTAATCTAATTTATTGACTGCCCTCCCCTCCCGCCCCTCTGCTCTCTGATTTGCTCACCTTAATAATTTTTTTTCTGATTTGTCAACTTTGATTACTGTTTTTGGTTCTCTATGCCTTAAATATTGAGTCTGTTCTTGTATGGCTGTGGTCTGAAGAAGTGGGACTGTCCCATGAAAGCTCACCTAATAAATTATTTTGTTAGTCTTTAAAGTGCTACTTGGCTGTTTTTTTTTTTTTTTTGTTTTGATAAAAACTCAGTAAGACTCTTCTATAGGTAGGGTGACAATATGTCCTATGTTGGCCAAGATGGTCCTCCTTAGAGCCCTGTCCTGGACATCCTGACATTTTTGGAAAAATCAGGTATTCATCCCATTGGCTTTTGTCATCTGGGATGGGGGCAGGCCCAGGTTGTCCGCACAAATCTTGCGAGGTGAGGTTAGGATGAGTCCTATGCTGGGGGCTTGGGGGCTTTGACAAGCCCCATGTGGGGCAGGGGCAAGGGTGGGGGGCGGGACTCAGGCTGTCAGTCCCAGCTGTGGGTAATAGGAGTTGGTCCTCCGTGAGTCCCCAGTTGGAACGTCCTCAGTGAGAATATATGTAAAATCTGCTCAGCTACTCCAGTGAGGATTATGTATAAATGCCTAGATAAACTGATGTTTGTGGGGTGGTTGTAGCCATGTTGAACCAAAGGAGAGCTCTGGGTATTTTAAATGCTTGTCTCTTACACGACAGAATTTGGTCCATAAAAGCTATTGCCTCAGCCAGCTTCATTCTTGAATAAATATATATCCAGGCTTTGGGGTTCAAGGAGGATCCCAGGCTGAGAGGCTTCTTGGCCCAGATGGGCTTTTACTGTGGAAGCGGAGACAGAACAAAAGAAATTCATGAGAAGAATGAAAGTAGAACAACGGGGTGAGGTTGTTTGGCATTGGGGAGTTAAGTACTTACGTTGAGATGAAGAGCTGAGAACTAGAATTTCAAGTCTACTCTTACTTATATTTAAGTAAGGGAGTTGATTACATAGGACCCAAAGTTGATGGGCTTTGCGAGAGCTTTCCGAAGCTTGCAATGAACATGACAAAGAAGCAGTTTCTTAAACCAGAGGGAAGGAGCAGTGTAGATCCCAATGTGGAACAATGTCTGCTTGACTGTGTTTATCTACTTAAGCGATAGCCAGGAACATACAGCGGTGCTGTACGCAGCTGTGGCATGATGTGGGAAACCTGGTTCAGTCTCTGGGCACATAAAACCATATGAACATTGCTTAAGGATTCAGAAATGACGGGCAGCACAATTTTTGGCCTTTTTCCGTACATCTCAGGCAGTTTTTAGTAAGGCACAAGGATGAAAGCCAAGGCAGGGCAACCACTTCAGAAATGCAGTAATCTAGAAATATACAGCTTGGAGTTTTAATGGGAACATAGAATAATACTGTTTCAGGTTTATCCCTAGAATGAACCCTATTGCTGCAGTTCTTAGAGGGGTGAAATTCCCTGCCTTTCTCCCATCGATACTGTTAGGGAAATTGAAAACAGGAAAGGATCTTTGGCAATCACATGATATAGTTAACAACCAAGAGGCTGCAGGAAGGGTACTCTCAGTGGATAGTCCTGCACTCTGAAACTAGCTTCCAAAGTTCTCAGAAAGGCTAATCTTCAGTGCACAGTACATGATCCATATATTTTCTCATGCAGTTATCTTAGCAAAGGTTTGGGTTGGTCTGGTTTGTTTCCTGTTCCTTCTGAATTTTGATTAGAGACAAAAATTGTACATAAGAACATAAGAACATAAGAATGGCCATACTGGGTCAGACCAAAGGTCCATCCAGCCCAGCATCCCATCTGCTGACGGTGGCCAATGCCAGGTGCCCCAGAGAAGGAGAACAGAAGACAATGATCAAGTGATTTATCTCCTGCCATTCATCTCCTGCCCTTGTTCTGAAGGCTAGGGCACCATACTTTTTCCCTGGCTAATAGCCATTTATGGACCTAACCTGCAAAAATTTATCAAGCTCTTTTTTAAACCCTAATAGAGTCCTGGCCTTCACAGCCTCCTCGGGCAAGGAGTTCCACAGGTTGACTGTGCGCTGTGTGAAGAAAAATTTCCTTTTATTAGTTTTGAACCTACTACCCAGCAATTTCATTTGGTGTCCCCTAGTTCTTGTATTATGGGAAAAGGTAAATAATTTTTCTATATTCACTTTCTCCACACCATTCATGATTTTATATACCTCTATCATATCGCCCCTCAATCGCCTCTTTTCCAAACTGAAAAGTCCCAGTCTCTCTAGCCTCTCCCCATATGGGACCCGTTCCAAGCCCCTAATCATCTTAGTCGCCCTTTTCTGAACCTTTTCTAATGCCAATATATCTTTTTTGAGGTGAGGAGACCACATCTGCACGCAGTACTCAAGATGTGGGCGTACCATAGTTTTATATAGGGGAAGTATGATATCTTTTGTCTTATTATCGATCCCTTTTTTAATAATTCCTAACATCCTATTTGCCTTACTAACTGCCGCTGCACACTGCGTGGATGTCTTCAGAGAACTAGCCACTATAACTCCAAGATCCCTTTCCTGATCTGTCGTAGCTAAATTTGACCCCATCATGTAGTACGTGTAATTTGGGTTATTTTTTCCAACATTCATTACCTTACACTTACCCACATTAAATTTCATTTGCCATTTTGCTGCCCAATCACTCAGTTTGCTGAGATCTTTTTGTAGTTCTTCACAATCTGTTTTGGTTTTGACTGTCCTGAACAACTTGGTGTCATCTGCAAACTTTGCCACCTCACTGCTTACCTCATTTTCTAGATCATTGATGAACAAGTTGAACAGGATCGGTCCCAGGACTGACCCCTGGGGAACACCACTAGTTACCCTCCTCCATTGTGAAAATTTACCATTTATTCCCACCCTTTGTTTTCTGTCTTTTAACCAATTCCCGATCCATGAAAGGATCTTTCCTCCTATCCCATGACCACCTAATTTACATAAAAGCCTTTGGTGTGGGACCGTGTCAAAGGCTTTCTGGAAATCTAGGTATATTATGTCCACTGGGTGCCCCTTGTCCGCATGTTTATTAACCCCTTCAAAGAATTCTAATAGATTAGTTAGACACGACTTCCCTCTGCAGAAACCATGCTGACTTTTGCCCAACAATTCGTGCTCTTCTACGTGCCTTGCAATTTTATTCTTTACTAGTGTTTCTACTAATTTGCCTGGTACTGATGTTAAACTTATCGGTCTATAATTGCCAGGGTCTCCTCTAGAGCCTTTTTTAAATATTGGCGTTATATTGGCCGTCTTCCAGTCATTTGGTACCAAAGTGGATTTAAAGGATAGGTTACAAACCACTGTTAATAACTCCGCAATTTCACATTTGAGTTCTTTCAGAACCCTTGGGTGAATACCGTCTGGTCCTGGAGACTTGTTACTATTCAGCTTATCAATTAACTCCAAAACCTCCTCTAATGTCACTTCAATCTGAGTGAGTCCCTCAGATTTGTCACCTAAAAAGGCTGGCTCAGATTTAGGAACCTCTGTAACATCCTCAGCCATGAAGACTGAAGCAAAGAAATCATTTAATCGCTCCACAATGGCACTGTCTTCCTTGATCGCTCCTTTTATATCTTTATCGTCCAAGGGCCCCACTGCTTTTTTAGCAGGCTTCCTGCTTCTAATGTATTTAAAAAACATTTTACTATCGTTTTTTGAATTTTTGGCAAGCTGTTCCTCAAAATCTTTTTTGGCTTTTCTTATTACATTATGACACTTAATTTGGGAGTGTTTATGTTCCTTTCTGTTTTCCTCACTGGGATTTGACTTCCACTTTTTAAAAGCTGCCCTTTTCTCTCTCACTGCCTTTTTAACATGGCTGTTTAGCCATGGTGGTTCTTTGTTAGGTCTCTTACTGTTTTTTTTTTATTTGGGGTATACGTTTAAGTTGGGCCTCTAGTATGGTGTCTTTAAACAGTTTCCATGCAGCTTCCAGGGATTTTAGTTTAATTACTCTACCTTTTAGTTTCTGTTTAACTAGCTTCCTCATTTTAGTGTAATTCCCCTTTTTGAAATTAAATGCCAGAGTGTTTGACCGCTGCGGTGTTCTTCCCAACACAGGAATATTAAAAGTTATTATATTGTGGTCACTATTTCCAAGCAGTCCAGTAACAGTTACCTCTTGGACCAGATCCTGCGTTCCAGTCAAGACTAGATGGAGAATTGGCTCTCCCCTTGTGGGTTCCTGTACTAGCTGCTCCAAGAAGCAGTCATTTAAGGCATCAAGAAATTTAATCTCTGACTCCCGTCCTGAGGTGACATGCACCCAATCAATATGGGGATAATTGAAATCTCCTATTATTACTGTGTTTTTTATTTTGGTAGCCTCTCTAATCATTTCAGCATCACTATCACTGTCCTGGTTAGGTGGTCGGTAATATATTCCTAATGCCATATTCATATTAGAGGAATGAATTGTTATCCATAATGATTCTATGGAACATTTTGATTCCTTTAGGATTTTTGCTTCGTTTGATTCTATATTATCCTTCACATATAGTACCACTCCGCCACCCGCACGACCTGTTCTGTCTTTCCGATATAATTTATATCCCGGTATGATAGTGTCCCACTGATTGTCCTCATTCCACCATGTTTCTGAGATGCCTATTATGTCAACTTCCTCCTTTGATATGAGGTACTCCAGTTCACCCATCTTATTAGACAGACTCCTAGCATTTGTGTAAAAGCACGTTAAAAAACTACCACTATTTATATGTCCGCCTTTCACAGACGCGTTGGATTTTTTTATATGCGATTGTTTCACATCTGATCTTGCCCATATATTATTTCCCACATTCCCTATCTGACTAACTTCTAGGGAATCCCTATCTATGGAGCCTCGTCTAAGAGAAGTCTCCGTCCGATCCAGGTGCTCCCCCGCACCAATCGGCTTTCCCCCACCTCTTAGTTTAAAAACTGCTCTACGACCTTTTTAATGTTTAATGCCAGCAGTCTGGATCCACCTTGATTTAGGTGGAGCCCATCATTCCTGTATAGGCTCCCCCTACCCCAAAAGTGTCCCCAGTTCCTAATAAATCTAAACCCCTCTTGCCTACACCATCGTTTTATCCACTCATTGAGACTCTGAAGTTCTGCCTGTCTATCTGGCCCTGCGCATGGAACTGGAAGCATTTCAGAGAATGCCACCATAGATGTTCTGGATTTCAGTCTCTTTCCTAGTAACCTAAATTTGGCCTCCAGAACATCTCTTCTACCCTTCCCTATGTCATTGGTACCAACATGTACCACGACCACCGGCTCCTCCCCAGCACTGCCCATAAGTCTGTCTAGATGCCTCGAGAGATCCGCAACCTTCGCACCAGGCAGGCAAGTCACCATACAGTTCTCCCGGTCATCACAAATCCAACTATCTATATTTCTAATGATCGAATCCCCCACTACTAAAACCTGCTTCTTCCTAACAGCTGGTGCTCCCTCCCCCGGAGAAGTATCCTCGGCATGAGAGGATACAATAGCACCCTCTGGAAGGAGGGTCCCAACTATGGGATGGTTTCCCTCTGCTCCCATTGACTGCTCTCCTTCCCTGAGCCTTTCATCCTCTGTAACAGCATCAGGACTGTCAGATTGGAGGTGGGACAGCCCTATTATGTTTATTATGTTTAGCCAAAAGTTTACAAAAATAGGGACAGAAAATTCAGCATCCAACTAAATGGCCTAGCTGTTTGAAGTGCTGAGCGCTCAGCAGACTCAGTGGTAGAGAATGGAGAAAACTGCAAACAAATGATTTGAAAAAGAAGTTTCTCCATTCCATTCCATGGGGAGCTGCAATACCACACTTCTGCCACAGCATGGAGCTGTGTGAGGCCATAAATGGGCATTGCTAAGCCCAGTCCCATTTGCAGGCTTGTAGGATGGCTTCCTATGCAATTAATTCTGGTTTCTCCAGGTTCCTGGATAAATAGGAGACCTAGAGAAGTGAGGAATTATCCCTCTGGGGCATAAAAGTGCCTGCTTTTTATTTCTGAAAGATAGGTGCCAGGGCAATGGTGGAAACTGCCTCTGCAGGGTGCCTTTAGGAGCAGAATTGGTCTCTGTAAGAGACTCCTATTACCTCTATGGAAAGAATGTAGTATAAATTGACAGAACCTGCTGGGTTAATCCTTCAGCTGCTCTTCTGTTTTGGGGTTTCTTCTTCCGCAGTGGTGGGTTTCTACATCCCTTTGATCTGAAGCCAAAGTTGGGGGCAGGGGAAGGTTGGATTTCAGGTTTGGCTGGGGCCCATTTCTAATCTTGGGTTTCATTTTTAAATTTCCTCTGACACATCAAGTATTAGACACTGTCAGTGACAGGATATTACACACTATGCGCCATTGGTTCCCACCTTCTTCAAAAAGGGCTCTGTTCTGTGAAGGCGTGCATTTCACATGAGATAAAAGTAATGTCCTCTGCCATTTCAGCTAGAGGAGTTGTTTCTGGAGCTGAGGGATAAGCTGAATGGTTATTTTACTTGCTTCCCAACTGAGCGTGTGGTGTGCAACGCAATGACTTGTTTTGTATTAGCACAGATGATCAGCTCCTTTTCCTGCCCCATTCCAATCAAAGGGGAAATGGAACCTTTTTCTAGAAATGGTGTAATGCCTTTTTATACAAATGGGACTCACCTTTCAACCCAACACAGAACCTTTAGGAAAATTCTGACTGGCAATCACTACATGAATCACCTTGCAGATGTCTCCAAGGGGTTACTTTCTACCTCCAAGTATCAGAGGGGTAGCTGTGTTAGTCTGGATCTGCAAAAGCTACGAGGGGTCCTGTGGCATCTTACAGACTAACAGAAATGTATGAGCATAAGCTTTTGTGGACAAAGACCCACTTGGTCAGATCACCTGCATCTGATGAAGTGGGTCTTTGCCCATGAAAGCTTATGCTCATACATTTCTGTTAGTCTATAAGGTGCCACAGGACCCTTCGTTGCCTTTCCACCTCCAGTTGTTCAGGCATGCAATTGCTCTATTTAATCATAGAATCATATGGCTGGAAGGGACCTCAGGAGGTCATCTAGTCCAGCCACCTGCTTTGAGCAGGATCAACCCCCATTAAGTCATCCTAGCCAGAACCTTGTCAAGCCAGGACTTAAAAACCTCGAGGGATGGAGAATTCACCACCTCTCTAGGCAACACATTCCAATGCTTCACCACCCTCCCAGTGAAGTAGTTTTTCCTAATATCAAACCGACACCTCTCCCTCTTTACCTTCAGACCATTACTCCTTTTTCTGCCATCTGACACCACTGAGAACAGTTTCTCACCCTTCTCTTTAGCACTCCCCTTCAGGAAGTTGAAGGCTGCTATTAAATCACCCCTAAGTCTTCTCTTCTGTAAACTAAACAAGCCCAAATCCCTCAGCCTGTCCTCATAGGTCTTCTGCTTCAACCCCTTAATCATTTTTTTTGCCCTCTGTTGAACCTGCTCCAGCACATCCACATCCTTTATATACTGGGGGGCCCAAAACTGGACACAATATTGCAGATGTGGCCTCACCAGAGCTGAATAGAGGGGAACAACCACTTCTCTAGATCTGCTCAAAATGGTCCTTCTAATGCACCCTAGTATGCCATTAGACTTCTTGGCTACAAGGGCACACTGTTTACTCATATCCAGCCTTTCATTCACCATAACCCCTAGGTCCCTTTCCATTGTACTGCTGCTGAGCCAGTCGGTCCCTAGCCTGTAACAATGCTTGGGATTCTTCCACCCCAGGGGCAGGACTCTACACTTCTCCTTGTTGAACGGCATCAGATTTCTTTTGGCCCAATCCTCCAATTTATCCAGGTCCCTCTGGATTCTTTCTGTACCCTCCAATGTTTCTACCTCTCCCCCTAGTTTTGTGCCATCTGCAAACTTGCTGAGGGTGCAGTCCAGTCCCTCATCCAGGTCAATAATAAAGATGTTGAACAACACCGGCCCCAGAACCGAGCCTTGTGGCACTCTGCTTGAAACCAACCTCCATCCAGATATTGAGCCATTGACCACTACCCATTGGGCCTGACCGTCAAGCCGGCTTTCTATCCATCTTATAGTCCAAGGATCCAATCCATATTTCCTTAACTTATGACCAAGAATGTTGTGGAGGACTGCATCAAAAGCTTTGCTGAAGTCAAGGTATATCACATCCACTGACTTCCCCACATCCACAGAGCCTGCTACCTCATCATAGAAGCTCATCAGATTGTCCAGGCAGGGCTTGCCCCTGGTGAATCCATTTTGGCTACTTTTGTTCACTTTCCCCTCTTTCAAGTGCTCCAAAATGGGTTCCTTGAGGATTCCCTCCATTATTTTCCCAGGGACTGAGGTAAGACTGACCAGTCTATAGTTCCCTGGACTGTCCTCCTTTCCTCTTTTAAATGCTTTGCATCTGAACACGCCTTTGAGATCACAGATGTATACAGATAGCACCAACATCTGACATCTGTCAACTGTAGTGTTAACAGAGGAACACAGGGCAGTCTGCTCTGTTTCACAGCTGTCAATAAACCTCTCTATTACCCAGACCAGAAGCCTCTATCTGACCAAGCTCCAGTCTGTAAAAATGTGTCTACAACCAAGACCAGAGTTCTCTCTCCTGTCCAAGAGGAAGAAGAACCAGAATTGTGGTGGTGATGTTGCCTGAAGTGATGTCTGATTCTTCTAAGTGAAATAACAGGGCCAAGGTAGATATCGGGGAGCAGCTCTGCTCCAACACAATAGGTTGTATATATAATTTTTTTTTTATTTCTCTCTTTTTTTCAGACTGCCACGGTTTGGCTACCAGCAGCCGTTCATGACTGCCTGTTTGTGCTGGTCCATCACACTACTGGGACATTTTCACAGCCTCCTTCCCCACCTAGTTCAATGCTGTGGTCTCCAGGAAATGAAGAGTCCCTTGGGAATGTCAGCCTGGAGTGTTCTTATAAAAACAAGCAGGAAAAATAAGTGACTCCATCACTTTGACAATGAAAGTTCCCTTTGTTGAGCTCCTCTGACACAAGAATCTCTGTCTGCCATATCGTAAAATGTCCTTAAGGCAGGGAATAAATATATACATATACAAAGAAGAGAGTTTCTCTTCCAAGTTTTATTTCATATTAAAACGTGTTGGAAACAATTCTGCCTTCAAGACCTTGCAGGGTTTAAAATCAATGGGCTCTTTTCATCTAAATTTGAGCATCCACCAGAACTCTGAGCAGTTCCTCTGACGTTGCCATATTGTGCCAGAGAAGCCTCCCATTTAGAAACCGCTTCATAATTCTCATTTTTGCAGCATTCCTACAACATTCATCACAAGTCTCTTGAAGAGTGCTGGTATTTTTCAGATTTCCAGACAAATAAGTACTTTGCTATATATAGCTAGAGAGCTTTATTGCTTAAAAAGCCCTATTTTTACTGTCATTCCAAAAGGAGATATTTCTTCACAGAAAGTTTTGCACATGTAAAATAGTTTGATCATATTGGGAGTGAAAGTGATATAGTTGGCTGCTTCCTGTGGCTCCCATTGGTTGTGTAAGGTGAACTGTGGAAGCTGTGGGTGGCCATACCTGTCTGGCAGCCTGCTAGTGGCTCATCCTGAAAAACACCATGAGACCTCGGATTGTGGGTTGCCTACCGTTGGACTTCATCATGATGTTCTCTTCTGGCCTTAAAGTCTATTAAGAATAAATGGGACAGACCGTGTTCTGACATGGGGGAATACTGCCATCAAGATGATATGCAACTCACAGGGAAAACTACAGCAAGATGCCATGTATTTGATCACATTTTCACTCAACAGAATTCCTTGACTGGACTGTCCTGTTTAACTTAGAATTCCTTTCCAAGAACAATACTGATCTCGTGAAGGGAGAGAATCAAAAGGAGAAAAACAGATGCCAAGAAAAATACATATACACATTTGTTTGGGATGGAAGACATAGAAAGCTGGCTATACATATTTTTCTTATGGAATTGTAAAACATGCTGTAAATGTGATACACTCTATAGGTTTAAACCTGTATCTTTCTAACATAGTGTTTCTCTGTTTACTTAGATAGCCCTTGTCACTGTACAATCAGAATGCCTCACAGTCATGAATGTATTTTCTCTTTGTCACATCCTTGTGATATAGGGCAGTATCTCCATTTTTCAAGTGGGGATCTTGAGTCAGAAGAGAGATTGTCCCAACCCATTGACAGGTACAGAGTTAGTGGCTCAGCTGTGAACAGGTCACCTGTGTCCAAGGCTGGTAGTTTGTTTACTAAGCCATCCTTATTCATTTAGCTTGCTTGGGCCTTTGAAAACGGCAAGGGTGAATGGAGCTACGTGGAGGTGAGAGGGGCTGTTTTTTGAAGATTTTCAATATGTGATTTGTTCTGAATTGGAGAGAAGTCAACAATGAGATTTTCACTCACAGGAAAACTAAAAGTAACAGAGAGGAAGCCGTGCTAGTCTATACACTATCAAAACAAAAAGCAGTCAAGTAGCACTTTAAAGACTAGCAAAATAGTTTATTGGGTGAGCGTTCGTGGGACAGACCCACTTCTTCAGACCGTAGCCAGACCAGAACAGACGCAATATTTAAGGCACAGAGAACCAAAAACAGTAAGCAAGGAGGACAAATCAGAAAAAGATAATCAAGGTGAGCAATTCAGAGAGTGGAGGAGTCGGGGGGGAAGGTCAAGAATTAGATTGAGCCAAGTATGCAGACAAGCCCCTATAGTGACTCAGACAGTTCCCATCATGATTTAAACCATGTGTTAATGTGCCAAATTTGAATATAAAAGCCAGCTCGGCTGCTTCCCTTTCCAGAACGGTGCGATAATTCTTCTTCAGTAACACACATACCTTTAGGTCATTGACAGAATGCCCCGTTCCATTAAAATGTTGACTAACTGGTTTGTGGATCTGGAGTGTTTTGATGTCTGTTTTGTGCCCATTGACCCTTTGTCTAAGGGAGTTAGAACTCTGTCCAATATACAAAGCATCTGGGTATTGTTGGCACCTGATGGCATATATGATGTTAGTAGAGGAGCATGAGAAAGTGCCCGTGATTCTGTGAGTAACCTGGTTAGGTCCAGTGATGGTATTTCCAGAGAAGATATGTGGACAAAGCTGGCAGCGGGCTTTGTTGCAGGGAAAGGTTCCAGGACTGGTGTTCCTGGGGTATAGACTATGGCTGTTAATGAGGATCCTCATGAGGTTGGGAGGTTGTCTGTAGGAGAGAACAGGCATGTCACCCAAGGCCTTCTGGAGTGTAGCATCCTGATTAAGGATAGGTTGTAGGTCTTTAATAGTTCATTGCAGTGGTCTGAGTTGGGGGTTGTAGGTAATGACCAGTAGTGTTCTGTTCTTGGCTTTTTTGGGCTGATCTTGGAGTAGCTGGTCTCTGGGTATTTGTCTGGCCCTGTCGATATGTTTTTTTACTTCTCCTGGTGGGTAATTCAGGTTTATGAATATTTGGTAAAGTTCTTGTAGTTTTTGGTCTCTGTCAGTTGGATCAGAGCAAATGCGATTGTACCTAAGAGCTTGACTGTAAACAATGGATCTAGTCACGTGTGCAGGGTGGAAACTAGAAGGGTGTAGATAAGTATAGCGATCAGTAGGTTTTCGGTACAGTGTGGTACTGATCACGCCATCCTTGATTTGTACTGTAGTGTCCAGGAAATGTATCTCTTGTATGTTGTAATCGAGGCATAAGTTGATGGTGGGGTGTAGATTGTTAAAGTCTCTGTGGAATTCTTCTAGAGCCTCCGTACCATGGGTCCAAATCATAAAGATGTCATCAATGTATCTTAAGTAGAGGAGTGGTAATAGGGGACGAGAGCTGAGGAATCGTTGTTCCAGGTCAGCCATAAATATACTAGCATATTGTGGGGCCATGAGGGTGCCCATAGCAGTTCCACTAATCTGGAGGTATAAATTGTCCCCAAAATGGAAATGATTGTGTGTGAGAACAAAGTTACAGAGGTCAGACACCAGATTGGCTGTGGTGGCATCAGGGATGGTAGTCCTGATTGCTTGTAATCCATCTTTATGTGGAATATTAGTGTACAGATCCTCTACATCCATTGTGGCAAGGATGGCGTTATCAGGAACTTTTCCAATGTTTTGTAATTTCCTCAGGAAGTTGGTGGTATCTCGGATATAGCTGGGAGTGTTGGTGGCATAGGGTTTGAGGAGGGAGTCCACATAACTGGATAGTCCGGTGGTAAGGGTGCCAATACCTGAAATGATAGGGTGTCCAGCATTTCCAGGTTTGTGGATTTTGGGAAGTAAATAGAATAATCCAGGCTGCAGCTCAGATGGTGTGTCTGAGTGAATGAGGTCCCGAGTAGCAGCAGGGAGTTCCTTCAGTAGTTGTTGTAATTTCCTTTGGAATTCCAAAGTGGGTTCAGCGGAGAGAGGTCTGTAAAATGTGGTGTTGGAGAGTTGTCTGGCTGCCTCCTGTTCATAGGCTGACTTATTCAGGATGACAACAGCACCCCTTTTGTCAGCTGGTTTGATTATGATGTCTGGGTTATTTTTGAGACCCTGGACAGCATGGCGTTCAGCATCACCTACAGCCCCGAATTCAGACCACTGCAATGAATTATTAAAGACCTACAACCTATCCTTAATCAGGATGCTACACTCCAGAAGGCCTTGGGTGACATGCCTGTTCTCTCCTACAGACAACCTCCCAACCTCATGAGGATCCTCATTAACAGCCACAGTCTATACCCCAGGAACACCAGTCCTGGAACCTTTCCCTGCAACAAAGCCCGCTGCCAGCTTTGTCCACATATCTTCTCTGGAAATACCATCACTGGACCTAACCAGGTTACTCACAGAATCACGGGCACTTTCTCATGCTCCTCTACTAACATCATATATGCCATCAGGTGCCAACAATACCCAGATGCTTTGTATATTGGACAGAGTTCTAACTCCCTTAGACAAAGGGTCAATGGGCACAAAACAGACATCAAAACACTCCAGATCCACAAACCAGTTAGTCAACATTTTAATGGAACGGGGCATTCTGTCAATGACCTAAAGGTATGTGTGTTACTGAAGAAGAATTATCGCACCGTTCTGGAAAGGGAAGCAGCCGAGCTGGCTTTTATATTCAAATTCGGCACATTAACATGGTTTAAATCGTGATGGGAACTTTCTGAGTCACTATAGGGGCTTGTCTGCATACTTGGCTCAATCTAATTCTTGACCTTCCCCCCCGACTCCTCCACTCTCTGAATTGCTCACCTTGATTATCTTTTTCTGATTTGTCCTCCTTGCTTACTGTTTTTGGTTCTCTGTGCCTTAAATATTGCGTCTGTTCTGGTCTGGCTACGGTCTAAAGAAGTGGGTCTGTCCCACGAAAGCTCACCTAATAAACTATTTTGCTAGTCTTTAAAATGCTACTTGACTGCTTTTTGTTTTGAAAACTAAAAGAAAACGGCAGTGTGCTGTGATCAAAGAGTTTAATTTTGATTTCAGGTTTTTTATATTGCCGTATAATCATAATACAAAACCAATTTCAAAATGGAAAATATTTTGAAAAAAAATATATCAGATGTTTCATTCTGAAAAAGTCAAAATGGGACTAGTGGCATTGATGGACCTTTCTTCTGGTTTTCTTCCTAAACAAACTTCTGGTGGAGTTCATCTGCTTTTGGAAAACACATTGATATCAATGGAACTGTCTATTCCAATAGAACATGGTTCCATGAAAGTTTCTCTGCCCAGCTCTGCTAATCATCCTTTTACCCATTTATTCCGCACTATCAGACCTATTTAATCCCCGTTCAGTTGACAATGTACTAATATGTTTTCAATGAAACTTTTTTGGGTTTGGAGGTCAGAGTATGTTTTGCACTATGTCATGCAGTCTCCAAATGACCACAACTACTCAGACAAAAGAAGTGTTAACTATAATAAAGCTGTCTGAAATGCATCACATTTTTGTTTTGAAAAATGTTCTAGTGGTTACAATAGTTAGAAGGAAATTAGCTTAATGGAAATAAATAGCTGCCTATAGATAATCTTCCATGAAGAATAGAATTGGGGGTCTACAATCTTTTTGGAGTTGACGGCATTGTTTTTCAAGATAGTTCAAGGTATGACTGTGAGATGGCCTTGATAAGCCCAATCGTTCATCTTACTTAACTTTTTCTGTGGCAGAAGTCAGCCTGTAGATGTCCCCCAACACATGTTGTGCTTTGCCTAATAGCTCTGTTCTGCTGAAAGCTACTATCATCTATAAATTACCAGCAGCTCAAGTGAAAGAGAGCAGGAGAGATGAAAGGCTGCCCAGGAATGGCTATTCTGTGGGTGGATAGCGGAGGGTAATGACAGAGTGAAGAGCGTCTCAGACTAAGAGAAATATGAGTTAAGCAAAAGCTGATAAGGGAAATGGCAGTGAGAGTCTTAAAGGAGAGTAGTTGGCTGAAGAGGTCAAAAAAAGGGAGTCAAAAGGTGACACATTTCATGATCAATTTTAGATACAAAAATGATAAATTCTTCTCTGCGTTAGAGTTGCAGAAGTGACCTTAGCACAGTAGTACAGGATGAAAGTAAAGCAGTGCTGCTTTGATAAAATGACAAGTTTGTGAATATATAGCTTCCATGATAAACCTCAGTAGTTAAGGGGGCAGGATAATATCTCAGCCACTTGAAATCACATTGCTATGACTCTTAGTGACCTTTACCTGTCTTTATTGGTATAATTAATTGCTAGAGTAATTCCATTGATGGTAAAGGGCATGCTCCTATGATGAACTTGCTTCAGTGTTTTATAGTGCCTTTTCATAATGGAAAGTGTTCATAAATGTTCTGAAATTCTGTATATGTGTTTGGTTCCACCATTTCAACCCCCAACTGTTCTCTGCTAATAAACATTCTCATTTTGATTAGTATAAATATTACGTAATTGGCTTTTCTTCATATAAATATCCATAATCCCATGGAAACAATGGTATTTGTGCATGATTGAGTATTCATTGGTCACTGTTACTTACAGGTCTGGTATTTTTCAGTTTGTTATTCAGCATTTAAAAAGTTGCCATCTGGGAGCAGAAATAATATCAGATGATCTGTCACACATCACATATCAGGAAAAATCAAAGCAAATAGGTTGTGAACAACCCCTGGACTGAAATTTCTTTTTCCTCACTGTATTACACTATTATTTTATTTTATTTTATTTTTTATTTTATTTTATTTTTTTAGCCACACATCTCAGAGCAGATTGCAAAGGAGGTATTATCCCCATCTGTAAGAGGAAGAAATTGAGGCATGGGGATGAAATGACCTGCCCTATGTGACCCAGTAAATACAAAGACATAACTAGTATGTGCGTAGGAATCGAGTTCACAAATTACGAACAGCAAAGGGCTCAGATGAAATGATCATTGTAGAGGAGCCATTTCTAGAATATATTATCTTTGCTTCTGTGTCACTATATGGTGGGTAAACCACAAAAAGGTTTAGAAATAAAAATATCAGCTTTACGTCTCTCTCTGCTGACTGGTTATATGTTAGATTTTTGACTCTAGCTTTACCATGTTGTTTGAACAATGAGCAAATCAACTCAGCTGAGAATTAAAAATTGAAACATTGAAGGGAAAGTATAGTCCACTTTCTTACAGTTTCTTTAGCATTCCCATGTTTTTTCTCCAAGCTCTGAGGTGAATAGTCCATTCTGTGGCTGAGCTGAGGTGCAGAAGCTTTTTGTGAGCTCACTGTCCTGACCTGTATGAGAAAGTGAACCCCAACCTAGGGGAATGTTAAAAATTAGACTCTTGAGCTTGTGAGAAATTGGACCAGTTGCACACATGGGACTTGGCTGTTGAAATGTAAGGTGCCAGAACATTCACAGCAAGATAAACACATGCAACTTAGTCTCCTACTGCAGTATGATTGATAGGGTATTTTGTATTGTGTTTTTTGTTTTTGTCTTTTTCTGCCACAAGCCTTGTGGATGATTTGGTTAGGAATGTGAGGGTGGGGAAGAAAACTCAAACTGCTGGCTGCTTCACTCGAACTGAGGGAGAAAAAGGTTGCTAGTATGTAATTTTCAGTTACCTCTGGAGTGTCTATACTGCAGCAAAAGCCCCATGGCTGAGATTCTCAGAGCATGGGACAAATTACAAAGGCTTGTGATATGGGGCTAAGAAGAGGAGTGGATGTGGTCAGGCAAATCCATATACCCAGCAAAGTGGGTGGTTTTCAGAGCCAGGGCTGTGGCTCGGGGCCCATGTACTGACACTGTTGCTTCTTAAACCTGCACAAGCCTTGATTCCAGATCAGTCTTCCTCTCCCTTTATCGCAATGGTAATCTCACAGAAGGTTGTAATAATTAAATAAAATGCTAATTGCTCACAATCATCATGTTGTATTACACGTTGGCCACCCACTATAAACATTACACTACAGATTCTGAGAGGAAGCTAAAAAATAAACTGCTTTTTCCATAAACACTCGTCATGAATCTTGCTATATTTTTCAAAGTCTCCACACCAATACTTGATTGAGAACCTAAATGTTTGGAGGCTAAGCTGCACATACTTTAGTACAGATAAACAATATTCTTTAAAGTAAACACTGCTACACAGCATATGTAACGTTAGAAATTTACTACTTTAATGAGTACCATTCATTAAAATATGTTCTCTGATACTCCTTTGTTTTCAAGGATGTAACTTTATTAATTTAGGGTGTGTCTATACTTACCAGGAGATCAGCTGGGTCAGGGCCAGTCTTCTTTGGTTAGATTTCATGTGCATAATGAGGATGTGCAAAATCAAACAATCAGGACTTGACAGTTGACTCCTGTACATATCGTGAGGAGCAAGGGGGATTGCCGGGAAGAGTTTCTCTCATTGACCTCCTTCAGTGAACATGGCCAGAGAAGTCAATCCTAGATACATCGATTCCAGCTAGCCAGCTGTTGTAGCTGGAATTATGTATCCAAGGTCAACTTTCAGGTCTAGTGTAGTCCGGGCCTCACCTGAAATTACTCCTGATTCCTCTACTTCTGTAAGCTGGAGAAATTGGAGGCCTAAAATTTCTTCAATAGTATTTGTTTCCTGGTTCAGCCTATTATGAAGACTGGGGTTTTAATTACATGTCTCAATCCTAAACAGCCTAAAAATTTGGGAGTGGGTTTGATTTGGGGCTGTCCCTGTTCACATGCATTCTATTGCTTGTACATGTAGCCATGAAGCTGTGATGCCTTCAGAACTGGATTTCCAGACAGGCATAGAAGGCACGTGCCCAGGAGCTCCCCATGTTAAAAGTGGGTTGAAAGTTTTGTTATATAGGGAAAACATGAAGGTCAGCTGTAGGTGGGGGGAGGAAGGTGCTAAAGCTGCTGTGCTTCAGGCCATGCCAGGTATAAATTTGGCCATAGATAACTTCTAAAGATTTACTGTGGTGTAAATCTGGCCTCTAAAGATTTTCTGTGTGCTGTATCTTTCATAGGGACTATGTTGCAAACACCTTTACTTCCTGGAGTTATCCCATAGCAATATCTGCTCACCAGCATGAAGATGGAACCCCTGTTCTGGCCCTAAACACATGCCTTGTGTGTACAACTCAGCAATTGGTTTCTTCTCAGGGCTCAGGGCAAACCTTGAAGAGAAAACACACCTTATGTTCTGCCTTGTGGAGCCTTTACTCTTGTTTTGTTCTCTTACTCTAACTTATGGTTACTCTGACTGAAAGTATCCATGCGCTCTTTGTGTCTGGAAGAACATACCACTCTTAATTAATTTAAACCAGTGTTACCAGCATTTCTGAAGTAAATGGTATTTCAGTTTGTCTGTGCCCTCCCATCCTGCTTTTCTCAAGTGACCCCCACAGCAAGTGTTGCAAAGCAGAAGCCAGCATGGAATACAATTCAGAGAAGAGTAGCTGTTCAAAATGGAAAGTTACAACAAGAGAACAAAGAGATCATCTTCATCAAAAAAAATAACTGTGTGAAATGCCCCTTAAAGGAGAGGTAAATGCATTGGTAAGGTTGGGTCAGTGTGCAGATGTTTTAAATTAGTGGTTTCTAAACAAGGAAGTGACAATTATTTGTTATGATTATTTGTCAAATAATCACATCTGTGTGTAATTACAACCTATGTTCCAGTGTGTGTATTTCTCGCTTGGAAGAGTTCAGTGGGAATAGTTTTGGGTGATACATTTTGAGTACTCACTTTACTGGGTGCAAACATGTTCAGTACAGTGTGTTGTCACAAGTTATAGATAAAATTAATTCTTTAGTGCTGGAGTTGATCCTATACTTTACCAGCAATATGTTCGTCTTTCTTCTTGACGGTCACTTGATAATGAGTAGGACATCTTCATGTCGCCCTCCTATTTGTGAGTCCGTTGATGGTTGATCAGCCCAATTCTGGAGCTGCAGACCTTATGAAAGAGGAGGCAGGTGTTGGCGGGGTGGAGGGCAGTTTTTGATGCTCATTTGTTCTTCTCTGCCTCTCCTCAACTTCACTGTGGTAGGACCTCTCAGATTGTGCTACCCCTTCATGGATTACCATTCTCCACTGGGGACAGTCATGGGCAAGGTACTCCCAAGTGTCAGCACTGATGTTGCATTTTTTCATATGTGCCTTTAGCATGTCCTTATGTTTACAAAGAACAAGAAAATATCCATTGCACACTCCTTGCAGTGTGGGTTTCTTTCATTCCTGAAGATCCTAACTTCTGATTGGGTCAAATATTGTGTATTTAAAAAAAACAAACAAACCCTAGTTGTTTTATGGAGTAAAGTAACTCTGCATGAGGCTGTAGCATGTGTTAGCATGATGGGAAAAAGAGGGAATAGATGGGCCAAACCTGAATGGTGCTGCAACCCTTTGCAGCAGACCACAGTGCCCAGAGCGAGCACCTGGGCCCAGCCCCACAGACAGGAGATGTTGGAGCCTCAACTATAGGATGAATTTTTGTTCTGTCAGTTTATTTTGCATCTGTGAAAAACACAGGGCTGTCATCACAGTAGACACGGAACTCAGTGTGGGCACCCTGTCCGATGCTGTCAGCAAAAAGACCAGTGCAGTCCTCAGGTGTACAGAAAGGTGAAGAGTGAGCAGTAGTTATTTGGTTTTACCTCTGCATATGCCAAACAATTTCAAATCAGAAAAAGGCACAATATTTTAACAGATGGTGATTAAAATTTAGAGCAAACTACCGAGGAAAGCAGTAGATTGCTTTCTGCAAATTATGTTCTTATCAAGCACAGCTTTTGGGAACAATGCAGGAGTACCTGAGTGAAATTTAAGGACCTGTGGTCCTCAGAAGGCCACATTAAGTGAGCTAATGGTCCCTTTTGTCCTTAAACACCTTCTCACATTGTCATTTTCTGTCATGTCCTAAAAATGCAGTATTTTTTCCTCTTGTATTTTCCTATCCTATCTAAGGCTATGACCAGTCTCATTTTAAGTGTCTTGAACAGAGCTGATGAATATTATAAAAAAAGTATTTCAGCACTGATTTGAATAAGAGTAATGATTTCTCTTTGACATTATTCACAACCCTGTCGATCATTCTTATCTCAAATTCCCTTCACAAGACTGTTAGTAGAAAGGGAAATTGCAAGGATATGATGCACCTAAGGTGGTTGTGCAGGCATCTTGAAAATGTTGGCATTTGGGAGTCATTCAGGGGCCAGGGAGAAAATAATATGAAATTTAGGTGACCGATCCCATAGCACAAACAGTCAACTGGGAATCCTCAAAGAGAAAGTAAAGTACAGTTCCTGGCCAGCCAACAAGCTGAGAAGTTTCCATGGACTATTCATACTATTTAAAATAACAAATCTATACAAAGAGCACAGATCCCAGCAAATGGGCTCTAACTCTTCCATTGGAAGATGATCCCACAGCCTCACAGACCATGCTACTAGGAGGTTTTTATTGATTTCCGCTTAAATTTTGCATTTCTTAATTTTGAGAAGATGGTGAGTTTTCTCTTCTCTCAAAAACCAGGCTGATCTTTCTTTCTAGTCTTCATGCTAGCTTGCTTTGAAATCTAGCTTTCACCGCATTGTGGCTTGTTTGTAAAGGACTCTGAAGAATTTTCGATTTTCAACCATATTAATAGATGTATTAGGTGAGATTTAGAGAGTTCCTGCAGCTCTAGAGAGGGCTGAGGTGTTTTAAGTTACGCGTGCTGATTGATTTGGAGCTACCATGTCTGGTGGCTGAGGATAGGGGCTGTCTAAATTACCTGACTGACTTGGCTGAACCTGTCTATGAGAAGCAGTGCTGCCCAGAATCTCTGCAGTTGTGGTTGTGCACTCATTTTGAAAATTTTGGAGTTTGGGGGTCTGCAGTGCAGCCTACAGTGGCCCTCCCTCGACTCTCTTCCTCCTCACCCTCTCTGGCCCTTAAACCAGAGTTTGAGGTGATTTTTCAATTACAGGCTGCAGCTGTTGTCCTCAGTCTCTGCGCTTCAGAAGCTCTTCTCCAGATGGATCTGTATTTTAGAGCTCCTCTATGCCGTTTTGTGCCCTTTACCCATCTTAAAAAGGTCGGAGTGAGGATGAGACTTTTTGGTGTGCATCCACTCCTGTTCGTAGTCACAAGACCTATCTGTGGCAGCTACAGATACTGCTTAGGTAGAAAAGTTTGGTGTAGCGATGAGTGGACACACTCATCCTTAGGCAACCAGTGTCCCAGGTGTGGGCAACCCCTCAGTGTCACACCCCTACCTCCACCCACTCTGCCCCGTGCCCCAGCCCCATTCCTGCTCCACCCCCTTGCCCAAAGCCCCCTTCTCCAAGCAGTGCGAGCTGGAGAATTCCTGGGGGCCTGGCACGGGGCAGCAGCAGGCCCCACCCCCCCGCCACGTTTCCCAGCCCATTGCACTGCACTTCACAACAGCAGGGGGAGGCAGAGCGCCCTGGGGCCTGGGCTGGGCTGCTGTGCTTCCTGCTGCCATGGAGAAGCCGAGCACAGAGGGCAGGAGAAGGAGGGGTGGGTGGAGCGGAGTGGAGCAGGCTGTCAGGGTTCTCTGGTTCCCGATGCCTGGGTGAGTGAAAGGGGGGGCAGCCCCTGCTGCTGCCTCCCCACAAGGCCTCCAGGCAGGCTCATGGGCCCACCCACAGGATGGTTGAGGAAACTGCTGTGTGGCCCCCTAAAGCCTGGGGCCTGGGGCAGTCATGCCAATTCATCATATGCACGGGCCTGCTCTGGTAGCAGGGCTGCAGCAGCACAAGCCAGAGAAGTGGCACAGGAAGCTGACCCACGCTGGGAGCAGAGCTGCAGCAACGAGAGCCAGATTCACTGAGCCAGCAGCAGAGAAGCAGTAGGCCTGAGGTAGAGTGGAACCAGAAATGGTGCAATTTGGAGCCAGGTGCAGTGAACAGCTGGGGCCAGTGATGGGTGCATGTGTGTGGGATGAACTCTGGTCAGAGGGTCCAGAAGACAGAGGCACCCTCAGCCAAGGGTCCTTGTGGGCCAGGAGTTGGGGGCTGATGCTGGAAAGAAAGGTCTTACCAGCTGGAGCCTGAAGGTACACAGCTGTCATGAGAGTAAGTGTCCAATCCTCAGCACCCCAGTTAGGGCCAGGTAAGGAGGCCAGGGACATGCGAGGAGCAGCCTGAACTCTCCTGACATTCCAGGGGTGTGATGTCCCCCTGTCACAGAGTGGGATGCTGTTTAATAAATTGTATTTGCTTTGAACTATAGAATGATCAGTGGGTCACAGAACTGTTCAGTGTGTGGAGAGAACACTCAGAGTGGGGCAATCTCAGCGCCTGTCCTAAGTGACCAAAACAAGCTTGGGAGTCAAACCCTCAGGAATCCTAGGTTCAGCTTTCTTGGGTTTTTGAGGACTCTGTCACACAGGAGCCCTTGAGGTCAGGCAGGCCTCTGGGTACAATGAGTGGGAGCAAAGACTCAGGATATTGCACTGGGTTAGCATAAAAGCCAGGAAAATTTCACACAATAGTGGGACCATTCGCCAGCTGACTCATGGGGATACAATGCTTTGGCTGTGTCACGCTGCCTTGTGGTTCGGGGGAGTTGTGGATGGTGTAGTTCAGCACTACTTGCCCCTTTGTTCACTCTTGGTGTCTCTGAGTTCACCCTTCAGGTGCAAGGCCTTGCGCCTTTCCCTCTCTCTGGGTTGAATTCCTTGGCGCTCTCACTCACTCAGTGAGTTCCTGGGTGACAGTACTCTGGGCCAACTGTGATTAATGAGCAAAACATGAGAGAAACATAAATGTGGGGCTGGAAGGGAATGTGGGAGGTCATCTAATTCAGCCCCCTGTGCTGAGGTAGGACCAAGTATACCTAATGAAAAGCTTTAAATACAATAAATAGTCCATATATATGTCTGTTTTATCTGAAGTGGTAGGTAAGTCCATCTTACCCCATATCTTGACCTCTGGAGTCTGGGTGACCTATGAAGTGTCTCAGTAGTGAAGCAGAATGGCTTCCTGCTGAATTGGAGGGCAAGAGACCTCTATGCTGTCCCGAGGGGTGGAATCACACCTCCCTGCCACCCTCACCAGAAGTACAAAAGTGGAGCAGGAAGTACAAAGGGAGGCCCCTGGGACTCAGCTGAGCAGGAAACAGCAGGAAACAGATAGCTCCACCCCACAGCGGAGCCTGAACTGTACAGCTCCCTGCCCCTGAGGAGACGAACCCTGTAGAGGAGATACTAGGATGGCTTCCTGCCAGGTACCCTGAGGAGACTGAGGATCCTTGGACTACAGAATCTGCCCTGTCCAGACTATGGTAGGAGGTAGCCCAGGGAAACCAGACTTTAGTCTGTTTTTGTTGCTGGAACAGGGGTCAGAATGTTTTAGTAGGATCCTGGCTGACCCAGTGGTGGAAGCATTCAGCACCGTTGGACTCAGCCTGCTCCGCCGGGTCCCAGTCCAGGGCCCCAAGTCCTGCTGCCAACCCCGCATTGGATGGTGGTCTATTCCCTCCTTTAGGCCAGAAAGTTTTTGCATTATTTGTATCTTGCTCCAAGTAATAGACTGGGGGCTTAGACTCTGTTTGCTGGCTCTCTTGGCCAGGAGGCTTTGGCAGAAGCCTGCTCCACTCACAGGCCAAAACCTCTGGACTTTCGCCATAAGCTGGGAATGAGCAACTGAGGAGGATTACCTCTGTGGTTCATTCCCTCTGAAACACCTGGCATTGGCCACAGTTGAAAGAGAGGATGTAGCGCTAGATGGACCTTTGGTCTAAACCAGTTTGGCTATTCTTATGTTCTGGGTATTTGCTGGCTGCCATAGCCAGGCTAGGCTAAAGACGGCTTCTGCTGTGTCCTACCCAGAGGGCCAGAGTTCCCCTATAGACTGTTAATTGCAGCCAACAAGCTGTGAGCTACAGACTGCTTATGTTCTATGCTGTCTAGAGGGCCAGAGCCCTCCACTCTTGAGTGGTGGCAGCCCTAGCCAGGAGACACTGGGTTAAAGACTGTTTACAAGGAAATAGGAAATGAGGGGGCCCAAGAAACACTGAACATAAGGACCTGAAGGCAGTCACCTGAAACACAGGATACACCTGCGGAACTGGAGAAGATTGCCCAGGACAGGGTGCTGGCGAACGGTTGTCAATGGCCTAGATGTAGGACTGGAAGAGGCTTACTACTACCCACCCAAAGAGGCTAGAGTTCCAGACTGGTAATGATTGTTTGCCTATGCCAGGGAGCTAAAGATAAAGACTGATTATTGCCTCACCAGCAGGACCAAGCTTGAGTGTTTCTGCCTGACAGTGAGACAAAATGTCCTCCATCCCCACTTGAGAACAAGGAACCACTATGCTCCCCATGAAGTGTCTCTTCTTAAGTCCAGCCAAAGTCCCTTGTTCTCTCCTGTGTTTGTCCAGCCTTGGTGACTCACTAGGAGGACAAAGATAGATTTCCAAGCAGTTATTTCTGCATAGTCTCTGGTGTTTGCAGAGCAGTTGTCATCAGGAGTCATTTTCTGCCTTTTCTGTTTCCCTGCAGCTATCCCCTGCTTGAATTAAGCCTTGCATACTTCTGCTGTATATTTTAGAGAGCTTGTCTGTTTGATCAAGAACTTCTACTAACTACTAAGAGTTAGGACTGCTGAATTCAATATACAGCTTCTTCTTACCACTTAAAGCAAGGTAAGGGTTTGGTTGTGCCAGGAAAACAGAATGTACCTGGAATTAGATTCTGTCTCTTTCTGTTTGGTTTTATGAAAAGCAATCACTAAATCAAGTACAGTCCTCACAATTGACATAATTAAGCAAATATTGAAAGAGACTGAACCGAAATGAGCCAGAAAAGTAGGAGGCACCCGGAACAGAGTGGTTTTTCAATAAGTCTTACAGGAAAGAGATGAAATGGAGAAATATGGAGTAGTGCTCTATTTTGGCACAGCTAAATCAATACTTCAGCATTGAAAACTGGAAGAGACAGTTACTGGCAACCAAATTGACTATAGCCTTCATTTGTAAAAACAGAGTGAATGGTAAATGCTTATTGGGATAAAGAAAAGTACATTTGATGGAATTTTCATTTAAAATTACTTAAACAAACCAAGCAGAAAAAAATTAACAATCCCTCTTTTAAAAGCAATCTGAAATAGAAATTAACTTCATAAAAATAACATATTTTTGAAAAAATACTATTATTTAAATAAAGCATGTACATTTTCCTTTTACTTTTCAAAAAACCACAAATCCTTAGTTGCATGAAGGGCCTGAGTAAACCTGAGTAAGTCTGCTAGAATACTAACGAGCACAACACCAATCAAACAGAACCTGTAACATTCTTAAATTGTTATGCAGTAACCACACATCCTTTACACAGTCCTGAGTTAAAGATAAATGTAACTTGGAGACGTTGAAGAGTTCACAGGTACCTTCTGTGTTTTGAACTTTGAGAATTGAAGCAAGGACCTGATCTTGCCACTTCCTCCTTCCACTTATCTGGTAGGATGGGAGAGGGGTGGTGAACTCTTCTTCAGGTGCCAGCTGCCCAGGCTGCAGCTGCGTGGGTTTTCATCTTCTTGTATAGGACTCACTGCTTCAGTCTGTTTTGGCTTCCTGCAATGCTGGCCTTAATGAAACATTAACCACAGGTTTCTGGTTACCCAGTGTCAGGAGGTCCCATGATTTGCACCTCACCCCAGTTTTGACGTGCCTTCCTAGAGTTCATCTTCTGTGCCTCGGCTAGCCAGATTTCTCTCTCTGCCCCACCTCCGTGGGCTGGGGTCACCTGTGGCAACGCCCTGGTTTCCATGATAAGGGGAGGCTCTGAATTTGTCAGGTGAATTTGGCCTCTGTGTGCCTGCATTAGAGCTAGCTGCTCATCTTTCATCTCAGCTAGTACGAAACACGTGTCCCTTCCTCCATCCCCTGATTTGTTTGCATTTTCACTCAGCATGGGATGGTGATTCACAGTGGGGGATAAAATCACCCTCTCCCTTGCAGCTTCATTGTCTATATTTTCACAAGCAGTAGTCAATTGGGAGAAGATATCAGTCTGTCCTGATCTTTCTGCTCCCACCTCACGTAAATGGGCGGCAGAACCACAATTGTGGTAGAGATTTACAATACAATTTCCTCATCTGATCCCAGGGCTGTATCTAAAGGAATATAAAGTATCGAGAAATGTCCCCCAATGGTCCCACCAACAATTTCCATCACCCCTTCTGTTTATGTGTGGAATTCAGGCTACGGGCATGGCAAATGGTTTCGCCATTGCAATCTTGGCCTGTATCTACCTGTCTGCTAGCACACTGATGGGATTTCACCACAGAGGGCTTTAGCAGGGAGTGAGCAGTTCCATTGGCCATTGTTCCATTCCATTGCCCCTCCACCTCAGAAATGTCTCCCATTGACTTCCACGCCCACTGGGAATCAGGTTGTTTGCATCCATGAGTGCTCAGCAAGATGTATGTGCAGATAACTAGATGAATTGAACTCACCAATGTGAATGTTACATGACACAGATGAGCTGGCTGTGCACCTTTCTCTTGCTGGAGACAGAATAACATTATTGACTCATTGCCAGCCCCCTGGTACCTGTTCACTTCTGTCCTGTCTCTCAGGAGCTAAAGCATCTCAGATCTGTAGAACCTCTCTTTGGGGGTGTGATGGGATGGACTAAGCCCTGAAGCGCACTAGAGGAGGCCAGAGGCGTTGGCAGACCCAGTGAGCAGCAGTCAAGAGGTCCTCCAGGGAGGATAGAGAATCCGTCTCAGTGGCAGCCAATCACAGCCCAGCAGGCCAATATAAAAGAAGCTGCTAAGCTAGGGCCTGACCGTTCCATTTAGGAACTAGACTAAGGCTAGGTCTACACTAGCTGTGGAAGATTGAATACTCAGCTTCTATCTTCCAAGGTGCTGTTTCATGCATGCATAAAACAGTGTGTTCCAGGATCAGCATTGAACCTGGAACTCCTTGCAAGCTGCAACGATTAAGGAATGTCAGCAGGAGGTGTACTCCCATCAAAGTTCTGCAGTGAAGAGAAGGGACCGTCATCGATGGCTGCAAAATTGATTTTATGTATGCAGTTAGAGTACCTAAAATTGCATTGCATTTATCCTATTTCCTTTTCTCCAAATACCATTGTTTGTTTATCGATGTTCGTAATCAGTCCATACCACTTCCCATCCTCATTTAGCACCTGCACCATTTTCAGTAGCTTCTCATCTTCCTCAACGATATCATCCACGAACCTCAAGATGTTAATTCTTGTCCTGTACACAGATATCCCTTCAACCTCTTCTTTGATTTTGTCCATCACTCTCTCTAGATGTGTGATGAAAATGCTCAGCAATATCAGATCTCCTTGTCTGGTACCTCTACTCAACCAACTTCCCAATTCTCCGCACATTCTCACTGCTGCCTCTGCATTGTCATTGATATCCTTCAACAACTGTATCGGTCTGCTATCCATGCCGTACGACTCCAGCACCACCAAAGTCACTTTCTGATCTATACAGTCAAATTCCTTCTGAAAATTGACGAAGCAAGTGTAGATGTTCTTTCATCGAGCTTTCTCTGCTATCAATTTTAGTGCCAATATCTGCTGTATGGTACTTCTATCTTTCCTGAACCCTGCTTGCTCATCCACTAAATGTTCTTCTATCTGCGATCTTAGTCTCTCCATCAGTATCATCATCAGCACCGTGCCTAGATGACTTGTTAGGGCAATTGTTCTGCAGTTATTGCACTCCAATGCACTTCCTTTCTTGTGTATTGTTACTAGCGCAGATCTTGTCTGTCCCTTAGGTATCTTCCCTTCTTTTCATGCTATGTTACATAGTTGGTGTATTTCCTGAATCACACTTTCTCCACCATATTTAATCATCTCTCTCGTGATCTTATCATTTCCAGGTTTCTTGCTGTTCTTTAGTTGTTTCACTGCTCTTTCTGCTTCTTCCTTTGAAATATTGGTCTTGCTCTCGATGCTCAGCACAGATATCTTTTTCGGTTCTTCAGTCAGTCTCTCTGAGGCACTCAGGTCCAACTGTGCTTTGTATAGATCGGTGCAATATCTCATCCATCGCTGCACAGTCTTCTCTTTATTCATGAGCACTTCTTTGTTCTCATCTTTGATCGCCATTTTCTTCCTATTAATATTCCTAATCAGCTTGTACACCTCCCTGGTCTTACATTCGCCATAGGACCTCTCTATATCTTCACACTGCTCCCCTAACCATTTCACCTTATCCTTTCTGCCTGCTCTCCTTACCTCATTGCATTTCACCCTGTATTACTGTGCCATTCTCTCAGAAACATCCCTTCTGGTCTTCAAAGCCCTCTTCTCTTTGACAAACTTCAGTGTCTGCTGCACAATACTCTTTTATTGATCTCTTCTTCTGGAACAGTCTGCTCAATTGCCTCTTCTATGACCATAGCTATCTCTTTGTTTCTCTTACCTAGGTCTTTCTCTGTGGCCACATTGCTAATCTTTTCTTTGAGTGCTGCTCTGTATGCATTCCCTGTTTCTTCCTAGCCTCCCCCATCTCTTCTTTTCCTAAACTGTGTCTCACACTTTCTCTTGAGTTTCATCCTTTTGTTGGAATCTCGTGTTGCAGATCACCATCTCATGCTCCATAGCAAACTCTACTAGTTTCTTTCCTCATTGGTTTCTTTCTCCATATCCAAACCTTCCCATGACTCTCTCCCAACCTTCATTATCTGTTCCGATCTTCATGTTTCAATCTCCCCTGATGATCAACACATCTCTCTTCAGTATCCCCTCCAGCGGTTTTGACAAGACTTTATAGAAAAATTCCATTTCTTCCTCCATACTGTCCAACATAGGTGCATACACCTAAATGACCAAGATGTTGAATGGTTTTTGCTTTGAATCTCACTACCATCATTCTTGCACTCACCATTATGTACCCTAAAAATTCTCCTCTAGCTCTTTTGCTAACCAAGAATCCAACTCCTGCCTCATGCATTGTTTCATTCCCTGACCAAATGACTTTGCAACCTGACATCTCTCCTTGTGCCGTCCAGCGCATCTCTGCCAGTCCAAGTATATTGCATAAGTGTCTCTCCATCTCTTTCTGAAGAAGCTCTAATTTTCCAGTTGCCACCAGTGTTTGGACATTCCATGTTCCAATTGATAGTATATGTGTTAGTTGTAATTTTCTTTCGGTAACCAACTTATCGACCCAGCCCTGATCGCTCGATTGGTGTCGCAGACCTTTGTATATCCGGGCAACATTTGAGCCGGCATCTTCTATCATTTAGTTGTGCTGGCATCAGATTTCATTCTTATTTTTTTTCATGGTCAGTGCATCTTCAGTTGTCTGACCAGCCCTCCTCCCTTATCCAGGGTTGGGACTGGCATGGAACCCCTACAGGCTTCATGGTGGAGTTCATCTGACTACAGTCAGAGCCAGATAATACAATAGCTGATAAGTAAATTAATCAGTCAGTAATTAAAATAGAAGATAACTAATGCCAGCCTACATGTGTCTATGGAGGGCGACTTCATATCTTTTTAGGATGCAATTACAGGCTTGGTTGATGAAAGGAATAGTGATGATATAATATACAGCGAGGTCACAAGATTTGCAAATTTAACCTTTGTAAATTCAGTTATTCGCGAGTGGCTCAT
Source organism: Carettochelys insculpta (assembly GCF_033958435.1). Classification (NCBI taxonomy): domain Eukaryota; kingdom Metazoa; phylum Chordata; order Testudines; family Carettochelyidae; genus Carettochelys; species Carettochelys insculpta. The sequence goes on along the minus strand of NC_134138.1, from coordinate 38,063,593 downwards.
CATCCCCTTCACTGTTGCTGTGTGAGGCACTGTAGCTGCCCATGTGGTGCTGCTTTTGTCACCGCGTGGCGCGAGGTGCTGTTGCCCCCACGAAGTGCTGTTGTTGTTACCCACACGGAGGGTCAGCAGTACATGTATTAAACAGTTAATAACCAAGAACTTTGCTTTGCTGGTAGTGCCCAATGGAATCACCACCTGAGGTGGGATGGCTGTAGGCCATGTTAATATTTGCCCAACCCAGTAGGCTAACTGCAGCTGAATATGCTGCCTTACAAGAATGTATGTGTTGGTTGTGTTGCAGCTGTCAGACTGTCGGGGCTGAGAATGCTGAGTGGTTCGGTAGGCAGGGAAGTGCTGTTTTGTTTAGAAGGGGATGGAAGGAAATGGACAACCCTCAGACTTAGCCATAATGATATAACCTAGAAAGAGGTATGTCCAGCTCTACCAGCTAGAGGGGCATTGGACATGAGGCTATAAAATACAGTTAAAAGATTTTATTTTCTTATAAAAGATATTTTTTAATCTTCTTGAAGAGTTAGACATTAAAAACTATTTTAAATCTATCTGGATAAACTCTCAAGGGTTCAGCTCTCTGTTCATTGAGTCTCCCTTTAGTACCATATTCTGTTCTCTCCTTGTTTACCTGGGTTATCACTTAGGCCTGAGAAGCTTTTATTGGCATACTCTGCCATTCAGGTTGCAGCCACGGGGCTGGATATAGACCTGCAATTAGTCAGAAGGTTGATTGACATTAACAGTGGTGCAAAATGACTACTGCTTTTAAAGAATGTCTTTCAGGAGGAAAGTGAAGAGAAATCTGTAACTCAGGAGGTAAGGTAGACTTCATAAAACAGCCAAGCTACAAGCTTCGTTTTGACTCTATCAGGTTGTGGCTGCATGGCTGGGCCTATGCACTGTACCTCCCTAGCAGTAGGTAGATCTACTCAGGATTTATATAATAACACTCTTATAGAACTTAACAAAAAACAAAGTCCACTTTTTTTCCCCCTTTGGCTCACATCTCTGCTTTTTTAGTCACAAAGTTACCCTGAAGATACCTGAACAGATAAAACCCGACATCCTGGCCACAAGAAGACTAGACAAAGTTGATGTTTTTTGTGAGAGCCTTGATATTTTTCCCATTTCCTGAATTGTTAAAAGAGTTGATTGTTATATTTTAATGTAGTAGGGACCACTGCTCTTCAATCTGCGCTTGGATTTTCTTCTTGTTGTTAGCGGTTTTGGCTAGTATTTCATTCTGCATTTTTGCCTCCATCTTTTTTGACGAATTTAACCTCACACATATGTTTGCTTTATTCCTCCTTTGCATTTATGCCCTCTCTTTCTCTCCATATAATAATTACATAGGCTTTCCTTTTATTAGTGGTCTTTTAATGGGATTGCTTGCTTTTATGACAGCAATAGAGGAGTTCATAAAATACTGTCTCTAATTTTTTCAGTTTGTGTCTCAGTACTTCTACCCATGGAATTCACACTTTAGTTGCTTAAACTTTCCATGCATTTTTTAAAGCTCTTTACAGAGCCCTATCAATGATGGGTGCACAGGGAACACTTGACCCGGGTCCTAGTGATTCAGAGGGGCCCAAGGGTCCCAGCCAATGGAGTGCCACGCTGAACACTCTGTGTGACTTGTGGGAGTGGGAGGGTCTCAGCATTGTGGTCTAGGTAATGCTGAGGACTAGCTGTCCATGCTTCTCTCTGAGGCCCTGCCCCTTCTAGGGGCACAGAGCTCCCCCCGCCCCAGCTGAAACACCTTGCCCCAGAGCCCACAGAAGCTGTCAGCTGCCTTTGCTTCCACACTATCTTGGTGTTAATACTTATAGTTCTTCTGTCTCTGAAGTATTGTAAAAATGAACATTTTGTGAATGCTTGTTCCAAATGTCTACCTTACTTTCAAGTTTTTTATTATTTCTTCCCGGCTTGTCAAAGCTGAACCTAAAGTTACATTATTCCTCGTTGGTTTCTTTAGTTTCTGGAACAGGAGATTATTTTCCACACAGCTCAGGAATTTGTGGTCTCTTTTTTTTCTTGTGTCGCTACATAGGATTTGCCACATCAGATCAGAGGAGTTGTCTATCAAATCTCTGTGTGTGGCCTATTTTCCTTGATGCTTCAGAAGATGAAAACCTACTACACTGCAGCTAGTTAATTGTCTAGCCTTGTGCAGGGGAGTCAGGAAAGAGTGTAAGGGTGAAATCCTCCAATAATCTTATGACCTGAGGTGTGAGATTTGGTTTCCCTGATCATAACTGCATTGACTTCAGATGTCATTGCTACTATATGATGGCCCAGGTGAATAAGGTGATACTAAGCTTTTCAGAATGCAGATTTCAAGGTAATAACAAGTTCAGGAACAGGGCAGACTGATTGTTTCTCTAATTCATTAAACTGAATATATATAGTGCTGATCTTCATGCATTACATTTAGGGCCCAATTCTCCTCCACATAGAATTACCTAGGTAGGAGAGATGCAGCTCCATACATTCCTTATGGTGGTGGTTCTCAACTTTTCCAGAGGATGGCACCTCCTGCAGAAGTCTTATTTGTCTCGTGTACCCGAAGTTTCACCTCCCTTAAAAATGACTTGCTTACAAAATCAGACATAAAACTACAAAAGTGTCACAGCACATTGTTATTGAAAAGAAGCATGTATTCTCATTTTACTGTATAAAATAAATCAACTGGGATATAAATATCATCTTACGTTTCAGTGGATAACATATACAGCCATATAAAGACATCACTGTTTGTATGAAATTTTAACTTCACTAGTGATTTTTGATGTATCCAGTTGTAAATTGTAACTAAGCAAATATCCAGATGAGTAGACGTACCCCCAGAATACCTCTCACTACCCCTGGGGAAACAATTATTCGTCACTGAGAACCATTATCTTATGGGATATTTGGGGTTGGGATTCCTGTGGGGAGAAAGGGGAGGGGTTTCTCTTTTAACCTGTGGATTTTAGGAGACTCACAAGAGGCATGGCACATCCATTTTGGCCCTAAGACTTTAGAGAGCAGGAGCATGTTTCCAAGGCTTACCTGGGAGCTCACCAAGGGAATTTTCAAGTGAGGATGCACAGAATTCAGCTTCTGGCTTTCTGGGGGGAAGGTGATAGGGATTGGAAAAGGGACCAGCAATTTAACACTTGATGGCTGCGTCTACACGTGCACGCTACTTCGAAGTAGCAGCGCCAACTTCGAAATAGTGCCCGTCACGGCTACATGTGTTGGGCGCTATTTCGAAGTTGAAATCGTCGTTAGGTGGCGAGACGTTGAAGTCGCTAACCCCATGAGGGGATGGGAATAGCACCCTACTTCGAAGTTGAATGTCGAAGTAGGGCACGTGTAGACGATCTGCGTCCCACAACATCGAAATACCGGGGTCTGCCATGGCGACCATCAGCTGAGGGGTTGAGAGATGCTCTCTCTCCAGCCCCTGCGGGGCTCTATGGTCATTGTGTACAGCAGCCCTTAGCCCAGGGCTTCTGGCTGCTGCTGCGGCAGCTGGGGATCCATGCTGCATGCACAGGGTCTTCAACCAGTTGTCGGCTCTGTGTATCTTGTGTTGTTTAGTGCAAGTGTGTCTGGGAGGGGCCCTTTAAGGGAGCGGCTTGCTGTTGAGTCCGCCCTGTGACCCTGTCTGCAGCTGTTCCTGGCACCCTTATTTTGATGTGTGCTACTTTGGCGTGTAGACGTTCCCTCGCAGCACCTATTTTGATGTGGTACTGCCCAACGTCAAAGTTGAACGTCGACGTTGCCAGCCCTGGAGGATGTGTAGACATTATTCATCGAAATAGACTATTTCAATGTCGCTATATCGAAATAAGCTATTTCAATGTAGCGTGCACATGTAGACGTAGCCCATGTGGAGGTAAAGTGGAACCAGTAGAGACATTTGTGGAAATCAGTGGTGTGGTCTGATCAACGGTAGCTTTAGTCGCTGTGTTTTGTGCTGAAATAAGGAAGTGATCTGGGAATCAAGGGAAGCTAGAGAAGCCGTTACACTACTTCAGGCAGGAGATGAGACAGATGTAAACAAGCATTCTGGACAGAGGGGGAGGAAATGGTGGGAGCTGGTCTCAGTCTGGAGATGTGGAAAAGGGGAGAAGTATGTAAGGCTGAGTGAATGAAGGGAGGGTGACTGTCTACAGCAGTGAAGGAAGGAAAGAGTACAGGACTGTGTTATGATTAGGACGCTGCTTGGGAATCAAGAGATCTGCGGTTAGTTCCTGTCTCTGCTGCAGATTTCTTGTGTGACCTATGGCAAGTCACTGATCTCTTCATGTGCTTCAGTTCCCTACCTGTAAAACTGACCACTATGTCTTGTGATTTACTCTAAGAGGAAAGCCCCTCAAGGTCCTCAATCTTCATTGTGTTCACCAGGCACTACTGTGATACTGCATCACCTCAAATGTCTACATTAAAGAATGTTAAGGTTTCAAAACCAAGCAAGCAAAAGTTAGGAAATATCAGAATTACTGTTTCCTGGACAACTTTAACTTGCTCCCCTCAAGGATAAGCAGTTTTAAATTACATTATCACCCTTTTTTTCCAAAGGGCCCCAGTTTCATTTTCTGCACAGAATGGACTGCTTTGGAGATGAATCAGGGTTCTTCAGAGAAGGAGGCTGTCATCTGTAGGATCCCTGGGTCGTCTGTTACGCAATTTAGAAGATATATAGTGATTGGGAAAAATGAAATGTTGCCCCCATTTCACAGAGGGGGGAATTAGAGGCCTGATATAAGGCCCATCAAAGTCAGATTGGCAATGAGTTATTCCTGCCGTCATATAACAATATTCTTTTATTGTAACAAAATTTATATTGCTCCTACATAATCAGCAGGTGTAGATTCCTCACTCCAGGTGACTGCTGAAAGATGCCTATTTCAGAAATCAAATGCAAAACAAGTAATAACCAACTTAAATTTTTTCAAGCCTTCACTCTGTTAACAGTCCAACAGATGGCCACCATTTCAGCATCAGATGGCCACAAGCACCCTAACCAAACAATTACAGAGCTTTTTAGATAGAGAACCAACTGAACAGATTGGCAGCTGCTGGTAACTTCTCTTAAATTAGACACATCTGGCTTACCAGAAAGTATTGCAAGGGATATGGGGGAGGTGTGTGGTGCAGCTATATTTTGTGCCACCAGTTACTTCTGGAGGTCAAAGGTCTTCAGTCAAAGGGCAGAATACTTTAAAAATTATTTTACATTCTCAATGGAATGAAATGTTGTAAGCTAACCAGTAAAACAATTTATGAAATGTGTAAATAGTCCAGATTGTGATGTTTTTATCTCTCATTACCAAAATTCTTCATCACTTTTTGAGGAATGTTTGACCGCATTTGGATTTTTACATGTCTAGCTTGTACCTCTCAGCTTAGGACCAAATGTCTTGGTGAGAGATCTGACTTGGATCTGTCATGTATTGGACTGGACTTGTAAACTGTCACTCTGCCTCTGTGTTTCCCCTGATTTATTTACTTGCCTCAGATATTCCCCTGAGAGCAATTCATGTTCCAAAGAAAACACTGGGCTGAATTCCTCACTCTGGCATGTGTGGGGCAGCTACAGCCGATGGCGTTCTTCTGAGAATGCGCTCATTTTCAAGCTCTCATACTCACACTTACCCATTCTTTTCTCATTCATTCATTCTGTCACCACACAGTCATTTTTTCTCCCTCCTTCCCTCCCTCCTCTCTTCTCCCACAATCCTCTGCTCCCCTCTGGTACAGGTGAGTTAAGGACAAGCACGTGGATTCACCATTTGCAATCTGTCTGGAGGACATGGTGTGGTTCTGACTGTATGGATTTGATTCTGCAGGCAGAATAGAGCTGGGTCAAACTCTTGTGTATATATTTGATCTTGTGCTTGGTCTGATGGGGATGCTGTTTTGGGTATCTGTTGTCAGATTTAAGCAGCTCAGTGGTAAATAGCACTGGTCTAATATGTCTATAGCACTCAGTCTCAAAATATGTCCATTTCCTTATAAAATATCTGATACAAATAGCGACCTCCTGACTTGCAGAATTCTTTGTATTGCCTGCATGCATTGTGAATGCTGAAAATTCAAGGTAACCTTATTTATACGTTTAACTGGTAATGTAAGTGGGACCACTATATTTACAACGTATTGTCTTTGGATGAACCTATCACCAGTGTCTGTGTCCCATAGTACAGTGCTGTGCAACCAGTGTGCCATAGAACACTGGTGTGCCGTGAGGTGGTGCTTAGTGTGCCTCAGAGCTGTGTGCTGGGAATGCTGTCTGCCTCTCTGCACATGCGCCCCACCCCTTGGTGGGAGAAGTGCACAGCGGTGGGGGTGGTGGCAGTTCTGGTGAGTCATCGGCATCAAGTTAGAGCGGGAAGGAGGCTGGGGATGCCTAGCTCTGGGGGAAAGGTGGGGGCTTGGGTTACAGTGGGGAGCTGGACGTGCCTGGTTCTGGAGGAGGGCATTGAAGAGATGGGGTTTTATATAGTGGGTGTGCTGTGAAATTATAATGAGTGCTGAAGTGTGCCCCAAGGTGATAAAGGTTGCTGAGCACTGCCACAGAATACTCCAAGTGGCTGGAGCCAATGGGATTTTACAGACACTGGGACAAAACACCAGGGATGCTTTCGTAAGCTCTGAAAATGGGGGTAATACAGATTTTGGGGCATCATGGTTACCCTAGTTACATGTTTTAAAAAGACAAAAGATGCAGTCTTTAAACCGTCATGGTGCCCCACTCAAATTCTTAGGGCTCATAAACCCACATATGAGAATGCTGTATTAGGGATGAGCAATGAAGTTGGCTGTGGGATATGGTCTTGTTTAACTTGGCCTTTGAAATGGCTAGCACTGGTGTCATGTGGCTGATGTTCTGGTTATCTCATCCTGAGATACATCATGGCCAAGATAATATTTTTTCTTGGTTGGCTACTTCACATGTTTAGGATCAGATTTCAGTTTCATGAAAATCAAATTCAGAAAAACTCTTTGTGTATAAATGGAACAGGCTTGGGCAGCGGATGTCTGTACTTTCTTGTTTCCTTTGTCTAAATTATATTTGATTTTCTTTTTTATGTTATAAAATAGACTTTAACACGGAATACATTGCAGAGACACGCATCAAATTGAATGCAGTAAACATTATAATGTCATTGTTTGCTTTGATTTGAGATTGCGGAATTAGTCATATTTAGGTGGATTGCATATCAAGATATGATTGGTGGAGCTGCATACTTTTTTTCCTGTTCACTAGAAAAACCACAATACACAGTAAATTTGTGCTTAGTATGTGGTAATTAATTTTTCTCATTTTTTCCTAAAAGTATCAAATGTATCTGTATACACGTTTTTACTGTCAGAACTAAATAATGCTGGGGGAGGTCAGAAATTTAACTCACCTCAGTTCTGGGAAGATGCTTATACACAAACAAGGAAAACTTAAAGGAAACACATCTTTCACCTCTAGTCCAAACAAACCCAACCAACCAAGAACCAACCTCTACAGAAACAATATGCCTCTATTCCTCCTTAATCTTTTAAACACCACCACAGTGCTTGCTCCTTTTGTCTTTCATGATTTTCTTTCAACCTAGCGTTATTTTTGAGATAAGATAAAGTATTTGATTTCTGTTCTCAGGAGTAGACATTTTGTGATTGTGTGATGTCAAGAAGCAGATGATATTAGCCATTTTGTAATGTGATTAAGTGCCATGATATTGCAGAGCCAGGGGTTTAACCGTGAATGCCTGCACTTCCTGATGTAGAGAAGATAGTGTTGTTGAAAGAAAAGTATTTTCCCATTAAGGGAGAATGGATTAAGACGCAATTGGAGATTTGTTTTTTGAATGAGGTGCAGTTAATGGTGCATATAAATGGAAAGAATCTACAATGCTTTAGTTTGCTGCCTAGGCAGCCAGTTCTCTCATAATAAAACAGGTTGAATGAGTAGGGAGAAAAGAAACCCATTTTACCTCTGCAGCAGTCTACACTGATAAGATAATTGGGAGTGCAGATTTCGACAGGTGTCAGACATTGCTGGGATGATTTAAGCTTTTATGTAGGAAATACAGTTTCAATTGTTGCCTTGTATTGAATGACAGGTGACAAGAAAATAAGAGGAGCTGCTGCCTGGTGAAATCTGACTATGTTATGGTTATGAAACTACAGCAAAGAGATAAGCAACTGTCATGAAAGGTCTAAATCGCTTGCACTCGTATTTTTTTAATAACTGCTAGCAGATGCAGTGTATGACTGGCAAAAGGCACAGTTCTGCTTCCATTTCAAGGACATTAAATTAGTAGTCTAGTAAATCTGCATGATGATTGACTGGGGATCTGGACTGATACAGCAGCAGAAAGTGAGATGTTGTGCACACCTACCAAATATAATTAGACAAAAATTGTTGTCCCACTTCCCTTTCATCAGAGTGACGTCTCTACTTCATCAGTGAGGTCAGCTCTATTACTGGAGTTCCACTATTCGCACAACTGTCTCTGTGCTTGTTTGTGTGGTGCTCCCTTCATGCACAGAATACTGTTCCTGATCTGTTCTCCAGAGCTGCTACCCTCTTCCTATTTAAATACTTCCTGAAGACCAATGTTCCCAGTATGCTGAACACTTAGGTGGCCACCCAAGAGAAATTCAGGTGCCACCCCTGCTGATTAGCAGAGCATCCACGGCGGGCGGAATATGGTTCTGTTAGTGGTGTACATCCACACATGCCTTGGTGCATGTAACAAAATTTATTCTACCTATGGATGATAAAAATTAGAGGAACACTGCTGCAGATCCACTTCCTCTAGGAATCTTACAAGACACCTCTTGCCTAAGTTATCTAGTTTAATGCATTAAATATATATTTAATCATGAATGAACTGCTGATACATAGGGTTGGAATGGTTAGAGAAGCCCATGGTCACTGAATGTGAAGAAGAGTTAGTGTGGTGAAAAGATGTCAGCTGAATTGCGATGGGGAGAGGAGAATTTAGTACATTTATTTGACTAAAATAAAATCATATACATTTTGAAATAAGCCTATCATTACCCAAGATGACCTGACTTGCATGTTATATGCTTATTTTCATTCTTTGCCTGTGATTGGCTAGATTATGTAATCTTCGAGGCAAGGATTAGGCCTTCTTCTGTGCTTTGAGTGTCACCATGTCTAGGGCCCCAGTTCTGCAAGAGTATAACTTGGGTGGGCCAGTAGATCTGAGTGGAGTGGCGTCACATTTAAATCATAAAGGGCTTACATTTCCCTGATACCTAAATGTTAAATTCTCTCCTTTGGCTTTGGCTTCTCTGCCAATATGTCTCCCACCATGCCACAAGAGATAACTAACATGGATTACCTATTCTGCTCTAAAATCCTAGTGGAGACAAAGCACTGTGGATTTTACATTTTTCCTCTGTTTCTGTAGTTAGATGAGACCAGCTCTGTAACGCTTGTCAGTGATTGATCTTGCTTAGCCAAACCATCAGTAAAAGCCGCAATGCTGTGCCTCACTGGGAATTTATCAGAGGGATACCTAGTGCACATTAGTTATCATGCCACAACAGAAAATCTTTTTTTAAGTGAAGACATAGACTCAGTTTTGTTCTCACCTCCGTATTTCCTCTATTGAATGTAAAGGCCCTGCAGTTGCTGTTTGTAATGTGCTTGGTCTTTCCAAAGGTCCATCTGTAGCAATGTCATTCCTGCAGAATAGAAGTCAGAACACTAGGCCAGTAGGACCTTTGCAGTAAGAGAACTTCTAAAAGTCTATCCACAGCGAGCACAAGATTTGGTTCCACATATGAGCCAAACTTGATCAAGCCTTCTCTTACTGTCACAAGCATTTCATCCATCCGTATGTGAAAATAAATTTGGATATACAGGATCTGATTCTCCTCTGCCTCGCATTGTGTACAGTCATTCACACCTGTTCAAAGTAAATGTTAAATGTACGAATCCAGCATTCGATATATGGCCCATTAAATTTTTCCAGCTCCAAAATTTAAGGCCAATTTGCAAGAGTTGTTGGCTCTGTCCTTGCATCGCAATTCCCTCCCGTGTGATATATTAGAAAGACGACAGGGGTGTCATTCATCTTGCGTTATGCGTTGCTTGTAACATTCTAGCTTTCTAAAAGCAAATTGAACAGATTTTGTGTCAGTTACAGAATGTTCTGCCTTTAAAAACTGAAGCAGGACAGATGCTGTAACAAGATCGGAGAAGAACTGCTTGCAGTATTATGGACCTTATTTTTATTTTAAGGAATAACTGCTAGGAAGGAGCAAAGCACAGCTGAGTTGGTACTGTCTCCAAACCCTTCCTAGTGAAAAGGAATACAGTAAACCCTCGAGTTGTGCAGAGCTTGTGTTTCTACAACTACTGTGTAATTTGAATTTTTGTACAAGTCAAGGGGAGACAGCAAGCAGGCTTCAGCCTGGTTCCCTGCTCTCCTGGGCTTACCGGAGCTGGGAAACTGACCAGCCCAGCAGTACTGGTCAGTTTCCTGGGTCCCAGGGTGTGAGAGAGCTAGGAACCAGGGGGCAGCCTGGTTCCTGTCTCCTCCACTTGTTGGACCCAGAAAACTGACCACCTGGTCAGTGTCCCGGTACTGCAAGTGTCAGGGAGCTGGGAATCAGGCAACAGCCTGGCAGCAGCCGTGTTCGGTTTCTTGGCTCCAGCTAGTGGAGGGAAGTTGGGAGCCAGGGACAGCCTGGCTCCCAGCTCTCCTGTGCTCCTTGGAGCCAGGAAACTAACCAGGGCTGCTGCCCTGCTCAGTTTCTCGGCTCTGCAAGTGGAGGACAGCTGGGAGCCTGGCTGCCACCTGGTTCCTAGCTCCCCACCCCTCTAGAGACCAGGGAACCGCTCCTGTCAAGGCTGGCAGCCTGACTTGTGGCTGCTGCCCTTGACAGCAGCCTCTGCTGCCCCTGAGAGCAGTGCTTTCCCCGCTACCATCAGGGATGGCAGCCTGACTCCCAGCTGCCACCCCTGACAGGAGCGGTTTCCCACTTCTATCGGGGTGGCAGTTGTGCTAACCCGAGACATGCATAACTTGATTGCATGTATCTCAAAGGTTTACTGTAATTTTTCTTTAGTCCACTAAAACTTACTGCAGTTGACATCCGGAGGGAGGCACACTTTAGTTGTTCTAACTCCACTTCCATATGCTATGGACTTTTTATATTTGGCATATAGAATGCTTATTTGCGCCTCTGAAGTGTGAACAGAGAACAGACCCCATGTTATTTATGTTAAAGAGAAAATGCCAGCCTCTACAGTTATAGAAAAAATTGTAAATCTCAAATGGGCTCACTGAAGAAATGCTTTAATAGACGACAAACAGGAAGACTGGTGTTTTTCAAAAAATCCAGAATGATTAAAAACTATTAAGGCACACTTAAAATTAATATGAAAGTTCCTCTAATCAGTACAAAAGCATCTTAGCACATAACATCCTCCTTTGTGAGACTGCAGACAAGGCATGCTGCAGGAATGAAAATCAATAGTGCTAGAACTAATTTATGCCCTCTGCAAGCAGTGATGGAAACAGGCTTTAACATCTGCTTTAGATTGCGTTGTTGTAAGGAAAGTGATACATTTTGGATTTGATACCTTGGATCATTCTCTGACTAGTGAACCTTGTAATAGTCAACAAATTCATTCTTGAACTTCATGGCATGATGTGATTATTGTGGAACAAGAAGATAATAAGGAGGTCAGTATCATTATCCCCATTTTGCAGATGAGGAAGCTGAATTACAAATACGCACATGACTTGCCCATATTCACTCAGCAGGCCACCTTAGCGCTAGCAATAGAAGACAGGATTCCCAAGTCTCAGCCCAGTGCTGTATCCAGTAGGTTAAACTGTCTCCCGTAGGCTGAAGGCCAAGGTCAAATTGTGTGTTCTATATCTAATGTATTGGGGTAACTCTGATCTCAGACCTGCACTCTCTCCCTCCAGTTGCTTTTAAAGACAGCCCATTGGGCATACCTATTCAGTTCTGAACAGATGGCAGTATTTTCAGTCTGTGGAGGTGTCATGCTCACACTAAAGTGGCCACTACAACTATCTGTGACCTTCTGTTTGCTGATGACTGTGCATTGTTGGCTTATTCAGTGAAGGATGCACAGGAGCTTTTTGATCACTTTGTTACTTCTGCTCACTGCATTAGACTCACTGTGTTATGCCTCAGCAGGTTTGGAAATAGCCCAGCACTTCAGTGATCACTGCTACTAGTACAGTCCTTAAGGCTGTTGACAAGTCTTTCTATATCAGAAGCGTACTGTCATCAAGCAGACACATGAATCATAATCTATCTGCTCAAGTAGTGAAAGCCATCATTGCCTTTGGAAAATTTACCAAACACCTATGGCATAACCATGGTATTAAACTCCATACCAAGGTAGCAGTTTATCAGGCAGGTGCCTGAATATCCTGCTGTATGGCTTGGAGTCATGGCCAATATATCCCACTGTGTTTTGAAATTCGATCAATTCCATATGCACTGTCTGAGGAAGATTGCCCACATGAATTGGTGGTCCAGAATTCCAAACGTGGAGTTTCTTAAGCTGTGTGCAGTCATGGGAACGGAAGCCATGCTTATGAACAAACAGTTTCACTGGATTGGTCATGTTATGAGGATGAATGATGCACAGATACCAAAGATGCTCTTCTATGGCCAGCTTGCTTATGGAAAGCACTCTATCAGTCGACAAATACTAAAAGGGCATCTTAAGGGCCAACATGAATTCATGTGGCATATCTCCCAGTGATCTGGAAACTCTCTGATTCAGGACAGATTGTTCTGGCGTCAAACCATTGTACATGCTTAGTTGCTTTGAGAGTCAGTGTATCCAGGAACTACAGGAGAAGTGTAGGATCTGAAAAAAATGTATAACAGCCACAGTTGGTGTTTTTTTTATGTGACATCTGTAATTGGCTCTGCCGATCAAGGATTGGTTTAGTCACTCACCAACAGTGTCATAGAAGATGAGATCCGTCATCGATGGCTCAGTCCAGGAAAGATCTAATGTACTGATGGGGCTAGTCAGATACTTTTGGGTATGTTAGAACTTTTAGCAAATACAAATAATGGTGAAATAGACTGTTTTCCAACATATTGGATAATGAAATATATGAAGAGCTTCCATACTAGCTATTCTGTTGCATCATTTTGGTTTTGTTGTTTCAATGTATTGTCCTCCTCTGCCAAATGCAGCTGATTACAGTAGTATTAAACACAATATGCTAGTAAACCATTAATTACAGATTCCTTAGATGTTGCTCAAAACTAACAAACAAAACTTTTCCAATTAATTATCTCTTCTCGTAATTTAATCAACCAGGACTTTTTAATGGTGTTATTCTTTCATGTGCAATAATGAAAGTCTGGCAATAGATGTGTGTTTATATTCTAACCTTTTTGGCAATATTTTCTTATTTGAGGAGCTGCATAAAATTCCCTTCCTCTCTCTCATGGAGACAAGGATGAAGACACAGTAATGTGGGCAGTCTCTTACAAAACCCATTTGTAAGCTATAATTTGTACAAACATTGCATGCATTGTGTTTTCAGTCCAGAAAGGGCTGGTGGAAGGAATTTCCTCTAGGGAAGAAAAGAAATTGTAAAGCACCTTTGTTTTAATTAAACAATAAGAAACACACTATGAAGACACCATTTATGTTGCAAATATATGTGAAATAATCACAGTACTTAAAATGCAATAGCCATAATATGGGATCCAGTTTACTACTAAAGATTCATTGTAGTGCCTTACTGCTGCGTCATGTCTGCCTGTCTAGGCAGTTACATACCATATATATGCTAAATGTCTGAAAATTTAATTAAATATTATTAGCAGCAGGAATTCTGAGGTGATGCCAAATTAATTCCATTTTTGTTGCTAAAGCATTTCTTGTATTACAGAGTAAGACTGACAGTATTGTAGGGCATGGATTTTACCAGCTTCGTGCATTGAAGTGGAATTGTGCAAACTTACCCTTACTTGGGAGCCACAATTTCTTTGGTTTCTCTGGTTGTGCACACAAGCCTGAGAGTGACATTTTTTTACTGGCCTTAGCCATAAATCTTACGAGATTGAGCCCTGTAAATCTGCACAGTAGTTCAAAGAAATCACTGCTATATTCAGGCAAATGCGTTCTCTCTTGTTCCACCAATATTGAAGTTAGTGTTGGTGGAAAATGTGGGATTGACAATCTGACCTCAGCAACTTTTCCCCCATCAGGCCTCAAGACTGCTCCTTAATTGCTGGGAGCAATAGAAAGAACAGCAGAAACAATCCTTGTTTCTGAGAGACACAGGTACGCAAGTGTGAAGCTGCTTTTTCAAAGCAAATTGCTAGTGTCCATTATTCCTGCTGATGCTGCCAGTCTGTTTATGAGTGTTTGAAGCACTTGTTTATACTATTTCACAGCACGTAAGGCTGTAAGTTGTCTGGGACGCAGAGTTGTTTCCTTGCAGATCAAGAAGTTGGTATAGAGTTATCTGCATGTCCCAACCCTGTGTTTGTGCCTTTAATAACAGGACAGAGAGGCACTTGCCTCTCCCGTTCACAGAGATCGTAACTCAGCAGTGTCCCCATATTCAGTGTGATAGTTGGACCAAGATACATGTTGCCAATGGATTTTTCCTGAAGTGTTTTTGTATGTTTTCTTGAAACATCAGCAGTTTGGGGCCGGAGAATGCTGCAATAGCCTCCTCTGATATACAGCACCCTGTCCTAGGACATTGCTCCAGGATATCCTTTGAGCAGGTGTAATAAAGCCTAAGACAAACCACCCACAACTCTCTCCATCAGTATCTGCATTTCTGGTATTGTGCGATACTTGGATATGACCCAGTTTTAAGCTGTCCTCTCAAAATGCCTTTTTGACTTTTTTATGAGGTTTCAAGAGCAGTGAAGAAACAGTTTTGCATTTGGCAGGAACTGTGTACAACAGTCACTGGGCCCTATATCATAATGTGACAGCTGTCTTTTGAAAATTCCTAAGACTGCAAGTGTTCAGAGAGCCCACGAGCTCTGGTCGCTAAGAGTACATTCCAAACTTCTGTACCACCAAACCTCAGCTTTGAGAATTCCCTGAAGTTTAAGTGTTTCCATGTGATTTATAGTACAACAGTGCTGTGAGACCCCCAGAAGAGGTTGGGACCCAGTTGTGCTATACTGAAGAGACACACACACACAAATAGCCTTTATCTGCTTTACTTTCAGGACAGGGTGTAGTGAAGGGGGAAACTGAGGGTAGAGAGCAGTGAAGTGACTTGCTCAAGGTCACACAGAAAATCAGTGGCTATGCCAGGAAAAGAACCCATGTTTCCTGACTGCTAACGCAATACTATATTCACAAGGATACAGCATCTTTTTCCACAGCTTGAGTGCTTCAGTTCCATACTACATGCCCCGTTGAAAACTGCCTTATGTGCGATTTACTCAGGAATCCAGTGGCAGACCTGGCAAGTGTAACTCAGACCTTCCCATTCATGTGGTTAAATCCATGCCTCTTCCCACTAGCAAAAGAGCTTTGTAAAATGAGAGACCAGAAAATGCACGCGCATAGATAAAAATATAAATGCATAAGGGTTAGAGATGGATAAAGCCTACTAGATAACTGATCCACAAATAGGGTTTGAACCAAACCAAACTGAACCTCACTGATCAAATTTAACTGTTCAGAATAGGCTCAGATAATGCAAATGAGTAAAGGTGTAATTTTTCATTTCCATGCATCATCTCCACTTCTTGGATGTAAGCAGGATCAAAAATAGAAGGGCCTAAATCTACTGCTATGATATGTTCACCCCACTCAGGTGCATAAAGTGATGGGAATATTCTGCACAGATTCAAATGATACCTGAGGTCATTCACATGTATAGGTGACAAATGGTGTGTGTGTGCGGGGGGCGGGGGATACAGTTATAGAAAGAAGACCTTAATTCCACTGCATAACTTCAAAATTTAATTTATTCAAAGGTTTGTAGTTAAGGCCAGAGAGGAAAAATCCTAATAAAATGCTATTTTTATGCTTCTGTGGGTTCTAATATGTGTTCCTGTAAAACCCCACCCCCAGTGGAATTGCTGTGTGATTTGTTTTGACTTATATACATTATAGTAGTGATACAGTCTTTTTAATATACATTTCCCCACTCTTCATTTCTGTTACAGAGTACAATGACTGCTTTATCTATGGAAACTTGGTCAGACAATGCAAATAATATGTGGAATGTGAAATATAATGAAAATATAATTTAGTTATGCTTGGCACCAGTGAGTTAAAGAATATCATGCAGTTTCAGCAAGAGATTTTCTTTCTTTCTCTTTTTTTGATGGAACGTGATATGGTTGTAAAAGAAGGCAAAGTAGGACTAGTCTAAAATACACTAGAGTGGCTACAGCATTTTAATTACAGATATGAAAATAGTGCATTCTTAAATTAATTTTATATGTGTTTTTAAGAAGTCCATGTCTTTATGTCTGTTTAATGAAGCAGAAGTTTTACAGGCATGGGTTATTTTCTATAAAATGTATTAATTGCCAAATAATAGCCTTAGTTATTATAAGCAACAATAAGCAACATATGCTTTTTTACTTTTTCTTCACTGTTTGGGCCACTGAAACTTCACAAGGTGAATATAGTCATCCTCTCCAAGGGAGATCTCATTAGCCAGAGTCCGGATGTTTGTTACTTCAAACCAGCATTATCTTAACATTTTCAGTAACCTCAAATAGAGCTTCAGTGGGTGAATCTTTTCTGCTTTGCAACTTGTGCAGAAATTTATGCTTGATAAACTCCTATTTCAATATGTAGATTAATTTCATATGTAAACAAATATTTATGCTCTGAACTTTGATCTCCAATTAAGTTTGTGCAGGCACAAAGTGGGTTGTGCGCACGAGCGTAGGCTCAAGCAAGCTCAAATGGGTTAGAAGTTTTGCACGTTAATTGGAGGCTTCGGAAGATTTGGCCTTACAAGAATAGCAAAAGTCTAAACTTAGGCTATTAGTACATTGAGTTTGGACATATGTATATATTCAAACTTGGTGTCATTGCAGTTTAGGTCCTACATCTTATGGTTTGTCATCAGCATACTTTGTTAACCTGTTAAACGTTTCATTTTTTTGCATTTCCATATTTTCTGTGCTTGTCTTCTCATCCACATTGTATGATCACTTAATTCTTTAGAGAAGGAGAAGGGAGATGAGAAAAGCAAACTAAAGAACTCTAAAGATGCCTCATGGTTACTTGGTGTAATTAAGGGCTTTTCTACATGGTGAGTTAGTTATGCATCGAGCTGGTTCATTCAAGATTTAGACCGTGGCATGCTAACATACTAATTCACCATGCAGGAAAGCTTTGAGCAGTTCACATTTCTTCAGTGGTAGATTGATCTGGTTCTGTCACTGAGGACTACATTCGTACCAATTTGAAGTTTCTCACGTCTTCTGTTTTTGAGTGGTTTGTGAACAAAATTAGAACTAGCAGCATGTGACCTCCAGGAGAAGAAAGACAATTCAGAGGTAAGTAACTTCTTTCAGGCACTATGGGGGAAAGTGCTTTGGCAGAGACCTCTGAGGGAAGGAAACAGGATACCTCATCAACCAGAAGGCATAGGATGCATAGTCCTATGGATGGTGATTCCATGACGACAGCCCCCACAAGAGAAGATGGCAATGGTGATCAGGGACTCCCTCCTAAGAGGGATGGAGTCATCCATTTGACATCCAGACTGCAAATCTTGAGGAGTGACCTAGAATTCAGGATATGTTGGGGAGTCTTCTGTGACTGATCAAACCTTCAGATCTCCACCCCTTCTGACTTCTCCATGTAGGAACTAATGACACTGCCAAGAATGACCCTGAGCAGGTCACTGAAGATTATGTAATACTGGGAAGAAGGATCCAGGAGTTAGAGGTGCAAGTGATATTCTTGTCCAACCTCCTTATTGAAGAAAAAGGTCCAGGTAGAGATCGTCAGATTTTGGAAGTAGATGTGTGATTGTGCAGGTGGTGTTGGAAAGAGGGCTTTGGTGTCTTCAATCATAGGATGCTGTTCTGGGAACAAGGATTGCTAGAAAGAGAGGGATCCACTTAACGAAGAGTGGGAAGAGCATCTTCATGGGCAGGCGTGCAAACCTAGTGAGGAGGGCTTTAAACTAGGTTTGTTAGGGGACAAAAGCTAAGCCCTGAGGGAAGTGGGGAAGTGGTATACCAGGAAGAAACACAAGGAGAAATGTGCAACAGAGAAGGACCCCTGATTTGTATGGAGAATATAGGACAATCAACTAGTTATCTAAGGTGTATGTACATGAACACAAGACACCTGGGAAACAAGCAAGAATTAGAAGTCCTGGAACAGTCAAAGAACTGTGATGTCATTGGAATAACAGAGACTTTGTGGGATGACTCACATGATTAGAGTGTTGTCATGGAAGGATATAAACGGTTCAGGAAGGAGAGGCAGTGGAGAAAAGTGGGAGGAGATGTGCTACGCGTAAGAGAGCAGTATGATTGCTTAGAGCTCCCGTATATACAGGGGAAAAAAGCCTGTTGAAAGTCTTTGGATGAAACAGTGGCAGGAACAAGAGAGGTGATGTTATGACTGGTGTCTGCTATAGACCATCAGATTAGGTGGACGAGGTAGACAAGGCTTTCTCCAGACATTTAAGAGAAGTTTCCAGATTACAGGTCCTGGTTCTCATGGGGGACTTTAATCACCCTGACATCTGTTGGGAGACCAATACAGCAGTACACAGACGATCCAGAAAGTTTGTGGAGAATGCTGGAGATAACATCTTGGTACAAATGCTGAAGGAACCAGCAAGGGGTCGTGCACAGATTAACCTGTTGTTCACAAACAGGGAAGAATATGTAGGGGAAGTAGATGTGGGTAGCAACCTGGTAAGAAGTGATCATGAGAAGGCCGATTTCAGGGTCCTGATGAAAGAAAGAAAGGAAAACAGCATAATATACACCCTAGACTTCAGAAAAGCAGACATTAACTCCTTCAGAGAACTGATGGGCAGGAGTCCCTAGGATGCTAACATGAAGGGCAAAGGAGTCCAGGACAGTTGGCAGTATTTTGAAGAGGCCTTATTGAAGGCACATGAACAAACCATGCCAATGCGTGGTAAGAAAAGCAAATAGGGTGGGCAACCAGCTTGGATTATCAGTGAAATCCTTGTTGGGCTTAAACACAAAAAGGGAGGTTACAAGAAGTGGAAACCTGAACAGATAATTAGGAAGGCGTATAGATAAATTGCTCAAGAATGCCAGGATGTAATCAGGAAGGAAAAGCACATTTGGAATTGCAGATAGCAAGGGATGTGAAGGCTAACAAGAAAGGTTTCTATAGGCATGTTAACAATAAGAGGGTGATCAGGGAGAGTGTGGGATGCTTACTGGAGGAGGGAGGTAACCTAGTGACTGGTGATGTGGGAAAAACATAAATACTAAGTACTTTTTTGCCTTTGTCTTCACAGACAAGGTGAGCTCCCAGACTAGTGCACTAGGCAATACAAAATGGGAAGGAGGTGGACAGGCCTCCATGGAGAAAGAAAAGGTTAAGTAGTATTTAGGAAAGCTGGGCATACACAAATATGATAGGTGGCCAACATACCATGGAACTCAATTTAATGCTCCTGAGGATGCTGAGGGAGTTGTTAGATGTAATTGAAGAGACTTTGTCTGTTATCTTTGAAAAGTCTGAAGACCAAGGGAGGTCCTGGATGACTGGGAAAAGGCAAATGTATTACCCATCTTTAACAAAGGGAAGAAGAATCCAGGGAATTACAGACCGGTCATTCTTACCTCAGTCCCTGGAAAAATCATGGAGGGAATCCTCAAGAAATTCACATTGAAGCACTTGGAAGAGAGGAGAGTGATCAGGAATAGTCAACATGGGGTCACCAAAGGAAGTCATGCCTGACCAATCTGATTGCCTTCTGTGAGGCAATAACTGACTCTGTGGACATGAGAAAGTCAGTGCATTTGATATACCTTGACTTTCAGAAAGCTTTTGATACAGTTTCACACATAACTCTTTCCAGCAAGTTAAGGAAGTATGAATTAGGTAAATGGACTGTAGAGTGGATAGAAAGCCTCCTCAGTTGTTGGGCTCACTGGATTGTGATCAATGGCTCAGTGTCGAGTTGGTGGTCAGTTTGGATTTTGGGAAGAACTATTTCACTAGGAGGGTGGTGAAGCACTGGAATGTGTTCCCTAGAGAGGTGGTGGACTCTTCATCCCTAGTTTTTAAGTCCTGGGTTGACAAAGGCCTGGATGGGATGATTTAGTTGGGATTGGTCCTGCTTTCAGCAGGGGGTTGGACTTGATGACCTCCAGACCTTATGATTCTGCAACAGTTTTACTCAAAATGAGACCAGACATAGAATCATAGGACTGGAAGGGATCTTGAGAGGTGATCTAGTCAAGTCCCTGAGTGCAAGGCAGGACAAAGTATTTAGACCATCCCTGACAAATGTTTGCCTGACCTGCTTGTAAACTCCAGTGATGGAGCTGCCACAACCTTCTGGAGCAATTTATTCCACTGCTTAATGCAGAAAGATTTAGACTAAAAGTCATCTTTTTCAGACAGTTACTAGCAAAGAAGGAAGGATGTTAGCATGCAAACAGCTCTTTAGTCAAGTGTTAAAATTAACTACTAAAATATTGAGACTTCTAAATATCAGTTTTAATAACATGTAGAATTATTTAGCATCTTAAGGGCCTGATCCACAGCCTTCAGAGATCAGTGGAAAGAATACCATTGATTTGATTGGGCTTTGAATAAGCCCTAAGGGGGTAAACTAGCATCTTGATTTTTGATGCGTGCTGTTGATGTTTAGTATTCCTTCATTCTCAATCTTCCAGTTGATATCCACATCATTGAAGGTCACTCACTGCCACTTGCATTTACTTCAAATGATTGATAGGGAGCTGAGAAGCACTTTGACAATTAAGCAGTTTTCACTGCCAGAGTTTGTGGTTTGCACCAAGCTCTGGATGATTCTTTCCTCTCTTTAGATGGACAAACTTCTCTTTGTAACATGCAGTAAATTGAGTGCTTTGCCCAGGCCTTTGGTTTAATATATCCACAAGAGTGCTTAGAGCTCTTCCCCTGTATGTATTCACCTTTTGAAATTAGTTTTTAATTGTTTGTTGCTGCAAGCCTAAAGTCTACAAATAGAATATAATGTAATTATAGCGCCTGGTCTTTCATCTGTGCTGATGGTGTAGACTGTTTTATTACTGAACTTGTGGTCTTGTTTGGGGAAGATGGTTATCAGCAGTAACTTGACACCAGGGTCAATAAGTGAACAGCTCCACTGAATATGGGTCTCAGATCTGTTTTCTTCCAATCAAGAATGCTCTTGAAAGCATTCTTTACTAACATTGTATTCATTGTAAATCACAAGCCTGATGTTTCAAAGTTTAAAAATGTGCAAGTAGGGAAGTGCAAAAGTCACCAGCCAGGATTTTTCTCCTCACTATTAGCACAGTTCATCTGTTTGTGCTGGGAAGCCCAGCCTTTTCAACCTGAAGGTATTATTTCAGAAAGATCCAGGTTCTGTCCTCTGGGTGCTCAGTCCTACTCTATTCATTTTGTTTATTCTGGCACCAAGTGTCCTCAGGTTCCTTACTTCAGATTTCCTGGTGCGGTCTCCCTAAATTCCCCAAACTGACCGTGGCTCAACTGGTTGTTGGGTCTTTGCTTCTTCTCTTTTTCCCTCCATTCTGGACTGTCTTGAGTGGCAGCATGGTCAGGGTGACCAGCTATTCCTTATTGGGTGGGATGGTCCCAAGTTTGGGACACCAGAAAGGCGTCTTAAATTTTTTTTTAACAGGGACAAATTGTCCCATATTGGGCTGTCCCCCACTCAGCCTCGGGGAAGCGTAGGCTGCTGTTCCTGCTTCCCTAGGGCTCCCAGAGAGCACCAGTGGCAGCTGCTTTCCAAGGCTCCCGGGGAGCGCCAGCAGGTGCCACCTCCTTCCCAGCTCCCCAGAGCTTGGAGGAGCTGCTCTCCCCCTTATATCTCCCTGTCCTGTATTTGGGACAGGGAGATATGGTAGCCCTAAGCATGGGGGGAAGAGAGTGGTGCTTTTTGAGGCATTTTCCTAGGCTGGGCAGTCACCTAGTCTGCTCTCCCTGGGGATTATGCAGAGCAATCACAACTAGTGTCTTTCCTCCAGAAGGTGGATGGGGGAAACTGATGAGATAAGCAGCTGCAGTAGGGCAGGGATACCAGAGACTTTGAGCACAGTGAATTCATTCCACTGCTGCCCTTTGTAGGTTGCAGGGAGCTAGTGAGAGACCGCTGGAAAGAAAGGCCCAGCTTTTTGAAGTTATCTGTATATTAATGCACTCAGCTGTATGACGCCTAATTGATTTAGGGGCCTAAATATTAGCTGTTGTTAGCTGGTAGCATAGAGGCCTCTAAGAGCTGAAATCCAGTGTTTTTGGTGCCAGTATTTGCTGGTACTGAGTACTGGCATGTCAGCAGCCCCAGTCATTGGACTGGCTGGGATGCAGGCAGGGAGCTTTAGGCTCCTAAACCAGTTAGGCTTTGCAATATCAGGTGAGGCAACACCTAAATACTTTTAAAATCTTGGTTTTAACGAGCCATCTCCTCCATGTAGTGGCAGGGCATATCCAAAATCTGCAGGTTATCAGTGAGGTTCAAGGGTCGCATTTTCAGTTTATCATCAAATCTACATTTTTCATAGAATCATAGGGTTAGAAGAGACCTCAGGAGGTCATCAAGTCTAACTGCCTGCTGCAAGCAGGACCAAGACCTCTAGGGAAGGAGGTTCTACAACCTCCCTGGGTTTTCTTCTTGACACTTGAGCAAGTCTCCCTTGAGCACTACCAGTTGGAAATCACTGATTTATGAAATCACATTACTGACATCTTGATCACTGTTTCATTAGTTAGCAAACCAGAAGCCAACCAAGCACATCAATACTTTTTGGAAAAATTTGGAAAATACAGTTGGTAAACATCAGGAATTAAGATAATTGTACTTCAGCACAGAATTCCAAATCCATATCAGTGTTAGTGTTTGTTAAATTTAGAAAGTTAATTATGAAGACAGAAACAATTATTCTTAACAATTGCAATCTCTGGTTAGTACTTTATTTGGAACACAAACATTCAAATAACTAACATTGGACGTAAGGGTTGGAGGTAAGTATTTTTCAAATGTTTGCGTATTTCTACTCTTGGGATGTGCACCAACAAGGCTGTTGAATGATACAGTGTTCTGTTGGAAATACCCAGTCATTCACTCACCTCTTTCCACACTCCTCTTTCTCAGACTCTGAACACATTCTGAGAGCAGGTTTATGAAAGGGTATGGGATGGAAGTTACCATTTCAGGGGCCTTCCAACCAGTCACACAGATAGATGTAAGACTCCATGATGTCCACTTCATTGTTTTATGAATGACATCAGAGGAATTTTAATATTACTGTTAGTTTTTGCTCTTATAGAGCAGCTGAAGTGTAGGAAGCATGGAATTAAGAGAGATGCATCATGTTAATCAATTTTCCCAGACTGAGGTGCTCATGCTCACTACCTAAAGTGCTTAGTGCATTCTCCTTCTAGTTCTTTGATCTGTAGTCATTTCACACCATCAGCCAAGAAAGAAGCGGCAGAACAGACTCTTTCTACATTTAAGCCTGATCAAGAAGAACGTGTGGATCCAAGGATTCTGAGTCCCTGGAAGATAAACACAAGAAGCCTGGATTAGCCCTGAGCCCTTTCTGGTACCAGGAAGATGTTACAAAATGAAACAACTGCCTTGGTATCCAGTCCTAAAGATAGTGAGCACTTGTCAACAATGTCATCTAACCCAGTACCAAAGAAGATGCTGGTTGTTCATCTTCCATGCCTTGCAGTCAGTGCCTGGAACATCCACAGAATGAGGGCTTTGGTTCCAAGGAAGAAAAGAGCCAGAACTGAATGCTTGCTTAGGGATTTATTGTGTTCTTTGGGTTGTTTGCTGCAGATTAGGGTTGCATGGAGTGGAGAGGATGGACAGATGGATTTTGGACACTATGAGGAACAGTTAAACCATCTAGTCTGACACTCTTCAAACCAATTTTCCGTCCCTTTCATATGTTTGTGATAAGAAGAGAAATCAATTTGCTGTTACTGGAAGGAACAATAGAAGATGTTTCCATCAGTCTCAGAAATTGAGGGTTCTATTCCCATTATTTCCTAATTCCAAAGAAAGATGGACGACTTGTCCAGTTTTGGAACTAAGGACACTAAATAGGTACATTCTCAGGATTTGATTCAAAATGTTGACACTAGATTCCATTTTTACTACTTTGTTCTATCTAGAGTGATTTAATGCTCTTAATCTCAAATAGGTTTACTTTGATATTTCAATTAGACTGGCTCACCTTTGCTTTGGTTCACTTCACCGTAGGGAAAGACCATTTCCAGTACGGGGAACTCCCCTTTTGCCTTTCCATGGCATTCTGTATCTTCACAAAAATCCTATTCTTGGGAGCCATTCTTTATTCTGTAAGAACAATGTCTTACCTTCCAGAGTAAAAGCTCCAGAAGATAAAGGCTTGTCTACACTTGCCCCCCAGCTTCAAAAGGGGCATGTTAATTAGGGCGATGGGAAATTACTAATGAAGTGCTGCTGTGAATATGCAGCACTTCATTAGGCTCATTCTCCCCCATGGCAACTTTGAAGTGTCAAACTTCAGAGTGCCGGCATACATGTAGCCACAGGCGCTACTTTAAAGTGCATTTACGACTCAAAATTTTGGGGATTAAAGGCACTTTGAAGTCACACGGGCACTTTGAAGTGCCTGCGGCTACATGCATACTGTCACTTAGAAGTCTGACACTTTGAAGTTGCTGTGGGGGAGAATTAGCCTAATGAAGTGCTGCATGTTCACTGCAGCACTTTATTAGTAGTCTCATATCACCCTGATTAACATGACCCCTTCCTAGTTGGGAGCAAGTGTAGATCCAGGCAAAATGTATCGTTCAGTCTAAGTACTTATGTCACATCTTATGCAATGCTAATAATGAGTTCACTGCAACACTTGTTGTCAAACAACTTCACTGGTAGTGGACAATATGGATTGACACTTGACATTTTAAGATAAATCCAAAGATCCCTCTGGTGAGGGATGGATCAAGGAATTCTTCTGAGATGTTATGTTCAGCCTTCTCTCCCTACCTATGGTCATCACAACAGATGCTTCAAAAATAAGCACAGTCCAATAGGTCTGTAACAAGGGGTCTCTGGAATCAACTAAGTGGTCTTCATATCAACATGCAGAAGTTCAAGGCAACTTGGTTTGCAGTTGATTGGCGTTTTGTCCCAAGATACAAGAGTTAATGGTTCAAGTGACCACAGATAACATGAAAGCAAAGTACTATGTAAACAAACAGGAAAGAGCCTGGTCATTACAGCTCTAAAAGGTAGCAAGGAAACTTTGGGATTCATATACGCTTCATAAGGTATACCCAGTATTGCCAAATCCCTCAACCAATTAGCAGGCTGACTGATTAGGGAATCTGCCAGGCTGCACAAATGGTTTTTGAAAGACAGTGATCCAAGAGATCTTTGCTCTCTGGGACACTGTAGCCAACCAGGCTCGGGTTCCCCAGAAATGAGGCTGCACCCAGAAGATGAGTGCTATATTTGGTTTATTGAAAGCGCGTGACACCCATGGCGGGAGCCCCGGAGACGCCACAGTCACCCGTGGGGGAAGACCCGATGCGCAGAGCTTCGCTCGGGGAGAGGCTCTGTAACAGGCCTCCTAACACTAGCTGATAAAGCTGAACTCATTAACATAAGGTTGCCTAAAATTGCCTATGCATTTCTTATCACTATGTCTAGTGGCCTACTGCCAGCATAGCCTTGGAGTCTTGGCACGCAAGCCTTGTTTCGCAGGTGTTGTAGGGCAGGATGAGTAGTTTTGCAGCGTGTAGCCTTGAAGTATTGGCAGCATGCTTCTGTATAGGATTCCTCTAAGGGGTTCACGGAGGGGTCGGACTGCTCTCATGAGACCGTCACAAACTCTTCTTGCACCCTACACTCCTCCCTGCGACCCCTTTGTGAATGCCGAGGCTAGTAGGAATCGAGTGAGGTGGCTGAGGCCCCTCTGGCAAGACGCCTGGCCACACAGTGTGCACCTGTAGAACAGACTTGACAACAGCATATGAGAGCAGTGAAAGCAAAGTTACACAAAAGGCAGATGCATTGATGGCAGTCTGTGCCAACGTTACCCATACATTGGAGTGGTCACTGATACGTGGGCCCCACTCTGAGGCCGTTGCTACAGCAGTCCAGAGGTACCAGCGCCACAGCCAGGCCATGGTTACAGGGTCCGTAGCATCAGTCTGCAGGAGGAAACAGATTGAGGATAGTACTCACCTTCAGGAAGGACCGCGGCCATGCCCGAGCCTTCTGCTAAGATTGTAACTGCTTGTATAGCCCCCGAGGGTGCACCATGGCACCAGGTGCTAATCAGAGGTGCACTGGTTGCTGGTGCGGGGGTGCACTCTATGTGTGCCGTTGTGGGCGCCACAGGTACCAGCTCGACTAGGGGTTGCCCCATTTTCCAGACAACTGGCTGGTCGGTGTGGTTGTAACACCATAGTTCAGCCAGTGGCGGGCCAGGAACTGACCAGTAAGTTGGGACCCAACTCAACCCAGGTACTCGGATATTAACAGCAAAGAGGATCTCGGGGGTACACTCAAGTATGTCCGTTCCCACCCAGGGTTCGGCAGTGGTCAGGGGTGCTACAGTTTCTGGAGTCCCAGCAAGGAGCACCACCTGGTGTCCTTCCACTTGCACCTGGCCCGGGAGTGAAGCCTGCCTGACACGGACTACAACTCCTTGCTCAGGGGCAAGGTGCAGGCGCTTATAGGGTGTAGTGGGTCCAACTGCCCGGTTGTTAAGAAGGAAAACAGCACGATGCACCACCTCCCCCCACCCTTTCAGGGTGTTTGTGGGTGTTAGTTTGTGGATTTGCTCCTTCAGGAATCCGTTCATCTGCTCAATTAGCCCACTCGCGGTGGGGGTATAGGGTATGTGGAATGTCCAGGTTACCTGTAGGTCGGCCGCCCAGTCACGGACACGTTGGGCGCTGAAGTGTGTGCCCTGATCACTCTGAATCGCTAGTGGGACACCATACCGTTCACTGAGCTGAGTGAGTGCTGTGATCATAGCAGCAGTGTCCGCATGCTTGCAGGGATGTACAAACAGCGGGCCAGTATAGGTGTCCATGGCGGTGAGTGCATAGAGCCATGAGTATGATGGAGGTAGTGGTCTGATGTAATCGATTTGCCACTCACTACAGGGCAGGTGCCCATGGCGTACACTTCCTGTGGCTAGCGCTAGGGCTACTGGGGTTAGCTTGGTGCAGATGGTGCATTTCACTCGGACTGCCTGATACTCTACCTGGGGGAGGTTCTCACCCTTGGTTAAGCTGTACTGGCGGGCTGCGTGAGCACCTCGGTGCCCTGACTCCACATGTAGGGCCATGGCGCGTTCTGTGATCGTGTGTCCTGCCATCTGATCCACGGCTGCATTTAGTTGCGCCTCCCAAGTCGTCTGTTTGGTATGGGCGTCAACATGCCGCACCGCCAGGGGCTGCTGCCAAGCAAAAGCTAAGAGTTGTTGCCATAAGTCGGTGCCCCAGAGGGGGTGATCCCCTATCTTCCACTCCTTGGCATCCCACGTTGTTACCCAGGTGCGCAGACCCTTGTAGACTACCCAGCTGTCAGTATAGATAAAGGTCTCCGCTTGCCCAGCTTCCACCGCCAGTGTCGCTGCCCACAACTCCGCCCATTAGCTCGAGTTACCTGTTCCCCAGGCAAAGGCAATTTCATCCCTGTAGGGGGCGTATGCAACTGCTCACCACTGTCTCTGTCCCGTTGTGGTGTACGTAGCAGACCCGTCGGTTACCCAGATGCTTTCTCTCCTCTCCTCAGGCACGGTATCCAATGGTGGTGCCTCCACCACTGGCAAGGGGGCTACTGGTGGGTCGACGGCGGGTAGCTTATCCGCTAGCTGGGGATCATGCTGAAAAGTAATGGTTCCCAGGAGAAGGGCGTGTGAAACAGTAAGTGTGGGGGCTCCCAAGCGCATGCGCTGCTGTAAGTAGTGTTTCCACTTGAATTGGGTAGCTGCTTGGGCCACGCCCGTATGTGCACGCTCAGAGGTATCCGTGACCCACCCCATTAAGGGGATCGGGGTCCATACAGTAACAGGGGCAGCACCCGTGACCCGCTCAGTGTCCTGCAAAGCCCACACCACTGCTAGGATCTGGTTTTCCAGGGGGGTGTACCCACCTTCGGCTCCGCGGAGGGTTCGTGACCAGAAGCCGATAGGTTCTTTCCGCTGGGTTCCTACCTGCTGCCACAGACCCCAGGATGGCACATCGCCGATGGTTGTTACCTCCAGTTCAAACGGTTGGCCCTGCAGCGGTGCAGTGAGACGGGCATGTGTCACCACCGCCTCTTTGTGGAGATCAAAGGCTCGTTGGTGCTTCTGTGTCCAGTCCCACTGGGTGGCTTTGCGCACAAGCTCCTGTAAAGGACGCATAAGAAAAGCAAGGTGCAGAATAAAAGCACGCCAGAAACCGAGAAGGCCCAGAAAGGTTTGCAACTGCTGTTTAGATGAGGGTGTGGGGAACGCCTGGATGGTATGCCGCACTTTCGGCGGAATGCATTTGTCTGTACCCATCCACAGTACACCCAAATAGACCACACTGGTGGCTGGCCCCTGCACTTTCTTGAGGTTAATAGCCCACCCTCGTTCCTGCAAACCTGTTACAACGGTGTCTAGGGCAGCTTGAACAGTCGGTTCATCTGGTCCCGAGATCATAATGTCGTCGATGTAGTGGTAGCAGGCCGTCCGGTCGGGGAGGTCCAGACACTCCAGATCGGCCTGCGCTAGCGGATGGCAGATCGTCGGGTAGTGCTTAAAGCCCTGTGGTAACACAGTAAATGTGTACTGCTTTGTTAACCACGTGAAGGCAAACTGCTCTTGACTCTCGGGATGAATGTCAATAGAGAAAAACGCATTGGCCAGGTCTATGACGGCATGCCACAGCAAGGCCACCACGGTGATACGCTCCAGGATGGTAACCATGTCCGGAACTACGGCCGTTAGCTCCGGGGTTACCTTATTGAGTTCTCGATAATCCACTGTCATGCGCCACGATCCATCCGGCTTCTTCACTGGCCAGATGGGGCTGTTGAAGGCGCTCAGCATGGGGCGAATAATCTCTGCCTGTAGCAATGCAGCAATAGTATCACTGATCTCATGCTCTCCACCAGGAATACGGTACTGCTTGACTGACACCGGGGTCTGGGGGACCGGCAAGTGCACAGGGTTGCATTTGGGATGTCCCCGCAGTAGGGGCTCCACAGTTCTGATTGCCCGAAGTATCGGGGATGCCCAAAGGCAAACAGCCCATACTGCGTATCCACACACCGGCCACGCAAGACATCCATGCCAATGATGTATTCACCTAAAGGTGCAGCCAGCACAGTCGCCCGAAAGGGAGGGGCTTTCCCCAGCATTAGGTGACCTCCACCGAATAAGCGGTGGTCTCCGCTCCTCCAAGGCCCTGCACAACCACTGCATGACCCACAGTCTGGGTAGAATGCAGAATGGTCACTTCAGCTCCAGTGTCTAACAGAGGTAGCACATGCTCCTCCCCTCCCCGGGGCCACTTGATGGTTAACGGGATGAATGGGCGCCGGTCCCCTGCTACCTGTTGCACTGCCACAGCCTGTACCGCAAGGGACCCGCCTCCCCGTCGCTTCCTAGGGGGAAGGGTCCAATCGACCGGGGCACTGGACTTGGTCCTCCCCCCAGACTTTCTGTGGTGCCTGAGTCTCGCCAGCCCTCTTGGAGGCACCCACATCCTCACCCCGCTGGGTAGGCAGCAGTTGTAACCAACGCTTGTACAAGTCTGGTGTTGGCAAACCATTGATCTCCTCACGGGGCACTCCTGCCTTTAGCAAGTCCGTCCACATGGTTCTCTGGGTCACCCTAGCGTGCCCTTTTTCCTGTCCAGGGGCTCCTGCCCGACCACCTTTTCCTTTTGTGGCACAGACCACTTTCACACCTATGACAGCCTCTAACTGCATCAACGTTCCAACCAACTCACCTACATTCCCTCCCACTGCCATGACCACAGCCATAAGGGAGGCCTTCAGCTTGATAGGGGCAAGGCATAACAGAGTGGCCTTGATGGATTTCTGGACTGCTATATCGTCCGGTCCCATGTTGATGAAAGCCACAGCCCATGCCATGCCCAACTGTCGCAGCGCACTCACCCCTTCTGGGATTGTACTCCAGGGCTTCACCAAGGCTTCCAGTTCCCCCGGGGAGGGGTAGACCTGGTCCACCACCGCAGTCAACCAGCGGTACAGGGACGGCACTTCCACAGCATGTCCCTGTGCATCATTCAGACCTTGCATAGTCTGCAACGCCTGTCTGACCTGTGAATCCTGGGACAACTCGCCCCTCTGGTGGAGTTCCACAAGCAGCAGCAACACAGTGTTGCCAGCGTTGTCCCATACACGCACTAGCCAGGCCAACAGGCCTTCCCCTGGCTCCTGCTTAAAACTCTTCACCAGCTCCTGCAACTCACTTGTCTTAAACATTCACCAGACCTCGGGTCATGGTTGCCCCCCTTCCGACCTCAGCTCCTGAACGGGGCGCGCCTGTCTTGGGATGGTTTGCACAGCCTCCCCGTTCACCTCCTCCTCCCCCTCAGACGAGGAAGAGCTCCAAATGTTCCCATCCCAGGTCTCAGGGTCCCAAGTGGAGAGCGCAAGGACTGCATGCACTTGGGTCGTTGACACCGGTGCTTTCCCTAATTTCACGCACCGCTGATTCGCAACTCTCGCTGCCAACACCTCACAATGATGGGTTAACTCTTGCGTCCTTTCGGACTGCGAGGTAAGCACCTCGTGCGCTATTGCCCGCGCATCCGCCAAATCGTGACATTCCTGCTCCTTCCCCGCCAGCACCTTTTGCAGGCGGAGAAGCTCATCATCCAGGGCCCAGAGGACAGTTAGGAAAAGCCATGCTACCTCTCCCACTGCCCTTCTTTTCGTCCCCGGCTGGTGGCTCAGCCGCAGCCGATGCAACGCCCCTTCTACCTGTACCGGTGTCATGCCTGCCACCTCCTGCAACTCTGGAAAGTCTGCCAGGGCTGCCCAACAGGCCACCATCCGCGCTACCAGCCCCCATCGCTCTGTCGAGGGCCATCCTGGTATGCACTGCAGGGACAGCGCTGGCTTCCCTGCCTCCCCTGCTTTCGACCAAAAAGGGGTCGTACCTGGAGAACCCTGCTCACTGCGCCAATTGTAGCCAACCAGGCTCGGGTTCCCCAGAAATGAGGCTGCACCCAGAAGGTGAGTGCTATATTTGGTTTATTGAAAGCGCGTGACACACATGGCGGGAGCCCCGGAGACACTGCAGTCACCTGTGGGGGAAGACCTGACGCGCCAGAGCTTCGCTCGGGGAAAGGCTCTGTAACAGGCCTCCTAACACTAGCTGATAAAGCTGAATTCATTAACATAAGATTGCCTAAAATTGCCTATGCATTCCTTATCACTATCTCTAGTGGCCTACTGCTGGCGTAGCCTTGGAGTCTTGGCACTCAAGCCTTGTTTCGCAGGTGTTGTAGGGCAGGATGAGTTGTTTTGCAGCGTGTAGCCTTGAAGTATTGGCAGCATGCTTCTGTATAGGATTCCTCTAAGGGGTTCACAGAGGGGTTGGACTGCTCTCATGAGACCGTCACAAACTCTTCTCGCACCCTACAGATACTCTAAAGTTAGAGCTGTTTGCTCCAAATTTCAACCCAAGAGTATATCACCAGAATGGATTTGAGGTATGTTCAGGGTGCTAAAGATGGCACTACTGATCCCAGGTTGCTCATGGCCATGGGGAAGTGGAAGCTGAAGGCAACTCAAACCAAGCCCTCCATTACTCATTTAGACTTACAGAAGCTGATTGATCACCATCATCAACAACCATGGGCTCAGCGCCCATTGGTGTCTGATACCTTTCTCGCTATTTCCTTCCATCTTTCCCTGTCCAGTGCAGAGTGGCTTAGTTTTTGTAGACTAGCTCCATACCAATCTACTGTATCATCTACCCAGTCTCCATGGAGTCTGCCTCTCCCATTCAAACCAGACATTATACCAGGATATTGATTTTTTTCGTTCATTGTTCATTCTGCAGATATGCCCAAATAGCTGTAACTTACATTGTCTAACCCTCTGTAGTAGGTTCTCTTTTGGCTGTATCATCCTGTATAATTCCTCATTGGTGACCTTCTGCATCCATCCTATTCTCAGAATCTTTCTATAACTGCTCCTCTCAAACACCAAAGTTCTTCTCTTTGAATCTTTTGTTATTACCCATTTCTCACCTCCATACAACATGCTGCTGAATCCACATGTTTTCAAGATGCTCAGCTTCATTCCTAAACTAAGCGCTTTGCTTTTCCAGATCTTATCAATTGCCTTCAAACTTGCTCTTGCTTTTGCTATTCTAGTCACTGTTTCCTTCTTGCAGTCTAGATCATACGTTATGTTGCTCCCCAGATACGTGAACTTCTCTATGTTCTATAGTTCAATCTGTTCTACACTGATCTTCCTTCCTATTTCCTTTTCTTCAAATACATTGTTTTTGTTTTATGGATGTTCATAATCAGCCATCACCAATAGCAGCACAGAAGTAAGGATGGCATGACTTTCACCCTTACTTCTGCTCTGCTGCCTGCGGAGCTAGGCCCTTGGCCAACAGCTGCCTTTTTCCACTCAACCAACTCTCAAGGCAGCACCAAAGTAAGGGTGGCAATACCATGTCCCTCCAAAAGAATCTAGCAGCACCAGCTGCAACTCTGATTTGGGTCAAGACCTCCAGTTTGACAAATGCTGTGTCCACGTCCCCCACCCCATGAAATCTGTGTAATATGGGGTAAAATAATACAAAAACAGATTTATTGGGGGATGGGGAATTCAGGGTCCATGACTCATTTTGTTAACCATTTAGTAGGGTCCTAACTATAAGCAAATCAATGATTTGTGGGTTTGCTTTGTTTCCTATTATGGATACCAGTCCTAAACATCAATGTCAGGAGACCCTGAATGTCACATATAAATGATGCAGATAGGCATAATGAGAGCACGCTGGCAGCATCAAGGGTACAAGCGTCCTGCAGCAGCATGCCCTCCTGCCAGCTCTCCAGCACAATGAGCCACCCCACAGTCCCTATGGCCAGCAGCCAGGAGCCACACACTCCCCACGGACACCCCACCAAGCCAGCAGAGGGCTGGCAGAAGCCTCCTGGGGCACAAAGAGTGGGCACCATCATGGTCCCCCCTCCTTGATCTCTGGGGGGATCAGGAGGTCCTGCTGCAGATCATTGACAGGCACTGGAATGCTGCAGCATTCTCCTGGCTGTCAGCACCTGGGGCGAATTATGCCCAGAGTGTGGCTCATGTATGAGGAGACCCCTCAATGCCAGGAACCCCAGGAATCGGACTGAGGGTGGGAGGTAGAGCCCTCAGGGCTGGGGTGTGGGACTGGTGGGGCATCTCTCTCTCTCCCCTTTTGTCCCTACAGTTCTGTCATCCGAGGGCCAGGCAAGCCCTTTCCAAGGGCAGGGGAGCCCTGCAGTGGCAGTGAAGGAGGCCAGGGCAACCCTACCTCCAGTGCCTGAGTGGGCCTGCGCCTGGAGGCCACGTTGCCACCACTGGGAAGAGGAGGCTGCTGCCCACATGGCTATCCAGTGTGAGCAGAACACAGTTCTGCAGAAGTGGCTGGTGCTGGAGCTGGCTGACGTGGCCTGGCAGTGGGAGGCCTGGGGCAAGGTGGCACTGGCCCTCTGAACCCTCACTTGGTCTGTCACAGACTGGCTACCCCAACCTCCTGCTGCCCTCCCTTCTGCCCCCACCCCACAGCCCTTCTATAGTGTTTCCCACTGCCCCTCCCAGCTGCTCCTGTTACTTGCAGTTTGTCTTGTTCACATGGTTCTTATATTTCATTAAAGAGTTTATTTTTTACGACCCAGGTGTCTGTTGTGAATGGTGGGGGAGTGGTTAGAGGTGGATGTGCAATGGGGTTCATGGTGGGGGGTGCTTGGGGGCTCTTTGAAGCCCCTCATTGAAAACCTTGTGGAGGGCCTTCCTGACCTGCACCCCACCCTGGTGGGTCTGGTGACATGGGGCATGGGCCAGCCACTCATAGCCAAGGCTGGCCTCAGCTGCCCACCCCTGCTTACTTTGTATTCAGAGGTTGAGGGTGGGGGCTCAGAGGAGTATGTGAAAAACCTTCATTATATGGCTAGGTAACCTTCATTTCTTCATACACAAAAAAAATAGTCTATGCTCATTTTGTTCAGATCTGAGAGAAATAAATAATTTAGTATTAAAGCATGCAAAGGTAAATATACTGATTTTTATCTGTGTTTATCTATATATATGTGCATTATGTTTTGTATGTATTTGTATATACATTTGAGTCTGTTTCAAATACAACTTACTAGAACACTTTCATAATTTGAGTCTTTTATCCAACATACTAGAATATGTTCAGATTGTTTTCTTTTCACAATTACTTTTAGATCATTTTTCAAATGATTGGAATGAATTGTGTTTAAACCAACACTTTAAAGAGTTTGCTATATCTGAAGTGGTTTTCAATTTGTATTGTTCTAAATGAACCCATTCTCCATTTACAATGAAATGGTAGGAAAAAATGTTTTGAAAACCTGTATTTTGGTCTACAGAATACTTGAGAAGTATTTCAGTAAGTGTTACAAATATGTTTGGAATATTTTGTTTTCATTTTACTTTCCTAAAAAATCTGAACCAAATCTAGATTTATCTCAGTCACTTTCAAAAACATCAATAAAATATCAACATGTTCAAAAGTCTCTTTACCAAACTAATAGTTACAGTTAACCAGACAGAGAATTGAAAAAAAAATAATGCTTCATTCACTCTATAATTTTATTCCATATCACCTTCACTCCTTACTTCAAAATTTTACCAATGCATGTGTACTAATGATGATGATGCTGGGGATGGTTTAAGAAGCTCAATCATTAGATTAGATGTTACCAACATTTGTTTTATCTTCCAAATTCATAAATATCAAAAATTAAATTGCATGAAGTGAAGGATGCACCATTTGAAAACATGTATTCCCTCTGAGCTGTCTTGGCAATAAACATTGGCAAAGGCTCAAAAACAAAGTTTTAGTCCATCAAAAATCAGTTTTGTGGATATGAAATGAGACATCTGGGGGGAGAGAAAGCATTTTAACACAACAACAGTTTCATGCAGGATTTAAAAATAAATACATTAAGCTATATTCTGAGTAAAATTCTTCCAAGAGGTGTGCCTTTTCTCTCCATTGGTAAGGCTGAAATGGGATGATACACTCTCTGATCATGGGATGATGTACTTTATGATTAACAGAAAGTGACTTTTGACACATCGTAGATTTGTGTCTGTTCTGAGAATGCTTGCTATAATGTAAGCCTTATGTTCTTACTTTAAATGTGGCCTAATATTGGCACTCTCTAATAGTTATATGATCCGATGTTGACATGCTCCAGGATTTATTAAGCTCATTCATCTGTGTTTGTATTTTATGCACACACAAATGTATCCTGTGGATGAAGAATGTATTCTGCTTTTTTTTTTTTAAACAACTATACTAGCCTGAGGGACAATCTGTTTTGATAGTCATTCCTCTGCTTCTCATATTACACAGGAAAATGCTTTACTAGAGCAGACCAAAAATACTTTACAGTTCCAACTTATCCAGTAAAATATTAAGTGAATGCCATCTTTAATTTTTAAGGCATGGTAAACATAAAAGGTGCCATACTGACTTAGACCAATGGGCCATCTGGTATAGTATTTTGCCTTCATTCAGTAGCCAGTACCATAGCTTGAGACTGAGTGTACAGAATAGGGGAGTCGGGAGTCCCCTCTTGACTTCAGGTAGTTAGAGGTTTAGGGTCACCTTCAGCATGGTATTGCATCCCTAACCATCTTGGCTAAAAGCCATTGATGTACCTATCCTCCATGAGCTTATCTCCTTTTTGAACCCAATTATATTTTTTTGCTATGACTACTCTTGACTCTTAATATTTTCCTTTGCACAGAGTGATAAAGTATGACAATAAGTGTTTAAAAATCACTTTTAGAACAAAACTATTCAGATACTTTTCAAAATTTTACCTATTACCTCTAAGTGCCAAATTTACATGGATTTTTAATCTTGCATTTTGATGTGAATACAATTATTCATAACCATGGCTGTTAGGGGTTGTGATCTCTGAAGTGAGGCTACAGCTATACTGCTGCAGTAAGTTGGCCTAAGCTATGCAACTCCAGCCATGTGAATAAAATATCTGGAGTCAATGTACTTTAGGACATGTTACTACAGAGTCTACACCATGGAGGGGGGGTTCTCTCGTCAACTTCCTTTACTCTGGGGTAGAATAGAAGGGTTGACTGCAGAGCAATCTGCAGTTTGTTTATCAGGTCTTTGCTAGACCTGCTAAATCGACCACCAGTGGATCAATCTCAGAGCATCAATGTCAGCTCCTGTGTAGATAAAGGCTAACTCAGCTACTTGTCTTACTGTTCATTTCATTTGAGTTCTTAGTCTTGTGTATACATAACACATAATCATATACACATTTGTTCTAAAAAACCTCTGTCTTATCCAAGACACAGAATGGACAGTGAATGAAGCAGAACGTGGGAGGTAAGAAGAGAAGGGATGGTCTCTTGTTCTTTATCTTCTCCACTAGAATTCAGAAGTTCTGGTTTTATTGTTGACTCTGCCATAGACTTTATGGTGTTGGGTGAGACTATGATAATGTAGAATGTGGGGGCGTAGGCAGAATAGCTAATGGGATTGAATGTACTGACACAGAAACTAACTCATCTGAGATGATAGCAAAAATCGAAGCCTCTGGTGCACTCAAATTGGGATTATCTCCATCCCAGAATATTGAAAGACGTGGCACATGAATTTGTAAGTCCAGTAGCGAGGATTTTTGACAAATATATCAATTTGAGGTGGGTTACCATATGACTTCTGGATAACAAATAGACCTATATTTAAAAAAAAGGAAGAGAAGTGATTCAGGCAGGATATGCTAAGCATCGCATTTTTAAGTATATGCAAAAAGTTGTGCACTGTGTCTCCCTAAGTACATCAGCCTACACCAGTGGTGGGTAACCTGTGGCTCAAGGGCTGTACATGGCTCAGCCAGGTAAGCCAGAAGCAGACCACCAGACAAATTGTTTACTTTGCATCTACAGGTACAGCCACCTGCAACTCCCAATGGCCAGAACCAGAAAACTGCGGGAGGCTGTACCTGTGCGTGCAAAGTAAACAACTTGTCAGGTGGGGAGCGTGACCATCTGTCCCATTTTAGGTGGGACAGATCCATATTTCAGGTGTCAGGAAGGTGTCCTGATTTATTTTTAAAAAGTAGCTAATTGCCCTGTGTTTGGCCCCCCCCGAGGCACAGGCATAGCTGCTGGCTGGAAAGCACATAGCACATGGTCTCAAGCCACAACAGAAGGAGCCAGCAATGGACCCAAGAGCCAGCAGGGGCCATGCAAAATTAAGGGTAGGTTAGGGCCCTGGTGGTGACTGACCCCCACTTCCTGGCTCCCCACACCTCAGGAAAGCCAGGAGGAGCACCAGTGTCTGCTGCCCAATTCCCATTTCCCTGAAGCTGGGAGGAGCCACACCCCATATTTCCCTGTCCCATATTTGGGATAGAGAGATATGTCACCCTACTGGTGGACCGTCAGCTGCTTACCCTGATGAGCTGCATGTGGTCCACTGGTTGCAGGTTGCCCACCACTGACCTAATGCTAACATCTCGTCAGTGGAATTGTTAGGTCAATGTTGCAGGTTTGGTAACTTACATCAGTGGGAGCACCACTATAGTGTAGACACATACGTAGTTAGATCAGCATAGGTTGCCTTATGTTGACCTAAGGCAGTGTGGATCAAGCGAAAGTAATTTCTTGAGATGTAAATTGTATGCTCCAATTTGCTTTTATTAATCAATCACTTGAGGGAGAGAAAGGCACAATTTAGCAATGGTTACACCTGAAGTAACCAAGTTCAAAGACTATTGTTTTGTTCTGCATTGACAACTAGCTTATGTTGAAGAAACCTTTTCCTCACATTTAGAGTGGCTTTAAGTGAAAGATAAGAGATGAAGTGCTAACTTGTTTTATGAAATATTACATTCTTAAACTTTCATAAGTTACTACCACATTATGAAAGATTTATCCAAAATCATATGTGGAAGAATAGGAAAAACCCCGTGATCTGTCAAAAACATTACCGTATACTGGATGCTGTGTGCCGAGCTTGTGTTTGTTCGAAGGTCCATATGCTGAGCTGCTTGTGTGAAGGACCATGTGCTGGGGCCAGCAGTTGGAAGCTGTGAGGTTCTTAATGAGGATTTGAAATCTATAACGCTCTGTTCTCTGGTCAAGCCTTAACTTTATCAGGAAGGCCAGGGCTATATAAAGTCTGCTAGTAAGTGACCAGGGAACTTAGTGAACTGGGCAGCTAACAGGGAGTTTCATGTGGGAGTTTGAAGGGAGCTAGGTATGCTTGCCACTCTTTAAAACCTCTTTTAAACTAAACTAAAACCAAAGCTACCTGATTTAAATACCCTAAATAAAAAACCTATCAAGAATCTAATTATCTGTAGGATAGAATGCAGGCAGAAGCCCAGCACCAGAGTGAAGGTTATCCTGTATATTGCATCCAATGTAGCATGTATGATTACCTCCCCTTATGGCTGTGTGGGATATGTATTTGGTGCAAGGAGCTCCTGGCCTTCAGAGACCATGTATGGGCTTTGGAGGCCAGGGTGGCTGAACTGGAAG
Organism: Carettochelys insculpta; assembly: GCF_033958435.1. Classification (NCBI taxonomy): domain Eukaryota; kingdom Metazoa; phylum Chordata; order Testudines; family Carettochelyidae; genus Carettochelys; species Carettochelys insculpta. The sequence goes on along the minus strand of NC_134138.1, from coordinate 38,024,600 downwards.
AGCTATGGAGGAGAGAAGTACGTAGATGAGGCTTTTCAGGACACCGTGGAACTGAGCCACCTCCATTCTGACAGTCCCTCTGTGGTTGAAGAGAGTGAAAGACTTGGGGAAGGAGAACATTTAACTGGAGCAGAAGGAAACATAGTTGGGATCCTCCTTCCAGATGATGATGTGGTAGCCTCTCACACTGAGGATACCTCTCTGGAGAAGGGAACTCCAGTCACTGGGAAAAGGCAGGTGTTAGTTATGGAGGATTCAATAACTTGAAACATAGATAGCTGGGCTTGTGATGGCTGGGAGAACCGTATGGTGATTTGCCTGTCTGGTGCAAAGGTTGTGGGTCTCTTGAGACCTCTAGATAGATTTCTGTGTAGTGCTGGGGAGGAGCTGGTGGTCAGGGTATATACAGATACCAGTGGCATAGGAAAGAGTAGGAGATACATTATGGAGGCCAAATTTAGGCCACTAGGAATGAGATTTAAATCCAGGACCTCTGTGGTAACTTTTTCTGAAATACTTCCAATTTCACATGCAGAGCCAGGTGGACAGACAGAACTTGAGAGTCTCAATGGCCGTTTCTACACAGGCCACTTTCTTCGAAAGTGGCATGGTAATACACAGCCCGAAATATGCTAATGAGGCATGGATGCAAATTCTCCGCACTTCATTAGCATGTGGTCACGTGATTTGGAGTCCGGAAGACCGTTCTTCCAGACTCCAAAATGCGTGTACAAGCATGGCCCCGGGGGAGCTTCCAGAAGAAAGCCTTCTTCCAGAGGCCCCTTCTTCCCAAAAATTTTCGGGAAGAAGGGGCCTCCGGAAGAAGGACTTCCTTCTGGAAGCCCCCGTGGGGAGCTTCTACACAGCATTCTGGACTCCAAATCACGTGACCGTATGTTAATGAGGCGTGGGGAATTTGCATCAGCACCTCATTAGCATATTTTGGGCTGTGTATTACCATGCCACTTTCGAAGAAAGTGGCCAGTGTAGAAACGGCCAATGTGTGGATGAGATGATGGTGTAGGGAGAAGAGGTTTAGATTAATTAGGAAGTGGAGAAACTTTTGGGAAAAGGGGAGCCCACACAGGGAGGATAGGAGAGGGATAGCTCAGTGGTTAGAGTGAAAAAAAAACCCTTTGTTGGCAGCCCTTTATGCCCAGAAAAAAATGATTTCTGCTGTGAATATGCACATTGGTTCCACAAATATGCACATCAGCTGCATGAATATGCAAATGAGCCACCATTTTGGATTTGTGAGACTGCTTATTTGTATCAAACTGTCAGCAGTAGGGTTCAGTGTAGACACGGCCAATAAGAAAAGCCAAAAAGGAGTTTGAAGAACAACTAGCCAAAACTTCAAAAAGTAATAGCAAAATGTTTTTAAGTACATCAGAAGAAGGAAGCCTGCTAAGCAACCAGTGGAACTACTAGATGATTGAGGTACTAAGGGGCCACTCAAAGATGATAAGGCCATTGTGGAGAAACTAAGTGAATTCTTTGGTTTGGGCTTCCTGACTAAGGATGTTACAGATATTCCCAAACCTGAGCCATTATTTTTAAGTGACAAATCTGAGGAATTGTCCCTTATTGAGATGTCATTTCATTCAAGGAAGTCTTGGAAGAAATTGATAAACTTAATAGTAAGAAGTCACTGGGACTAGATGGCATTCACCCAAGCGTTCTGAAAGAACTCAAATGTAAAATTGCAGAACTATTAAGTGTGGTTTGTAACTTATCCTTTAAATCAGATGTTGTACATAATGACTGGAAGATAGCTAACATAATGCCAATATTTAAAAAAGGCTGCTGACAATTACACACTGGCCAGCCTAACCTCAGTATCAGGCAAATTAGATGAAACTATATGAAAGAATATAATTGTCAGATACACAGATGAACATAATGTGTTGGGGAAAAGTCAACACGCTTTCTATAAAGGGAAACTGAGCCTTACCAATCTACTAGGGTTCTCTGAGGCAGTCAATAATCATGTGGACAAGGAGGATCCAGTGGATATAGTGTACTTAGATTTCCAGACAGCCTTTGACAAGGTCCCTCACAAAAGGCTGTTGAGTAAAGGAAGTTGTCATGGGATAAGAGGGAAGATCCTCTCCATTCTGAAAACTTACCATTTATTCCTACCCTTTGTTTCCTTTTAATCATGTTAGGAATCGTTAAAAAGGGATAAAGAATAAGACAGGCTGCGTCTACACATGCCCCTTCTGGAGCAGCCCAGAAGTTGCTAATGAGGCGCGGATGTAAATTTCCCATGCCTCACTAGCATATGGCCATGTGATTGGGAGTCTGCAAGAGGGGGCTTCTGGAAGGAGGGTTTCCTTCTGGGAGATCCCCATGGGCTACACATCTACATGGCTGTTTTGGAGTCCAGAAGAGCTTCTTTTGGACTTGGAACTATGTGGCCGTATGCTAGTGAGGCACAGGCAATTTACATCCGTGCCTCATTACCATCTTCAGGGTGCACGTTACTGGAAAGGGCATGTGTAGACGCAGCCTCAGAGAATATCTTTTTGCCTCCATAAAAATCCCTGGTATGCCTGCATCTTGAATACTGTGTGCAGTTTTGGTCACCTCATCTCAGAAAAGTTATCTGGACATTGGAAAAGATTTAGAAAACGGCAACAAAAATGCTAAGGGGTTTGGATTGAGTGCCATATGAAGAGAGATTAAAAAGACTGGGACTTTTTAGCTTAGAAATGAGGAGACTAAGGGGTGATATGATAGAGGTCTATAAAATCATGACTGATGTGGAAAAAGTGAATAAGGAAAAGTTATCTGTTTCCATAACATACGAACTAAGGGGGACACTAAATGAAAGTAATGGGTAGAATGTTTAAAATTAACAAAGGGAAGTATTTCTTCACACAGTGCATGGTAAGCCTGTGGAACTCCTTGTGACTTTAATAGAGTTCAAAAAAGAACTAGATCAATTCATGGCTATTAGCCAGGATAGGTAGGAATGGTGTCCCTAGCCTCTGTTTGTCAGATGCCAGAAATGGGTGAGGGGGGCTCACTTGATGGTTACGGGCCCATTGCTGGAAGACAAATATGGGGCTAGATGGACTGTGGTCTGACACAGAATAGTAACAGAGAGGTAGCCGTATTCCAAAGAACAGAGAGGTACTCCAAAAAAAGAAACCAGCAGAAATGTAACACTTTAAAGACTAACAAAATGATTTATTCAGTGATGAGCATTTGTGGGACAGTACTACATTTCATTTACATTTCATCTGTTTTGTTTTTTTTGACACAGAATGGCCATTATTATGTTCTTATGTTATTTGTATGATCATGATGCAAAAAGAAGAAGCTAAGATACCAGCTGACCTAATTTCTATCAGTTGCCTATTCTACTTTGTACTGTGTTAGGTAAAAATCCTATCAGACAATCACCAGTGTCTTCACATGAATATTTGTCAAGAGCTTATTAATATAATAATTATTGGTTGAATTAAAATGTTTTAATTGATATGCAAATAATTCTTTGATAGAGGGATTGATTAGGGTCAGACAGCCGCCGAAATGAATCACACGGCAAGTTTTGTGAGCTTTTCTGTAGGAGTAAAGAAAAATGGGACCCCAGTTATTTGGAAATAAGGAGCCAGAAAAGCTTGTGCCCCACCGCACTCATTCTGACACAGAGCTGCCATTGCTACCACTTCCAAGTCACCTAAATTTAAACCCACTTAGCTCTAATTTTAAAACATTTACCTCTCATTTATTTCCCATCATGATCTACTTAGCCGAAAAGGTAGTGCCATATTAGAACACCTGGGATTCTAATCAGAAACATTCTTTTACTCAACTGCATTTGATCAATCCAAGATGCATAACAACTAAAGTTACATGTGAATTATAAATCATTTTTCCCCAAACCCAGAGTCACCTCCCCATACCTTAAAAATAAAAGGACTTTAAATAGGTATGAGTAAGAATCAAAGACATTTAAAAATATTTTCAATTAAAGATGAGTTGGGCAGGTTACATCAACTTTATAGTTTTACAGGAAGGGCTGGTAGCTCCACCTATCCTCAAAAATGCTCGACACTTACCATAAGACAACTTATCATTGTTTACAATGTTGCCAGATTTTAGCTATCTGGAGTTAAATTTTCCATGTAGGTAACCATCTCAGGAAAATGTTTTGGAAGTTTCAGTCAAAATAGAAACTTAAAATTTGGGAGCTAGTGTGTTTCGTGTCATAATTGTGTTTTTTGCCATCCCTGTTAAAAAACTGTCCAAATCTGTTAAGTCTGAACTAGTATAGCCAATATGTCAGCCTTGTGTAGAGCTCACAGTGGGAACTGTCCCTACCTCCAGATTCAGGGGTGACAATGAAAGCTGTGAGCCTGGCATGAGGTGCAGAGCAGGATCCTCTCGGCTCTGGGACTGAGAGGCTCAGTTTCACAGCAGGGAGTCTAGAAGCAATGAAATCAACATTCTTGTCAGTTTTGCAACTGCTATTGTTTGCCATTTGGTTTCTGGCTCCACAGCCCTGAAGCTGGGGTGCTCTAGATGTAAGTTGGCGGATGTCTGTCAGGGTCCCGCACTCCAGTTGTCAGGGTGTAGCCAGACAGAATCTCCCCACTACAGACCAGCTTTTGCCTCCCCCTAAGGTGCCTCAGAGCACACAGGGCACTGAACAGCAGTTGAACAGCACAGTCTTTGATGCCTTCCTAAAGGGGCCCAGATGTGCTGGCTCATTGTGACCCTGAGAAACTGAAAACACAGATAGAGGGCTAGCAGGCTAACCATTAACAAAGGGCCTTAGAGAACTGCCCTTGGCTGGCATTACTGGAGTGATGCACGCACACAGTTATCCCAGAAGAGAAATCTCCACCCTTGCAAAAGAATGTCCTGTATTCCCAAATTCTTTATCTCCTGTCTTACAAGTGCAAATTAAGTAAGAATTGTCCTTGTAAAAACTGGTGTCACAAAAGACAGACCAGTATGATCTGACACCATAGATAAGAAAGGGAAGATGTAACCCAAGGGGTATAAAGATGGGCCCAGCAGCACACCGACTCTGAGTGCATTGCCACCAGCTACCTGCTGGTCGGGTCAGGTGATTGCCTCCCGAGGTCTGCAACTGGGGACGCCCAACCTCGTATTTTTCTTTCCGCAGAATTGAGTGACCGATCCTGGCTTGTCTACGCTGGTATCGAGAGACGCAAGGAGGGTATGATATACCCATATTAAGGAGGGTAAGATGTACCCATATTAAGGTCTCCTTTTGGTGCGCACAGTTAAAGAATTAGAGCTCTATAGATAGATGCTGTTGCATTAAGACGTCATGGTATTGAATTGTAATGTAACCTGTTAACACCTGTACTCTGCTAGCATATAAGAAGTAGACAATAGCCTTTTGTAACCGCATGCTTATAACTGCAGCTTAATAAACTTGTGACTAGTTAAGCTCTAAGCCTGACTGCTGTTACTCCCTGTCACAGCAACACAGCCTGCACAATAAAAAGAACTTTAACCATTTGGTTACCACAGCCTGGCCATAAGTGAGAGTGCTAGGAGCTCCCTGCTCTAGCAGTAAAAGACTCAGATGGTAACAAGGGCATAGTTGGTACCTCACTGCACATTACCCGGCCACCGGCTAACACAGGGCCACACAATGCCCCATTTCAATCAATGCAAGCGTTCCTGGTTAGGATGCAAATGACTGGCAGAGGGAAGATAATGTGGACATCAAGAGCTGATTCAATTATTGTGGTCAACCTAACTTAAGTCATCCTAATTTAGTAATATAGATAAGCACTTAATATGCTCCATCAGTGGATGTTCATGTCTTTAATGCTGTCTGTCCTCATGACAGGGTGCAATTCATCTCCACAGTGCCTCCTGCTGTCTTGAACAGGGATTGGCTCTTCTTGCCACTTCGCCCTTGTGTGGAAATGCCTGGCCACCATCACTTCTGCTCTGGGACCTATGTCACTCCCAGCACAACAGAGTCCTCTTTATGATACAGCCCTCTGGCTCTGCCACACTTTCCTGTTCTCCCGTTCTGGGGGACAGAATCACAGTCCTTCAGTCGTCATGGCTACAGCACCCTCTTTGCCCTTGCCTCAGGGCCTCGGCCTGCAGATCCCCGTTCTGTCCTTGGTGCTTGCTGCCTTCTGCTTGCAATGCAGACAATCCTGCTCCCTCCTCAAGCTCCATGGAGTGGCTGAAGCAGCTCTGTACCACAGCTCTTATATGGCCTGGCGGGCCCTGGTTGGCTGCTCCTTTTAAGCCATTCTGTAATTGGCTGAACAGGCTACCTAGGGCTCTTTTAACCCCTGAGAGCCCACTGGTAAACAGGCACACCATCACAGTCCTGCATTTAAACCTGCTGTTGGCCCAAGCAGGGTCATTATAGGACTACACCTAAGATTTTCAATTGTACATTTACTTTTATCTGTCTTAGGCTGAGTGAGGGGTAGGCCTGAGACATAAAAGAGTAAAAGCAAGCTATTCTTATGGTTTGAATTTATGGGATATTTCCTCTAGCTGGCAGTTGTTGAATATGTTTATCTTCTTATGTGGATTAAAACTAGAAGAGATTAAATATTGTCTCTCATTGCCTCATTTTAGTATGGCTTATGCTGGCATGGGTCCAGACACATTGTGGGAATCTGTCTCAAATTTTAGAGTACATCTTTGAACAGAGGGACCCTATTTTTTTCTTGTCTGCCTTATAGTTTCTTTGAAACGGTGTTTCCAGACCTATCTCCCCATTCTCTGCATCTAGGTACCCTAAATCTCCCATTACTTTTCCTTTTGCTGCTTTAGTCTTTTGTGATAATCTTGTTCATTGCTATAGGGAATAAGTGAACTGGCATTCAAGTGTGCATGTGTGCTCTCATACTCCTTGAAGTTCTAGACAAGACAGAGTTTAACACCATCTTGTGCAATTTCATTGGAAAATGTCAGTGCTTAAGTATGTGCTATATCATATATAAAAGCAAAATTTTATTTCCTAAGATGGGCCAGGGGATATACTTAGCATTTGTCTAGAGAGGTAAGTAAGGGTTTCTCCCCAGGACATAGCAACTCTGTCCCACGTTAAAGGCAAAACTTTTATTAAATTAACTTATAACATCTAAGACATTTTACAGTGTTGTAATTTTTTAAAATACATAAAAGTGCCTGTTATTAATACAAATGTAAGAGCAAATGTTATCTACAATCTGATTTGGATAAAAACACTGCATGGAGACATTTCAAATTAGATTAAAAACTTCATCAACATTCCAAGAAATTTAAAACCAATATATAAAAAGCAAGTAAGTCGATCATGGTCACAGAAATAAAATGTAAATACCATGAATAAAGTTTGTGTTCACTTTCCATTCAAAGGAGACCTACCTTATTATAATATTAAAATATTATTTTAAAAGGACCATTAATGCTGTAACCAAAAATGACAAAAGCAAGATAACTCAAAGATAAGGCTGTATTAATCTCACACTTTTGTTTCAAGTCTCTTGGAGTAGGGAGTTGTTGTTTTTTTTGTTTAAATTTATGATGTGATGTCCTAGGTATAATAGAGCTTGAAGACTTGACATTGGATATCCTTGGCGGGATTTTTTTTTTGGACTCTCAAGACCTAAATTTCAGACTGAACACTTGTTTGGCATGAAGATGTAACACTTGCCATTATTTGTATAATTGTGCCCCTAACTTTGTGTCTCAACTTACAAACACCTTACTATGCAATGTATTGGACACAAAAAATGTGTGTTATGCAAGACATTTAAAATGCATTGGGATTCATTGTTTTACAGAAAATAAACACTTATAAGATCCTTTATTTCTGTAAATAATATCCAGTAATAAAAATGAAGGGACCAAATTTGTATGAATTCAGTCCTTTGGGACTGAAATGAGGTACACCTGAGAGGTATGCTTACCTAACGGTCTCACTGCTAGTGACTGTACTCTTTGGTCTTCATGTGCATAATCAGAGGCAACCGGTGCGGGGATTGGGGGTGGGGGCAGAGGGTGCCACTGGCCAATTGCCACACCCCTTCTCCACCCTGCTCTGCCCATGCCCCACCCCTTCTCTGACTGCGCTGTTCCCCTCCTGCCCCTGTTCCAACCCCACCTGTCTTTAACCACAGAAGCACCCTGCCACTTACTGTGGATGTGGAGACAGTGCCCTGCACCTTCCCTGGAGGAGCACAGCCTAGGAGTATCATTTTTGGGCTTTGCCACTGCAGGGGAGGGGTGGGACTGCCCCAGTACTCATTGGAAGCTGCATGGTGTTCACAGTGAGTGCTGGGGGGGGATGTGGTACAGGGGCTGCCTGTGGCCCCCGTGTATCCTCCACACATCACCCATATGCACAATTTGTACACGTAGTGTGAGAGACCAGTTTGGAAAAACTGGATAATGGATTTTGTGTGGTATTGAAAGCACACAGAGATAGAATGCTGAAGAAAAGGAAGCCTAAGAACATCCTCCCTCCTTAATGTAACTTTTGTCTAACTCAGTGGTTCTCAACCCATTTACTGTGCTTCTCAACCCATGGGCTGCATGTGCGACCAACCATAGTTTTGTGATCTGCAGCCAATGCTACCTTATGTCCCTGAGGATGTAACATGGGCCTCAGATCTATGCTGATTGGGCTGCAAGAGGCCCATGTGCCACAGGTTGAGAACTACCAGTCTAATGTCTAGCATCTTGCCTTTTTCTCTCTGTTCTTGGTGCTTGGAATAACATACACTTTCCTTACCTCCAAGATTCCTCCATCTCCATGTTAAATCCCTCATTCAACTTAATAGAGCTTTCCATTGTTCAACAGCTGTAACTATCTGCTCTCACCTTCATGCTTCATCTATGAAATTATGCATTGGACTGCTCCTCTGCAGTTTTGCTTTCAGAGCTCTTCACAAAAGGCTTCAGTTATCAATCTTGCAAGTCTGGTAGGCGTATGAGAGGCTGAGGCAGCAGACTGCTTGAACGGTGGTTCCATGGGTCACTCTACTTGGGAAAGAAATGCTCCCTTTAGAGGCCTTGGGGTGGGGACACATGGAGAGAGGAACCTTATTCCTACTTCTATTTAACAGATGAAGGTGGTATGGCCTCAGTGGATCTGTACAGGTGTAAAGAAAAGAGGAGGCTCATTCTGCACAGAGATACCACCCTTATGGATGAAGGCAGCCCCAGTCAGCACACCCCCAGTGCCTTTTTATTTTCCCAATTTCAGGAGCCATGGGTTAATGGCAAGTAGGGAGATAGTATTCACCACTAGAAGAGTCATCATTAGTTAACTGTTAGGCACAGAAGCATCTGAGATGTTATCATATTTATCCTGTAGGTAGAATAAGAAATAGGTAATGGTAGTGGTTGGCAAATGCTGATTTGATAATGACGACTGTATCTCTGTCATGTGGTGTGTGGAGGATGGGATTTTTGGAGATTTTGCTTCAATCTGTGCTCCTAATTCCTGATCCATTTATATTACATAGGTGGATCTCTGCGTCTATATGGAACCTGTCCCCATGGTTGGCTTTATAGAACTGAAGTCTTAGAATCTGTCCATGATAGCTACGTCTACACGTGAAGCCTACATCGAAGTAGCTTATTTCGATGTAGCGACATCGAAATAGGCTATTTCGATGAATAACATCTACACGTCCTCCAGGGCTGGCAACGTCGACTTTCAACTTCGACATTGGGCAGCACCACATCGAAATAGGTGCTGCTAGGGAACGTCTACACGCCAAGGTAGCACACATCGAAATAAGGGTTCCAGGCACAGCTGCAGACAGGGTCACAGGGCGGACTCAACAGCAAGCCGGTCCCTTAAAGGGCCCCTCCCAGACACAGTGGCACTAAACAACACAAGATCCACAGAGCTGACAACTGGTTGCAGACCCTATGCATGCAGCATGGATCCCCAGCTGCAGCAGCAGCAGCAGCAGCAGCAGCCAGAAGCCCTGGGCTAAGGGCTGCTGCACACGGTGACCATAGAGCCCCGCAGGGGCTGGAGAGAGAGCGTCTCTCAACCCCTCAGCTGATGGCCACCATGGCGGACCCCGCTATTTCAGTGTTTTGGGACGTGGATTGTCTATACGTGCCCTACTTCGACGTTCAACTTCGAAGTAGGGTGCTATTCCAATCCCCTCATGGGGTTAGCGGCTTCGACATCTCGTCGCCTAATGTCAATGTTAACATCGAAATAGCGCCCAACAGGTGTAGCCGTGATGGGCGCTAGTTCGAAGTTAGTGCCGCTACTTCGAACTAGCGTGCACGTGTAGACACGGCTGATGACTGTTAAATCCATGCCTTGGTGAGTGACTTCCTTTTGGTAATAAATGAAGATCAGGTGTCCACGCTGATTATATGTGATTTATCAGTTGCCTTAAGAACCACAGATCATGAGGTGTTTAGCCGTGATATCTCTGTTATGAACAAGTATGCAATTAGCAGAACAGCCTTTCCTTTCAGCATTGTGCTCTTCTCCATTGGCATGGAGCATCTCCACCAGGCCAGCTCCTGTGACAGAGTTGTGCCCCCCGACCTTAACCATCTGCTTTAAACTGTCCCTTCAGTTTTTTTGCTTAACCAACACTACCTCATGAACTATATTTTAATACTGCTATATCCAGGTGACTGCTCAGGAAACTACACTTTGATAGTGGACATTTCATGTCTTTCATTCCACTTCATGTCTGTGTTTCCAGTACTTCCAGATAGTAATCTTTTTTTACTGTAATTAAAAAAATCTGAATTTTGAATAATGTTTTTCTTCCACTCTCTTTTTCCTCCTTGAAGAATGGACATTGGGAAAGAGCATCTCAGTTGTAAGGCATATATTTAGTGATGTGATGGTTGTCACTCGTTGCCTAGTGTGATCATGTGCCATGGGAGTTGTGGATCCTCAGGTGGCTGATTAGGCCTACCCTTGAAACACAATTTCTATTGCAGTGAGGACAAATATTTCTAGGTGTGGCTGTTGACCATGACTAAAATCCAGTCTGTCCTTCCTCCTGTGCCTCTTATCCTCCCCAGCTTGTAGGTGGGCAATTTCAGAATGTAAGGGACCACTGCGTCAGACTTCCCTGCATTTTGAGCAATCCTGTGCAAGTGTCTGCTAAGTGTCAATGTCAAGATTGCACTTGTTTAAGTCATCCTTCAGCAAGTCCTTACAACACTTCCATTGGCCTCCTACATTACTGGACCCTTTTTTCAGCCGAGAACCCGGGATCCGTTTTGGGAGATGATTGTCTGGCATCTTGACAATGCGACTAGTCCAGTGGAGTTGCTGGCCGATGATCATTGCCTCAGTACTGCTGGTTTTTGCCTCTTGTAGAATGCATCTTCCTTCCCATTTGATCTTCGAAATCCTGCAGATGCAGCATTGGTGATGCCTCTCAAGGACTTTCAAGTGATGTCTGTAGGCTGTCCAGGTTTCAGACCCAAAAAAAGCAGTGTTAGGAGAATAATGGCTTGATAAACAAGAAGTTTTGTGTCTGTTCAAATATTGTGATCTTCCAAAACCCTGTGCTGTAAGCAAGCAAAGGCTGGATTTTTGCATCAATATCCAGCTTTAAAGAGAGATGACTTTCAAGGTGGAGGAACTGGTCAGCATTTTCCAGTACTTCTCCACTGATTTTAACAGAAGAAGTGTGTGGTACCTTATCTTGAGACGGTTTGTCAGAGCACTTTTGTCTTCTTGTTGTTGAGTGTGAGACTGAGATGTGTAATCATCAGCAAATATGTTCAGGATAGTTTGAAGATCTTTCTCAGAGTGGGCAAAACCAACCCGTTTTTGCCTCTCTTCATACATACTACTGATAATGGACCTTTTCCACCCTGACTGAATAAACCTTGTCAGCTCTGGCCCTCCCTCTTACTGGGACCCCACTCTTTAAATACTCCTCCGAAACCCCCCGCCCCACTCATGCATCTGATGAAGTGGGTCTTTGCCCGCGAAAGCTTATGCTTCAAAATATCTATTAGTCTATAAGGTGCCACAGGACTTCTTGTTGTTCATCAGAACACTGTGGTTCCTCGATTGATGTGGTGGAAATCTTACTCAGCTTTCAGCCTGCTAAGCCTGAACAGCTTTCCATCCATTCTATAAATGATTTCAGTGCCAGCTCGGAGCTCTCCAGCATTTAGGTAAAGAATGACGGCGATTAAAACTGTGAACGTGGTTGGGGCAATGATGCAGCGCAGTTTGACTCCTGTTTGTACTTTGAAATATTCATGCTGGGAGCCAGTGCTACTTAGAACAGTTGCTTTCATGTTTTCATTAAGCAACTGTAGAACATTGATATATTTATCAGGACATCTAATCTTTGAAAGTACAGTCCAGAGGGCATGGCAATTCACTGAGACAAAGATTTTAGTTAGATCAATGCAAGCCATATACAGTGGTCTGTTTTGCTCCCAACACTTTTCTTTCAGCTGCCCTGCTGTGAAGATCATATTCTCTGCTCTGCAACATGGTCGGAAGCCACTCTGTGACTCTGATAAAATTGCAATGATTATTATTTGGACAATAAAGTTTGTGGGATGTAGATTGTCTTTTATTGTAATTTTTGTATAATGCCTAACACTCCTGATCCTGCCTGGAGCATCTGAGCACTACTATGATACAAATAATAGTGCCTAGTGTATTATATTAGTTCTCCTCCTAAGAAAAATATTACCACATTTTGCTAAATACAACATTTGAATCGTTTGGTTTTTTTCTTTTGTAACAAAACCACAGGTGCGTCTACACTAGGAACTAATGTTGACTTTCTGCACTACATCAAAGTAGCCACCAGAGAGTCTACACACATTTTTTTTTCCCCTTACTTCCACGTTAACTTGAAGTAGGGAGCCCAAGTTTGAAGTCCTTACTCCATTCCCAGGAACGGAGTAGTGCCCCACTTTGAAGTTTAACTTCAAAGCAGGGTGTGTGAAGACGCTCTACTTTGAAGTAAGCAACTTCAAAGTAGTCTTTGTAGTGTAGACACAGCCCACGTTTTCAGCCAAAACTTTGAATCGAGTACTTTCCTTGTTTTTTTCTTCAGCCAGTTGGTTATGCTATATGAAAATAGCCATCTCTTAAGAGCTGGGATTGACTTTGTCTTAAGTGTTTGTACCATGCCTAGCGTAATGGGACTGGGGACCTTGGAAGTACTGCAGTGGAAATAACAACTAAACACTGCTGGGAAGGTATCCTCTAACTCAGGGGCCAGCAACCCCCAGCACAGATGCCCAGACTGGAACATGTGCCAATTTTCATCTGCACAAGAGGAGTGAGCTCAGCCATGCCCCTTCTCCCCTGTGCAGCCAGGAGCTTGCTCAAAGTCTGTGGACTAACAAAAGACCAACCACCACCTAAATGGTAAAGCTTTGCATCTTTAAATATTTATTTATTAATGAAGCTAATGTAAATAGGACTATTAATGACTTTAAAAAGTATCACTGTACATAGAAGCCAAAAGCTCAAATTTCAGCACTCTGCCTCAGAAAGCTTGCTGATCCCTGCTCTAACTGGACATTGGAGATCTTGGGAGTTTATCAGTTCTGTAGAGATGAATGGGGCAAAGGGGAAGGTAAATATGGTGGCTTTCCTTTTCTATTTTTAATTTTTCTAAATGGGTAAGTTCTTGAATTTTCCAGTGGTAGAGCAGCCACTGGCGGTGTATACTTAGCAAACTCTTCACATTTGTTTTCATGGAATGTCTCCTGTATCAAAAATAGTCAAAAACAAAATCCCAACAATATGACACTTAAGGGAAAATATAGCTCAAAAGATTCTTGAGTTTACATTTGCCACTCTGAGGTATTATAGTAACAGTATGATTTGCTTTTATCCAAGCAGGCTAAATGACATCATTATTATTTCACACTGTGAGAAAGAAGTAGGTTTAACTTGGAAATGGCATTATACAACATCTTATCAGTCCTATTTATGAAAGGACTAATATTACCTTGGGGAAAAATTGAACTGAAATCCTTAAAAAATGTGTTTTATATTATAAACTTCCATAAGCCATAGATTCTAAGCTGCATTAGCACTTGGCACAAATGTTTTCTCTCTGAAATCTGTTTATGGCAGAGGAACAAAAAAGCTGTTTATCATATTTTCTCAGTTCTCAGATTTCTGTATTATTAATTGACTGATACATTTTAGGCATCTGTGTGCCGTGTGTGTGCATGTATGTAGATATATATGTGGACAGATTTAGATACTTCAATTGTTTAATCACACACTGAGCCCAAGGACCCTGCAGGAGGCTGGTTAGAAACAAGAGAAATTAAATGGGTTTGATTTAAACTGACCAAAAAGAACAGCATGTGACAGTCTCAACAGGCGCTGAAGGACTCTTCTCAATTTATCTAGAGAGTTCTTTTCCAGATAATCCTCCAGGTCTTTAGGAATGGAACCACAAGTGATAATTGTTTGTGTGCATTTTGGCATCCTCTGTGCCCTCATTCACATTTTCAGAAACATTTTATTAGACTTATATGACTGTTTTCTTCCTCTGTAAAGGGCCAGTCTCTAAATGCGTTTAGTCAGTGCTTGTTGTTGTTGAACGGAAAGTCCCAGGCTTATTATGCAAATGTCTTTCTTTTCTCCTGTTTTGAAAATAGGAAGTTAAGATTTTTCAGAAGAGACTTTTATTTGGATGTTTTAATTAAACTTGACTGTTTTTATTTATAAGCCAGAGCAGCAAAAATGCATACGATGCGATTGATGGGTAACGTAAAATCACTGTCTCATGAAAAGGTCTCAGGTAAATTAATGTGGACTGACTAAATCAGAGCAAGACAGTGCCCTGTCTGACACTGGGATGCAAATAGGTGTCATGGAGAAGAGTGCAGTGTGTACCCTAGACAGTAACAGAACTGGCACTGAGACATGTGCTGTCCTTTGAGCCTTAGAATTTCTAAGCGGACTTGCACTTCAGTGTGGCATCTTCTTGCTCTGCTGTTTCCTTCCTACTTCCTCTTTTATGACAACAAGAAAATGAAACAAGGGTGGATTTAGGAGCAGGAAGGTCCACTGAAAATCAATCTGGTTAGTGCTCCTAAATCCTGCTAGGTACTTTTGAAAAATGTCCTCAGGAATTAATCTCCTCGTTCCCCGTGGTCTCTTATCTGGCACATACATGCTTAAATATTGCTTGTGTTGATGATATCCATGGTTACTGTGTACTGAACACTGGAAAAGTTTAGATTCAGATTTTCACTCTGTGACTGCGGTCAGTATCTAATTTTAACTTCGCATTTATGACCTGATCCTGCAAACAACCGTTCTCGTCAAGTGGAGTATGTCTAGCTTCTCTGAGTAACTGCTCAGAACCTGTAGCTTCTTGCCTTCTTCTTGTTCCTCAGTGCTTTTCACCTTGACCATCTCTTAAATGTTGTGTGCATTTCTGGCCAGTGGAGGTGTGTAGTCTGCTTGTGGATGGGACTCTGTCCATGGGGGCTCAGGGAGTAGTTCTTCCCTCTCCAGGTCAGTGGGCAGCCACTCTGCCTCACTATAAAGTGTTTACTCAGCTCAGGTTGAAGCAGTACATGAGAAAGAAGGTCAATGCTTATGTCAAGTGTGGGAACAAGTGCCTGATTAACTTACTGCCGGAAATAGCTATTATTGCTGAATTAAGAGATCTACCCCATAGTGAGTATCATTTTTCCATGTATTTTTCATGCCTATTATTTGACTAATATCTGTGAAAATAAAACCATGGTCTTCACTAAACAAAAACATTTCAACATATACTGTAACATATAGGTTTTAGGAACTGGCATAAAAAGGGAATCATGAGAATCAAAGATTTATTTTTTTCCTTTGTGGTGGTACCATTGGACCAGACACTTCCATTTCCAGGAAATCCATTAAAAATGTATCAAGTTACAGTAACAACTGCACTCATGCTTTATTATCTTTAAAGATTAAAAGACTATTTCCACTTAAGAGCTAAGTAGCTGACTGCTGTCATAGGTATAAGTTAAGGGTTGACATTTCAAAAATGTCTATGGGACTTAGGAGTACAAATGTTATTTGATTTTCTCACAAGTCTTCTTGTCCTAAATCAGTTGCTTTTGAAATTCTCACACTAAAGTCCATTTTCTGTAATTACTTTTTATTCCTGTGCAAAATCTTAACTAAAGCAGAACTTGACCCGGCAAGGTGCAGATGTTTCTGATCTAGAAAAATATCTCTGCTTTAAGCAGGTGAGTCGTCCTACTGAAGTCAATGAAACTACTTGAGTTTAAAGTTAACTAAATGTTTCAGTGCTCCACTGGATCAAAGCCAGAGTGATCAACACCTTGCAAGATCAAGCCTAGAGAGTGGTACTACACGTACATATACTGTGGTCAGTAGATTTTTCTAAAATGTTGCGTAGTGTGGAGGGTTGGTAAATCAGACACAAGGAAGCTGAGATACAGTTCTCACACTACATCATTTGACAGAGCCCATGATCTGGTCTCGCTCAGGGCGGTTATGTCAATGTTTGAGTAACCAGAGCAAAAATAACGTGCACAACTTAGAGCAAGAGAGGTATTTTGGATTTCAGCACAAATCTTCAATGCAACAAGAATGGGCCCTTAGTTCTCAAGGTATGACCTGTAGTTCATCTCAGTGCTCCTGTGATGTGCCGGGGTTCTACACAAACTAATGAGCATTTTTGTCTCAGCCCGTCATGTAGACTTGTGTGACTTTAGGCTATGCAGCTTTGGCTCAGGCCATGACGTCAGCAGTATACCTACAGTAAAAAGGTCTCATTCTGAGCTTCCAGTGGTTTAGCTACTCTCTGCAAGGTGACCCCACAGTCTCTTTTGTATTACCAAGCCTTGGGACAGCTGTCCCCTTTGTCCACCCTGCTGGCAGGTCTGGTGACACCAAGCTTGCTGCCTCCTCCAAAGATCCAATGTGTGCAACAGCTTGTTAGCTCAGATGGAGTTTTATCCTCCACCTTAATACACTGCACTGAGGGGGTTGCTAATGAAACAGAGACTAAGTTTATTAAAAAAGAACATAGATTTAAGTGATTTCAGGTAAGAGTGAAAGACATATGAAAGGGTTAAAAACAAATAAAAATAATGCTGTGTTGTCTAAAATGTAATTCTAGCTCCCACCAAGTTGTCAGCGTTTTCCACTTAGTCTTAGCAAGAGGATCCATCTTTCAGAAATACAAAGTGCAGGCTTTTTCATTCTTCCAGGTGATGCGTTACCTCACATCTCTTTGTACGTCCTTACATCCTCCAAAGTTTATTGTCCTAGTGGTCAGAGCCATGAACACTGTTAGGGTTCAGCCTCAGTGTCCCCTATTGAGCCAATACCGTTAATCCTTGTGCCCCAGGAAATTTCAAATGCAGATGTTTCTCCTACAATTTCTGCTGAAAATGTCCCTGGCCTCTTCCTGCTTTGTGTGCATGGGACATGGCTGTCTCATCCCTAGTGTGGAAGGACAGTCCTTAGTCTGTTTACAGACTCCAAAACGCAATATTGGAGAGAGCCATAATTTCACATGCAGCATTTTTACACACATTTCATGGCACTTCAGCATGTTGTTAGGAGAGGTCAAAAAGGTATCCAGGGGGCAATCAATATGTTTGTCAGGGTTGATGTAAGGAGTACGCTTGGCCAGTTGAGACTGAGGGACTTGCAGGACCACAGCTCTCTAGAAAAGACCCAACATCTTACAGAGCTCTCTGTTAAAGCTCTGCTAGGAAATCCTTGAAACTCAGCACCTTGCTTGGTACCCATGTTTGACATGTTTGGTATTCTTGAACTAGCTATGCAAGCCCCATTGTCCATTATCTGTTAACACAGTAGAAACAATTGGTATAGATTAACTGGAATTATCAAAGGCCAAGTTCATGATAGAGAAATTACATTTCTGTGGAATTCAAAATACCAACTTCATTCCTTTTGACAAATACAGATGTGAATGCTGTTTGATGCCTGTCATGCCCTCAACCTTCTTCATTAGCTGAGATTTACCCTCCACTTCCTGTCTTCTATTTTAGTTTCTGACATTGGAAGAGTGATTATTTTTATTTTCTCTATTGCAAATTTAATAAATTCAACCTTTGTTGATTTTAAAAAAGAAAAGATTCCCAGCTGCAGGATTAACAGCAGCAGGTATCCTTGCCTGCAACAATTTAAGGAGACAAGAAAAATGGAGTGAGAAATCAAGACCTGTAAGAATTATTGGCAAAGATTTGCTTTAAATTTATGGCCCCGTTATCACCTCTATTTATGTCACATAGCAGAGCCAAAGAAAATGAAGGGAGCTGGGGATTAAAGTATAATTTATATTGTTAGCACATCTTTTCATAAGAGAATCTATTGAAAACTTGATTTATCTATTGTGAATCGTATGTGTATCTTGCTTATGTTCAGTAAGGTTAATAAAGAGGTTCATGTTACAAACTTTATGCATAGCCAAAGTTAATTTTTAATGTAAAAAATATAGTTTTGGCTCACTATGAATTATTTGTCTATGCATAAAACACTATGAAAGCAAAACTTGAGAAGTCATAGATTTAACAAATATTGAAGATAACGTTACTATTCGCTGATGCCAACAAATAAAAAGTGCAAAAATAAGTCCCCCCAAAGAGAAGGCATCTTTATGTTTACATCCTAAAATCCCTGTAAAATCCTTTGTGGAGGAGAAGGTAGCATGAGGGACTGAAAAAAGATGGGTTGGACGACAATCCCAAACATGATAGCTTCTCTATCATTGTTTTTCTTTTAAAGAGGATTCTTGAGGTCTGATTACCACAGTATCTGTGTCTTTGAGTAAAAATTATAAAAGCATACAACTCAGAAGTGGACATTCATAATGATGTGACATGGTGATCGAAAGCAGGAATATGCTAGGCATTGCTAAATATACTGACAAGGCATTATGTAAGAAGCAGTTTCTTAGGAAACCAGGTGTAAGACCATTTATGATTTATAATCTTCCCCCTTTGAAGTGCGTATAGGACAAAATGCATAGCTGAAGTTATGTGTACTCAAAATATCCTATGGCACCCAACAGACAAACAGCCACATTGTTACCAAACTAAAGCCTAGTTACAATTTCAGGACAGTCTTCAAGGTAAGAACGAAATAATGCACATAGAAATAATCTGGCTTGAAAGGCATAAAGGTAGGTTGATTTATGAAGACGACATGAGAGAAGAAATGTCTAAACTCTTGGTTGTTTGCAGTCGTGTTTTAAGAGTGTAGGCACCAGGATATTAGAAAGACAAGGTGAGAGAGGTAATATCTTTGAGTGGAGAAACTTCCTGAACTTTTCTTCAGGCTAAGAAGCTGGGAAGCTTCTCTCTCTCACTAGCAAAATCTAGGCTAATAAAATATATCTTCTTACTATCTCCTTCCCCCTTATCTTTATAAACTTTTGGCTAGAAGTTGGTGTGGAGAGGAGCGCGTACAACAGGTCAGCACTGTCAATTGAAGAATTCATATAATACTTTATGGTCCCTTTCTTTAAAACACAATGGCCATGTCTACACTAGCAGGTTTTTTTTAGAAAATTCAGCCCTTTTTTGCAAGAACATGTGGCACGTCCACACACAAAATGACTCTTTTGATCCAAAATTGAAAGAATGCGTCTCTTCTTCTGGAAGCCCTGTTCCACTCCCGGATCAGGAAAGGTGCCTCCTTTCATGAACATCTTTTGAAAAAAAGCATGTGTAGACATGCCAAGGGCCCTTTTTTGAAAAAGCAGTCCTCATGGCACTGGATTTTTACTTCCTGGCCCATTCTTTCAAAAGAAAGTGGTGGTGGGGGGGACTGCATGGATACTCTGTCGAAAAGATCTTCCAGAAGATAATCTTTTGAAAGATTGCTGTAGTGTAGACATGGCCAATGTTTCCTTGTCAGCTTACCCCACTTTTAAAAACCACAGCTGCTGTTGCTATATCATTCAGGTGGAAACTGTTCCATTCATACTGTCCACCCCAACACAGACAACCACCACTTTTATTTTTATTATCTTCATTCGTTTAGTTGTGGAAAGTTCCAGGTAGCAGGTTCCAAATGTCCATCCAGGCTAAATTAAAATGCAGTCCATGGGAGGCAGAGCTGTCCTGAGAAGATTATGGCTGACAGCCATGCATACTTTGCAGTGGCAAGAGCAGTGAGGAGAAGTTCATGACCTACCTGTGCTCCCCTGGAGCTTAGTGGTAGGTGATATTTGGTATATGTAGCTGTGCTGATGGCTCTGCCTTCACCTCCTGTCCTTTTAGAGACATCTCTGCTAGCTCTGCAAGTAATACTGCCTGGAACTCCAGAGCTCCTCTGCTGCTACATTATGGTGGTTTTTAGCGGAGGTCTGCTGGTTTGGAAGAGATTGCTTGAACTCACTTCCATGTAGAATTGAAGAGATGAATAATTTGCCTCTGTGTTTTGTTCAGTAATGAGCAACCTGTCAATATTTACTGTGTGACTAATAGAAGCCAAAACATAATTGAGCTCATTGAATGAAGACCAGCTGCTGCTCAATAGTGCTACCATGTTTGAAGTTACATTGTTACTTTTGTTGTTTTCAACTGGAATCTTTTCATTTTAATTTAAGGGTGTTTTCAGACCTTGTTGTACCTTGACTAACATTGTCTTGAGTTAAATCTAATGTATGTTCCAGGCTTCATATTGAATTCTATGCTTGCTTTTTCTCTAAACCCAAGCACTGCCATGGTGCTGTCAACACCAGCCTTCAAATGAATTCCTTTGGATAGCCTACCTTCAACAGCCATGCCCCTCAAATCTGAAGTTTGCCCCTGTGGAGAGTTGTCATGCTGATTCAATGTCTGTGTTTAAAGCATGAGTTTAATTTTGTTTTCCTAATGGTTTCCACTTACAGAGTTACTGCTTTCTTTTTAAATCACCTTGGAGACCATATGAAAGGCTGTGGTTATAGAAAGAGACACTATGTAGAAGGATCTGAACCTACAAAAGTTTTATTTGCCCTCCTGAAACTTAAATATTATTCTGTAAAACAGAATTGTAAAGAGTGTTATTTCAAACCTCAGAATTAAAATTAAAGTTTAGAACAGAAAAGAAATCAAAATTTAGGTGGCTACATATACCTACCACCTCTCTTAGGCTACATCTACATGAGAGACACCTGTCTACAGAAGTTACTGTTGGAAGTGATGTTCCAGCAAGACTTTTGTCGACAGATTGCATCTACACATAAAAGCGGATCCATCTTTAGATCCTCTCTGTTGACAAAAGGGCCCCCAGAGCATCTACATGGCTTTTTTGTCTACAGTTTCTGTTGACAAAATGCATTTTATGTGTAAATGCTCTGTGAGTTTTGTCGACAAAACTCTTGAGTGTAGATGTAGCCTTAGAGTATATTCCCATATGTTCATTATTAATTTGGATCCATGCTTAGCAAAAGCTGTCCCTTGTTGTAGTGAACGTTTCCAATGTAGTTTGTAAGTGTTAGGAGAACCATGGAAATAAAATTTTAGATTAACCAGCGTAAGTCACTTGTGATTTATCCACTCATGGCTAACTTGACCATTCCAAATGAGTGTTAAAGAAATCTTTGTGCCAAGTCACATTGCCCTGAGTTCTTTAAATTTTTTCCTTTGTTGTCTTATTTTTCATTACTGTCTCCTGTGCCAAACTACCATGATAATATTCCTAAGGTTGCAGAATTCAAAAAGAGAGGGAATCACTTGAATCTAAGAATATCTGGCTTGTTGGTGGTAAGAAATGTGTTTGAGGAACAAATTGAAAGATCTATTAGTATTTGCTCAGATAGGCCCATACTATTTACTTGAATTAGTATATCATCTTGGATGTAAGTCAGAAGAGAATTTTTACCATTATTGACCAAGTCAGTTAATATAGTATAGACTTAAAAAATGAATTGTGTTTCAGAGACCGTTCTGGGGCTTCAAGTGTGAACATCTCAGTCTTGTATTTAAGACCTGATTGTGAGAAATATGATCTGATTATATTCTGATGTGTCTTAGAGGTGGGAGTAGAAAGAAATTTCATATTTCTTCAGGTATTTCTTATAGCCCAGAAAAACCCTACCACCTATCTTTCATCATTCCTGTATTAAGGATGGGCAAACTACTAATTTGGATAAATAAATTAGTGTCCTGAATCTTTGCCTGGTACTCAAACCAAACTGAAGAGGTGGCTGTCTAGGAAGACTCAGAGGGGTTATAAAAATTATTTATAACTCAAATTTTTAAATATTTTGGGTGGGTCTGTGCTTCTTGCTTTCTTTTGGGCTCTTACATAGTGCTAGTATAGCTTTTCTTGTAGCATATACAGTCATAGAATCGTAGAATCATAGAACAATAGAGCTGGAAGAGACCTAAAAAAGCCATCGAGTCCAGCCCCCTGCTCTAAGCAGGACCAAACCCACCAGATCAGCCCCACCAGGGCTTTGTCGAGGCGAGACTTAAACATCTCCAGGGATGGAGACTCCACTAATTCCCTGGCTAGACCATTCCAATGCTTCACCACCCTCCTAGTGAAAAAGTTTTTCCTAATGTTCAACCTGGACCTTTCCAACCACAACTTGAGACCATTGTTCTGTGTTCTGCCATCCGTGACCACTGTGAATAGCCTCTCTCCAACCTCTTTGCAGCCTCCGTTCAGTAAGTTGAAGGCTGTTATCAAGTCCCCCCTCAGTCTTCTGTTCTGCAGATTAAACAGTCCAAATTCCCTCAGCCTTTCTTTATAAGTCATATGCTCCAGCCACTAATTATTTTGGTGGCCCTCCGCTGGACCCTCTCCAGTGTATCCACATCCTTCCTATAAGTTGGGGCCCAGAACTGGACACAGTACTCCAGATGCGGCCTCACCAAAGACGAATAAAGAGGAATAATTACTTCTCTGGATCTACTGGCAACGCTCCTCTTGATGCAATCTAATATGCCATTAGCTTTCTTGGCTACAATGGCACACTGTTGACTCACATCCAGCTTCTCATTCACTACAACTCCCAGATCCTTTTCTGCAAAACTACAACTGAGCCAGTTGGACCCCAGCCTGTAACAATGCTCGGGATTCTTCCAGTCCAAGTGCAGGACTCTGCACTTGCCCTTATTGAACCTCATCAGATTTCTTGCAGCCCAGTCTTCCAATTTGTCTAAGTCAGTCTGGACCCTGTCCCTACCCTCCAGCATATCTACCTCTCCCCCTAGCTTAGTGTTATCCACAAACTTGCTGAGGGTGCAATCCAACCCCTCGACCAGGCCATTGATAAATAAGTTGAACAGAACAGGACCCAGAACCGGACCTTGGGGCACTCCACTAGAAACGGACCGCCATCCCAACATCAAGCTGTTGATCACTACCCTCTGGGCCCGACCATCTAGCCAGCTTTCTATCCATCTTATCGTCCATTTATCCAATCCACATTCCTTTAACTTGCCGACAAGAATATTGTGGGAGACCGTACCAAAAGCTTTGCTAACCTCCAGATAAATCACATCCATTGATTTTCCCCTCTCCACAGAAACTAATCCCCTATCATAGAAACTAATCAGATTGGTCAGGTGTGACTAGCCCTTCATGAATCCATGCTGACTATTCCTGGTCACTTTCCCCTCCTCCAAGTGCCTCAAAATGTCTTCCTTGAGGAGCCCCTCCATGATATTTCCATGGACTGATGTAAGACTGATCGGCCTATAGTTCCCTGGATCATCCTTCTTCCCTTTTTTAAAGATGGGCACTACTTTTGCCTTTTTCCAATCATCTGGGATCTCTCCCGATCTCCACGACTTTTCAAAGATAATGGCCAAGGGCTCGTCAACAACATACGCCAACTCCTTCAGAACCCTAGGATGAATTAGGTCCAGGCCCATCAATTTATGTACATTTAGCTTTTATAGGTAGCTCCTTACCTGTTCTTTCCCCACCAAAGGCTGTCCATCTTCATCCCACAATGCATCACTTATCGCATTAGTCTGGGAGCTGTCTTTGTCTGCGAAGACAGAGGCAAAGAAAGCATTAAGTACTTCAGCTTTCCCTATATCATCTGTCACTGGGTTACCTCCCTCATCCAGTAGGGACCCCACGCCCTCTCTGATCACCTTCTTTTTGGTAACATGCCTGTAGAAACTTTTCTTTTTATCCTTCACATTCCTCGCAAGTCGCAATTCCAGTTGTGCTTCCGCCTTCCTGATAACTGCCCTACATTCTTGAGCTATATGTTTATACCCCCCCAGACGTGTCCTAGTTTCCACTTTTTGTAAGCTCCCTTTTTGTGCCTAAGTTTTCCAAGGATTTCCCCATTAAGCCAGTCTGGTCTCCTACCATATTTATTTCTCTTGCTGTGCATCGGGACAGTTTATTTCTGTGCCTTCAATAGGGCTTGTCAGTCAGTACCAAACCAGCCAGATTTTGCTCTTCATGACGCCCTAACAAGATTATGTCTGCACTGCAGCAGAAACTGAGCCTCTTAGCTCAGGAAGACAGATTTGTGCTCATTTTGCTCAAGCTAATGCTCTAAAATAACAGCGTGGATGTTGTGGCTCTGGTGGAGACACAGGCTAGATACCCAGGCTTAGACACAGGAGGCTGGATGAACTTGCAAGTCTGAGCTCTCCTCAGATACAATATTGACAGGTGTGTTGTGAACAAGACACGAGAAGTCATTCTCCTGGTCTACTCTGCACTGCTTAGGCCTCAGCTGGAGTATTGTGTCCAGTTCTGGGCACCGCAGTTCAGGAAGGATGTGGAGAAATTGGAGAGGGTCCAGAGGAGAGCAATGAGAATGATCAAAGGTCTAGAGAACATGGCCTATGAAGAAAGACTGAAAGAATTGGGCTTGTTTAGTTTGGAAAAGAGAAGATTGAGGGGGGACATGATAGCAGTTTTCAGGTATTTAAAAGGGTGTCATAAGGCAGAGGGAGAGAACTTGTTCTTCCTTGCCTCTGAGGATAGAACAAGAGGCAATGGACTGAAATTGCATCAGGGGAGGTTCAGGTTGGACATTAGGAAAAAGTTCCTAACTGTCAGGGTGATCAAACACTGGAACGAATTGCCAAGGGAGGTGGTAGAATCTCCATCACTGGAGCTATTTAAGAAGAGGTTAGATAGATGGTTTTCAGGGATGGTCTAGAAAGTGCTTGGTCCTGCCATGAGGGCAGGGGCTGGACTCGATGGCCTCTCGAGGTTCCTTCTAGTCCTACTCTTCTATGATTCTATGATTCTATGATGTTGCTATGTGTAGCGCACTGGCATGAGTCTGGGTGGTTTGCTACCAGCTGCAGTGTAGAAACATCCAAAGATGGGTTCTTACATGGATGGCAGTGAAACCCTCAACTCACCATAGTCAGAGTTCACAGTTCCTCTATGGCTACATCTATACTAGAGAGTTTTGTAGACAAAACTGGAGTTTTGTTGACAAAACTCATGGTGCATCCTTGGTGGTCAACCAGGGCCTGCATCATGATGGAGTAGTTCCCCTTGCGGTTTATGTACTGGGACACACTGTTGTCAGGGGCACAGATGGGAATGTGGGTCCTGGTGTTTGCTCTGAAGCAGTTCAGGAACTCCAGGGCAATGAAGCCGACTACGACTGCATTCAGGTCTGAGATGCGAACAACCCTCCAGAGTAGAAGCGTGTTGAAGGCCATCGCTACCTGCAAAGGTGGACTGAGGGAGGGTGTCCTTGGACCCCAGCAGGCTCCCCTGTCCCCTTCTGTCCCCCTTCCATGGGCTCTTTCAGATTCACGAAGTGGTTCTTTGCCCATGAAAGCTTATGCTCCAAAATATCGGTTAGTCTATGAGGTGCCACAGGACTTCTTGTTGTTTTTGAAGGTACAGACTAACTTGGCTACCTGTCTGATATTATGAGATAACTTTCAATTTAAGGCAGTTGGCTCAATTTTAAAACATCACTATTTTCATTGTAAATACCATTAGCTTGATTTAGGGAACACTAATATCAATACAATATCGATATCATAACATCGTCAGAACTGGGTGGGTGTAACGTCAAGTTGAAGAACATAAGAACAGCCATACTGGGTCAGACCACAGGTCCATCAAGACCAGTATCCTGTCTTCCAACAGTGGCCAATGCTAGGTGCCCCAGAGGGAATGAACAAAACAAGTAATCATCAAGTGATCATTTCCCTGTTGCCGATTTCCAGCCTTGCAAACAGATGCTAGGGACACCGTCCATGCCCACCCTGGCTAATAGCCGTTGATGGACCTATCCTGATGAATTTATCTAGGTCTTTTTAAAACTCTATTATAGTCTTGGTCTTTACAACATTCTCTGGCAAGGAGTTCCACAGGTTAATTGTGCGTTGTGTAAAAAAATATTTCCTGTTGTTTGTTTTAAGCCTGCTGCCTATTAATTTCATTTGGTGACCCCTAGTTCTTGTGTTATGAGAAGGAGTAAGTAACAAAATCCCTGAAACACAATTTCCTTTCACCTTTCTATTACACTTAGAACAGTGACCATATTTCCGGATGCTGAATATGGAACACCTGGAAAACTTGCTTTTATTCAAGTGAATTCAATGGCAATCAGTCAGAACTATGCAGTACAAATGTTACAGTTTGTCTATTTTAAAGAAAAATTGGGACATTTGCAGGAGATCTTAAAAATGGGACGTTTGGTTGCCCAAATAATTAGGAAAACAATTCAGAAGTCCTGCAGCAAACTGGAGCTGCAAGCGTCAAT
Source organism: Carettochelys insculpta (assembly GCF_033958435.1). Taxonomy (NCBI): domain Eukaryota; kingdom Metazoa; phylum Chordata; order Testudines; family Carettochelyidae; genus Carettochelys; species Carettochelys insculpta. The sequence continues at coordinate 37,997,943 of NC_134138.1, read as the reverse complement.
AACTGCAGAGGTGCAGGTACATGCAATGGTGGTGGCCCTGCAGGGGCTATCCCTGGGGAACCTCCTCCCTCTTTTTGTCTACCTCTGCATTAATGGGCTGGGGCATAGAACCCAGGAACCCTTACTCTTAATCCTTTGCTCTAACCAGTAGCCATGATCTCTCGTCCTTAGAGTGCAAGATACTTATGAATGTTTATGTATTTGTTTTAAATACCCTATTTTTCATTTATGTCAAGGTACTGAATTGAAACTACCAAGTTCTTTCATGGGACAGACCCACTTCTTCAGATCATAGCCACATCAGAACAGACTCAATATTTAAGGCACAGAGAACCAAAAATAATAATCAAGGTTGACAAATCAGAAAAAAATTATCAAGGTCAGCAAAATGGGCACAAAACAGACATAAAAACACTCCTGATTCACAAACTGGTCAGCCAACATTTTAGTGGAGTGGGCCATTCTGGTAATGACTTAAAAGTCTGCGTCTTACTGAAAAGGAATTTTCACAGCAGTCTTGAAAGAGAGGCTGCTGAACTCTCTTTTTATATTCAAATTTGACACATTAAGACGTTTGAACTGGGATGTGAATTTTCTGGATCGTTATCAGGGCTCTTTTGCATACTTGGCTTAATCTAATTCTTGACTTCCCCCCACCTCCCACCCCTCTACTCTGATTTGCTCACCTTGATAATTTTTTTTCTGATTTGTCAACCTTGATTACTATTTTTGGTTCTCTGTGCCTTAAATATTGACTCTGTTCTGGTATGGCTATGATCTGAAGAAGTGGGTCTGTCCCACGAAAGCTCACCTAATGAATTATTTTGTTTGTCTTTAGATGCTACTTTACTGCTTTTTTGTTTTGATAGTATATAGACTAGCACAGCTCTCTGTTACTACTGAGTTCTTGTTAGCAACTTTCTGTCAGGTAAATTTATAAATGTACAAAGTATATCATTATGCATCCTATTACTCATAAATTGGAAATGTGATCATTGTATAAAGCAACCAGATTTTTAAGGCACTCTCCTAACAGCTGCTTTAGTTTGGCATTCATGAAAATTGACTTCAGTGCCAAGGATTTTCCTTTATAGTCTGCAGCATAGTACTTGGAAAAGCAGCAGTAATACCAAAACAAAGAATTCCATCCTGGCTCTAACCATCAGGGCATAATGTGGATACCAAAAAGAAGCCCCGTGCCATGTGTGTCACCAGAATAGGCTGCTCTGAAACCATGATAATTTGAAAAGATAATAATCACTCCGTTGTATCCTGCAGGTGTTTTTTTTTTTTTTGGTGTTTTCAATTTTATGCAAATTAATTTCTCATTTTGTGTGCTTAGGGGTTAAATAGAAGTGCAAGTGATACAGCTGGTACAATACATTCATATACAGTACTATACATATGTTGTTCATAGTGAAGTTTGTGCGAAATATTTCTTCAACGCCTAAGGAATTTCTGCTTCTTCTTCAAGTGGTCACTGTGGGTGCTCCACATCAGGTGTCGGGCTCACCCCGGCACAACAGCTTGGAGATTTTCAAGCCATAGATCATCAATCATGGATGTGCAGAAGTGTGCCGGCCTTTCACGTGCTTTTGGTCATGTGTGCAATCTGGCCCGTGCCAGTTCTTCTCAACCGCCAGCAGCTGCAGACGGACTTGTTTGTGCTCCAACGGGTGTCTGAAAAGATAAATCCATTTGTTATATTATTCCCATTTTTTAAGTTTTAAAAACTTTTTAAGAACTTTTAAGAAATTTTTTACTGTATATAGTTGAAAAAAAAGGAGAAGGAGGAGAAGGAGGGAGACAAAGAAAGAGAGCTAGTAGGGCTTTTCGGCATAGTTCAATTTGTTTAAGAGTTATCTAGAGACTATTCTTATCACCTGTTAAGTATCCTTTTGTTATAGTTAAGCACTGTTAAGTACCGTTGTGTAAAAAAAAAAAATGTCCAGGGTGTAAGAAATGTGAGTCATGCCGTGAGGCCCTGCTGGCCTGTGACTGCCACAGCAAATGTATCCGCTGCCTGGGCAAGGCCCACATGCCTCAAAAACACTCCCACGTCTCTAAGCTTACCACAAGGGCCAGAAAGGACAGAGAGATGAGGCTAAAGATGATTCTCTTTGATAAGGCTCTCCAGCCTACAACATCTGTATTGACACCTCCTGAGGATTCATCATGGTCTCAAAAACGAAAAGCAGCTTCAAAAGCAGCATTTCCTACTTGATCCTTGCCAGTATTATCTACAATCAGTACAGGCGAGATTCAAAGCTGGGGCCCCTCTGCATCTAAAGGGGACTAATGGCCTAAAGACTCAGACGCACAGACACACCAGAACTGAAGAGCCCGCATGTTTCTAAATGACCGGTGCTGGAGACTACAGCACCAAGACAATCATTCCTGGCACTGAGAACACCATCAGAACTGGAGGCACAGGGGCACAGACTCACGGCACTGAAGATCTCCAGGTGCACGGAAACAAAAGCTTCAGAACCAGGGCCTGCACAGACAACAACGGAACCGATGGCACCGACAGACTCTGCACCAAGGCCTTGAGCGCTGAGCATGATACCAACCACATCGGCACTGGTCCAGTCAGCTCAAGGGCCAAGGAAAGCACACTCCAAAATATATCACCATAATCCTTCTCCAGACTTGCTCATTATGTCCTTACCTCTATCTCCAAGTTTTCCCCTGCAGCCATTCATAGCAGAGTGGTCTTTGATGCCTCCATCACCTTTTCTTAGACCTCCGTCTCCCTTTCTGAGACCTCCTTCCCACTGGCTAAGGCACCCCTTGCCTACTTCTCAGCAATCATGCCAACTATGGGAATATTCCCGTCAAGTATCTCTACCTCCTTCTCTATCATCAAGATGGTCTCACTTACCATACTCATTTCACCATCACACCTATAGGCGACATTTGCAATCCTGATCTTCCTCGCCAGGATCAGGCCTTTGCTATTATCCACACTCATACCATCAAGAAGGTTATCACTGGGGTCATTACTCTTCCAGATCCAGAGACAGGTCTCCAGACTGACACCCCTAACATAGACAATCTTCATCTCCTCCTCCAAAGAGACATCTTTTCTCTTCTTCAAGAGAACATTCAGAACCAGCTATCAATGTCCATTCAGAACACTTAGGGAAGCAATTACAAGAAGTGATCGAAGAACAAATAGAGGCCGACCAAGCTGGTGCTTCTTCATCATCCCCGGATGAGGCAGGTGTCCCAGGTGATACATCCCATCTGGACAATCTTAGGCAATTCCAGGAACTTTTCAAAAGGGTTGATCAATCACAGGACATAAAGGTTGCAGAGGTGCAAGCAAAGCAGCATAGGCTCCTTAAGAACCAAAGTTCCCCGACGTCATCCAAGACAGCCATTCTGTTGCAAGATGCCACCAACCTACAAGAGAGCAGACAAAAAGTATTTCATCCCCTCAAAGGGAATGGAATTTCTGTTCAATCACCCCCAACCAAACTCTCTCATGGTAAAATCTTCCCGACAGAGATCGAAGACGCCACAATATAAGTCCACAGTGTCCGACAAAGAGGCTAAGAGATTCGACCTATTTGGGTGAAAGGTGTACGCATCTTCCAACTTATTTTTACGTGCTGTACTCCTTTCTGATCATAACTTTGATAACTATACAAAACTCACATCCCTCATGGACTATCTCCCAAACAATAAGAAACCACTTCTAAAATCAATTGTACAGGAAGGGTATGCTGCCTCTTGTACAGGAGTCCAAATTGTGCTTGACATTGCAGACACAGCTGCCCGATCAACCACCACTGTGGTGGTAATGAGACGAGTATTTTGGCTACAAATGTCCAATGTCCCCAAAGAGTTACAAACAAAGGTGAAAAACATCCCCTTTGATAAGTCAAAATCCACAGGTACAGTTCTTCACTCTACTACAAGACTCGAAAACCATGTTGAGAACACAGGGTATGTATACCTCACCATATAGGGGGAAGAGGTACTAGCCATGTCAATGCCATGACACTTACCAGCATCAGTGGCCACAATATCACCAGTGTGGCTATGATCCAGGGTGTCAACAACAGCAAAGACCACTCAGATGCCGAACCCAACAAGGCCGCAACCCTGTGCCGCAAACAGCTAGGCAGCAGGTTTGACTACCATGTTGAGGACTGTGACACCACAATCATCGTTCAGTGTCAACAGCCGCTCACCACCTGTTTCACCACCGCCTCAGACCATTTTATCAGCAATGGAAAAACATTACCACAGACAAATGGGTGCTGGAAATCATCTCTGCAGGGTACATCATCCCATTCCGCACCCTACCACCAACGCAGTCCCTCTCCAGGGACCCCCCCATGAGACTATGTTAAAATGCAAGGTCAATCACCTCCTGTCCATAGGAGCTGTGGAGAGAGTTCTGGACGAATTCAGGGGAAAAGGGCCCTATTCCCATTACTTCCTCACAGAAAAGAAGACAGGGTATTGGAGACCAATATTGGACTTATGGGCTCTCAACTCTTACCTTTGCAAACAGTGTTTCAAGATGGTCACCATTACTTCTATAGTTACAGCACTGGACAATGGGGACTGGTTTGCAGTCCATGACCTACAAGATGCATACTTCCACATAGCCATTCATGTTGCCCACAGGTGTTTTCTTTGTTTCACATTGGGCACAGAACATTTTCGGTACAAAGTTCTGCCTTTCAGCCTGTCATCAGCACCCAGAGTTCTCACGAAGGCACTCTCAGTAGTGTTGGCTTACCTTCATCGCCAAGGTGTCTTCATTTTCCAGTACCTGGACTATTGCCTGTTAAAAGGCAACTCACGTGTGGATGTACTTCACATGATAGACATTACTATAAAGACATTTCAGTCTCTGGGCCTCATCATCAATTTCCAGAAGTCGACCACCAAGCCCACGCAGGTCATAGAATTCATAGGAGCTCGCCTCGATACCACCATGGCGAGGGTGTATTTACCTATTCCTCTTTTTTGCACCATCCAATCATTGATACAAGTGTTGTTGCACAGCCCCACAGTGCAGGTATTAACTTGCCTTCAACTTCTGGGACACATGGCTGCCACTACATCTGTGGTGCAAAAACCAGACTGCACTTTTGCTGCCTTCAGCATTGGCTGGCGACAATATATACGCAAATGAAACATACCACTCACATAAAGATGTTGCCAACTACAGAGGTATTAAAATCCTTGTGATGGTGGATGGACCCCAGAAACCTACTATCTAGGGTCCCCTTTCATCAGCCCCAGACTGCTGTTTTTGTCATGACAGATGCTTCCACTATAGGTTGGCGAGCACACGTGGGAGACAAATCAGTGCAAGGGCAATGGTCACAATGGGAAATGGCTCTGCGTATAAATATGTTGGAACTAAGAGCAGTGTTCAGTGCATGCAAGCACTTCCTACGGTATATATAGCACAAAGTAGTTGACATCAGTACCAACAACATCACCACAATGTACTATATCAATCGATAAGGCAGAGCCAGATCTCTCACACTGTGTGTGGAGGCTGTATATCTATGGAATTGGTGCACTGCAAACGACATAATCCTGAGGGCCTCATACTTACCTAGCATCAGCAATGTGACGGCAGACCTGCTGAGCAGGCACTTTGCACTCAATCACGAATGGGAGATCTGTCCTGATCTACTTCGCTGCATCTTCAGCAGACGGGGATTTCCTCAAATAGACCTGTTCGTGACCTGCAACAACAAGAAATGTCCTCAGTTTTGCTCCAGGGTGGCCTCCCTAGGGGACACTTTTCTCCTACTGTGGAAGGGATCCTTGCTTTATGCATTTCCCCCTCCAGTACTTATTCCCAAGGTTCTGGAGAAGGCGAGAGTAGAACAGGCAAACTTGATACTCATAGCCCCCATGTGGGACCATCAGCATTGGTTTCCCCTGTTACAACACATGTCATGTTGCCAGCCACGCCCCCTCCCTATTGTCCCGAACCTTCTCACGCAGAACTGAGGAGCCCTGACCCACCCTCAATGATGAACATTATGCCTCAAGGCATGGCGGATTCTTGGCTCAGTGCCTCAGAGGCCTTACACTCAGAACAGGTTAAGGAGGTTTTAAAATGTAGCAAACTAACCTCCACACAGAAGACCTATGTGTACAAATGGAAGCATTTTGCCTTCTGGTGCTCATCCAAGCAACTACATCCTCTAGAGGTTCCTGTATCCACAATTTTAGATTATCTATTGGACCTTAAACAAGGAGGACTCTCTCTACCCTTGTTAAACTTCCACCTAGCTGCTATATCAGCTTTCAGACATACAGTGGAAGGGTCAACTATTTTCACTCACCCGATCACAACACAGTTCCTAAAGGACTCACAAATGTATGCCAAGCTCAAAAGCCAGTTTCACCCTCATGGACTCTGGACCTGGTGCTAGACATGCTGCCTAGGCCACCTTTCAAACCCCTAGCCACCATCTCACCTCACTTACTTGCCTTAAAAATGGCATTCCTCCTGGCCATCACATCAGCCCATAGGATTAGTGAGTTGGATGCAGTAATGTCAACTCCGCCCTACACAGCCTTCTCCAAGGATGCAGTGATATTACGTTTACATCCTGCATTCCTTCCCAAGGTTTCCTTGGAGTTTCATATAAATGAACCGATAATCTTGCCATCCTATCCTAAGCCGCACGCCTCAAATAAGGAAATATGGCTTTATGCACTTGATGTGAAATGGGCGTTAGCCTTTTATATAGACAGAATTAAACCCTTCCACAAAACAGACAGATTACATGTGTCTTTTGCATGGAGATCAAAGGGAGAAGGCTTATCGTCGCAAAGAATCTCAAACATCATCACATCTTGTATTAAGATGTTCTATTCATTACATAAAACCACCTTATCAGCTCTGCCCAAAGCTCACTCCACCAGAGCAATGGCAGCTTCGACAGCCTTCTTCACAGGAGGTTCCTTGAAAGACATTTGCAGAGCAGCAATCTGGTTGTCCTATGACATGTTTGACAAACATTACGTGATCCATTGGGATATGAAAGAAGATACACGCCTCCCAACAGTGGTCCTTTCAGGGGCAAGCTAAACATAGATCTGGTACCAACCTCCATACTTTGGGGTCGCTGCTGTGTAATCATCTGATGTGGAGCACCCGCGGGGACCACTCAAAGAAAAAAAAGAAGTTACTCACTTGTGTGGTAATGATGGTTCTTCGATATGTGTTCCTGTAGGTGCTTTACTAACCACCCATTCCTCCCTGCTTCAGAGTTCTGCTTTATGTTTTTCAGACGCATTCAAGGTGGCTTTTCGAGGAACTGGCATGGACTGGATTGCACACGTGACCAAAAGCACGCAAAGGGCCAGTGCACTCCTGTGCATATGCGAGCCGACAATCTATGGCTTGAAAATCTCCGAGCTGCGGCGCCAGGGTGAGCTCAACACCTGATGTGGAGCACCCACAGAGGCACATCTTGAAGACCCATCATTACCATACAAGTGAACAACTTCTATCTTTGAAATCTGTATAGGCAACATGGCCAAGCTGCCCCTTTTCCCCAGATACAGCTGGAGAACCAACTAAGTAGCCTTTTTTCCCCAGAATCTGAATATTTTTATCCTCTTAGTCTGAATTTTGTTTCTTTGTATTTTCCTCCCTTCCGCCTCCCAGTTTTAGTGAACTCCTATCTATCCTATCTGCACTTCCTAACAGCCAGACTCTTTTACCTGCTTGTCCAGTCCATGCAATATTTGTTTCAGATATAGAATGTAGCTTTCCACCTTTCATTTGCAAATCACACATCCAAACATATCATTCTGGGGTGCCAATATGCTGCAATAACCCCATATCTGCTATAGTGCCCTCTTGCAACATTTTTTGCACCTGTCCCAAGCAATGTGAGGGATTGCCCATGTCAGTCTGAGAACTATTTGCATCTCTGATGTCTTATGTGTTTACTGAATCTGCCTATTACCCAGTAGGCACCACGTAGACTGTTTATGGCACCCTGCTGAAAACCTGAACAGATAGCAGAAGAGGGGCACTGTGGGCAAAGGAGACATCAGCACCTGACTGGCCCAGCCTTGTGTGACTGCTGACTCTCTTGTAAGTGATTAACTGCAAACCAGAGAGTATGTACAGGCAGTTTGTGTTCCTAAAACAAGGTCCACATTTTCAAAAATCTCCTCACCTTTGCAAAGTTCTCAACTGAGGGATCAAACTTCTTCCAGTACATCCTACTGACTGAATCACAGCTGAATTTCTGAGAGTTAAAAATCTATCTTTTGTGTGTTTTTCTCCTTCACTTCTAAAATAATTAGCACTAATAATTAGGGTCTCTCAACAACAACCCTTGCTTACTTAATGTTTCAGGAAGGTTTGGATGGTATCATTTGTCTTAGCCACTATCTTGGATAAGAAAACATATTCTGTAAAATAAATTTCCTTCCACATGAAGAAAATGTAATTAATATACTCCATGTATAGAAAATTGCTAAGAATTTGGGGTCATTACTATAGGTATTCATGGTTACAGATATTAGGTAACTACATTAAATTATGCAAATGTTAATTCCAGCTGGGCTTAGGTCCTAGCTCAGAGTGACATAGGATTGATGGTCTTATATTAGTTCTTGTAGGATATCTGTCTGTATCATAAAATCACCACGCAACTGAGCATAATTGGCAGGGTTAGGCAGTTGGCCTCCGTAGCATTTAATTGTGAGGTGGCTTAGTGCTGTTTAGATTTTCTGTACTATACATGCTAAAACCATACAATCAATTGCAAATTGATCATAGAAAACAGCATAAAACAAAATCAGGTATTTTCTATTCTGCCTTTATCAGTTCTCTCAGGTGATGCAAATATTACAGAAGATGAGATCTTGTCATACAATAATTGAACCTAACGTGAAAAAAGTGGAGGCTAGTCTGATAGGTGCTGTGTCCACTTCTTAATCACCACATTTATCCTGCTACCTTTTACCATCCCCAGTAATATTTTACGCAATACCTATCGGTGTGTCACTTCCTTTGTGTGGGTGAGATAACTGCTCTGGCTATGTCTACACTACAGTGATCTGTTGACAGAAGTTACTGTCAGAAAAGATCTTCTGGAAAAACTTCTGTCGATAGATTATGTCCACACACAAAAGTGGATCAAAAGAGCAATTCGTTCTGCTACAGAGAGCGGCCAAACTGCCTGCCACTCGACAGAACAGCCAACCGGAAGTTCAGCAAACAGGGCTCCCTGCTGAACCAGAAGCCCTGTCTGTTGACAGAAAGCCCCCTGGAGTGTCTACGCAGCTTTTTTGTTAACAGAAACTCTTGCCAAAGACATTATTCCTCATCACGGAGAGGCAGAACACTGTTGGCGGAAGTGCGGAGTTTTGTCAACAGACTGTCGGCAAAATACATTGTGTATTTAGATGCTCTGCTAGTTTTGTTGATAAAACCCCTATTTTGTTGACAAAACCCACTAGAGTAGACGTAGCCTCATTTTTTCTGATGTAATCTCTTCATTCGTTACTGGTGAGATAAACTGTTCAATGGAAAAGTAAATTAAGGAAAATAGCAAGGCAGAGGATGGAGCCTAAAGCAGTTTAATGTTTGCTCTTTAAATCAGCTTCCCACACAAATCCCTTTCTCTTTTAGTGGGGCTTTATCATTGTGCCCTGGTAAGCATTAAAATTAAAACCCATGATGCTGAATTCTAATGTGACTTACGCTGATGTGAACGCGCAGCACCTCCACTGAAACTAATGTAGTTACAACAGCATGAAACTTCTGTGAGAATAGAGTAAGTCCCATTCATTTAAATATGTCTTTTCTTTGACGGCCATTTTAATTGATTTCACTCACTATAGCGAATGAAGAATACTCTCTGGAAACGGGCAATATTTTTTAAATGTCTTTTAAAATTATCAATAGAAGATTAAAACTGCTCTGTTCCCTGTCCCTTTCTCAAATTGTAAAGAGCTCTCACAGAGCATTTGAGTGAGACTAAGTACATTAAAATCCACATGAGTAGTTGTTTGCAACTGCCTATACATCATAGCAACAGAAAGCGGATTATTGGAATCTCTGTTAGGACAGATTTATGTAAAGGTTTTAAGTTGCAGAGCCAGTCAAACAACTGACTTGTACATGGACAGCCATTAATTTTTTTTTATCAAAACTTTGGAGTAGATAGGAATCCTTTCATTCATCCTAAATTTTGACGAAACCCAGTAATCATTTGTGAACTTTGACAAAAGAGGTTTCCTTAGCAGTGCTAATGAAACTGCATTTGATTAATTCTTGAAACATTCATATGCCGGGATTTATACATCATAACATATTATAGCAGAGTAGCCATACTTACTGACTCTCTGAAGTGCATATGATGATCTCCAGAAGTTTCAGGGTCACAATATTTACACATGCATTTTAAAAAATATTAACATTCTACTTACAGTATCATGGCTAATTAACGATAGAGGTAGAGGTCCTGTGAGTCTCCATCCTGGTGATAAGTTCTTGGAAATCCATTTGATATGTTTTCAGGGTGGTACAGGGGAGTTCAGCCAGATGTTGATTTGGAAGGATTGTACAAAGTTTCAATTATATGAACATCATCATAGAGTATGGTGATCCCCAGCAGTATGGTCTGCTGAAAATTGTCGTCTTAAATATAGTCTTGAGCTGAGGTTACTTCATTCCTGGTACGTGCTTCCAGAACTCAGTTGCAGACTATGATTTATGTATCATCTGTAAAGCTTGGTCCTCCTGGAATTCCAATAGTTCAGTTTCCACAGTAGGTAGTTTTTCCATATTCATGGTTTGGGTAATTGGACATCTCTCACTACTCATCTCAACCATGAATGGTCTTACCAGAATGGTGAAGCAAGATTCAACTTTTGCAGGTCTTCAAACTTTGGCCTGAACGTCATCAACCATTCCCTGTAATTTATTCTGTATTCCTAGCATTTGTGATCATTGACTTACATTGCAGGGAATGTATTTACTCTGAAATGAGGAAAATGGTTGATATTGCTTAATACTACTGTTGTGGAAGCTGAGGACTGTCTGAGTAAGGTCAGAAATAATGTTATCCTTCTCTTGGATTCCAAATTAAGACTTTGCAGATGCTACATAATATCAATGAACAACATCAGACCCTGGATCCACCGCTCCTCTTCTATATCTGGATGGGTCTTTTTCTTCTCTTCAGGGAAAACACTGAAACATTCCTACAGTTCCACAAACATGTTTAAGAAATTGTGAATGGTAACCACCTCACAATACAGTTGAAAGAGACACTGTTAGGTTTTTCTCCAAGATCCAGATCTTTGATGAAATTTTTGACTAGTCTTCCCATTCAAGTGGATGCAATTGATAATTTTTAGGATAGTTTTTGTAATATTTTCATACTTGAAGTGTCTGCCTGAGATATATTCAATTTGGGATTGCTTTTCAAGAGTCCAATAAGCCCTACTTTTTTCTTCAACCACTGACAAGTTTATCCAGCAGTAAAATGCTTTGTCAAACGCATTCTCTCTATCAACATGAGTGATTTCTCTCACCACCACTAAATCCAACATTTATTTCACAATTACATTTGTGGATACATAGTGAATAAACATCAGTAACTGTTATTAATCTTATTGTTGTTGCATAAGCTACATTGCTGGTATGGGAAGAGGCTCTTTATTCTTTCCTGAACACAGTGGGGTGGTATGTGGCCCTAAATGAAAGAGGAATCTGTATCAGACAATAGTTATCATGTGTGCATATTCCACAGCAGATAATTCAGTGCTCTGTACTGTTTGTAATAAATGGTTAGGAGAGTGGTAGTGTTTGGTACGTCTGGAGTGACAATAGACTTTTAGGCTGTGTCTAGATTGCCGAGAACTGTCAGCAAAAGATGTACAAATAGTGCAATGCATTTGTGTATCTTTTGCTGACAGTTCTGTTGGGAGAGGTTTTTCCAGCCAACTGTTTGAAAAAAAACCTCTGTCAAGACATTCTTTCTTCTTCATGGAATGAGCTGTATAGGGATGTTGGCAGAACACTCCCAACCAGCAGATCTCTTCCAAGAGGTCTGCAGTTTGGATGCATGCTCTGTCAACAAAACAGAAGTTTTGTCAACAAAAGCTTGTTGTCTGGACATAGCCATAGACTGCAATACCAAGCATTACCAATTTCCAAACTGTAGGGAACATTCCATCTGGTAATGATAAATCAAAAAAAAAAAAAGAATTACATAAGTAAAATAGATAGTAAGTGCAGCCAGAATCAGTAGTTTGCAACTCTTCAAGACCTACGCATCTACTTCATTTCATCCTATCCAAATGATCCAAAACATTATTCCTCAAATATGAGAACTATAAAGATGTGAGAATGAGGTTATTTAAGAAAATACACGTGATCAGCTGATCTAACTTAATATGAGAAAAGGCCAGACCATGTGGAGAAAAATGTGGGCCAAGTCAATCCTGTAAACCTCCAAGAGAAAATGTTTTCATTAAGCACAATAAATATGACTTCGCTGTCTATTAGTTATTCCTTCAACAAAAACGCATGTTAGGCTGCATCTACACTATGAGATGAATTTCAGTTTAAGGCAGGTAGCTTGATATTGCCAGGTGACTGTCTTCACTGTAAATACTATTAGCTTGATTTAGGGAGCACTAATAGCAATATCATAACATTGTTGAAATTGGCTGGGTATAGCGTCAAGTTTGAATTTAAAAGTTCAAATAAAGACCAGTGTGGAAGCGCATGTCTTAAAATTGAATTTTCTTCACCTCCACAGGTTTTCCGTGTGTTTCCCACAATGCCCCACAGTGTTCCGCTCTGGCCACTTCCATGTTCAGGTGCACAGGAATTAGGTAACAAGGGGAACATGAATTTCAATTCTGGACCGGGAAGCCTGTGGCTGTGGGGACATGTTTCTATGACAGGCTGAGAAAAGTATTTTTATCTTTTCTCTCAGTGAAGTGAATTCATCTACCCATTAAAAATGGCCCCAGCACAGAGTTCATGGTTCTGTCTCTACGTCTGCTAGCTGCGCACTTGGTATTTTTTTCTGCACTGCCTGGTGCCAGCTGCTGCCCCACGGCACCACGTGGGGGATATGCTTGTATGAGAGGCCAAGAAACTTCTTCTCAGTGGTTTGCATCTGTGCAGGGCTCCCCTCCACCCCAACAGACACCATACAGTTGGGGTCTTTCCCATGCCCAACCACATCACATGACTCACCCCGACCCAATAAAAGGATGTGCCTGCCTTTCAGTACTGACCATGCTGCCATGCAGCACTAGGTCCTGGCTTACATGCAGTGAAGGCTCCAAGGACGGGAAAGATTTTGAGGGGCTTACAGCCACTGGGGGGGAAGTCTCCTCCCAACAGCTAAGATTTTTGGGGCCTTGTTGCCACTGGAGTGACCGTTTCAACTGGCCACCCTCCAAAAATGTTTTCAGGCCTTGCTGCCACTGCGGGGGGAAGACTCCCTCAGTGGCTTCGAATTGTGGGGCCTGGCTGCTGCCTAGGAGGAATGGTTCAAGTGGCCCTCGAGCCATGGACCCTACTCCCTACTGCCAAAAAGATTTTTGGGGACCATGCCAACTGGCCATTCAACCTCCCAAATACAACCCCCCACACAACGGCAGTGAAATTTGGCAGGCCTCATCCCTTGTGTTGGCAATGTCTGTGTAGTGAGGAGAGAAGCCAAAAATCTTTTTTCCTAGACTTTTCTATTGTTTTTCTTCTAACTTTCGACTTCTTCACGCAGGGAAGAGTGGGTGGAGGGCCAGCTGAGAATACAGACTGTGGACAGAACCTGTGTAATGAACTGGGAACCCAAAAACCCTCCCTTAGCAACTCTTTTTTCAAAACATTTCCTATCTACTCTTCCTTCATGCTTTGCATTGTCCCTGTATTATTTTCAGAGATCAGATGTAATCAAGGGAGGGGGGCCAGTCAGTGGAGGGCCAGTTGAGAAGACAGACTATTCACAGAAGCTGTATAATGGACTCATGCCAAAAACCCCTCCCTCAGCTACAGTTTTAAAAAGCAATTCAGTTATAGAAGAAAGAGATTTCTGTTAATTTGGCGATCTTTGTTGATGCACTAGTTTTCCTTCCTTCCAACTGAAAAAAATGGATGTTTGCTTACCATGGGAAGGGAATGAGTGCAATGCAATGTGGGAAGATGATGTCAAATGCCAACAACCACCTTGTGTGGCCTTTTTTCCCCATGCTGCACCAGCAAAAATACCCAGAATGCTACAGGGTTGAGGGAACTATGGGATAAATTCCCACAAAGCACTGCTGCAACAGTCAGTGTTTGCCGATTGAGTGTGGCGGCAATAGGTTGACTTTGTGAGGAGCATGGTGGAGAGGTGAGGATAGTCACATTCAAATTTATAACATCTAGGCCATGTCTACACTAGCCGCCTACGTCAAAGTAGCCAGCAGATCGTCAACATAGCGCGCATTGTGTCTACACGCATCATGCGCTACTTCGACATTGAAATCGACAGGTGGCGAGATGTCGAAATCGCTATTCCTATCCGAAGATGGGAATAGAGCCCTACGTCGACATTATACGTCAAAGTAGAGCGTGTGTAGATGATCCGCGTCTTGCTACTTCAAAAGAGCAGGGTCCTTCATGGTAGCAATCAGCTGAGAGCTTGAGAATTGCTGTCTAGCCTCTGTGGGGCTCTATGATCACTGTGCACAGCAGCCCTTAAAGCACCACACACCTGGATTTCCTGTGGCAGGAAGCTGAGAGCATGCAGGCAGCAGCACATGCACATGCTTGCCCTGCATGACCTCGATGGACCCCTATCCATCCACGCAGCCATGGCATCTAGCCAACCCCCCTCCAAGTGCCCCCAGGACTCCCCCCCCCGAGGGGACCCAGGGCCCCCTGGCAGCCAAATGGGGAGGCCAAAAAGCAGCAGGGCCCCTCCTGGTTGGAGGCTGAGCTCCAGGACCTGCTGGGGCTCTGGGGTGAAGAGGAGGTGCTCCACGTGGTGGGGCACAAGCAGCAGAACGCGGAAGCATTCGCTCGACTGGCCAAGGGCCTGACTGCCCGGGATCACCCTGCCCACACTCTGGATCACGTCCGGAGCAAGGTGAAGGAGTTGCAGCAGGGTTACACCTGGGCCCAGGACTCAGCCAGCCAGTCTGGGGCCACCCCCCACCTCTTGCCCCCATTACAGGGACCTCAGAGTCATCATGGGCCCCCAGGACACCTCCTCTCCCCTAGCCACACTGGACACCACAGCCAAGGAGTCCCAGGAGGCCTTAGAGTTAGAGTCCAGCCCGGAGGCCAGCCCCACACCCTGGGGCCCACACGAGGAGACAGCCCTCAGGACGGCAGAGGAGGGGTCCAGCAGCGAGGAGAGGGGGTCTCCTCATAGACCTCCCCTCCTGGAGCACCAGCCGGGCATCCACCCACCGGGTTTCCCCGACCGTGGCAGTGGATGGTCAGGTATGTACCCCACACGGCACATCCACCCCAAGGCCATGGGGCGGGGGCACCAGACATGACCGGTGGCCCCACACACCCCCGAGCGGACCCAGTCACAGCATGATCCCGGGATGACGGCAAGCCAATAGTGCCCGTCAGCACCTGCACAGCATTGTGCCCTAACCCCAGGGGAGGGGGGACCATGCAGTGGGGCCACCCGACAAGGACCCCACACCCACGGATGGGGGATGGAGACTCAGCACCCAAGGGGGGATGCGGAGGCATGGGCCATGGGCCAGGGCACAGTACTAACAGCCTTCTTCTCCCTCTCTCCCTGTTTCTGCAGCCACACACTCTGAGGCCCCACGCAGCCAGGCACCCTCTGTCATCCCCAAAAGCCCGCTGGAGGTCAGACACCACCATTGCCTGGGGACACCACTGAGGCAAGGACAGGCATGACACCGCTGGACCCAGGGGACGGCCCCCCGTGGACCCACAGCTCCTGGCGGCTCTCCGGTGGCAGGTGGAGGTGACTGTGGAGCGGCTGCGGTTAGAAAGGGAGGAGTCCACCTGGTGCTGAGTGGAGCCGGGTTGTTCCAGGAGGCCGTGGCCCAGCTCCTGCCCTCCCTGCTGCTCCACCGAATGCTCCCCTGCCACCCCACCTGCCCTGCCTGCTGCCCCGCCTACCAGTCCCCCAAGACTGGAGCCTACTGGGGCTGAAAAGCGGCCAGTGGAGGCATCCCATCCTCCAGCAGGTGTATGTCCAGGCCTCCTTACCTCCATGATGACAGCCCCAACTGTGGCCTTACCCACGCCAAACTGGTGTCCCATGGAGTGATAGCTGTCTGGAGCAGCCAGCTTCCAGACAGCTATTGCGACCCTCTTCTCCATGGGGAGGGCGCGCCGTATCCATGTGTCCTGGTGCCTCAGTGCGGGGGTGAGCCTCTGGCAGAGCTTCAGGAAGGACTGCCGGCTCATGCAGAAGTTCTGCAGCCACATGTCATCATCCCACTCCCCCATTACTAGCTGCGCCCACCACTCGGAGCTGGTGGGGTAGCTCCAGAGGCAGCGGAGCACCCGGCGGGGGAGGAACACGGGATCCCAGTGGTCAGGGGCGTCCCCATCCGCCCCCTGGTAGGGCTCCTCTGCCAGGAGCTGCTGGGCGGCCTCCCATGCAGAACCTAGCTGGGTGCTTGCTCCCTGGGTGACAACCTGGAATACTTCCGGGTGCTGCTGCTGAGGGTCCATGGCTGCTGTGCCTCGGTTTGTGAGCGTGTGGCTAGCACTCTGCGCAGGCTGGGAGTGTCTGGGAGGGGTTCTTTACAGGAGTGGCTTGCCGTTGCCCCAGAAGGGCTAGTCCAGCCTGTGACCCTGTCTGCAGGCTTTTCTGACCCCTTATTTCGAAGGGGGGTGCTTGTGTGTGTGGATGCTCTGCTTTTCCTTCCAGGGCAGCCCCTTTCGACGTTCCCCGTCGCTACTTTGACGTTGACCATCGACAGCACCAGCCCCAGCGGATGTGTGGATGGTATGCATCAAAGTAGCCTGTTTCGATGTCTTTACTTCGAAATAGCTTACTTCGACGTAGCGTTGTAGTGTAGATGTAGCCTTAGTGTTACAAAATCAATAATAATACATTTGAATCGCTCTCATAGTGCAGACATAGCCCCAATATCTAATTCCTGGTACAGTGGCTCCTCCTTAACTGGCATAAATCTGAGGATTAACACAAGATTTTGGTAATATTTTTTTTCTGTAAAACCTTCCATTTATCTTGAACGCTTAACAATGAAATATTTATAGGAAATGTTTAAAAGTTTCATGCTTTTTCTCATTTCAGATCCATGTTCTTGGTGAGCCTTTTGCTTGTTGAAAGTAAAAGACAAAAACAAAACAAAAACCCAGAGTGGGCTAAAACAAATTGTAATGCTAGCAGATGCTTTGCAGTCTTTGTAGTTCTGTCACAATATTTCACTCCTGCCCTGTATTGACCCTGCTAGTTAGATGCACACATTGCCAAATCTAAAGGTGAATTTGAGTTGCTGACATATGGCTAGAGACGATAATGACGCCATAGTGTAAGCGCTCACTGGGTGACTTCAGTAAAGGGGAAAGTTGATAGTCTTTTCCATCTCCAGCTAAGTCCAGAACTCATGGACATCTATGGCTGAAGCAGGACATAATTAAGTACAAGTCTCTGGGGTAGAAAGTCTAAACAATATGAAGAACTTTTGCAATAGCTGCCAAATGTTAGGATTTATGCTTATTCATCTGAACAAGTCTATTACACTTACTGTAAAGAATTCAGTCATTTGCACACATTCAGTAAGTTGACAAGATGGTTCTGCATTTTAAGTATGGTCTAACCAGGTTAATTAAAATTGTTACAGAATGCTATTACCCTCATTAACATTTTGTTAATAAAATAAGTATATTAACTCATACTGAGAAATACAAGAAGGAAGATTGCATACACTGTAAATGAGGGAATATACTGGCATTAAAAGAAAAAATGCTTAGGCATAGAAGCAAGTACAATTTCTTACAATCAACAGAACCAAACATTGGTACTATTTATCATAAGGCACTTGAAAAGAGATGTTTAAAATCCAGATCCTGTTTTCATAGCTTTAAAAGTAAATTCAGACTGAAAACAGTCCAAGAACTTTAATATATAGAGTGTAATTTTGTCATTATTATACAAAATATATGGGCTGTTAGCCAAATAGCCAGTCAGTATGAAACTATGGGAGGAATACTCCCTCCATACATGATTGTATGAAAGTGGACGTGGGCGATATTAATTACAGGAAGTTGGGTTTACTTTTGTAAATGTGGACTATGTACATTATAGAAATGAACTAGAAATACCTAGACTTCATTTCCAGGCCCAGTTGGTTTGGAAAGGCAAGAGGGCTAATGACAATTTTCATCTACTACTAATGCAAATTTAATACCTTATCTGCTTACATATGGTCAAAGGAATTTTAGGCACCTCCATTCCTTGATATCATCAGGCAGAGTGGATAAAAATGGCTGCAGTTCGGTCAAATGTAGTGAGAAGTAAAGATCACAGAGAAGAGAAAGAGGTATTATAGAGTCCTATACCTTTTGAACAACGTTATTTAGGTTCATACTGTATCTAGTACAAATGACAGGGTGATGTATTGAAAGAAATCTAATTTTAGTTCTCATTGGTCGCACTTCAGAAATATTTAATATAAAACAATTAAAAGTAATAAGAAAATCTTCATGACTTATAATATGATAACCACATGCCAAGCATGATTTAAAAGACACTGAGTCAGCTCATTG
The DNA here is from genome assembly GCF_033958435.1 of Carettochelys insculpta. Classification (NCBI taxonomy): domain Eukaryota; kingdom Metazoa; phylum Chordata; order Testudines; family Carettochelyidae; genus Carettochelys; species Carettochelys insculpta. Next base: position 37,979,177 of record NC_134138.1, on the reverse strand, counting down.
GTCGCACTTCAGAAATATTTAATATAAATTACATTCCAAGCAAATGGATTATCAAATCTGAGCTGACTCAGTGTCTTTTAAATCATGCTTGGCATGTGGTTATCATATTATAAGTCATGAAGATTTTCTTATTACTTTTAATTGATACTTAGTAAATAGTAGGATGAAAGGAAGCAGAAGCACTGTGATGGTGGGCTTTAATATGTTGTGGGTGCTCGTGGACTGTGAGTTGGTTGCTGCCACCTCAGGACCTCAGGGCTCCTAGATCAGAAACATCTTTATGCTGGTGCCCCACCACTGAGGATATTGAAGAGCGTGATTGGTCTACTTTACAACTAATCCTGTCATACTGCATTGGAAATCTTTACAACTAGCTGTGGTCATTTGTAGAGAAATTAGCTAGCTATTCCTTGACTTTCCCCAGGAAGAAGTGTACTCATAACTCCCTCATCGGGAAAGCACTGCTCAGAAGCTAAAACTCCACCTTAGCATGGTCCTTCACTGGCAGCCAGTGCACTTGGAAGTTCTATGTAGTTTTTTTTTTCTATTCTCATCACAATGGTATCTGCACACTTTACACTAATGCAGGGTGTAAAGTGACTACACACTTACCTAGAAATGTAGGACCAAATAAAAAAGATTTTGCAATGAGTCTTATTTGTGATGGGGTGTGGTCACAGAAGACCACTTGGGATGGTCTTTGGTCTGCTGATTATGCCACTGACACCCACCTTCTTGCTCTCTGGGGCTTCCCGCCACCCTGTGCTGTTGGACCTGCTCCTCTGGGCTCCCCTGGGCAAGGCATAAAATTGGGGTTACCACTCCCATGCAGAGCAATGCAGACACTGATTTACCTGCAGTTCTAGGGCATAGCACCCAGGAAATCAATACCCAAAAGGGATCAAAACTCCAAATAAATCTGTCTCTGTGCAAAAGGCTCATCAGGTAACACCCTCTACCCCTTTATCAATCAAAGGGAGATACAGTGGTAGCCCTCCCCAGGTAATAATTGCTTACACTGGTGTTGATTTTAAAAAAAGAATTTTTATTGAGCAAAACCAGTAGAATTTAAGGGATTATAAGTAGAGGGGACAGATTAAAGGGAGTCACAACATAAAATAAAAGAGAAATGCATAGCTAGTTGTAACTTCTGTAAAAGACCTAAGAAATACAGATTCTTACCCTAAAGAGCAGTTCGCATGCCAGGTAAAATTTTCAAACCAGAGCTCTCATCAGATTTTCATATACCTTTTTGCCATTTTAGGGCAAGTCAGGCAGATTCTAAATTAGGTGGAAGATAGAAGACTTGTAGCTTTCCATTGCTTCAATGGACTTTCCCATAGGATGAGAAACCTTTCTTCTTCAGCCCCACATCCCATGGAAAAGCACTAGGTCAAAATGGTCAGTCACATGTCTTTCTAACACCAGCCATCACTTAGATTTACAGGACAAACAAAGCTGTTTACAAGTTGTTAAGCTGATCACCTGGTCATTAGGGTTGAGGCAGCAATGGTGGCACTCATTAGAACATTTAAAACTATAAGCAGACTATATACACTCCATATAACCACCTTCACATACAAGAATAATACATACACAAAAATAGAATATACAAATTCACCAGCTTATAACATTGAAATGGTAGGTTACAAATGGTATTTTGTCCTGTGTACCACCAAGTCATGCATATTTCATAAAGCATGGGCGAGCCATCAAAATATTCATCGTCCATTGGTAGCATTTTGAATAGTATGTGGCTGGTAATGGGATAGCCCAGAACATGACAGCAGAAGGAGTGAACTTCACAGTGCCCATAGCAGCATTATCAGCATTGTTTTGGTTTGTTTTGTTTTTCATGAAGGATGGGTTTGCAGTTGAAATATAGACCTCGGTGGTTTCAGAGGGGGGTTGGGGAGGAATTTAGGCTACCATGCCTACCCCCTCCCTCTCTTATGTCACGTTACTTTGGACAGTGTGTTTTTCAATGCACTTACTGTGGAGAAATTGTTCCTTATATATTTAAAAACTCTGTGGTTTGTCAATAGAGAAAGTCTGCAAAAATGAAGGATGTTACTAAGCTATAAAGATGTGATTGAGTACATGACCATTATAAATATAGCTATAAATATGGAACATTTTGTTTTACCAGGGAAGATCCAATGTTGTTGTACATTAGTCCCCTAAGATAGATCCAACTTTGGTTGGTTTGTAAAAAGTTTTTGAACTGTTGATTGAGTGGTAGTCACCCTTGTACATTCCTTTTATTAATTAATGTCATTTGGACAGAGTTATGAAAGGTGTATTAAGTTTACAAATATCTGTTTAATAAATTTGTAACAGTATGAATTTATCTTCTAAAACTAGAATCATGTTCAAGAGTAATTTGAAAAGTCCAGAAATCATATATTTTTGGATGAAAGCTTTTTCCCCAGAATGATAGTTGCTTTCAATATTCACAGAGGTTCATGTTCAGATTTTCTTCATTTAAGGACCTGGCTAATGAAAACATAATACCTTGTACGTGACCATCTCAAAATTTGTACAGGATCAGTGCAACTTTTTGTTTGTGGGCTCTTTTGGGGCTGCATCCCGCTCTGATGATGGAGGAAAAACTGACTGACTACTATGGTGTTGGTTCACGACTTTTGAGAACATGGCTATCCTTTTATAAACCAGCTGGATTTTGGGCTGTTAGCTCTATTTAAGCCTTTTATAAACAGCCTTCTCATAAACAAATACTATATCAATTTCCTATACTAAATATATAACTTTACTCCTATGACAAGAGTCACTGTGTTTTATCATAGCCAAAATATTTTGGCATCCCTTACTTGAACTGCTGTGGTTTCTAGAGTAGACCTGTGAAAGACTCAACTGCAACTACAAGCCAACCTGAAATTGGAGGAATTTTGGGTTCTACTGGCAGAGAGCCAACTAAACCAATATAGATGAGTCACAGTATCTCCTCAACACTTCGGTTAAGTGGCAGCTAAGAGATTAAAATATTCACATAGTAAGCCTGCAATGAGTAAAGCAGGTTGAATTTGATTTATCAAATTTTATTTGATAAAATTCAATTCTGGATGTATGTGCAGGGGAGTCCCCTTTCTGTCCACTGCATCTGTCACAATGATAATTACAGATGGGTCCATACAGAGACTCTATGGATGATCACAGAATAGAAGGCATTAGGACCTCTTGGGAAGCCAGAATGCACATAAGTCTTCTGCAACTGAGAGCAGTATGTGAGGCTTGGAAAAATATTCCTATCCTACTTCATACAATTCCAGCATATCCTGCTAATATTGTACAACAGTTACTTTTTCTATGTAAATGAGCAGGACTGTTCCACATTCTATACTCACGTGTAGAAGTGGTCAACTTATGAAACCGGTGTATGCAGACCACATGATTCTGTGGCAGTGTGCCTCCCAGGCTCTCAGAATTCACTGGCAGACAGCCTCACGAGGCATGTTACCAACAATCATGAGTGGAAGTTACACGATTCGGTAGTAAACAGCATCTTCACTTCAGCCATTTCTACACAGGCCACTTCCTTCGGAAGTGGCATGCTAATACAGGAAGCGAAAGATGCTAATGAGGCATGGATGCAAATTCCCCATGCCTCATTAGCATAACATCATGTGATTTGGAGTCTGGAAGACTGTTCTTCTGGACTCCAAAATGCCGTGTAGAAGTGCGGCTCTGGGGGGCGTGCTTCCAGAAGGAAGTCCTTCCAGAGGCCCCTTCTTCCCAAAAATTTTTGGGAAGAAGGGGCCTCCGGAAGAAGGACTTCCTTCTGCAAGCCCCCCGGCGGCTGCACTTCTACATGGCATTTTGAAGTCTGGAAGAAAGGTCTTCTGGACTCCAAATCACGTGATGTTATGCTAATGAGGCACGGGGAATTTGCATCCACGCCTTATTAGCATCTTGCACTCCCTGTATTAGCATGTCACTGCCAAAGAAGTGGTCTGTGTCGAAATGGCCTTTGTGAGGAGCTATCACTTGGGACATGTGTGCCTGCCAGGCAGTCAAGAAGTGCAACATATACTGCCCAGGGGGACTACAGGTCAGTACTCTCCTCATACCTTAGACAGAACCCTTCAGTTACTTCTTCTCTTCCATCCTGATACTATCTCAGGTTTTACAGAAGACTCAACTAAATGGAACCCTAACCATTGTCTCAGATGGCCCTGAGAATTCTGGTTTCTGAGTTCCCTGGAAATGTCATTCTGCCTATCTATTAGCATTTTGACAATCTTGGATCTTTTATCCCAGAAAAATGGCCTGTTCAGGCTTCCCAACTACGATGTTCTTCATCTCTCAGGTTGGTGTGTGAATGAGTGCTGAGCCAAGCATTTTCCTGCTCTGGACCTGTGAAAATCATAACAGCAGGAAAGAATCCACCAGAAAATATTAGCTAACCAAATGGAAAGGTTTCTTAGTTTGGACTCAGCAAAACCATATACCTCTGGAGAGAATGGATATTCCTACTATCATAGACCATCATCTTATTTCAAAGATGATGGTCCTTTCTCTGAGCTCACTATGGGTTCACCTGATGATAGTTATCATGTGCCAACCACCAGCTGACACTTACTTGATCTTTACCCACCCACTAGAAACTTCCTTCTTGAAGGGTCTGATCCAGTGTTCTCTGTAAGTTGAGCACTTGAGGGGGCAACCCAGCAGAGATTTGGGTGCTGCTTCACTGACTAGAAGAGCACCCACAGCTAGCAGCACAAGTTGTTATTAGTGGTGCACATCAGCACATGCCTTGGCATACATAACAAAATTTATTCCACCCATGGAGGGGAAAAGCTAGGGGTACATAGATCAGATCATGGGGCATTTTCTGCCAACAAAGAAACAATTCTTCACTGGGACCCTTAGTGGTTTTGACACTGACCTCAGCCACCTTTTGAACAGCCAGCCACACCTTCCATATCTAATTTTTTCAGTGAGGGTTGCTTTCCTTACTGCCATCACCTAACCCAGAAGTGTATGGCCGTGTCTACACAAGCCCCAAACTTCGAAGTGGCCACGCAAATGGCCATTTCGAAGTTTACTAATGAAGCGCTGAAATGCACATTCAGCGCTTCATTAGCATGCGGGAGGCCGCGGCACTTCGAAATTGACGCGCCTTGCCGCCGCGCGTCTCGTCCCGACGGGGCTCCTTTTCAAAAGGACCCTGCCTACTTTGAAGTCCCCTTATTCCCATGATGGAATGAGAATTCCATCATGGGAATAAGGGGACTTCGAAGTAGGCGAGGTCATTTCGAAAAGGAGCCCTGTCGGGACGAGACGCGCGGCGGCAAGGTGTGTCAATTTCGAAGTGCTGCGGCCGCCCGCATGCTAATGAAGCGCTGAATATGCATTTCAGCGCTTCATTAGTAAACTTCGAAATGGCCATTTGCGTGGCCATTTCGAAGTTTGGGGCTCATGTAGATGTAGCCTATATGAACTTGGGGCCATAGTGCCAGATCCACAATACAAAATATTTCATAAACATAAGGTCTCACTATGATGACCCTGAAAATTCATTCCTAAGATCATTTTGAAATTTCACATAAAATGGTCAATTTACTTGTGTTTCTTCCAAGGGCCCATGCCTCAGCAATGAGAAGAGATTGCATTCTCTTGAAATGTGGTGAGCATCAGCATGGTAGAATTATAGGTATTTTTTATTTGAAAGAAGACATATACACTCAACTTTTTTTTTAGGTTTGGTTAACTTTTCCTTAAATCTGAAATGCCCGATGACATATCAGCAAAAGTGGAGGATTTGTAGAAGTGAAAGATGGGATTGCCGGAAGAGGAAAGGATCCTGTGACTTGATTGTTCAGGCTTTAAGGCTAGGTCTATACTAGAGAATAACTTTGCAGTTGCTTACTTTGAAGTACAACTTCAAAGTAAGCAAATTCAAAGTAGAGCATCTACACCAAAAAGCACCCCTCCCTTACTTTGAAGTAGGCTCCCTCTACTTCAGAGTAAAGCGTCTATACACCAATAGCCCCTTTTTCAAAGTAAGGGGCCAGGAAATGATGCCAGCAGTGGTCAGATGGCCAACAAGCCCTTCCGGGTTCACAGCCAGCTGACCCCTTAAAAGGCCCCTCCCAACACCTGCACCCTGCACATTTTCAAGGCTGCATGCAGCTGGGCAGACTGCATGCTGGGGTGCAGAGCTGCCCACCCTGCCTGCCCCGATGCTCCCCGAGGAGGACCTCCTCAGCACAGTGGCCAGCCTCCTGGCCATGCTGCTCACAGTGCTATTCCAGCAGCACAGCCAGGTCATCTGCCAGGGCCCTGCTGCCCCTCCCCCAGACCCCCAGTCTGGCGCTGATGGGCCTTTGCCACCAGCACTGAGTGGTGGGACCGGCTGATGCTGGGGGACTGGGATGATGAGCAGTGGCTGAGGAACTTCAGAATGACCTGGCAGATATTCAAGGTCCTCTGCAATTGGCTTACCCCAGTCCTTCAGCACCGGGACACCTGGGTGCAGCCAGAGCTCCCAGTGCAGAAGAGGGTGGCCATTGCACTGTGGAGGCTGGCCACCCCCGACAGCCACTGGTCTGTCGGCCACCAATTCGGAGTTGGCAAGGCCACCTTCGGAATGGTGCTGATAGAGGTGAGTCTGGCCCATACCACAGACCCACCTTGGGGTGGAGGCTACTGGGCAAGGGGAAGAGGGTCCTTGGTGGCGGGGAGGGGAAGAAGAAGGGTGGCCCTGACAGGGAGGGGGAAGGGTGAGGGGGGGCCTGGTGGGGAGAAGGCAAGGGGAAGAGGGAACACCAGGTCTGGCATTCATGGACATGTCTTCTTTCCTCCCCTTCCCCCCCACCCCAGTGCTCCCGCAACGTGTCACCACCATCAAGGACCTGGATGTTGCCCTTGCCAGGCTCTCACATCTGGGTTCCTGAATTGTTTGGGAGCCCTGGACTGGCCCCGAACCACAGCAGGGGTGCCTACACTAACAGGAAGGGGTACCACTCACTGGTACTCCAGGCCCTACTGGACGCGAGGGGCTGTTTTCTGGACGTGTGTGTGAGGTGGCTGGGCAGGGCCCATGACACCCAGGTGTTCCAGAATTCATGGCTGGGACGCTGGATGTAGGAGAGCATGTATGTCCACCCACGGGAGCTCCCACTTGGGGACATCAGGATACCCCCCTGCATAGTGGCTGATGCCGCATACCCACTGCACCTGTGGGTCATGTGGCCCTATACCAGACACACTGTACTGGCCCAGGACACCTTCAACAGCTGCTTCAACCATTCTAGGGCCACAATAGAGTGGGCATTTGGGAGGCTGAAGGGAAGGTTTGCAGTCTCCTCGCAATCCTGGGTGTCAGCCTCCCAAACGTCCCAGCAGTGCTCGCTGCACGCTGTGCCCTCCACAACCTTGTGAAAAGTAGATGGGAGCCCTTCTGCCAGGGCTGGGCTGTGGATCTGGGGGCCAGGTATGAACTGCCACCCACTGTCCAGTGCCACGAGGCACAGAGGGATGGGGTCAAGGTCCAGGATGCCTTGTGCCTGGCCTTTGTCCAGGGCCCGTCCTGACCCTCCATGCCACAGGATCCCCCACTCTCCCATCCCTCATGTTCCCCCGCCAAAAGCACCCCCCCATGACCCCCTCGCCACTCTCCCCTCACGCACCAGGGACTCAGGGTTAGGGTGGGAACAACACACACATCTGTTGGGGAATAAATGTATTAGATCAAACAAAACAGAATGTGTCACACTATGTACAGTGCACAGTGGGACCACTCCATGAAGGGGAGGGGGGGGTCTGGAATGGGGGACCAAACTTGGAGGGGGGGGCGGGGCTGGGATGGGAGAGGGCTCAGTCACCCAGCAGCATGGAGGGCTGGGAGTTACAATGGCTGTGGCTGCCTCTATCGCCCCAGGTCTGGGGCCCCCTGTGGGGCAGTGATGGGGCCAGGACCATGGGATGTAGGAGTGAGGTGGGGGTGCCATGGGCTCAGCTTCCGCAGAGTGTGTGTGGGGGCACTGGGGCTGGGCTAGGTGCACCCACCTCGGCCAGGAACCACCGATCCAGCTCAGTGCAGGTGGACAGGGACAGGTTCACCACACAGTGGTCACCTTCAGGGGAGGTGGCTGCTGGAGGGGCAGCTGTGGGGGGGTGCCTGCATGGGGGGCAGGAGATTGTGCAAGATGGGCAGCCAAGGCCTGAGCCATGGTGTCCAGGCTGCCAGCCAGCCAAACCCACACCTCCCACTCTATCGCCAGCAAGTCCTGGAGCATGCCGGTCATGCCCCACATGACTGTTGATGGCTCAGTTGTGAGCAGATTTTGAAAATGTGTCTATCCTTGCTGTCTAAGACAGTGTATTCTGTGGTGGATTTGAAACATTAATGCATTTGGTCCTTGTTTGGCTTGTTGTATGCATTACTACACTGCAAACCGCTGTAATAAGACTGTATATAGTAAATGTGATGGTTATGAGCAATTGATTCAGCTGAAAAAAGGGGCTGTGCCATAGAATTATTTGTTTCACTGAAGTGTGCTGTGTTACTGAAAAGGAACCACTGGAATAGAAGATCAGCACTCTTCAATGGTATTTTCAGTGTTTGTGAAACCCTGCAGTATCTCGGAATGAACAGAGCTGGAAACAAAAGTCAAGATGGATGTCTGATACAATGAGGTGGCAAAAATGAGCCTGAACTCGTGTCAAATAGTGAGCAATGCTGAGCCAATATGTCCCCAGATTGTTTCTGGAACTGTAGCTGGTTAACGACCTGTTGTAATCTAGTGAAAATGTAGAGAATTTAAGTGTCTAAAATGAGCCAATATTAATATAATGTATACTATACAATAACACCTTGGCCGTGTCTACACTAGCCACAGACTTCGAAATGGCCATTTACATGGCCATTTCGAAGTTTACTAATGAAGTGCTGAAATACATATTCAGCACCTCATTAACATGCGGGCGGCCACGGCACTTCGAAATTGATGTGGCTTGCCGCCGCACGGCTCGTCCCGACGGGGCTCCTTTTCGAAACAACCCTGCCTACGTCGAAGTCCCCTTATTCCCATCTGCTCACAGGAATAAGAGGACTTCGAAGTAGGAGGGGTGCTTTCGAAAAGGAGCCCCGTCGGGACGAGCTGTGCGGCGGCGAGCCGCGTCAATTTCGAAGTGCCGTGGCCGCCCGCATGCTAATGAGGCGCTGAATATGTATTTCAGTGCTTCATTAGTAAACTTCAAAATGGCCATTTACATGGCCATTTCGAAGTTTGGGGCTACTGTAGACATAGCCCTTATGATTAAATGAAAAAACCCAGTCTGTTCTATCCATTTTTGACAATAACAGCATTTTCTACTGTAAATGATTCAATAGGAAATATGTTTGGTCTTATTTGAAAACAGTAAAAAAGAATATTTCTACCTTGGCTACTCAGCTGCACTGAATATTATAGGCGGAATCTTCTGCTATAAAGGAGACACGTAAAGAGTACATGTTTAAATTTAAGGGGATTGTTTTTTGGGATGAAATTAATTTTTACATCTAGATCACGGGTTGCACTGTGAGATGGGACCTTACTGCCATAAGCTGAGGTTTTTAAAGCTGCTTAAGGGATTTGGGCACAGATTTCCCATTGACAGTCAGGAATAGTCTTCAAAGGCATAGTTTCACCATCTTCCATGATTACAGTGTGGGAATACAACAAGATGGCTATCTCCCCCTCATCCATCTCAACCCTACTAGTATGAAGGAGGCTTGATTTGTTTCCTACCAAATGGTCAGATAAACATTCTTTAGGACTTTCCCAATATGCAATACAGGAAATTGATAGAAATCTGTCTATTGGCTTCAGAGGCCTAAAGCAATGAGATGCTTAAGTGGTTATTCTAAATTTCAAAAATGGAGACACTAATTTTCCAAGGTAGAATCTTTATAACACAAACAAGCGTGCGCACGTGCACACACACACACACCCCTTTCTTTGTCATGTGTTATATAACACAATAAAAAGAACTTTTCAAAGTGTAGTCTAAAGAATCTGGAATTATCTGCAAGAATTTTTTTCAAGTAATTTGCACTCTATATAATCCACACATTGTTTGCAGTTTTGTTGTAGCCGTGTTGGTCCCATGATATTAGAGAGACCAGATGGGTCTTTTTATTTGACCAACTTCTAGTGATGAAAAAGGAAAGCTTTTTAGCTTATACAAAGCTCTGGAGATCTGGGAAAGTTACTCAGAGTATCACAGATTACACAAAACGGGACAGATTGTTAAGCATAAGGAGTTAATACATGTTGCAAGAGAGCTTTTAAGATGAAGTGGGCAATTAACATCATTGTAGTAGAATGACAAAGAAAGGTTAGTGGGTTACTGATTGTTGTAAGGACGATAAAGCCAGCATCTTTATTGAATGTCTGATTTTAGTGTCTAGTGACATTATGAATTTAAGTTCCTAGGGGGCTTGTTTTTTTGTTTGTTTTTTGATGGCATTATGCAAGTTTCCTTTGAGGATGAGGACTAAGAGACCAGTTACAAAATGATTATTTTGTGAACAGTGTTTGTCCACATTTTTTAAAACTATTTTTTGTTTTTGAATTCATTTCAGAGCATAGTGATTATCACCACATGGTTATTTTTGGCCCTGAATGAGGTACAACCCCTATTGTGATAGGAATGTGTAGGACCAATACAGCATAAAAGGTGTGTTGTTGAGGCCCCTTGATGATAAACTGATGAGGTTGTGGGGTTGTGTGAAGTCCAGAAGGGGTTCAGGGAAAAAAAGTCTTTCATGATGACTGATATGGTCCCTATCAAATGTGGGTTGTAACTTGTTTAATGATATCCCCCTGAATTCCAGTGTGGGTGTTTCTAGATAGGTATTATGAACCATAAAACTAGTGTCTCACAGCCAATTTGTAATCTACTAGCTCTCCTTTGGCCTGTGACTGCGGAGGTGTTAATTGCATACTTCACCTTGCCTCCTTCAACAAATGTTAACCCCTTATATGTAATGACGTCTTACCTTGCGAGGCAGTGACACCGTCATTATTTTTTCCAGGTCTGAAGAAGAGTTCTGTGCAAATTGAAAGCTTGTCTCTTCCTTTAACAGAAGTTGATCCTTTGAAAGATATTACCTCACCTACCTTCTTTCTCTCTCTCATGCTGGACCAACACAGCTCCAACAACACTGCACACAGCATGTGATAAAGCATGCAATGCTCATGGTTGTGGTGCATGAAAGACAGGATTCAAAATAAATCATCCATAGTGTAGCATATACAAACTAATTTAGATAAATTCAGGAAATAATTTGTCATAAATAAGAAAATTATTAATGGTATGCTGCAATCATTTAAGTCAAAGATTTGTTATCCTGAGGACAAAATCTCTGTTACAAGACAAAAATCAAACTTAAAAAATACAGTCATGATTAATAATCAAAAATGAATTTTAAATCATGGTTAAGAACCAGGATTTTAACACAAACATCCTTACAAGATTTTGTGTTCTCCTTATTTAGAGAGCATTGTCATCCAAAATGATTTTGGCCTCATCCAATTAAAAACAAATATTTAACTGCAATATAGACTGTATGATTCAGCCAGATAAAATACGCCTGAGAGAGTACTGCTATGAAATAATTCATCCTTTAAAAAAACAAGCCCTCAGTTAGTATTATGGACCTAATCTTGCACTCATTGGAAACAGTGGCAAATCTTCCTTTGACTTCAGTGTGAGGAACATTGATATACTTATGCAGTTCTGGTAATCTTGAAAAATAGACCTAGAGGAGCCCAGACATCCTGTGAGAACTTTTTTAATTGCTATAGCACATATTCATTTCACATCAATAATTCAAAGGGTTCATAATCTTACATGTGGCCCTTCTGCTGAGTTCAAGATATAGGGGTTCTTCTTAATACAAACCAGAACCTGCTTGAGTCAGCATCCCATTGTCTGGGAAAACTAAATACCCCTGCAGGCATCTCTAACAGGCAACATGTTGCCTGCTGTAAGCACTGAGTGCGTGGTTAGGGGAAAGGGCATTCAGCATTAATTTGAGAAAATGTCACAATCAGAACGCAAAAGCATGTGACCATAAGGAAACACCACCCCACAGTACATTGGGCATGTCCTTTGGCCCTTTTTCCCAGCTAGCCATGTGAAAGTCCCATGAATGAATGTTCCTGCAGTGTAGTCCATCCCTTTCCCTCCACTGCACCCCACTCACCAATGGTTCTTCTTTGTAATTGAAGATCCAGAGCCCAGAGATGCATTCATGTGGGTTCACCTCACACCCTGGAGTGGGGCAGGGAGGGTGGCTTTCAGTGGTGTTGCTACTGCCTCTGCAGCTGGCTCACCACTGTTGCTATCTCTGCCAATGCTTGTGACTGCTGCTGCTCACCACTGCTGCCACTGTTTCTCCATTACCACTTGCCACTCACTGCCACTCTTCTGATGTTGTGTTCTGAGATTCTACCACTTGGCTCGGCTCTTCATTTCTTCACTGAGTAGCAGGAACCTCAGTGTTAGAGCAACTTTCTTTGCAGCCTTGTCCCCACACCAGGTCTAAGGTTTAGCCCCTCATTCTGCTTCTCTGTGATTCAACTCTAGCAGTTACAGAACAACCACAACAAAAAGGAAGTCTCTATTGACTCTCCTCAGCTCTGTCTTCAAACACTGGAGAGAGAAAGGATGATACTCAGGACTCTCTGGATAAAGTCTGTACTACCTAGCAGAAACGTTGGTCTCTATACTTGAGTTCTTTCACTGGCATTAGACATCCCGACTGCTGCTACTGAAAATGAGATTCAGTTTAGGGTGACCATCTCAGTCAGGGCATGCTATGTAAAGTACTGGTGCCCTTTACTCATACAACCAGGAGGATAACATTTCATTCCTCTGCATTCCACAGTAAAATGCATTGTAATCCCAAGCTAGCCAAAATTGTTCACTTTGGCAAAGCAGCCCCATCTGCTGAGTATCTAGACAGAGGAGGTTTGTCTATGCAAATATGGTCTGTTCCTGAAGTCTTTGCCCCCCATTTCCTCCCTAGATATCTGGGGTGAGCTCATTCAGGCCCTGCTTACATCTGCAAAGAACTATGTGTCATTGACATGCCAGCCATGAAACCTAATAATAGCAGATTTCCAGCTTTAAATGGTACTCCAGGGTATCCGACTGCTGTTCTTAAATCTGACCCTCCAGACTGAGAGGTTCAGGGCCAGGACATGACTATTCGGAAACTCAAAAGATTAATCTCTTTGTTATCTGCAGTGTCTTATAGACTCCCTCGAGGGAGGACTTGTTTGATTTTGAGTTTGGAGCAGTACTCACTAAGTTCACAGACGCTCCACAATGAATGTGTGGCCAAGCCAACAAGTCATTAACTCTACAAATAAATCAAAGGCCAAACCCAAGGATTTATACTGATTATTCCATACTCATCAAGAACTCAGCAAGGATGCACTTTCCATGGGCTGCTATTTGCAGTTCAATTAGGAGTGGTGGAAGCACCCTAAAAGCAGGGTAGGACAGACCACAGGCACTTAACCATGGCTCTGCTCCTGCCCTGCTCATTTCCTGCAGCACTGCCCTCATACTGCCTCTTCCCTGAAAACCCTGTTCCCCACTCACTCCTCTCTGCCATCCTCTCTCATTTGCTTGCCCTCACAGCTGGCAAAATTGATTTGGGGGGCAGTTTCCCTGTTCTGGTGCCCCTGAATTAAGTATAAAGGAATAACTTTTGTAGCTATGTGCTTCGTCCTTTGTGGAGGTTAAATAAGAGAAAAAAATAGATTTTTGATTCAGGTTGACCTGTCAGTCGAGTAAATGGAAGTTTCGTCTTTGGGAAACGGATACATACTCTGCAATCTCTCTGCCACAGTTGTAGTGACAAGTTATTTCAATACTATGAATACCACAACCTCCACTCTAAATTTATGCTAAACTGGGGGGAATTCTTGATATCTGTCTGTCAGAAGGTGCAAAATACTTGAGCTTGAGCTCTGCTGTATGGAGAAAACTATTTGTAAGTCTAGCTTGTTATCCAATGCAGGGAGTTTAAAAATGAACTTTGGCAGTCTGGCTAGATGATTAAAATGGCCAGACATGAGTTTATACACGTTGTTTAATCGCAGAGTTTATAACATTAGTCTTAGCTGGTAATAAAAAAGCTGTCTAATATCTTTCTTGACTGATCAAGTTCTTGTGGTAAGGTACACAGACATGAGGTTACTCATAAGAACTGTTCAGACTGGCCATAAATCAAGTATAGTAAAATTGGTTGGGAGGTAATCTGAGCCTTTTTACCACCACTCTTAATTCTGATTGCATTTAATTCAGAAGCTCTCTGTGCCTAGACTACACTTAATAAAGTTGCCAATTTTTGTGATCATTGGCAGAGAATAATTTTATTTTTAATGTTGGTGGACAGCCTAATGGACCAAAATGGAAGAATAATTTCAATGTCCTGATTTTAATAACTAAGCTGTACAATCCCATTAAATGTTTCATTTACATCATCAACTGAATCAAACATAGATGCAAAAGCTGTATGAATTGAGAGCCAGCTAATTTTAGAAGCCTGGTTTTTGAGGTTTTTTTTTTAAATTTCATATTAACCGTGCTTTTAAAAAGTTTAAATCAGAATCTGATTGCAAATTGAAATAGTTTTTGTCCAGTGTTGCAGTTTGGGTTTTGGCAAATAGCTAATGAAAATTGAGGTAATTTCCTTGCAGGTACTTTGTTCTTTTCTAGTTAATGTCCGTGACCATGATATACTGTTGTGTGCATGTAATGTGTGGGAAGTGGGCAGGGCGAGCATTTCTAGTCATCCCTATCAACCTGTAATAACCAGCTGGCCAGCTCATTAGTCTACTTTTGATAAGTATTGTTATTCCAGCATTTCAAATGCATGCACACCCTTACTCACACAAGCCATCCTTACTTAGGTAGCCCCATGGAAGCTACAATGACTGACTGCATGACACAATAAGAATTACTAAGGCTGCAGGGTCATGTTCTCAGGCTTCTAAACAAATCTGGGAACTTGTCATGTCTGCTTTAAAGTCACAGGCAAAAGTCATTGACTTCATTGTGTCCACAATCAGGACCTGGATTTAGATAATTTTTTACTCCATGGGTGAAATTAAGATGTTGCAAAAATGAAAGAACTGGAGGCATCTTTTAAATTAGATCCAGGAAGCAGGCCTATGGTCTTTGATCCCCTTTACCATTTATGAGCAGTTTTATGAGGTTTTTTGGGTGTATGATCTCACTGAAGATCCACTGTGGGCATAAAGATTCAAAAACCATTTCGCAATAAACTCTGTTTAGTCTGTCCCAGAAAACAAGTAAAAAAGGACATTCAATGGGAATATCTAGTCACCTGTACTCCCATCCTTGAACCCTTTTATCTTTACCTTTAGTAATATTGCTGTGCAAACAAAAGTTGGTAGGTGGTTAAGTAAGCATGAAGAAACCTCTTTGGGATAAAAGTTAAAATTTAGAATATCAATGTGGACTGAGAAGCTCAGAAAAAAAACCTCTGAATAATAGCAAAGTCTGATTTTTTTTTAATATAAAGATAAAGCAGAGAGTTAAGTATTGCCTCATGGCAACAAAAAATCATCACTTTATGTTAATAAGAACGCTTCTGTAAATAACACAGTGAAGATACTTATATTGGCATTCAATTGGAATGCTTAGAAATTTAGTGTTAGAATCTTTCTCCCAGAGAATCCTAATGGAAAATATTAGCCTTTAAACTCTCTTGTCTGTTCATTTCAAAAGACTGTTCATAATTTCATTTAGCGGTTTTAGATTTCATAATGGCCAGGTATTGTGTGAAGAAGTCTTGAACTCAAAATTGTGTGCCCAACCAAATTCTTGAGTGATCTTAATATTGGACGCCAAAAGCAAAGGAGCTTTGGAGAATTTGTTTCTAAGACATGAAGGGTGTGTCTACACGTGCACAGTATTTCGAAAAGACCATCCCTCTTTTGAAAGAGTGAAGTGAGCGTCTACACGTACCATGCACTCGTTCAATGTGAAATCGAAGGAACGCAGCCCAGACATCAAAAACTGGACCCTGATCCTGCATGGGAAAAGCGCCACCCATCAAAAAATAACATCGAAAGAAGGCATGTGTAGATGCGCTACGGCCCACTCTTTTGAAAGAGGAGTCCTCCACAACGGCGCCCAATCCGAGTGCAGAGATGCCCTACCCCACCAAGCGGAGCTCTATGACCTGCGTGTCTGGATGCTCTTAAAGCCGCACGGACCCAGAAACCCCGTGGCAGGAAGCTGAGAGCGGGCAAGCTGTGAAAGCACGAGCTCCAGGCAGCATGCCCTCTCAGCTGCACCCGACCACAGCAAAAGGCACATGGCCAGCGCCCGGCTCTCTCCTGAGCCCCAGGGTCCCCCCTCAGAGCCCCACAGGGCTCCCAGGGGTCTGTCCCCAAAAAGAAGAAAAGGGCCTCCTCCTGGATGGACTGTGAACTGAGAGACCTCCTGGGCCTCTGGAGGGAAGAGGAGGTCCTCCGGGAGATGGGGGTAAAGCGGAGGAATGCCGCTGCCTTCTCCCTCCTTGCCCGGGGACTGACCAGCCAAGGCCACCCAGAGCAAGTCCAGAGCAAAGTTAAAGAGCTCCGGCAGGGCTATGCCCAGGTCTGGGATGAGGCTGGGCGCTCAGGAGCAGGCCCCTCCACTTGCCCCTACTATAGGGAGCTCCATAGCATCCTGGGGCCCTCAGACAGCTCCCCACCAAAAGCAGTCCTGGACAGCTCAGCAGACCAGCCCGAACCAGAGGTGCTGCAGGAGCCAGGACCAACCAGCCCGAGCCAGGGGCGGACACCACCCGGGATTGGTCCAGTGAGGAGGGCGACCTCATCGTCGACGTCCCCTCATGGTCATCTAGCCGGGCCACAGGGAGCTGGGCGTCCCCAGAGATCCTCGAGGTCCCCCCCAGGAAGTGCACAGCGGGGTCAGCACACCTGCAGGCAGGGCAGGGGTGGCACCCCTGACAGTGGCCTAGGCACAGGCCTGGAGGCCCAGGGCCACACACTCCAGCCAGCCACAGCCCGGAACATGCCCTCTGCACCTGCCAGCACCACCTAACACCCAGACCCATGGACAGTTCCAGGCACCCAGTTGCTCAGTGGGACGCCTGCGGGCTAGCCCACACCCGGGGATGGTTCCACCTGGGGTGAAGCCTGTGTGCACTTGACGCCACAGGGGTTCCATGTCCACCATGGCCAGGGCCTGGGAGGGTTGAGGGAGGGGGGGCCCCGGAGGACAGGGTCCTGGGGGGGAATTGGGACGAGGTGCTGCTTGGAGACTGACATACTATCCATCACCCCTTGCAGGTGCAGCAAGTGAGGGCCCACGCAGTCCATCGGTGTCGGTGGTCCCCAAGAGCCCCCTGGAGGCATCGGACAGAGGCCAGGCCCCATCATCAGCAGTGTTACGCCGGATGCACAGCTGGAGGTCACAGTGTGGCCCAGTGGATGACCCCACCAACCTCCGCCAGGCAAAGCTTATGGAGCACCAGCTCCAGCTGGAGAAGTCTGACCTCGTGCGGCGGAGGGAGGCCTGGGACAGGCTCAAGTCCCACCTGGACACCATTCATGGGACTTTACAGGAGCACTTGGGCAATGTGGCCTGGCTCTTGGCCCTCCAACCTTCCCAGCTGCCCAATCCCCTGAGCCCCCCACAGGGCCCCCCCCAGAAAGGTCCCACCCAAGGTCCCCTGCCCAACCCCCCGAGTCCTCCACCCCCACTTCACACAGATACCCCCCCTGACATCCCACCACGCCCATACCTTCCAGTGCTCCCCGCCCTGTCCTGGGAAGGGGATCTTGGAGCCAGTGTGTCTCTTGGCCCACAACCCCCTTGCCACAGCGACCCTCCCAACTCTAGCCCCCTCCCCACCCCCTTCTGAGTTCAGGCCCCCTGCCCCCCTCTCCAGTTCTAGTCCCCGCCCTATACCCCCACACACATTGTACATAGTTGTTGAACTTTTACACCAGTTTTTTACAGTTTATTATTGATAAAGGTTTATGCTGTGCACCACTATCTGTGTCCCATGGTCCCATGTGGGGGAGGCATGGCATGATGGTGGTGGTGGTGCCCATGTGGTGGGGGGTGGATGTCTGGGGGGAGGGGGAGGTGTGGGCATCGAGGTGCTCAGTGCCGCCCCGGGGCGAGACTTGCACGAAGGGCCTCCCGGACCTGGACACCATTGCAGTTTGCCTGGCAGCTGGCGACAGCAGCCAGCTGCTCGAACCCCATGGTGGCCTCAGCTGCCCACCCCTGGATGTAGGCATCCCCCTTGGCCTCCACAACGTTGTGGAGGACGCAGCAGGTGCCCACCACTTGTGGGACATTGCACCGCCACCTCCCCTTGAGGCTCCCAAAGGCCCGCTCAACCACGTGCCAGGCCTGGTTGAGGTGAACGTTGAAGGCCTCCCTGCTGGGGTCGAGGTGACCAGTATAGGGCCGCATCAGACACGGCAGTAGGGGGTATGCCGCATCCACAACTATGCATAGTGGCATGGTGGTGTCCCCAGCTGGGGGATGAAGGTGCTGGCCTCCATTCGCCAACACAAGCCAGAATTGCGGAAGACCCTAGCATTGTGGGTTCGCCCTGACCAGCCCACATAGATGTCCATGAACCAGCTTTTGTGGTCCACCAGGGCTTGGAAGACCACCAAGTAGTAGCCCTTCCAGTTGATATAGTGGCTGGCACTGTGTGGTGGGGCGCGGATGGGGATGTGTGTCCCGTCCAGGGCACCAAAACAGTTCAGGAACCCCAATGAAGAGAAACCCTCAACAATGGAGTCCAGATCTCCGACACAGATGACCCGGTGCAGAAGCATGGCATTCAGGGCACTGACAACCTGCAGAGAGGGAGGCCGTGCACTCTCATGAGGGTGTGGCAGGGTGTTCCCAGCTGGCGACCCTCACCTGCCCGTGGAGCCAGCAACCCCACCTCCCAACCCTGCCCGGCTGGTGACTCCTGAGGGGTCCCTGTGTCCATGGGCCCCCTTGCCCCTTCCCGTGGTGGGAGTGTGCACCAGGCCCGGCTTACCTCCATGAGCACAGCTCCAACAGTGGCCTTGCCCAACTCAAACTGGTGACCCACTGAGTGGTAGGAGTCCAAGGTGGCCAGTTTCCACACTGCAATGGCGACGCGCTTCTCAAGGGGAAGCACAGGCCTCATGGTGGTGTCCTGATGCCTCAATGCAGGTGCCAGCCCAGTGACACAGTTCCTGGAAGGTGTCCTGGTTCATGCGAAAGTTCTGGAGCCAGGTGACATCATCCCATTGCCCCAGAACCAGTTGTTCCCACCAGTCCATGCTGCTGGGGTGGCTCCACAGGCGCCGGGGTTCAAGGGGGTGGGGTGCAGGCTGGGCATGCTCCGTGTCCTCAGGGGGACTGTTCTGTCTCCCAAGGAGGAGGGGAGTGTCTGCGGCGACCGTGCAGACAACATGGGCAACAGTGCCCACGATGTCTGCATCCAGTGTAAGAAGCAGGGTGTCGTCGGCCATGGTGCTGCTGTGCTGGGGTCCTGCGCTGCTCCTGGCAGATTGGCGTGCCTCGGCTAGTGCAGGGCTGGGGAGGTGAAGGGGGGCCCTTTAAGGTGGCAGCTGGCTCCGGGCCCCAGAAGGGCTTGGCGGCCATGCAACCCCGTCTGCAGCATCTCCATCTCCCTTCTTTCGAAAAAGCGCTCATGCACGTGTGGACACTCTCTTTTGAAATAATGGGACAGGGTCTTCGAAAGAGTGGGCCGGAACTGCGATCCGCCTTTGCTGTGTGGTCGTGTTATTTCGAAAGATAGTATATCGATTTCTGAATTTCAATTTTGCTCTTTCAATGGTGGGCTCCCGGGTACACACACCCAAATTGTTTAAATATTAATTCCAAAGATATATATTTAAGGGAATGATTCTGAATGACATTTCTTTGACTGTGACTCCCTCTTTACTACTAATATTGGCGTCTTTGGGGGTTGAGCCAACTGCTTCCATTGGTAGTCCTGAATGCTTCTCTGTCCCTCTTTCCCTGCCTTTGCTGCTGCTCCTCTGTAGAATGGTCAAGTTGGTGAGATTTGTATATACTTAAATGTGTGGTTCTGCACACATGGCAGATCTACTCTCTGGATGAATGCCTCATTTGCCCATATTAGTAACAAAATTATAGCATTTCACTCTGGCAGAGACAGCACCTTGTTTTTTAAAGTGAGCTGGAGTTTATTCCATTTTGCTCATCATGAATGGAATGGATTACTCAACTGGAGTCATGTGAATTTCATGGACGTTTGACAGGAGTTGACAGTACCAGGGGTGTCCTGAAGCAATGTGCGGTATTGAGGCACAGTGTGTTCTTTTCATGCTGACATTTTAACAGTTTAATTCTGGCTTGTGTGGTCCTCAGTTGATTACATACACACACTTAGAAGGTGAACATTATTATGAAGATGACTTTTCTTTAATTTAAGGCTGGAATATTCAGTAAATATGGAGGTGAAATTTCCATTTGCGACTGGAGTATGGTGTTGTATTTAGTATATTAACTTTTTTTGGTTTACCGTGTAATTTTAGGACACTGAGAGGTTAGAAAAGAAAGATGCATGATGAGAAAAAATATTTTATTTGGCCAATTTAGTTACCAAGTGGAGAAACACATTAATTTGTTGGCTCTCAACAAATATTGTTTTGAATCTGGATAGTCTTTGCAGGTCAGACATTTTCCATCAGTGGCTTTGGGTGACCTTCCTTGGTGATGGAAAACATAAGTTGCAACAGTTTTCACTCCTGAAAAAGAATCTCTTGTAATAGACAAAGTGTCAGGAATAAACAGCTTTGTCTGGAGTGAGAAATACATCATTTGTAAAGAATTCCAAGAAGAGATGTTGATAAATATGTTGCTATTTTGCATTCTTTCTAACACCTGTCTAGAGATTAGACAGAATGTAGCTTGTGCTTTGTCACTTACACTTTGAGGCCAAATTTATCTCTGGTGTAACCCCCACCTATTTAAATACAACAGTAGATAAACACTAAATACCAGGCTATAGACAATCTTATTCTTAAAATGGTTACAAGATGACTATGCCGGTTTGAAGATCAGGCCTTGACTTTGTCCAAGTGTTTTATTTCCGAAGTAACAAGTGGGATATAACTAAAAAGCGATGATTGTGCCTTTGCGCATGTCTTCACTGTTTCAGCTGTTAAGTGAGTTATAGTACACCTCACCCTTCATGTCCAGGTAGTTGTAAGTAGAATGGCACTTCCAGGTGCCAAGTGTTCTTGTCATCAGCATGAAGCTACGGAACATTTAAAGGGAAAGCTGACTCATCTGGTTGCTATATTGCCCTGCACTGAAAGAGAGTGATGAGTGTTTTATTGGTCAGAACATATGAAGACTGTCAGTACCTGACCAGCATGCTAAATTGAAATTTGCAACATATTATGGATTTGGTGAGGGAGTTTCACCTCCTTTTTCATGAACTCTACATTAATACAGCTAAATTCTGCTCTTACTTGATCTTACTACATAATCCTGTTGCCCTGCATTAAAGACTGATTTTAGTGATGTTGTGTTGGCATTACTGAGATCTGAATTTAATCTTGTGTGTGACTAAACATTTAATAAATAGTCAAAGAGAAGTATATCAACAAAAGATATAAATGTTTATATATGTTCTTCTGTGTCCATATAGATGTGAAGTGTGATGTTATCCTCTCACATATGTGAGTTCCATTAATATTTATGAAGACTTAACTTCTTTTCGTTGTGTCCAAATCTGCAACTGAGCCATGTGTCTGATCTGACTCCCTGTGAAGTCGATGGGAGTCTTTTCATTGAGTACACAGTAAGCTTTGGATCATGTTCTGTGTGTGTAATTCTCAGGATTTCAACTGGAGCATCATGCAGAGAAGAGCTGAAGTCTGAGACCCCTTTGCAAATGTCTTTAGGCATTAAACAACAGCAACATTTTTCAGAGATATTCACAATGGACACAAGTATTGCTTTGCTTTGTGGGATGAATTTTTGGGTGAAATATTGTGGTTTGTATCTATTTTCTGATCATCATTGCCTTAAAGTGCCAGGTTTGGATCACTACAAGCTCAGGCACATGGTGTGTACTCTGCTTTGTGCTGATTAAGCCTCTACTGGAGTGTTGTTTCCAGTTCTGGGTACCGCATTTGAGGACAGATGTGGAAAAATTGGAGAAAGTCCAGAAAAGAGCAACAAAAATGATAGGAGGTGCCGCAAGGCTCAGTTCTGGAGCCGGTGTTGTTTAACATCTTTATTAATGACCTGGATGAGGGACTGGATTGCACCTTCAGCAAGTTTGCAGATGACACGAAACTAGGGAGAGAGGTAGAAATGTTGGAGGGTAGAGAGGGAATCCAGAATGACCTGGATAAATTGGAGGACAGGGCCAAAAGAAATCTGATGCGATTCAACAAGGAGAAGTGTAGAGTTCTGCCCCTGGGGTGGAAGAATCCCAAGCATTGTTACAGGCTAGGGACCGACTGGCTCAGCAGCAGTACGATGGAAAGGGACCTAGGGGTTATGGTGGACGAAAGGCTGGATATGAGTAAACAGTGTGCCCTTGTAGCCAAGAAGGCTAACGGCATACTAAGGTGCATTAGGAGGACCATTTTGAGCAGATCTAGAGAAGTAGTTATTTCCCTCTATTCAGCACTGGTGAGGCCACATCTGCAGTATTGTGTCCAGCTTTGGGCACCCCAGTATAAAAAGGATGTGGACTTGCTGGAGCAGGTTCAGCAGAGGGCAAAAAAATGATTAAGGGTCTGGAGCACAAGAAGTACGAGGATAGGCTGAGGGATTTGTGCTTGATTAGTTTACAGAAGAGAAGACTTAGGGGTGATTTAATAGCAGCCTTCAGCTTCCTGAAAGGGAGTGCTAAAGAGGAGGGTGAGAAACTGTTCTCAGTGGTGTCAGATGGCAGAAAAAGGAGTAATGGTCTGAAGTTAAAGAGGGAGAGGTGTAGGTTAGATTTTAGGAAAAACTACTTCACCAGGCGGGTGGTGAAGCATTGGAATGTGTTGCCTAGAGAGGTGGTGGATTCTCCATCCCTTGAGGTTTTTAAGTCCCGGGTGGACAAGGTCCTGGCTGAGATGATTTAGTGGGGGTTGATCCTGCTTGAAGCAGGCGGCTGGACTAGATGACCTCCTGAGGTCCCTTCCAGACCTATGATTCTGTAATTCTGTGATTCTGGAGGTATAGAAAACAAGGTGAGATTAACAGAACTGGGTTTGTTTAGTCTAGAAAAGAGAAGACTGAGAGAAGGCATGGTAATAGCTTTAAAGTACCTAAAAGGTAACTACAAGGAGGAGGGAGAAAAATTATTCTCATTAAGCTCTGCAGACAGGACAAGAAGCAGTGGGCTTAAATTGCAGAACTGGAAGCTTAGACTGGACATGAGGAAAAAAACTTCCTTATTATCAAGGTTGTTAAGCACCGGAATAAATTGTCTTGGGAGGTTATGGAATCTTCATCATTGGAGATATGTAAGAACTGGTTAAATACACATCTTTCAGGGATGTTTAAGATGGTGCTTGGTCCTGCTGTGAGTGCCAAGCACTGGGCTTGGTGTCTTAAGTCCCTTTATATTTCTAGCATTTTATGATTCGGCAATTTGAAACAAGTGCATACACAGGGTTTTTCAATATTGCTACTGAAATTATTTGCAACCCAGGAATTATACATGGAGTTAGAGTATATTCAGTTTTTAAATATTTATACAATAGATTCAGGAAAATAACTTCCATATGAATAGAAAGAATCTGCTCACAATTAAAAGTTATCTATGGTACATGTGATATTCAAAATATCCATGAATCTTTTATTCCTCTCCATGTAAAAATGGATTATAATGAAATTGTCTACAGTTCATCAAATGATTCAACAAGGAGCAATAGTGTCCTTAACAGACAATAAAATTCTGTGCAACTGACATTTATTAGGTGTCATGGTTCAGTCACTACAGTATTCAGTGTATTTCAGTTAATGATTTACATTTTCATTTCATCTTTCCTCTAAATTTACAAATAAGCTTGAGAAAGGTTTTGCATTACAGTTTTGTTACAGCTAACTTATAAAGAAGCAAAAGAAATCTTCATATGCAGTCCAATAAGAATTAAGATTAGATTAAGTCAAACAATTTTATTTCCTTCCTAGGAATAAATTCTTTTTGCCTCATCAAACTTGATTTCACATCGAAGATTATGCTAAAAAATTATTCACAATGAAAATGGAAAAAAAAGTAAAGCTTGAAGGACCACTGTTAGGATGCTTTCAGTTGAGGACTTGCAATTTATCTGATCAGGTCCTGAGCCACCTCTCTGCTCTCATGATCTCGGGACCTTCCTGGCACTGGTCCGGTCTCCTTTTCCTACCAGTTGTGAGCAGCCCAACAGGGCCATGCCAACAGCCAAGAACTGCCAGGATTTAAAAAATTCTGGGCTGCTGTCATTTTCCCAGAAGATGCCCTTGTATTAGGGATTGGGAGGAGAGTGCTGAAGGAGCCAGTATATATGTGTATACCTAGGTAATATGAATTCCTTCTTTGCACGAGCGTGTAAATTGGGATCATGGCCTAGCAATGTGACTGTTGTATTAAACTGAATGAGACTGCTAAAAGCCCACAGAAAAGAGTCCGTTTTTCGATTGCCACCTCAGCAATGCAGAGGAAGAAAGAGGTTTGTGTGAGTGTATGCCTATGTCGACTCTTCAGAGGTTCATGATTTACCACTTATTCCTGGAAATAGCAATGTTGAACAACAGCAGTCAGTGTATATGACCCAGATTTTGCTGTATTGGTTAAACATGGAAGGCTAGCTGGTCCACAGATGTACCTAAGAGTGGGTCTTGTTTCCTTTAAAATGTGCATAATTGGTTTTAACATAGGACATCAACATTTCAAAAAACAATTACATATAAGGATTTATAAATGTCAGTACTTTTGTGTGAGCACTTAAGAAAGGAATTTAATCACTTCTGTTTAAAACAAAAAGATCTGCAAAAAAGATTACAGATTATATTTGAACCTCCCAGTAATGCTGCATTGGTTTGACAACACCCTGCTCTCCCCACATGAACAAGAGCTTTATATCTTACTCTTTTGAGTAGCTGTTCTATTCCTTTTGAATCATCTATCATATATAGTTCAATCACTGTGTACAGTACAGATACAATATATGGGCAAAATAGAGACATAAATATATGGGATGGTGGCTGCATGAAAAGCAGCATAGGATGGAATACAATGTATATAAAAGAGATTTTATTTTATATAAAGAGCAAATTTCTAACTGCTCACAGGAATTTTCTATGTCTATGTAGGGAAAACGTGTGCCTCCCTGTTCACAGAATGTATGCTTCTTTATACCTATATATGACCATCAAGGTGCATGGCATATAACAAGGGAGATTCCACACATCCCCATTCTTGATCCACTTTCTTAGCATCCACATGCCCGAAAACTAGATTAAGAGACTCCTTTACAAAAGATCATTCTATTTTACTGGGTTTTGCTGAAGTCCTATTGTCTTCTAACTTTTCCTTATCCAGATATTCAACTGGCTCCATCTCCAGCAATCCTGCCATGCCCTTCCTGCATCTGAGATGAAGTGTTTGCCACCTTCAGATTCATGGCAATCTAGATGTCCTTCTTCTAGGGAATGTGTTTTACAGTTAAATAATCTACTGGTTTACACATAGTTGGCAATAATATTCCTCCTTTTTTAATATTAAGTGTAATGTACTGTTCCAGATTTTTTTATATTTCAACATTCCACAAAACTATTATTAAAATTTCCTACTGTGTGTGTTTTGGAACATCTTCAGCACGACATCATGTCTTAGCAGCAATTTGTGCAGATGTTAGAGAATACAGTATAGTTGATCTTATACTTTAATATATATTATTTCTAGGCTGTCATTGCCATTTTTCATAGCAGTTTAACTGTTGTACTACCACCTAATTTGTATTTCATCTGTCTTATCACTAATGGTTTCCATGCACAGTGGTGTTCTTTAACGAGTTCCTTAAAGTGGAGAGGGAAGTGAAGTGAGCCAGCCCCAGCCCGCTCTGCTTCCCCATACTCTCAGCTGCATTGCTCATCTTCCCCCAGGCATCTCCCCTGATTCCAGAACTGGACACAATATTTCAGCAAGGGTCCATTCCTTTCTGTTCCTACATGAGATTCCCCATTTTTAGGCATCCTAGTGTAACCTCTCCTATTCACTAGACCAGTGTGAGGTTATTCAGCATAGAGGAAGCCTTATGATTTCTTACACAATGGGGGATACTAGACCAGAGGCACCTTAGTGTGCTCTGCATTGTGTATTCATATGTGTGTACCTCAGACCAGAGCCACTCAGACAAACCACCAAGAACAGGCTTCATTCTGTAAAAAAAACACAAAACAGGATCACAGTTCAGTAGCCCCTCTTCTCTGCCTGCAGCCTGCATGCTGCATCAGCTCAGTCGCTGCTAAGACCCTGCTGGGGGCAGGGTACACATCTGGGCAGGTACCGGGAAGTTCTTCCAGCATGCTGCAGTTTGTAGTCCACAACTTGTAGATCCCAGGGCTGCTGCTGAAATGCACTGGTCCTTGGGCTACACTGGGTTTGCATGAGCACTTTTGGCCACAGCATCACACTGGGAGCTCATGGTCACTGCTTCCCACGATTGAGCCCCTGTCCCACAGGTCAGGCTTACATTCTTTGTCCATAGATGTATACGTTTACATTTAGCCATATTCAAACACACATGGTTCATTTGTGCCACTTTACCACGTGATCCAGATTGGTCTGTTTCTGTGAGCTGTCATCTTCATTCTTTTCCATTCTTTTTACCATAATCACATAATTTCAGCTTTCTAGTGTCATAATGAACATTGGCATAAATATCATATCATTACAGATTGCAATTTCCAAGCATTAACATTTTATCTTAAACACTTGTAAAAATGAGGCAGATCCAAAACATGTTTACAGTATGACCTGGGGTCACGTGCTAACTAATCTCTCACTGCCCTGAGCTATCTCATATTATACTGGGCATTGCTTGGCCTTTGTCAAACCTGTTTTTTGGAATTAGATGTTTGGGTTCATTTAAATTTTAACACATTTCTACAGAACTTAAGCAGGCGACAACTGGCAGCAGGAGACTTCCGGCATGTGTCACTCAAATTGAAGTGCTCTGTGATGATGCAGCTTCTTTCCCTACACATTGTAACAGAAGTGTAAGGAAATGATCATTCTGTTCCCTGGTGTGATTTGATTGTCTGTGGCAGACGCAAGTTAACACCCTATCTTGTGCTTTATCTGTCAGAACGTTGATCCGTAAGCATTCTGTTCCATTTGCCTCCTTATTGTGCTTCAAAAATAGCTCAAAACCATTTTTGACTGAAGTGTCAATCCTGTTTCACTTTTGCTCACTTGATCCTTCCTAAATAGGCTATAACCACTGGTTGTCACCTTCCAGTCCCGGGAGTCATCCCACCAGGTTGCTTTAATATTAAACAATCAAATTTATGCTCAGAAAGCAACAAAAATAATTCTTGTTTGTTACTTAGGTTCCTCACATTGGTGTGTAGGCAATTAAAGAATTGTTTTGGTTTACTGTTAAGTACAGTAGTTATAATCTAAAAGAAAGTTTGCGAAGAGAATTTTAAAAAGACGCTGTTTACATTTTAAAGAGGCATTAAGTCAGATATGATAGCAATGGTGGCCACAAAAGTATAACACTAATTTCTGCTGTCTGTGCATAAATTTGAGGTGACTGCATTATTCATGAGTGGCAAAGCCAGGAGCTGTGCAGGTTATCTGTAGGTTTCATTGCTAGTCACTTGTGATGATGCCATGCTATGTTCTGTATGTGTCACACATTACAGAATTCTCAGCTGGGAATTCTTTAACAGTTTAAAATTACCCCAGATTATACTCACACTTATCAGCTGTCGTAAGTATCAGGCTTCATTCAACCTGAATAGCACTCAGGAGATGGTTAAAAACCAGTAAAAATTGCTTCAGGTAGCACTTCTGTACTTAAAGATGTCATCAATTCAAAGTCATAACCTTTCAGAATTAGTAGCAAAAGCTGTAATTTCTACCATCCAATGATATAAAGTTCCTATTTATAATCTCGTAGGGTGCAAGATAACAGATCTCACAATCTTGATCGATAGATATAATTATGCAAGCTGTCACTCATGAAGGCAGGACTGATTTTTGTCTATCCTGGAGCTCAGGCCAGGGTAACTTTAGGAGCAATTTTCTCAATTGAGGAGGGAAGGAGAGAGAATTTTGGTGGCAGACTGATTTAAAAATGTCATCGAATCAACAGAGTTTAGGAAAAAAGGATCCAACATGATACATTTTGACAAAAGTCAGTTACTCAGAGAAACTCACATTTTCTTTAAGAATAAGTCATTTTCAGAATTGCATTAGCTTTCAGCCAAAAAAGATCCTTAGAGAGCAAAATGTTTCCAGTGGGCTCCATTTAACACAGCATACTGCACATTGTGTCTTGGCTCACGCATCTGGAGGGCTGTTTTATTTATTAGTTGTTTTGTTTTACATTTGTGACCTCTCCAACTTTTCTGATGATCTTGGATGACACTTTGTATGCAGTAGGACAATATCATGGTCCCTTCGTTTTGAGTTTAAACTGATTTTTACCCCAGATATCTCAGGTTGTATAAAAGGGATTGTTGTTTTGCCCAATTTTCTCCCTATTTTTGTATCATTCAAATATACAAAAGTAACTTGTTTTTATAGGAAAATACAATACAGTGCATGAGAAATATGTATTCCAGTAATACATTTGTTTGTGTGTATATGCAAAGTTACATGTTGAAGTAAGGCTATCCATTAGTGAAGAAGATACTGTGACAGACCCCTCATCTGTCTCTTAGGTGGCCTGCACTTCCCGGAAGCTCTGTGTGTGTCTCAGAGATGCCCTTTTGTTGCCCTGGGTCTTACCAAAGGCAAGGGTCTCCCTTTACAAAGCCATTTTCATCACAAGCTAGTCTTGAGTGAGGGTTTGGCCCGTGCTGGGTACCTCTCCGGGGGGAGTCCAGTCCCACCCACTGCCCTGGACTCCAGCCCAGGGACCTTAGGAAGGAAAGGAGCTAGCAGGGCTTTCACCCTGGCCCCACTCCAGCAACCTTTCCTTGGTCCTCTGCACCCACCACTTCCCTCTGGTACTTGGTGGCTGGAGTCCCTTGGCCTGTCCTGCTCCACCCTTCTCTCGGCCCTCCAGCCTCCTTCTCTCTGGACACCACTCTCCCTCCTGCTGCCTGGGGGAAGCCTTTTATAGGGAGCCTGGAGGCCTTAACTGGTAGCAGGTGCTTGATTGCAAGCAGTGGCTGGCTGACTCCTAACAAGCTCCAGCAGCCTATCCAGCCTGTGGGTCTGCACCCTCTGGGAACTTTGGAGGGGGACAAAAAGGCGTTCCTCTAGCACCCAAAATGTTCACCCTCCATCAAGCATTTGCTGACTGCCGCAATACATACAGAAAATAAATAGGTACTGATCCCTCTGTCCTTCTGTCCACTAAAATAAACCCTGATATTTACCCAGAAAAAAGTCACCCATTTTTGTTGTTATGGTGTTAAACTCATGGGAAAAATTCCCAGAAAAAAATAAGTAAAATGAAAACCAAAACCAAAGAACCCTCATCATGGTGAATTACAGCACATCAGGAATAGAATCATGGCCTGCATCTACAATTGCATTTCTCTTCAAAAGAGGAATGCAAATGCGGGAAATCAAAAATGAATTTGAGGCACCGATTTACATACTTTGTACTTCATTTGCATAATCCTTTTCAAAAGATATTCTTTCGAAAGGAAAAAAAACAGTGTAGATGGGGCTCTTTTGAAAATAAACCCTGTCTTCAAATGAACCCTTCTTCCTATTTTGTTTCAGGAAGATGTGTTTGTTCAAAGATGGGATTTATTTTCGAAAAAGCGCCATCTACACTGATTTTCTCCTTTCAAAATAATCTCTTCCAAAATGAGCTTATGCAAATGAAGCACAAGATATGTAAATCAGTACTCTTTTGCATGTTCAATTTCACTAATTTGCATTCTTCTTTCAAAAGAGGAACGCAAGTGCAGACGTAGCCATGGTCTTCACATTCAGAAACTTTTTGAAGTCAACCACTTAGAGTAAAGGAGGGAATCCTTTGTGACTGCAGTGCTTTAAAAAAAACACCTTGTTCACTAACATGTGATGTAATACCTCTTTAAACTGTCAGTTTGCAGTTTGGAAAAAAATATGAATATCCTTGAGAATGCCAATTAATGAAAAGTTCCATAGAACCAAAGTAAATGAAGTATTACAACAATTGTTTTAATTGTTTTTGTAGTAAGCCAGTACTAAATTTTCTGCTATCTAACATTTCCTTCACTTATCTTTCTTCACTGTTATTATTTATTTTTATTATTTTATTATTAATTTGTATTATAGGACTACCCAACACTTCTCATCAGGATTGGGAGTCCCATTGTGTTGAATACTATACAAACACAGAGGAAATCAGCATATCTGGGTGCTTTTGGGGATAGCTCTGTGGTTTGAGCGATGACCTGCTAAACCCACAGTTGTGAGCCCAACCCTTGGGGGGGGCATTTAGGGATCTGGGACAAATAGGTTTAAAAAAAAGGGGGGGATAGTGTTTGATCCTGCCAAGAGTGCAAGGGACTGAACTTGATGACCTCCCAAAGTCCTTTCCCGTTCTATGAGACATGTAGCTCCATACTATCTTTGTGCCTAGGAGACAAAGTTCCTGACCTGCAGCACTTATTACGTAAAAGAGGTATGTTCTCAAGTTATTGGTTTTGGTAGTATTTTTGAATTGCATTTTGTATTTTGCTTTAAAATGTTTCCATAGTTTGCTTCATATATATGACATATTGGTTTTTCCTTCTCAATTTTGTGTAACTTTTAAAGCTTTTTCTCTTTGCACACCAGATTTAATCTAATATTAAATATAGTGTTTGTTTTTAAATGCTTTATTAAAGACTAAGGGACCATATCTGTGTTATTTTGACTGCCCCCATTTCCTACAGAGCCAGTGGGAGTTCTATAGCGGATAGGCATGCAGACAGGGCTCTGTTGTGGTTTAGGTTGCTTTTGATTGTAATTATGTAAGCTGTCCTGCATGGACCAACCCAATCATATTCTGCATGGACCAACCCAATCTGTCCTTGATGGACCAACCCAATCTAGAGTCATATTCTGCCACCCTTATTCCTGTGGAGTAGTCATGTTGGACCTGATCATGAAACTTTTCAAAAGTGGAGAACCCCTATGCATTTTTGTTGCAAAAGCGATGGGGTCCACACACACATAGTGAACTGGAGGTGCAGAGTCCCCTTTTGCTATTTGTGGACTGGAATGCTACTCAGGAGTAAGGGTATCAGAATCTGGCTCATTATATATTCCTTAGGCCAGATCTCATCTCCTTTACTCACACTGAGTAGTATCTTATCCTACAAGACTTCCCATAGGAATGACTGGGATCACTTGTTGAGTAAAGTACTACACTGAGTAATAGTAACAGACAGGTAGCCATGTTAGTCTGTACTCCAACAAAACAAAGCAGCAGAAATGTAGCACTTTAAAGACTAACAAAATGATTTATTCGGTGATGAGCTGTCACGAGACAGACCTACTTCAGCACTGAGTAATAGTGTGCTGCATTGCATGTTGCGTAGAATCACAGAAGATTAGGGTGAAAAGACACCTCAGGAGGTCATCTAGGCCAACTCCTCTCTCGGAGCAGGATGCACCTACCCTGCGCTTATTCATAATTTTTCTTTCTTGTTTGTTTTTAAATCTGTTTTTAAACAAATCTTCAACAATGTAAATAAGTTTGTTCTTCTTCCCTTGTTTTACTTATATTATGTTTCTGATTTTTTTCCTTTCATGTTTTTATAAAGACTACCCTGATCACTGTTAATTCTCTGTTTACACATTTGTGTTTTCTTTTTTGTGTATTGTGGCATATGTTTTTGAAGTGCTGCGTCTTGATCCTTCTCTTACGTTTCATTACATTTTTTTTCTTCACAGTTTGGCTTTGGTGTATTTGCTTAGCTATCCACTCCATCTCCTGTTGCTAGGCAGATTTTTCATATTTGCCTTTTTTCTTTTTTTTAAAATAATTGTTGCCATTTTACAAGTGCTGCACCAAAGTAGATACTGGGTTTTTAGGTTCAGAAGTGCTATGCAAGCTAGCATGCTACCTTTATATCTCAATGAGGAGCCAAATTCTAGGGTTTCAGATCACCAAATTTAATCAACTTTTAGATTCTACAGAAGCAATGGGCAACCTAGTCAGTGGGCCACATGAGCAGCCCTCCTTCATCTCAGTGGGCCCCAAGCCTGTGAGAACCAAGACGGTGTCCTGGGATAGAATAGTTTTGTTAACCATGTTTCCATGTCTAGAATTTGTATGGTGTGCCCATTAAACTGTAGTTGTACCTTGATTGGATGCAGAAAGAGTACACAGCTCTTACAAGCCGTGTCTACACGTGCACGCTACTTCAAAATAGCGGCACTAACTTCGAAACAGCGCCCGTCACGGCTACACGTGTTGGGCGCTATTTCAATGTTAACATCGACGTTAGGCGGCGAGACGTCGAAGTCGCTAACCCCATGAGGGGATGGGAATAGCGCCCTACTTCGACATTCAACGTCGAAATAGGGAACGTGTAGTCGTTGCACGTCCCGCAACATCGAAATTGCGGGGTCCTCCATAGCGGCCATCAGCTGAGGGGTTGAGAGACGCTCTCTCTCCAGCCCCTGCGGGGATCTATGGTCACCGTGTGCAGCAGCCCTTAGCCCAGGGCTTCTGGCTGCTGCTGCTGCAGCTGGGGGTCCGTGCTGCATGCACAGGGTCTGCAACCAGTTGTCGGCTCTGTGGATCTTGTGCTGTTTAGTGCAAGTGTGTCTGGGAGGGGCCCTTTAAGGGAGCGGCTTGCTGTTGAGTCCGCCCTGTGGTCCTATTTGCAGCTGTGCCTGGCACCCTTATTTCGATGTGTGCTACTTTGGCGTGTAGATGTTCCCTCGCTGCGTCTATTTCGATGTGGTGCTGCGCAACGTTGATGTTGAACATCGACGTTGCCAGCCCTGGAGGACGTGTAGACGTTATTCATCAAAATAGCCTATTTTGATGCCTCCACATTGAAATAGGCTACTTCGATGTAGGCTTCAAGTGTAGATGTAGCTACAGTGTTGTGTGTAATCAACACATGCTTCACTTCATGTGCTTTACACGAATGTCACTTTAGTAATACTGGTAAGCAGTTTCTTTTTTGTAAAGAAAAAAAGAGGCACCAGTATTCAGCCAGCTCTCTGCCCTCCACCACCAGCCAATCACATGGTTGTCAGCACAAAAAAAAAAAAAAAAAAAAGCTCTGCTGGTAGGAAAAAAACTACACAAATGGAAACCAGGGCAATCTGTCATCTCTGCACATGGGAGACAAGGAGATCTGGTATCACCAAGTATCTTCATCACGCATCTAGAGAGAGTGATGGACAAGACCAAGGAAGAGGTAGAAGGGATATCTGTGCATGGGAAAAGAATTAGCAACTTGAGGTTCATGGATAATACAGTTATCATTGAGGAAGTTGAGGAGAAGCTAGTGAAGACGGTGGAGGTCCTAAATGAGGCGGGGAAGCAGTATGGACTGATTATGAATATTGATAAAACACTGGTATTTGGAGATAAGGAAATAGGAAGGAAGGTTAGTGTCGATGGTATTGAACTAGAGAATATAGAGAAGTTCATGTGTGTGGGGAGCAATATAATGTAAGATCTAGGCTATAAGAAGAAAATACCTACTAGAATAGTGAAAAAGAGTGAATTTGAAGGTGATGGATAAGATCTAGAAAAGCAAAACAATTAGCTTAGGAATGAAGCTGAGCATCTTGAAAATGTGTGTATTCAGCAGCATATTGTATGGATTGGAGACATGGGTAGTAACAAAAGATTCAAAGAGAAGAATATTGGCGTTTGAGAGGAGTTGTTATAGAAAGATCCTGAGAACAGGATGGATGCAGAAGGTCACTAATGAGGAATTATATAGGAAGATACAGCTGAAAGAGAACCTACTGTAGAAGGTTATACAACAGAAGTTACAGCTATTTGGGCATATTGGCAGAATGAATGATGAATGAAAAATCAAGACCCTGCTATTGAGCATAAGAGACAGTTCGAATAGGAGAGGCAGACCCTGCAGAAAATGGGTAGATGATATAGTAGATTGGTGCGGAGCTAGTCTACAGAAACTAAGCCACTCTCCACTGGACAGGGAAAGATGGAAGGGAATAGTAAGAGAGGCATCAGATACCAACAGACACTGAGCCTCTGGCTGTTGATGATGATGATGATGATGATGAAACAATGTGTCTCACAGTCCACACACATAAAACTTTGTGGCCTGTGGGCTGCTGATTACCCACTGCTATTCTACTGGCTTGCCATCCCACTACAGCCCTGTGTTCTACAAATCTCATTGATGAAGCTGGGTTTATTGGATTTGGACTACAAAAGGTTGGAGGCACCATACTTACTTTTGGTTTTGGATGCTCCATCCTACCAATTTTTCACTTAGATTTTCAAGCTTAAAAGTCCAAGTGAAAATTTCCTGCAATAATTTCTTGGGTTGGTGTCAAACCACAAACCAGTCCAGGTTGTATTCAAACTTAGCTCAAGATAAGCGGGTGATTTCTTGATACTTGTCTCAGGTTCTCTATGAGTGCACAGTCTGGACAAACTAGCCTGAGTTTTGGACTTGTTACAAAACTCAAATGTGGGATGTTTTCCTGGAACATTCACCTTTCTTTCTTTCTGTCACCATAGCTGTGTCTACACGTGCACGCTACTTCGAAGTAGCGGCACTAACTTCGAAATAGCGCCCGTCGCGGCTACACGCGTCGGGCTCTATTTCGAAGTTAACTTCGACATTAGGCAGCGAGACGTCGAAGTCGCTAACCCCATGAGGAGATAGGAATAGCGCCCTACTTCGACGTTCAACGTCGAAGTAGGGACAGTGTAGACGATCCGCGTCCCGCAACATCAAAATTGCCGGGTCCTCCATGGCGGCCATCAGCTGGGGGGTTGAGAAACGCTCTCTCCAGCCCCTCAGCTCACTGGTGGCCGCGTGGAGTGGCCCCTTAAAGGTCCCCTCCCCCTCCCTGCCTCTGCAGGAAGCTGAGGCAACGTGCAGGCTGCAGCCTGCACATGTGGCTAGCCTGCACAACCCTCAGCCACCCACCCAGCGGCGATGGCTAGCCAGGAGCCCCCCCAGTGCCCCCAGGGGACCCCCCCCAAGGTGAGCCAGGGCAGCCAGCCCAGCCAGAGGGCCAGCCAGGCTGGCAAGCGGCAGCGGGGCCCCTCCTGGACGGAGGCCGAGATGCGGGACCTGCTGGGGCTCTGGAGCGAGGAGGAGGTGCTCCAGGTAATGGGGAGCAAGAGGCGGAACGCGGATGCGTTCGCTCGGCTGGCCGATGGCCTGGCTGCCCGGGGTCACCCTGCCCGCACTCCTGATCATGTGAGGAGTAAGGTGAAGGAGCTGCGGCAGGGTTATGCCCAGGCCCGGGATGCAGCCAGCCGATCTGGGGCCGCCCCCGTCACTTGCCCCTTTTACAGGGAGCTCAGGGACATCCTGGGCTCCCGGCACACCTCCTCCCCTCTGGCCACCCTTGACACCCCGGCTGACGAGCCCCAGCAGGCCCTGCAGCCGGAGTCCGCCCCGGAGGCAAGCCCCGCACCCTGGGGGCCCCCCCTGGAGGCCATCCCCAGGACATCGCGGCAGGAGGAGGAGGAGGAGGAGGAGGTGGGGGGCTCCTCCTCCGCAGAATCCAGCCTGCAGATCCTCCTCCTGCCATCCCGGAGCAGCAGCAGGGCCTCTGACCCCCGGGGATCTCCGGACCGTGGGAGCGGACCGACAGGTAGGTACCCCTCTCTGGTGGACACCCCTGGGCTTGAGGGGCGGGGGTAACAGAGATGTGTCCAGGGCCCCCCACATGCTCACATGGCCATGGCCCCAAGGACACCAGGGGCATGGCCCTCACAGCACTGCAGCCATCAGCCCCTGCCCCCCCCACCCTGCATGACAGTGCCATGCCCCATCCCCGGGCCAGGGGGGAGCGGAACCTCGAGGGGCCCCTGGGCGGAATGGGTGGGACACCCCGCAGCAGCAGCATGTGATGGAGTGGGGGGAGTGCCAAAGGGAGACTCAGGCTACATATGAGCCACAAGAGCCGAAGAGCTCCCAGGGCCAAAGGAGGATCCTGGCGCTACAGCTGGCAGGTGACACCTCTGCCCTGAACAAACAGGAGGGAGGAGCCGAGCTGGCTTGGAATTGGGGGGCGAGGGCGGGGGCCACAGGTAGAGGCTAGGGGAAGGGAGAGCTGGTAGGCAGCCAGCCTGAGGAGGGGGAAAGCTGCATCCCAGAGGGGCCCCCCTTGGGGTCTTCTCCCCACGACGGGTTGGAAGGACTGTCTCTTCCGACAGCTGGTGCTGTCACTCCTGGGAGAAACTGGCCATCTGTGGCCTAAGAAACCTCTCCTGCTCTCAGACCCTGTGGGGTGAAGTGAGAGTCACTCCCACCAGGGGACGGGGTGCAGGGCAGGGGGATCCCGAACCCCATCCATCACAGCAGCATCTCCCGGGGACGGGGATGGGGAACCTGCAGCACAGGGCAGGGGGGACAAAGGCCACGGCTCATGGCCCACACTAACGCCTGTCTCCATTCTTCTTTCCCCGCTCCTCTCCTGTGTCCTGCACCTGCACCTGCACCATCAGAAGGACCGGAAGAGAGCGCCGGCGAGGCCTCAGTTGTCCCGGAGAGCCCTCCGGGACCATCGCTCCAGGGCAGCCCCTCGGCCGAGGAACGACTGGCCCCGCGGAGGGCTAGACGGTGGACCCCGCGCCTACTACCGCCGATGGCGACGGACCCCCAGCTGCTGGCCATCCTCCGCCGGCAGCTGGAGGTCTCGGAGCAGCACCTCCAGCTGCAGGAGCGGGCGCTGGCCTGGCGCCAGGAGGCATGGGGGGCCTATATGCAGACATTTAACCGGCTCGTGGACTACCTGGCCCCCCATGCCGCGCCGGCCGACCCATCGCCCGCCCTGCCCGCTCCTGCAGCCCCACCACCAGCTGCTCCGCCCGTCGCCGGCCCGTCCGCCGTCGCCCCACCACCCACCCACGAGGGCCAGAGCGCCGAGGGACCCCTGGAGCCACCTGAGACTTGCCGGCCCCGATACCTTCCGGTCCAGCCCGCTCCCACCCAGCCACGGACCAGACTGCAGGCGCGGCGGGGCTCCCGGTCGGGCACGCCCAGTGCCGGGCTATAGGGGCGAGGGGCCCGGGATGTGGCCCCCCCCTTGTATATAGTTGGACCCTGTTGTTTTGGTGCCCCCGTTTGCCCCGTCCCCCCCATGTAAATAGTTCTCCCCTTTCTCCTCCCTGGTTTTCTTTTTATTATGTATGCCACACAGTTGTTTCTTTGGATTGTTTTATTTTTGTACATATTGCTTTGGTTGAACGTTTGTACTTAGTTTTCTGTTTGTGGTTGACATATTTATTTACACCCCAAAAAAAAGGTTCAGCCAGAAAAAAAAAATTACGTTCAGCCACAAGTTCGTGCTGTCATTTGTCCAGGACAAGTGGGGGAGGGGGCGGTGGGGTGCTCCATGGTGTGGGCGTTGGGTCAGGAATGTGGTGGAGGAAGGGGCAGGCAGTAGGGGGCCTGGGCAGAGTTCACCCCGTGGCCTGTTGGTCGAAGTGGGCCCGCAGGGCCTCCCGGACCCGGGTCCCCTCGGGGTCCACCTGCCGACTGGGGGCAGCAGGTGGCTGGACATGTGCCCTGCCGGCCTCCGCGGCCCAGCCCTGCAGAAAGGTCTCCCCCTTGCTCTCCACGAGGTTGTGCAGGGCGCAGCAGGCACCCACAATCTGGGGGATGTTGTTGGGGCCCACATCCAGGCGGGTCAGGAGACATCTCCAGCGTCCCTTGAGGCGGCCAAATGAGCGCTCCACCACCTGGCGCGCACGGTTCAGGTGCTCGTTGAAGTGCTCCTGGCTAGCGGAGAGATGGCTCGTGTAGGGGTGCATGAGCCACGGCCGGAGGGGGTATGCCGCATCTGCGATGACGCAGAAGGGCATGGTGGTGTCCCCCAGAGGGATCTCCCGCTGGGGGATGTAGGTCCCTGCCTCCAGCCGGCGGCACAGGCCCGAGTTCCGAAAAACCCGGGCGTCGTGGGTGCTGCCAGGCCAGCCCACGTAAATGTCCTGGAAACGTCCCCGGCTGTCCACCAAGGCCTGCAGGACGACAGAATGGTAGCCCTTCCGATTGAGGTATCGTCCTCCACTGTGATGCAGGGCGCGGATGGGGATGTGAGTCCCATCCAGAGCCCCGAAGCAGTTGGGGAAGCCCAGGGTGGCAAAGGCGGCGACGGTGGCATCTGGGTCCCCCAGCCTCACGAGCCTGTGCAGGAGCATGGCGTTGATGGCACGCACGATCTGCAGAGAAAGCACATGGGACAGCCCCAATGAGGGGTGAGCAGGGTGTGCGTGGCCCTGCCCTGCCCTGGCCCCCCTGCCCTGCTCTGGCCCCCCTGCTCTGCCCTGGCCCCCCTGCCCTGGCCTGCCCTGCCCTGGCCTGCCCTGCCCTACCCTGCCCTGCCCTGCTCTGGCCCCCCTGCCCTGCCCTGGCCTCCCCCTGTGGGTTCTCTTACCTCCATGAAGACAGCCCCGACAGTGGCCTTTCCGACACCAAACTGCTGACCCACGGATCGGTAGCTGTCCGGAGTGGCCAGCTTCCAGACAGCGATGCCGACCCGTTTCTCCACAGGGAGGGCACGCCGCATGGCAGTGTCCCGGTGCCTGAGTGCGGGGGTGAGCCACTGGCACAGCTCCAGGAATGTCTGCCGGCTCATCCTGAAGTTCCTGAGCCAGTGGTTGTCGTCCCACTCCCCAAGCACCAGCCGCTCCCACCAGTCGGTGCTGGTGGGGTAGCTCCACAGCCGCCGGCGTGTGAGGCGGGGGGTGGAGCGGGGTGCTGCAGGGGTAGGGGTTGAGCCCTGCTGCCCTGGGGGCATCTCCTCCCCTGGGGCAAGGAGGTACTCAGCTGCCTCCCACATGGCATGGGCCAGGGCAAGCCCTGCTCCTGCCAGGAGGGCTGGGTGGACCTCTAGCTGCTGCTGCTGCTGCTGGGGGTCCATGACTGCGGTGCCCGGGGTCTGTGTGCCTATGGCTCCTCAGACTGCGTGCTGTGCAGGCTGAGTGTATGTGGGAGGGGCCCTTTAAGGGAGCGGCTAGCTGTTGCCCTGGAAGCGCTAGTCCGCCTGTTGACCCTGTCTGCAGCTGTGCCTGGCATCCCTATTTCGATGTGTGCTACTTTGACATGTAGAGCTGCGTCTACACGTGCACGCTACTTCGAAGTAGCGGCACCAACTTCGAAATAGCGCCCGTCGCGTCTACACACGTCGGGCGCTATTTCGAAGTTAACTTCGACGTTAGGCGGCGAGACATCGAAGTCACTAACCTCATGAGGAGATAGGAATAGCGCCCTACTTCGACGTTGAACGTCGAAGTAGGGACCGTGTAGACGATCCGTGTCCCGCAACGTCGAAATTGCTGGGTCCTCCATGGCGGCCATCAGCTGGGGGGTTGAGAGATGCTCTCTCTCCAGCCCCTGCGGGGCTCTATGGTCACCGTGGGCAGCAGCCCTTAGCCCAGGGCTTCTGGCTGTTTCTGCGGCAGCTGGGGATCTACGTTGCAGGCACAGGGTCTGCAACCAGTTGTCAGCTCTGTGTATCTTGTGTTGTTTAGTGCAACTGTGTGTGGGAGGGGCCCTTTAAGGGAGCGGCTTGCTGTTGAGTCCGCCCTGTGACCCTGTCTGCAGCTGTGCCTGGCATCCCTATTTCGATGTGTGCTACTTTGACGTGTAGACGTTCCCTCGCTGTGCCTATTTCGATGTTGGGCTGAGCAACGTCGAAGTTGAACATCGACGTTGCTGGCGCTGGAGGACGTGTATACGTTATTCATCGAAATAGACTATTTCGATGTCGCAACATCGAAATAAGCTATTTCGATGTTGGCTGCACGTGTAGACGTAGCCTAGATGTTCCCTCGCTGCGCCTATTTCGATGTTGGGCTGAGCAACGTCGAAGTTGAACATCGACGTTGCCGGCCCTGGAGGACGTGTAGACGCTATTCATCGAAATAGGCTATTTCGATGTCGCAACATCGAAATAAGCTACTTCGATGTAGGCTTCACGTGTAGACGTAGCCATTAAGAGCTAGTGGACTTGATTGAACACTGTGCTACTGGACCAGTTTAGGCCCAACTTTCACCAGGCAGCATCCACTCGTGTGGACACAATCTTAATTGTATCATTACCTAAAACAGATAATACAGTAGATTCTGAAGACTTGAACATTTAGAAGTTAGAGACAATCTACCATGTACATGAAAGTTTTCACATGAACAAGTAGAACCGGTTTCCATTCCTCAATACTCGATTTTCAGATGTGTGGAGCACTTGTGCTTGGCTGCAGTCAGTAGCAACGAGTGCTCATGCCTCAAAAACTAACACCATTGTGTTTAACT
Source organism: Carettochelys insculpta (assembly GCF_033958435.1). Lineage (NCBI taxonomy): Eukaryota > Metazoa > Chordata > Testudines > Carettochelyidae > Carettochelys > Carettochelys insculpta. The sequence continues at coordinate 37,938,512 of NC_134138.1, read as the reverse complement.
TCTGATCTGGTCTTGCTGAGATGTAGAACTCATTAAATCTGTAGCTTCAGTCCAAGAAAAGAAGGCAAATCCCATTTCGAATTGTTCTTTTGTTTTTCTAACTTCCATCAGCCTTTCCAGTCACTCATTTCAATGGAATTCACCAAATTACTAAAACACAGTTTGAATGTAACAAGGGACTCTACAATCATTGCCATTTATTCAAAAATAATTCATGCTTTTGTATGAACTTTAATGCATCCCCTTGGGTAGTATCTATTCCATCTAATTGCTCTTTGGACCATAAACACACTCTTTAGCCATGCCCTAAAAAATGCAATGCACAAGAACAATATTTTACCAACCAAAATTTTGATTTCATGATCTCATTCATCTGAAGAAATTCCTTGTTTCACAGTATGCTTTTATGTCATGTGTGTGCATTACTGGTTTCTACAGTTCTTAAAAAGAGATTTGCTTTGTGAGCACTATGTTCCTTGGCTCCGCTAAGTAGAATAATATCATGCAATAATATAACAGCAACTTCTTTAAGGACCACAATAAAGGAATCGATATAGGTCCTGGTGAACAAGCATATCAACTGATGTGCACTTGTGGTGTTAGGGCAAGATGCTGTTTAATGAGATGGAGTGGGAGTGTCAATGTTTGGGTTCATTCCCAGAACCCAGGTTCCAAACCAAGCCTGATTGCAATTAAACATCCCCTTAGACTGAGCCTCAGGAGCCTGAATCAGCTGACACAGGACAGCTGAGGGTGTTTAATTGCAGTGTATACAAACCCCTGTAAACATAATATTGTCTCTCTTATGCTCTAAATTATTCATTTAATTGTAGAGGTCAGTCATGCTCTCACAGAAACCAGAGCGTTGCTGGCTATAATAGCAGGGTAATTATTCCTTTTAGGGAGTGAAAAGATGAGCTGACTCCCATCAGGTTTCTTATGGGTTTTTTGGTGCAACTAGCAGGTTCAAACTATGGTCCAGCCCTGCTTCCTTGTTGGGAAAAAAAAGGATGGGTGAGAAAGGACAAGACTGGGAGGTTAAAGTTAACATTGTCTGTCCTCTTTTTGTCATTCCTTTTCCCACATCTCCCATTTGTTTGTGACCATCAGTGGCACTTCTTCCATCCCCTCCTGAGCATCCTTATCTACTCATCTTCTCATTCCTCTTCTATTGTGCAAGTCATGCGTGGAGGGTAGGGTGTGGGGAGGGGAGATGCTGTTTACTTCCAGGCGATCCTTCTAGCAGTTTTCATGCTTCTGGCTGAAACACCTGTTCACAAAAAACAGATTGGCAAGTGCCTCCCCACTTTTGCCCTCTTGGTCAGGTTAAGATGAAAGCTTAATGAAAGGATGTAGATGAACAGTTTCCTGTGTGTTCCCCAAACTTTTGTCATTTCTCTACCTTCTCTTTCCCCTTTAGAGTGGTCAGTACATGCCTTTCTTTTTCCACATATATACATGTCTGTGTACACATATTGTTTTACTGAGAGCATGCAATAAAAAAACCTATCTGGTGCTGACCTAGTAGTTAGCATATATGGGGTTGTGGCATGACTTAGAATGCCCCTCACTGTTCGTGTTGATGCTTGAGGATGGATGTTACATGTGTTGGAACCCATAGGACTGAGGGATACTTTAGGGTCATCACTGGTACTAACAGAATCTTGTGTGAAGTACTTGAAACAAAAGATCTTGAGTTCTGTTTGAGACTGCATAATATGGACTGTTAGGGTAGGGAGACAATAATTTATAATCTTGCCAAAGGAAAGAAGGTCACAAGAAAAGAAAAGTAATAAAAAGAGAAATTCAAGTATGAGGAAGGCCTGTATTCTTGGCTCATTTTTCTAAAGGTTAGAAAAGTGCATATTGAAGGCTCAAATTTACTAGGAAATCTTCCATTTTAACTGAAAAATGACCTGCAATGCGCTCAGGGCCTGTGAAATTCTTGCAACACACGAAGTGCCTTTATCTCAGTTGCCCTTAGTCTTCATCACAGGTCTTCATAATCAGTGAGACTTGAGGATGCTCATCACTTTCTGAAGGATCTCCATACCTCACCAAACTGGACTCTAACCTTTGTGCCTTTAAGTGTCTGTGTAAAAAATTGGAAAGGAATTCATGTGATTTTGATACAGCCCTTTACAAGTCTTTTGAGGACTCTACAAATTTAATTGTGAGAATAGTCATAAATGACCAACTTTTACAAGGCTCTTTTGGTAGCAGTTTTCATCTTAAAGGAAATTTTGAGAATATAAAAAAGAAAATTGTCAGTGAATCTAAGGATTGTTCAGCCAGCAGGTGATCAGAAAGGGTCTGATACATGTTGGAACCTGAAGGGAGCCAAGAAGTCATGGGAAACACAATGACCTTTCTGACCTAAAATGGAAGCTTGCTGTGTTGTTTCTTCAGGTGCTGTTTAATTGTCTGCATGTACATTGCCTTGTACTATGAACTATCGAATATTGTCCAGAAATAGGCAAATAAAATACAGTCAGTTCACAAACATAGGTACACACAGAATATAATGTAGGTGGGACTGATTTTGCTGCCTGCTACTAAAGCTGCCTAAATGTCTGACACTGGCCTTTATAAGACCTTGTTTTCAGTTACTTTTAATATGGCCAAACTTCAACCATTTGGCCTGGATTGTTAAATGGCAGGTGTCAGCCTCAGACTGAATTTCTTTTCTGTTGGAAAATTTCAGCCAATGTGATTCAGCTGTTTCTGAGAAGCAGCTTGTGGGAAAAAAAACAGAACAAAACCAAACCAATGTTCTTTCTGACTTTTAAAAAGTTTTAGTGACCTTTACTTGGAAAGCTCTAGCACCCCATGCTTTGGACCAGAACATTAAAATTTATCAGGGAACGAAGGGCTTTCTTTCCTTGGGGATGTGTTTTTTTGTTATCCCCATGAAAATCTGCCCCAACTTGGCCAAGTTATAAGTCTTGGAAAAACTGTGATTCTTACATGCTCTTTAGAGAGACATCTTAGATTTTAACATCTAAAATCTTAGATTGTCTCTGCTTGAACATGCTCCAGCCTCTCTCAGCTCTTGTGTGCCATACCCACAGAGCAACTGAATATTGTCCAGCCTGGAGCTGCTGGGACTCAGAGGAGCTTTCAATGTAATGGTTGTCTTTCAGAGGTCTGATGCGGTTGGGAGGCAGCACTGGAATTAAGAGCAGGGTTCTTGTCTCTCAAGTGTTCTGAATAACCCTGATGCTGGCACCCAGGCAATCTGAAGGAGGAAATCATCTAATTTGAATATGGAGGGAGACAAAAGCCAGTGTGGGGAGGGAAGGAAGAAGATTGAGACAAAAAGTTGTGTGAAGCTGGAGGGTGATGGGGGAGGATGATGGGGGGAGGGACTGGGAGATGGGAAGCTTAGACTGGGAACTGGTGTGTGTGTGAGTATTGGGGAAGCTGAGACTGGTTGGGTGAGGCAATTATGACTGAAAAGTGTGGGTGGGGAGAAACCTGGGAGCCATTAAGGGAAATGTGCGCTGAGGGATTAGGAGCCAGTTGGCTGCAGGTGAGACAGGGGTGTGGTAGTGAGAGTGAACAAAAGCTGAGGGGAAAGAGGACTGGCTCGATAAGGGAACTGCAAGTAGGTGGAAGTAGGTGGTAGGATCTGGGGTGGGCAGACGTCTGACAAGGACCTGGGTGTGGGGAGAAATGGGACTGGCTGGGCAAGGAGATTGGAATAAGGAACTGGGAAAGCATGAGACAGAGAACTGAGAGAATGCTGACAGGGAGGCTGAGATTGGACTAGTGGTTTAGGAGGGCAACTAGGAGTGGGAATTGGTCAGGGAATGGGGGCAACAAATCAGATATCAGAGAGGAAAAGAGCAATTGAGAATAGCAGGGCAAGGAGATTGAGTCAGACATTTGGAGCAGAGGGTGGGGAATGGGAACTGGCTGGCAGTTGTGCAAGTAAACAAAAGGGGCAGGGTGTGGGGCCCTCTCCCTACTTCTTGTGACTGGAGAAGGGTTATAAATATTGACCATTCTCTAACTGAGATATTCACAGTCTCCAAGTAAGTTTGACTGTTTTTCTCATATAAAAGAAAGAGAGTGAGAATTTATTCTTGGACTGCATCAAGTGACAATGACAAGAGGAATAGGGAGCAATTTGTGCTGCTGCAAGTGACAAATCCTGGCTATACTAACTGTAGATTACTTTTCAGGGTACACTGGCTCATTTGTGTTGCCTGTCAAGTAGGCGGGCAAAGACAGCCTGTACATTCACAGCCTCACTCACTTCTTGACTATGGCTATGTCTACCCTAGAGGATTTTGTTGAGAAAACTGGTGTTTTGTTGACAAAACCCAGGGAGTGTCCAGATTCCCAAGGTGTTCTGTCGACAGTAAACTGACAAAATGCAGCACTTTTGTTGACAGTTTTATCCCACTCCCCACAAGGCACAACCCCTCTGTCGACAGAGATGTGTCAGCAGAAAGCCAGTCTGGACATTCTGGGGCCGGAGAGGGGCTCTGTCAACATACAGGGCTTTTGGGACACCAGGCAGCCCGGTCTGCTGTGCTTCTGGTTGGCTGGTTTGTCAAGAGAGCGGCCAGGCAGTCTGGCCCCCCTCTGTTGACGGAGCAGATCACTCTTGCAGTCTGCTTGGCCGTTTGGCTGTGATCTGTCGACAGAAGTTTTGTTGGAAGATATCTTCTGATAAACACTTCTGTCGACAAATCACTGTAATCAAGACATAGCCCATCTAATCAGGGCCGGCAGTAGCTGCCCCTGCGCCGACTGCTCTCTCCAACAGACTGGGAATTTTGACGCGGGATTGCTGTGCCAGGATACTTTCCATCCAGTTGCTTCTCTTCATTAGTGTGTAAAATGTGATTCTTGCGCTTGGTGAGACGTCATCAGCAGAATGTTCCTTAACAGCTTTCTCATGAGATAATCTTGTAATTAAGCTTCTGGAAGTTCAGCTAGAAGTCGATCTAATTTTACATTTTTTTTCCTTTTAACACCTTTACTTTAAATGAAAATAAAGCCACTTTTGGAAGATGATTCCCCCCAGGGTTAATAAAACATGCACACTTTTAAAATAAGCTTTGATTTTTTCAATGCAACACTTAATTTTTTGCTTTTGAAGTATATTACAAATGTTCAGAAACTTTGAATTGCCACTTTATTAAGAAAAAAAACTGCTAGGAAAAGGAACTCAAAAGATATGGCTGCTAAATGCTTTAGTGATCCAACTTAGGCACAGGGTTATACACAGGAGGTAGGAGTCAGGTTCACTCTTTTTCAGTTGTCATGTGGCTAGGATATTAATAATAAAGCCCCCCTGCTTCCAGCTTTTGTTGACAGTACTTTTGTCACTCCATGATACTACCAGTCCATGAGAAAATTACTAAAGTTTTCCCCTAGAAACCAAAATATAGGTTGTAATGGTGAGACATTGTGACTTGTTGCTTCTAAATTTCAAAGCTCTTTACTAAAGGAAAGCATAATTTTTCTTTGGTCAGCATTTTAATGAAAACTTTGTTGACTGCATATATCACAATGTCCATACTTAGTGATAGTCTCAGAGGGGTAGACGTGTTAGTCTATAGCTTCACAAAGAAGAAGAAGAAGAAGCAATCCTATAGCACCTCAAAGACTAACAATGGTATTTTTCAGCTTTTGTGGGTAAGTGGTCCAAGGGTGCCTCATAATGAACCTTATGACCATCTTCCTATTGATTCTCTTAGTCCATCATCCATTTGATCACCTCTCCAAAAGACACATGCATGATATCATTGGCAACACTTCATCTCTCCTCTCCTAACCAGTCTGGATCCTTTCTTCATTTGTTCGAGCATCCTTTTCTCCCTCACTCTGCTAAGTGCTTTTTATCACACAGAAGCACTTAGATCTCACTATACATCAACATCTTTTGCTCACTCTTCCCTCGAAGGTCTTGTTGTTGTTTACTTTCAGCTTCACCTAGTTTGAACCTAAATTCCTTTCACATCTTAAATTTTCTTTCTATTCTGACCCTTTATAAATTGCAAAACTTAGCAATTAAAAAAAACCCAAAAAAACAGTGGCTTGTCTCCCAGATCCACTTACTTTCATCAGCACAACCATATTTCTGCTAGCAAGGTAGCCCAGTGTGTTGACAAGAAGGCTCCTGGATTTATTATTGACATTACTTTCTCACATAGCAGAATCTTTGAGTAATGCTTCCTACTAGCTCCAGGTTGACTAGGAGACTAAATTCTACACTGGTGAACAGTTGACCTGGACTCAGGTATGCCTTCATTATTGCCTATCTGTACACAGCAATACCTTGTCATGTAGTCATCAGCCAGTAGGAAATTCCACTTAGCACAGTAGCAATGGATCTACCTGCAGTACGGGACACGCCGAGTACTTCAAACCTGTTCTCCATGCTCTGCACTGGCTTCTTAGGAAGCATCTAATGAACTTCAAGGTTTTGGTCCTTATCATCAAGGTGTTCATATGGCCTATAGCCCATCATTTCTAAAATACTTCTAAAACTCTGGGATGAAGACTGTGGTGACAACTGCTGTCATGAGGTAGAATAGAATTTTTTGCACTAAGGATAAATGCTGTCTGTTCAGGAAACAGCTTTGGGACTGGTTTGAGACCGTGGAACAAACTCTCAAAGGCAGTAAAGACCATCACAAACTCCACCTTCCCACTCAGACAGCAAGGTGTGCTTCTGCAGTATTGCTTTTTCTAACATAAATGCAGAGCAGCACACACATTACAACAAACAAAATTCTTAAAGACTCCACTGAGCACACAGTTCTCCCCCTGGGGAGAGGATGAGAGAGAATAAATCACAGGAACAGATGTTGGTCATGTTGCTTAATGCAGACATGAAGCAGCTCAGATACTACAGTGCCAAGAGAGTATAAGACACTCTGTAGAATAGAATAGATTTTAGTCTGTTACAATAGCTGGAATCTTCATCTGCTATGCTGCAGAATGCTTTTGCTGTATCCTACAACTTTTAATTTCTACTCGGGCCTCATTGCCTGTATGCACCACTAATTCTTCACGCCCTGGAGACTCATCCCCTGACTTTAAACTTAACTCCTCAGTCAGCCCAATGGGTTCAAAAACACTGGCCAAATATTTTCAGTACATTTCATTTCTGAACACAGTTGTGACTCTATTTAACATCATCTAAATAGTGAAGTAAAATAGAATTTTTAAATGAGAAATTGATGGCTTGGTAACATGTCAGCTCCGACCCAAAATAAATGTAATGTTTGTTGAAACACTTTTTTATGTAAAAGGAGCAAATATAAAGGATTATAGATTTAAAAGCCTCTTGGGAATGACTTTTCTTGTATTATTGTGAGTTCACTCCTCTCAAAGGAAACACTGATGAATATTTCAGATTAAAGTTGTAAGGTTATTCTCTAAACTTTCTCTTAATCTATACTAATGTTAGGTAATGAATTAAGAATCATTCAACTGTTTCTGACTATAATCTCAGGGTAATTAAATCTGTATACTAAATGGAGACCAGATCTTCCTTTATCAAGAGCTTTATACCCTCCAAGGTGCTTGTTCTTGCAAGTATCAATTATAAGCTGTCATTTAATTGGTCACTAAACAGCCATTCTTTTGCGTATTGCCCTATCATTTTTAATAATATTTTTGAACATGACATCGTTGAAAAAATCTGAATGTTTTAGATGTCAGAACTGTCTGTAGATATAAGAAATCTTATGCACTGATACACTAGCTTTAATTTGTTGGAATGTAGGATCGGTGTTTTACTGAAAAATTAAGAACATTTTTCATTCACAGTTCAAATTCAATTAACTCTTTATTGCTGATTTAATACAATAATATCTTTGAAGATTAACTGTTGAGCATTCTTTTGTCTAAGCTGCATTTATTTCCAGATGGATAGATGTACAAAACTGTAAAAAAATCATTAAAATGCTAAAGAAAATGGTGACTGATTAAAACTTATGCAAGACTGCTACATAAATCTTGAAAAGTAGATAATTCTTTTATGAACCACATAATCACTGTAATCGACACCGTTATGCATGAGGAAAAACCTTAATGACTGATCTTCATTCTTTATGTACAAATTTTTGTACTTGCGGCATAAAGTAATTAGCCAGCTGTTGATCTGAGGTTGGGAAAGAATTTGAATGTGGAAGGAATGAGATTATCCTCCTGGCAGCTTCTAACTGCATTATTTCAGAAGAGTAACAGAGACGGAGCCGTGTTAGTGTATATACTATCAAAACAAAAACAGTCAAGTAGCACTTTAAAGACTAACACAATAATTATATAACAAAATAAGCTCACCTAATAAATTGTTGTGTTAGTCTTTGAAGTGCTACTTGACTGCTTTTTTATTTCAGAAGAGCATAGAAATCAGAAATGGAAAGGATCTGCTTCGTATCTGTTCATTTCCAAATGTAGGATTGTTCTCATCAATTCATTCATAGTACTTTATAATCTAGCTTTCTACATCTCACATAATGTACTTGCACCACCATTCCACAATCAGTAGATCATTCCATGAGTAACATTGTCCTATTTATAGGGGTACTTCCTTGTGCAACCCTTAGTATTTCCTTTACCATCCATGAGTATATACCTGGCAATACTTGTACACAGCAATGATTTGGGCATCATTTGTTTAAGTTACATCTGTTGAATGAAATTATAATATTCTTGAGTTGGTTTCAGTGGAACCAAGGTTTATCCAATTTATAATATTTCTTTATATGTCCAGCCCAGTTTCTTAAGCATTGTTGATGTTCTTCATAGACTTGCCTTCAATTTGTAGAGGAGTTATTTTGTATCCTAAAAAAAACCTGAGTGTGTTGGGGATAATATTTTGGATACTTAACTCTCAGACTTGAGTTATCTGTGTTCAGTTCCATAGTCTGCTGCAAGCATTGTCTTTATATTTGGGTAGGTAACTTTGTTTAAGAAGACCTCAATTCCTTTTCTATAAATGAGGCTAGCGCTAATACTACCTTCTTTTCTCTCTTATCTGTTTTGTAAGCTCTTCAGGGCAAAGACTGTCTTATTATGTTCGCCTACAGTATATGGCACAGTGGGCCCCAGATCTTGACTGAGGCCTCTGTTCTATTTTAATGCAAAATAATAAGAATTCTGTGAAGCTTCTATTGGCTTCCTAGTCTTGAAACTGATTTTAAAAGCCAGTTTTATCACTGAGCCTGTTGAAGTATGAGTCCCTTCAGATTGTTAGTAAAAGAAAAACTGCTGGTGAAAAAATGGGTAAGAGAAATAGGAAACCCTCAGTCTGTATCTTTTAAAAAATGCTAGGAGACTAAAACTTCCCCTGAAGGATCCAAGAGCTAGTTTTATCCTTATGCCAAAAGTGAACACACAAAATTCCTGTTCACCTTGCAAAAGTCCAATCCGTTTGCTCACTAAATTTCTACATACCACTTACCTCAAAATCCTGATGAAAGACAAAATAGAAAAAAACCTCTTGGCTTAAATTTTTCCACCTTGTGCAGATAAATTTATTTCTGTGGGTGCAGTGAATGATCAGCCTAAATGAGAACAGGACTTTATGATTTTGGTGCCTGACTTCATGCTCTGATGCTTGAAAACATGGGCCAGTATTTTTAAAGGTGCATATTCAGTAAGGAGTAAGGACAGAAAATGAAAAATATACAATGAATTCCAAGACTTATAATGAAACTCTTCTGATAATTCACAAACTGACAAGTCAGCCCAGATGGCCAATAACATCAGGCATTGTCTGCTTCTCACCAATATCAGTTATTCCCTAGTTTTTCTGTTGGATTTGTAACCTGGAAATTGTTTATACTTTGAAGCAAGCTGTTTCTGGAAATACAATCTTTACATATGTTACTTAAGCTACGTCTACACGGGCATGCTACATCGAAATAGCTTATTTTGTTGTAGCGAAATCGAAATAAGCTATTTCGATGAATAGCGTCTACACGTCCTCCAGGGCTGGTGCCGTCGACGTTCAACGTCGACGTTGGGCAGCACTACATCGAAGTAGGCGTTGCAGGGGAGCGTCTACACACCAAAGCGGCCCACATCGAAATAAAGGGTACCAGGAACAGCTGCAGACAGGGTCACAGGGCGGACTAGCACTTCTGGGGCAACAGCAAGCTGCTCCCTTAAAGGGCCCCTCCCAGACACACTTGCACTAAACAGCACAAGATCCACAGAGCCGACAACTGGTTGCAGACCCTGTGCATGCAGCATGGATCCCCAGCTGCAGCAGCAGCAGCCAGAAGCCCTGGGCTAAAGGCTGCTGCACACGGTGACCATAGAGCCCCGCAGGGGCTGGAGAGAGCGTCTCTCAACCCCTCAACTGATGGCTGCCATGGCGGACCCTGCTATTTTGATGTTGCGGGACACGGATCGTCTACACGTGCCCTACTTTGACGATTAACGTCGAAGTAGGGCGCTATTCCCATCTCCTGTTGGGGATAGCGCCTTCGACATCTCGCCGCCTTACATCGATTTCAACTTCGAAATAGCTCCCGCTACGACGTGGCGGGCGCTATGTCGAAGTTGGCATGGCTACTTCGAAGTAGCCAGCTCGTGTAGACGCAGCTTTATCACATAGAAAACAGACTAAATAGCAATTTTATATTTTAATCCACAAACAAAAAAATTAAGCGAAACATACTTATTCAATTAGCATATTGTTAGTGTGGGTGGGCAGGTAGGGTCCAATCTTGTTAAACTGAATTATTATACCTGTGGGGGTAGTGGATAGCAATTGAAGTGTAACAAAGTGTGAAAGAACTATTTGATGAATGTGAGCGAGATGAGCTAACATAGTATCATTGCTAATTGCAGAGTGAGAATTAACCTCTCTGTAATAAAAAGCCAGTGCTCCACTTCAATCTGTCTTGTGGGCCTTCTTTAGTAGTTTAAATGGGGCTGGTGTATTGGCTTTGCGGTGGCTCTCATCATGACCAAAAATCTACACATGAATGAACTTCAGAGCAAAAATAGGCATGAAGTATTTTGTGAATTTCATACATGTTGAGTTCAAATTAAACTGCTGAACTACACAATGTTAAGGCCACTGTTTTATAAACCAGCAGCAAATATCTGTTTCAGTTAAATTGGAATAATTCCTTTAAAGTCAATGGTGTTAGAATAAAAACTGCTCCTATAATACCACTTGTGAAGATAATCCCTCGCTAACCCCAAACTGCATCTCTTCCACCTCAAACTTTGATCATATCAGCAGTTGTTATCTAAGCAATTAGGTCATATTGAATGGGAAAGCAACTGCAGCAGGCTGAATAAGAGTGTCCAAAGGAATTAGAGGCAAATGAAAGAGAAAGACTTGCATCTAGAGCAGTGTTTCTTAAACTTTTTGAGAGCACAGAACTCCAAACAATACTATTTTTTAACGTGGAACACCTAAATGTCATCAGTGTATTTTTCCAAACGCTTATGGCACACTTGCAAGTCATTCACAGAACACCAGTGTTCTGTGGAACACAATTTAAGAAACACTGATCTACAGCACATTATATTAGGGCTGGTATTACAGGAATTGTGAGATGGAGGACAGGAAATAGATATTTTCTTAAATCTCAGATAAGGGTTAGGTTTAATTGAAGCGAGAGTGAAAATTGAGGGAGGTTAACCCAGCACCACTTTCTGGAGCTTCACCATCAAACAAAGGAGACAGTCTAACTTGGAATTAACCGTTTTGAATGGGGAATTTCAGAAATAATAGCTGACATGTTAAACATTTTGGGTTATGATCATGCTCTTTACTTCGGCTGCTCAGGAATTAGAATGTCTGTCTTATGGAAAACATTGAATTTTTGGAGCATAACAATTATTCCCAATTAAAATGAAAAGTTGTGCATGGAAAAATTTTTATGTGAGGGACATCGAAAAAATTGGAACCCAAATGGATTTTTTCAAAACTGTCCAGTCAAAGCTTCCCCCGCTTCCCATCAGGTGGGCTGCTGAGGGGCTTGGGAGTATCAGAACCTGGGACGCTCTAGTTCACACGATCCCTGCAAGGCAGGCTGCCAGGCAGATGAGCTGGCAGGAAACCAGGCCTGCCTGGTTTCACTTGAAAGCTTCAGTGGAATCAATTTGTTCCCATGGAATGTTTTGATTGCTCCAAATAAGCAGTTTCTGATGTGCTGTTGGAAAATTTTCAACCAGCTCTTCTCTTTGTACACAGCTCAGGTTATCAGTGAAGTTCCATGCACCAAACAAGAATAGGATATGGTTCTTAAAGCACAGCCTGTTGTCACATGAACCAATAAACATGGAAATATTGGATGGCAAAATCCAATGGACTGTCTTCCCAAATTATGACATGTTTAAGGTGGGTGGGTGGAAGTATATACCTGATTTACTTGAACATGTGTCTTAAGTGCCCGTCCAATTTTCTAAGTACAAAAACTGTGTACACAGGTTAGCCTGTCTCCTTTTTTTTCAAAGTCAAAATCAGCTGTACATTATATAGGTGCTTGTGACATGAAACTCTCAGTGTTCACTCTCTCCCATTTGTTTGGGTTAACATAAACTTGGTTACACAAATATAGCATGGACTCTGGTTCCATGACATGGCAGTTTTAGTTTTTCCATTGAGTGAATTTTTGTATCTTTGTAGGAAGCAGAGGTTTACGGTGAAATGTGGACCCAACTGCTTTATGCACTTATATGTTTAATCTTAAATGCATGTAAGAATGTATATTAGATTGCTAGAGAGCTAGTTCTCAAATTTGTTGAGCAGCCAGGTTTCCAAAGATTACTGACTCTGGAAAATGTCACTTTCAGGATAGTACAAGGATAAATTAAATGGGAAAACTTTATGCTGTAAAGAGCCTGATGTTGCATTCCTTCCTTGACCTAAACTCCTGTTTGCTGAGTACAGAGAAAAACGGGAATGAGGCACCATGGTGGAAATAGTTTTGTACATTTATGAATTTGATGTGAGATTATGACCTCTACCAGCCAGGCTGCAAATTCTTCACTACTGCTACTTTGCTTTCATGTTGGCTTGAAGTCCCAACAGGGAGAGCTATATAGCTGACAATAGAGGGTAAATGACTTTAAGTACCTAACTACTGGAAAGCTATTCACTCTAGACAGCAGATTGGGTCCTGCCCAGAAGAACAGGTTTAGAATGGAGACAGTTGCCCTGGTGATGAAGTCACCAAGCAGAAAGTTATGTTCTGTGGGGAGGTTGGAAAGGGTGATCCCTACTACTCCCAGAGCAGCTAAGCCAGAGAGTAGTTTTCTGTTCTCGGAAGGAATTGACGGATGGAGGTCAGTGCTCTGAGTTGGGGTGTCTAGGGACCCCCAAGATTGAGACAGTGTCAGGAGTCCATTCAAACTGCTGGGGCTGAAGAAACCTATGGGATGAGAGGTGCAATGGCTTGGATTCCCCTGGCAGGCGTTCTATGCAGGGCTACTGGAACAATTTTTGTAGTGGGGGTGCTGAGAGCTGTTGAACCAAACTGAAAAATGTGTATATAATTTAAACCACTTCAAGCTAGGGGAGCTGCAGCCACCCACCCCTTACTCATATTTCCACCATCTATGCTTTTATGGGTGACTGAAAGGGGCTGTGAAGCTGGATCCATGATAAGCACCAAATGACTAAACCCAATAAAAAAGATGACATTTAAATCTTTGGGACTGGATTTTTATTTATGCTATGACACTTCTCTGGCAGTAAGAAGGGCCCCTATAATCAGGACAAATTGTATTTACAACAAAGGTAGAAAGTGTTCTCAGTGTAAATAAGAATCAGGCCTTTCACCTGAAATAGTGAGTGTGAACCTATGAATCTTGAATAGAAACTGTATCATTATTGCCTGTGAAGCCTTTCATTGAACTTCCCTTTAAAGAGAAAGTTGACAACATTGATATATTTTCTTCTAATAAATACCACAATAAGAAGTTCAATTTTTGTATTTTTGTCCTTATAATTACAGTTTTATGAGGAGCTTTTGAATATTTATGAAAGCAATATGTGATAGATGGTATCAAAATTAGCTTTCTTTTCTTTAGTCTTTCTAAGAAATGTCATCTATGTTGATATTTTTGCATATAGCAGATTAGGTCATTTTGTCTTGTGTCTCTTGTGAAGCTTACTGTCATGAGCAGAGATGATGGATATGCACCAATGAAATATAAAGAATTTACTCAGTTGGTTTTAAGGCAGCTGTGGCTGAAGAGACCCACTCCGGATAGACAATCTTGGCTGCATCTATCACATTTAAAGGTGATGGTTTGAACTTTTGGGCTCCATCTTCTGCAAGCTCTTTTCTCCTCAGCTAAGCTAGGCTGCTTTCACTCATAACTCCAGAGACATTTGTTGGGCTTCTGTTTCTGAAGTCCATGGTCCTGAATGTGACCTTTCCATTTATACGTCCATGTCCATTTCTCTGAGGTCTCACAATCTCAATTTCTAAACAATTGGAACTTTCAATTAAAATACAAAGTTCCCAGGCCCAGGGATTGTTGAAGATAATCATTTAAATGTTTTAAGTGAATGTAAAAGGGTGCAATGTGTTTGTTTTTTGTTTTTTTTTTTTTTTTTGAAATCTGCAGCTAGCCAAGCTCCGGCGTTGCTGCTCTGCTGCTGCTCAGAGTTGCTCTAAGGATCAGAAAAATGAAATAAACAAACTGATCACTTTCAGTGCAGCTATTTAGTGCTCTACCTAGGAAACTGAAAAATAGCAGATACCACTGGAATTTGGTTTTGGGGAGGATCTAAAACCCATAGAATTGGGTAGGCTCCAGTAGAGGACATTTCTCACTTTTCACTCCTCTTAGCCATGGGAAGACCCTCTATACTTACTGCAGCCAGGACTCTCTAAGGCTATGTCCAGCTGAGGGGGTTTTGCTGACTTGATGGTCCAGCCACCCATGGCTGATGCTGTTGTCCCCACTGTCCCCGCACTCCTACTGCCCCCCACTGCCCTGCCCCGCTAGCTATCCTGCAGGGTATCCTGGACCTGTTCCAGTGGCTGAAGGCCATGCCCATTCCCCCACCCAACCCCTGCTCTCCCCAGACCTTCCTGTTTCCCAGGCCCCGCCCCCCCGTACTTCTCCTGCCCACCCAGCCTCACCTCCCCGTCCAATGCATTCAGGGCTCCCGTCAGGAGTCCTCAATGAATGGCAGGAGGGGATCCCAAGGCCAATTCTTCTCAGGTTCCCACTCCCCCTCAGGTTCATAACCCCTCCTCCATATTTTGAGGCCACCCCACCTCCAACCCCAAGCCCTGCCCACTGTAAATATTTCACTGCACTATAATTTGTTCTAAATAGTTTTGAATTGCACTGTTTGTTTTTGTACACTTTTTTCTGATCAGTAAAATAAAGTTGTTTGTTCACCACACCCACGTCTCCTTTCATTGTGCAGGGGTCACGGAAGGGTCATGCTGGGGATGGGGTAGGGCTGTGGACCCAAGGCCTCTGCTGGGGGACCCTTGAAAGGGTTACTGGGGGCTATGTGAAAAGTTGTCCCTCAAGGCCTCATGGATGTTCACCCTGTCCTGGCGGAGGGGAGTTGTGCCCACATGGCTCTGCTCCTGGGTCAGCAGGTCCACGCGGTCAGCATTCACCCCACACCGTGGGAGGAAGTCCTCCCCTTCCCCTCAACAATGTTGTGCAGAACTTGCTGCCAGAACTTGGGGGAGTTTGTGCTCCCCTACATGCAGGCAGGTGAGCAGGCATCTCAAGAGTGCCTTGAGGCGTCCAAAAATGCACTCAGCCTGTATCCTGACTTGGTTGAGGTGGGCGTTAAACAGTTCCCAGCTGGGCTCTAGCTGACTGGCGTATGGATTCACAAGCCATGGCATGAGGTGGTAGGCCTCAACTCCCACTATGCAGAGTGGCATATGCATGTCCCTGACCACCAGCTCATGGTGGGGGATGAATGTGCCTGCCTCCCTCCTCAGGCACAGGCCAGCATTGCAGAACACATAAGCATCATGTGCCCAGCCTGACCACCTGAAGTAAATGTCCATGAACTCTCCACAGTGGTTGACCAGGCCCTGCAGCACCATCAAAAAGTAGCCCTGGCAGTTGATATACTTGTCAATGCTATACTCTGGAGCATAGATCGGGATGTGGATCCCATCGATGTCCCCAGCACAGTCTGGGAACCCCAACACAGCGAATCCATCCATGATTGCCTCCACATTTCCCGTACAGGTGACACTCCATGGCAGGATGGTATTGATAGCTGTCGTGACCGGCAGAGGGAGGGGACTGAACACACACATTAGGGGTTGGGGGAGGGAGTCCCTGGGCCCTGAGGGGAGGGGTCCCCAGCCCTCTCCTGTTACCCCCCTCCAAACTATCTGGGATCACTCCCTGTGAGGCCTGTTCCCTGGCAGCAGGGCTGCGCAAGGGTGGGACAGCATAGTCGCCTGGGGACATTGCTTCCCTCTGCAGCCCATGGCCACCTCTCACACCCTTGACCACACTTCCCAAGGGTCCCTCTTGGGTAGGACACCCCTCTCTTGGGCAGAGATGGCAGCTCAAGAGTGAGTTACTTCCATGAGGAGGTTCCTGATGGTGGACTTCCCCACAATGAACTGGTTGCCCACCGAATGTTAGCTGTTGGGGTGGTGAGCTTCCAGAGGGTGACTGTGACCCTCTTCTCCAGGGGGATGGTGGGCTGCAGCCAGGTGTCCTGTCTCTGGAGGGTGTGGGAAAACCAGGCACAGAGCTCTAAGAAGGTGGCTTTCTGCATTCTGAAGTTCTGGGGCCACTGCTGGTCATCCTACTGCCCCATGGTCCCACCAGTTGGAACTGCTACGATGCCTCCAGGTCCAGCTGTGCACCTGAGGGGGCATGGGGTGTAGGTGTGACCATCCTGCAGCCACAGTTAGGTCCTTGCAGGTAGTCTTGGGCTCGCCCTCTATGAGTAAGAGGAGGACAACCATCAGGAGGTGCAGCAGGTGCTGAAGCAACTCTGTGTGAGGCCAGAGCAAGCATAGGGGCTGCTCTGGCACCATGGCTCCCTGGAATGAGCTGTCAAGTATCGGAGGGGTAGCCATGTTAGTCTGGATCTGGACCCTGGATCTCCAAGCTTCCCCTCCCTTGGTGTTCACACGTCCAGGTCAGCTGCTGGTGGTGGGCCTTGCCCTTGCTGACTGAGCTAACCTTGTTATCCCCACCCTTACTCTGGTTTATTTATACCTGGCCCTGCAGATTTCCAAGACCAGCATCTGATGAAGTGAGTCTGTGCTCACGAAAGCTCATGCTCAAAACTTTTCTGTTAGTCTATAAGGTGCCACAGGACCCTTCGTTGCTGGAATGAGCTGTGGCTCCCAAACAGATGCAAAGACTTGTGGCTGTGCTGTCCCTCAAGGAAGTAGGCATGCCTTCAGCACAGGCAGGGGGGAGGGATAGCTCAGTGGTTTCAGCATTGGCCTGCTAAACCCAGGGTTGTGAATTCAGTCTTTGAGGAGCCATTCAGAGATTGCAGCAAATAGATGTCAGGGAGGGTGCTTGGTCCTGCCAAGAGGACAGGGGACAGGACTAGATGATCTCCTGAGGTCCCTTCCAGCTCTAAGAGGTGTGTGTGTGGGGGGGTCCCTTTGAGGGCACATCTCACTGGGGCTCCCCAAAAGAAATGTTTACCTGTCACCCTTTCTGCTATGGTTTTTGGAGGCTATTTTGCTGATAGAGCAGCCAGGCAGTCTGGCTGCTCTCTGTAGATGGACTCTGCAGTCTGGGCATGATCTGTCAACAAAAGTTTTGTCACAAGATATCTTCTGAGACAAACTTCTGCCAACAAATCACTCAAATCTAGACATAGTCTAATAGAGCAATGGAGGACTCCCTGCTCCTGCAGCAGTCAGTAAGGCAGAAAATTGCTTTTTCCTTCTAGCAGCTAGATGGGGTGGATTTAAAATTTATCAAAATGTTATTAACTAGAGGATGAAAAGAAAATGAGAGTTGCTCCAGCCGCAGGCAGGGAGAGAATTGTGGAAGAAATCCTTTCATTCACAACCACAAACTATTCACAGATGGGAAGAGGTGCCCAGGTGATTAGGTTTCTCACCAAAGCTTGCTTTTTGGACTGTGCTGGTGGAGCCACCCTACCCCTCTCTTTCATGTTTATCTCAGAAAAGTAGGCTTAGTCCTCTGGTCAGTAGATTTTCGTTTGAACTTGAAAACCCCTGACTCTGCACAAATATGATGTGATATACATACTAAATGATGTAAAAAGGGGATTTCAGGTGAGAAATGAGTCATAAACATGAGCTGAAAGTTTAAAATGCTAGTTCAAAGCTCCAGATTGTGATTCCAGTTAATAATTTCCACGTGCACTCAGCTGAAAACAACCAGCTTGAGACTGAATGGATGGATTCAGTAATTCTGCTGTCACAATTATAAAATAAACACAAGGGAGGAGATGAGAGAGTGAGAGAATGAAACTATCAGCTGGAAGTCTCAGATGAATGATGTTCCATAACCCCAGGCACCATTCAGTACAATTGAACCATGTCTATCCTTGGCAATGTAAATGTAACAGAATGTTTCTCTCTGAATTTTGAGACTATGTAGAATTGATCTTTTCCAGGAAGATAAGATGTTCAGTAATCCTTGCTTTTGGGAGGTCTTGATTACACTTTGATTAGTGGTTAAGGTATAGTGCAGTTTAGAAACGGTCATGTATTTTTCTTGAAATCAAGATTTACTATGAGCAAGCCAGAGTGGAAACAAATCTTGTGTCTTCATTGTTCTTTGGAATAGAGACCCAACATTATTTTCCTTTCCATACAATCTGTTTGAGCCTTACCTGCACACAACTATTGTTGCACTTAGGCTTTTTATCACCCTTAGTCTTCTGCATTAGGCTATGTCAGTGTTACGTGTACATTGACTAGTGAGAGAACAACAGGAAGTCCTGTGGCACCTCATAGACTAACAGATATTTTGGAGCATAAGCTTTCGTTGGCAAAGACCCACCTCATCAGATGCATGAGTGGGGGGGGGGGGGGGTGATTTCAGAGGGGTATTTAAAGAGTGGGGTCCCAGTAAAAGACAGGGCCAGAGCTGGCAAGGTCTATTCAGTCTAGGTGGAAAAGGCCCATTATCAGTAATATATATGAAAAGAGGAAAAAAGAGGTCAGATAAGACGGGGGGATATGGCCCATTGTCAATCTAATGTGGTGGGCCATATCCCCCATCATAGGCGACCTGTTTTTGTCTCTTTTCATACGTACTACTGGTAATGGGCCTTTTCCACCCTGACTGAATAGACCTTGTCAGCTCTGACCCTCCCTTTTACTGGGATCCCACTCTTTAAATACCCCTCTGAACCATGCCCCCCCCCGCGACTCATGCATCTGATGAAGCGGGTCTTTGCCCATGAAAGCTTATGCTCCAAAATATCTGTTAGTGTATAACGTGCCACAGGACTTCTTGTTGTTCTCGAAGATACAGACTAACACGGCTACCTCTCTGACAATTGACTCGTTAGTATTATGTTATCAGTAGATGTTACAAAGCACACCACACTTCCCCAGAGAAAGCTTCCCTGTTACAGACTTTAATTCATCACTGCGATCATCTGATCTCCAGCATGCCACAGGCTATAGAACCTCACTTATCCACATCTGCAATAGGCCTCGGGCTGATTTACCGAAGGCCTCAAATCATGATGTAAAGATCTTGAGCTGCAGTATGACCCATTGTAGTCTCTAACCTGTTTCTTACCCACCTTTCAAGTCACATATTAATACCCATCTTCTTCAATTTAACAAATAGTTTCCTACCTGAAATTTTATCTAATGATTTACTGATATTCAGGTAGATATCCTTTGTCTGGAAAATTGGCTGTATTTTCAAAAAAGGAGATCAGGTTGTTTGGGCATGATCTACCTTTGGTATAACCTGGTTGTTATTGGGTTTTTTCCATGTTACTGTTTACCTTTATGTCTTTAATTACTTTTTCTTTCAAGATCACTACTGAAGTCAACAGAGGAACCTGAAGTTTCCTGGATCACTTTTCTTTCCTCTCTTACTACCTATATTTGCAATTCACTTATCACAGGGTATAACTCCTGAGTATATAGATTCGCTAAGATGGGATCTGCATTTCATGTGCCAGTGCTTTTGGTATTCTTGGATGGAGGTCAGCTGCAGCCTTGATTTGGTCCCTTTAAGCTGTTAGAGTTTGGCTTCCACTGCAGATGTAGAAATGTCTGCTTCCATATATTTGTTCCCATTAGTCTGTCTGGCACTGCTCCCAAGCTCCTCATTATCCTTATTAAAATTTGAGTCAAAAAGTGTTTTATTTAGGGGTTGGGCTAGACCTCAATTATTTTTAATCTCCACAATCTCCTCATGTTCAGCAGTCCCACTTCCTCTTTCCTTGTCTTTTTATTTTTATTTATGTGGATAAAGAGCCCTTTACTACTGGTTTTAATTTCCTTTGAAAAGATCAGCTCTGTTTAACTTTTGACAGTTCTCAGTTTACCCCTACATCTTCTGACCTCCAATGGTAGCTTGTCTCGCTGAGCCATCCTTCCTTTGACTCCTTGTAAGCTTTCTGCTTTCTCTTAATATCCTGTTGGAGATGCTGATTCATTCAGTTTGGTCTGCAATGTTTCCCTATAACGTTTTCCTCTTGCTTGGGATGTGGGCTTCAGGTACTTTCTGCAACTTAGACTAAAGTAGTTCCAAGTGTCCTCCACAATCAAGTCCTGAAGTTCTTTAGGCAAGTCCAGTTCCTGAATTGGTTCTCTTTTTTGTTGTTGTATTTTTTGTGTTTGCCCTTTTCATATCAGGCCCCTAGTTGTAAACCTAATTTTTGATTATATATCCCATGATCCAAGGTTCTCCTCTAAAACCAGTTCTTCTATGAGGTCTTTGGTACTTACCAATGTTAAATCTAAAATGACATCTCTTTTCGGTTCAGTGATGATTTGGTGAAGAAATCTGTCAGCTGTTACATCCAGAAATATCTGGGCCTTATCATTATTAATAGCTTTTGTCCTCAAATCTACATCTGGGAAATTAAAATCTCCCATAATCACAATGATTACCAGCAGTATTTCACTGTAAATATTAAAAAGGTGTTTGTCCGTACTCTAACCAGATCCTAGGGGGCCTGTAGCAGATCCCACACACCATCCCAGTGGAACCTTTATTACTTTTCTTCCCCAAAGTGCTTTTGAACTAATCCATTTTATACATCCCATCACTTCTAATTTCTTTACCCTCTACCTCATTGTTAATATACAATGCTACTTCACCACCTTTACCTTTATTTCTGTTTCCTGAACAGCACGCAATGCACTTCTATACTTATATTCCAGTCATTACCTCTATGCCACCATGTTTCCATTATTCCTGTAGTAATTCATTTCTTTTTTCTGTTTCAATAGTTCTAGGTCCTCTCTTGTTACCCAAGCTCATGGCCCTGGAGTATAGACATTAATTGTTTCTCTTTGTCTTCACTCAGATTTCTTGCCCAATGAGGCTTTGTGTACACTAGAGTATAAATTTGACTTTAAGGCACTAAGATCACTTTTATAATGTGACTGTCTTCACTGCAAATACCATCAGGTCGACTTTAATGGGTGCTAAAGTTAACTTTCTTGCCCCTCCCTTCTCAGGTGGCATAATGCCAAGTTCAAATTTAAAAGGTTGAATTAATGCTAGTGTGGAAACAGTGTTATTTTAAATTGATTTTATTGGCCTCATAGGTATCCCACAATGCCCCAAATGTGTCTGTTCTGGCTGCTTTCACCTCCACTGCTCTCCGGATGCACAGGGAGTAGGTTACAGGAAGCCTGGGAATTTGAATTCATTTTTTCTGTCCAGCATGGTTAGCAGACTTCAGAAGTGATCACATTTAGCCATGAGTTCTCTATGTCAGAAAAGAGCCCCTGCGTGGAACCATAAGGTAATCCACGATCTCATTTCCATGTGGGTGGATGAATCTGTGCTGAGTATACGCCAGTGCTGCTCAGTAGTGCTGGCTGAAAATCAGGCCCCCCACACCACCTGGCTGCCAGGCTGCGTAGACCATTTCTAAACAGCAGCATGTCCTGCCCTGCATGGGGTTTCAGTGCTTGAGAAGGCTTCTTCTGTGCACAGGATTTAGAAAGAAGGACCAAGAAACTTGTTTTCCAAGGTTCACCTTTTATGGGGCTGCACCTCTCGAGTTACCATGCAGCTGGTGGGCTAGCTCCCTTCCCCCACCCATCATGTGGCTAGCCCCTACCTCCCGCCACCTCAATGTGGCTCCCAGGCTATGCAGACCGTGCTTCCAGACAACATCATGCCCTGTCCTGCACAGGGTTTCGGTGCCTGAGAGGGTTTACTCTTGTGGTTCTCTCCCAGGGCTAGCAAGATATACTACAGTCACAGTGCAAAGCTATAAAGAAGAGACTCCCTACAGAATTTAACAGTGTACAGTTTATGGGCTGCTCCCCACAAGATGTCAATCAGCTGGTGAACAAGCCCCCATCCTCCTGCCACATGGCTGCCAGGTTGCACAACTCACCAGCAGAAGGGGTAGTTCAGTGGTTTGAGCATTAGCCTGCTAAACCCAGGGTTGTGAGCTCAATCCTGGAGAAGGCCATAGAGGGAGGGGGGTGAATAGATGTCAGGTGTGGTGCTTGGCTCCCCTAAGAGGGCAGGGGCCTGGACTTGATGACCTGCTGGGGTCCCTTTTGGCTCTAAGAGATGTGTATCTCCAATTATTTAAATGCTTCCAGATGGCATCCTGCATGAGGTTTCTGTGCTTGAGAGGGCTTTTTCCCTGCACAGGATTTTGCAGGAGAGGCCGAGAATTTCTTTTGGTGCTCTGTACATATTATGGGGCTGTCCCCACCAGGGCCTCCAAGGTGCCAAACAGGTGTTACATTTTTTAGGGATCCCTGCTGGAATTGTGCTACAGGACATCTGATTCTGCCCTCTGCCCTGGATGTTTTCTAAAGAAAAAAGTAACCCCAACCCAGTGGGTTTTTGGTTAAAGACAGTTTCCTATGCTCTCCCTGCAGGGCCAAACTTCCTTCCCAAAGCAAATGGCTCAGGGAATGATTTCCTAAGAAGGAATGGTGCTTGTGGGCTGTATTTCTTCCTTCCCTCTCTCACACTGGCAGTTGAATTAGGGCTTCTTTACCAGAAGAGACAAGGGAATCCCTGTTATTCACAGTCTAAATAATTTCTGAGTGGGGCCAACAGACAGCAGTCTCAAGTGTGCCTCTGTCCTCAACTTTTCTATCATCTAATATTTCCTTAACTTCTCTTTCTCTTCAGTCTTGGGTTCCATAATGCATCTTATGTAACTATAGTGCTTGAGCCACTGCCACTAGACACCAGTGGCCTCCAGGATTCTGTAATGAGTCTTGAAGTAATGGTGCTTGAGCCACTACTATTCCTGATGGGCTCCTTGCCTCATGTTGGAGATGTCCGTGTAATGGCGCCTTCCAGCACTCTAACCACGGGACACCAATGTCCTTCTAACAACTAGACATCAGAGCCCTCCCAGTGCTGGGAAGAGACCCCAGGAGTCCTGGCTACCAGCCCGCCTACCCTCTAACCTACTACAGCCCACTCCCAGAGTGGGAAGAGAACACATGTCACTGTGTCTTCTTTCTGTGTGAAGATAGTGGTCATTGCAGATGATTCCATTGGTATCTACACAAGCCACAGGTGGCACTTGGGTATCATGGGTTTTACCAGGGGAAGCAGTCGCCTCTGAATTTACTTGAAGTAATGATAGTACTATTGTGCTCCAGGTAGATGGGCATTTCAATAGCCAGTTCTCATGGTGGCAATCATCAAAGCGTCCTGATATAGGGGCAGGCTTTGGAATAATGTCCATTTGTTTTCAACAGACGTGGGGAGTGAGAGCAATGCACTCTGGGATGCATCACACACCCACAAGCACTTGCAGTGACTTTTTTCCCTACAAGACTCTGGCACAGTAACCCAAACTACAATGGGGCTGCAGAAACTGTGGGATAGTTGCTCACAATGCGCTGCTGCTGCAGTCGAACTTAGGCAATTGAGTGGGGACACACTAAGTCAACTTTGTGAGCAGGTGTGGACATTTACCTTTGACTTTATAAACTCTAGTGTTACAAAGTCGACTTTAACAAATTCGACTCTATTCCCAAGTGTAGGCATGGCCTGATGTGCAGTTACTTTATTTTCTGTACACCTACCTCACTGTTACTGTCCATGTTCTTGGCACAATCTTTCCTCCTGTTCCTCTGTTATTCTTTTGTCTGTTGCTGTATCCCCTTTTACTTGATTTTCTACCTACTTCTTGAAAGACTCAGCATAAAGATTTCATAAGTATTTCCCATCTTTCCCCCCTAAAGTTCTTTTAATCAGCTGTGCCAACCTCCCATCCCAGAAGTTTATTTTCCTTCCTGAAAGCATAGGACCCACTTATGCCCCACGAAAGCTCACCAAATAAATTATTTTGTTAGCCTTTAAAGTGCTACTTGACTGCTTTTTTGTTTTGAACTCAAGAAAGAAATTAATAAGTAGAAAAAAAAAAGGACCTTTCAGCATTTAATTGGCTTTTAGTAATTGCAAAACACTTGAAATTTCATACCCACCACAGTAGTGATGGACATTTAAAAAATGTGTCCATTTTACTTTGGGTGATAGAGCTTTCAAATACTTGTAATCACTGTTATTTGCATTAATTAGGGTAAATAGAGTCACAAGCACTGCACAACAACATGGAATAACTAATGGCATCATTCTACTGAAAAGTAAGGGGTTAATTTTTTTAGCATATTCATTTAAAATTGATGACAAGCTGAAGAAGTGCAGGAGGTTCAAAGAGTTGCCATAGCATGACCACTGTAGAAGCACTTAAAATTAGACTGGTTCTTTAAAAGTGTAGCAGTTGGAAGTAGACATTGCTGGAGATGGGTATTTCCATTGATGCAATCTTGTTTGTTTATAAGAAATGTACAAAGTCCTGCTTCTCCAGGCATGAGAAGAACAAAGACCAAAAAGATTCAGATGCCTAAGTCCCAGAACAATGCATGGACCAGAAGAAGATGGGCATGCCTCCATCTAAGTCAACCTTCAGGGCCTGTTCTGGTATGCATGCTCAGAGCTTGTGTGCTGGACCAAGCAGCTTTAGGTGAGCTTACACAAAACATCTGGGGACAGGGGCAAGGGGAAGGCATAGCAGGTGAACCTTCCTCAGAAGCTTTACTCAAATAGCTAAGGAATGCCTCTCGGATGTGAGAGAACCCCAGGTCAAGCTTCCCCTTTGCTGGCAGATGAGGAGGGTTTTGAATAGTGATCGACCACCTAGCTGCAGCGTGTTCTAACCCTTAAGCTATGTCAAAGCTGTTCCACTGTAAAATATCTATTCAGCTGTCTACCTAGCTCAGTGGTACAGGGGAATGGATCCTGGACCTCCCTTTTCAGTGCTCGGACTACCAGGATACAAAGTCATTCTCATGCTTGTGTGGTTTTTTCCTCTCTCCTCAATGACTAATTTCTATTAAATGCTACCTGCTATCTCACTCCTTAAAACGTTAGCTGATAGATGTGCATTATCCCCAGTGATCTGTTTGTAATTATGAATACCACAGCTATTGAAACACTCCTTTGAGGTTTGAGAAAGCCCCAGTATTTGAATTTACTGCAATTGTCATTACATCCATTGGCAAATTTTCAGTTTTAGGCAAGGGGAACACAAATTTTTTTTCCTTTTGGACCAGATCTTCATGTTGGGACAGATCCTACACAGCAATGTCCAAATAACTTTGAAATGCCTTAGAGATATACAGTATTAAATGGAGTGAATGTTCAACAAATGCCATGATTCATCATATTTCAACACTGTCTAATCTCCAAAGTTGTCCAGAACAAGAAGATGGATCTATCCAGGGCTTGTTAAAAATGGAGCCTGAGTATCTGCCATGGTAGGTGTGCCATTGGGCAGCTGACATAACTTGCAAAAGGTGCCAGCCAAAAGAATCCCTCCACATAACAGTCCTCAGATGAAGAAAATTTATGGCAAGCAACAATGCAGAGGAAAAGCAAAGAGCAGCCTCAGAAAGATCATGATGGCGGAGCCTTGTTCTTATCCTAAATGTTGTCTGATCGTATGTGTTCATATCCTCAGCTATTGTACTGTAAATTGTGGTACATTGGTGTTGCTCTACTAAAGTCAACAGAGTTGCATGGATTTATGTTTAATGTCATACCAGTTTACACGATGAGGTTCTGAGTCCTGGCTTGTGAACTCCAGATTCTTTCATTCCTGTGATAAGTTAATTTCTCCTTTTGCTGGCACACATCTGATTTCTGAAATTCTGTTGTTTTCAGTTCAGATAATTTTCTGAATCTTATCAAGAACTGCAAAGTTGGGGTGCAAATCTTGTGGGAGTTCAAGTACTTCCTTCTCCTGCTTGGCTTTAAAATGCTAGGACATCTGTCTCCTTCTTGCAACATTTCGTTCATTGGACCTTTTGGCTCTTCAGAAAATGCAAAGGCTGTCAAAAGTGAAACATAATAAATAAATATTTCATGTGAACATTTTTAAGACTCTAAAATTATTGTTGTTTCTTGTTGCATTCGGTATGAGTTTTCGGGGAAGGTATGAGTTGGTTCTGTCTACCATTTATTCAGACTGCTTTATCCAGCTGTATTTCAGTGTGAAAAAATTATTTGGCTCATCTCCTGTAATGTTAACATCGCAATTCTACAGAAGACAATATTCTCAAGACTCTCCAACTCTCCTCACTGATGTCTGCCAGCAGCCATATAGGTCAGCCAGCAAGCTGTTTAAAGATGTAAGCAGAACAAAAAGGAACACGGAAAAAAAACCTAAGAGCATCAAAGGACATGAGCGTTTTAGTGAAAAGGAGAAGAATCCCCAGTGAGGAAAAAAGTCTGAAGACTGAGGGTAGTATAAATCTGCCCTTACTCTGTAGATATAGGGGAATACAGGATTACTTTAGGTATATATTTTGTTTTCTAAATGTTACCAGAAAAGAAAATGCATAATGGGCTAGATCTTCAGCTGATATATATAGCCCTAGCTCATCAGCGTACCTCCAATGTACACCACCTGTTATTGCTTTATCTAATAGGATGACAGAATTTGGAAAGTCCACTTCCTGAACAGAGAATAAAGAAGCTAACTAGTTAGAAAAAATGAGAACAGCTATACTGGCACACCAGTTATCCATCTAGCACAGTATCCTGTCTGCTGGCAGGGTCTGATGCCAGGTTCCTGAGAGGAAATGAACAGCAGTGGTTACTAAGTGATCAATCACCTGTCATCCAATCCCAGCATCTGAAAATCAGAAGTTAGTGATGCTGAGAGAATGTGGTTGCCTCCTGGACCATCATGGCTAATAGCCATTTATCCTCCATGAATTTCTCTTGGGTTTTATTGACCCTCATAGTAGTTTTGTCTTCCATAATATTCCCTGGTAATGTTTTTCACAGGTTGACTGTGCACTGTAAGAAGTACTTCCTTTTGTTTATTAATTTCCTTGGGTAACCCATTTCAGAGGGGTAGGTGTGTTTGCTTCACTAAAAACAATGAGGACAGCCTAACCAATGTATTTGGGTATAAGTTTTTGTGGGCAGGAACCCACTTCGTCAGATGCATTGGGTACCCTGTGAGTCCTAGCTTATGCCAAATGGTATAACAGTTCCCTTTTCACTTTCTTCATAACAGTCATGATTTTATAGACCTCTGTTATATCCCATTTTAGTTGTCCCTTTTCCAAGCTGAACAGTCCTGGTTTTTTAATCTCTTTCATACCTTTTCTAATTCTAATACAGTAAGGTCTCAGAGTACATGAATCCAGAGTACACAACTCTGCTCTTACACGGCTGACCCCCAATTCACACGTATACAGTAAACCCTTGAGATAACATGCTTTCAACATACGTGTATCTCACATTAGTGGGATTGGAATGGGACCCTGGAAGCTCCAGCCCCAGGCAGCCACCAAGGTGCAGGGTGGAGGTGATCCACCTGTCAGAGGGTAACAGAGCTGGCAGCAGCCAGCTCTTCCCCTGAGTGCTGCCGGGGGGGGCCGATGTGGCGGGGGTGGGGGGTCCAGCCACTGCCATGTGCCTGGGCTTCAACCACTGCTCTGTACCCCACCTCCGCTGCATGCACCAGCTCCAGCCATCGCCGCAACCCCTTGCTCCAGTGACTGCCATGTGCCCTGGCTCCAACTTCCACTGCAGCCTCCAGCTCCAGCCACTGCCTTGTGCCAAAGGCCCCAAACCCATGACCCCAGTCCCAACCCCCGCAGACCCAGCCACAACCTTCATGAACCTGGCTCAATTCCACCCCCGCACCCCTCTGCAGCCCTAGCCCACCCCAGGCTTAATCCCCCTCCCCCCCACACACACCCCAATCCACCACCCAAGTCCCCGACTTCCACAAATTTCAGGGTATGCGAGGGTTGCGTTCCATGCAACCCTCGCATATCTTGGGGGATTACTGTATGGCTACACCTACACTAGCCCCAGACTTCAAAATGGCCATGTAAATGGCCATTTCGAAGTTTACTAATGAAGCACTGAAATGCATATTCAGCACTTCATTAGCATGCGGGCGGCTGCGGCACTTCAAAATTGATGCGTCTCGCCGCCGTGCGTCTCGTTCCAACGGGGCTCCTTTTTGAAAGGACCCTGCCTACTTCTAAGTCCCCTTATTCATATGAGCTGATGGGAATAAGGGGACTTCGAAGTAGGCGGGGTCCTTTCAAAAAGGAGCCCTGTCGGGATGAGATGCGTGGCGGCGAGGCGCGTCAATTTCGGAGTGCTGCGGCCGCCCGCATGCTAATGAAGCACTGAATATGCATTTCAGCGCTTCATTAGTAAACTTCGAAATGGCCATTTGCGTGGCCATTTCGAAGTTTGGGGCTAGTGTAGACACGGCCTATATGTTTTTGAGATGGGAGTAACCAGAATTGCAGACACTCTTCAAGGTATGACCATACCTTAGATTTATAGTGGCATTATGGTATTTTCTGTCTTATTTTCTATCCATGTCCTAACAGTGTATTGCATTGCGTTAGCTTTTTTTGAGTGCTGCTGCACACTGAGTGGGTGTTTTCAGAGAAGTATCTATGGTGGATTTGTTTGACTGCCTCTAGCATCTTATTCTCTTACACTCACCCACGTAACCATTGCCCTATAGCTCCAGAGCATACTTTGCCTGCAGTCCCCTAATCCGGATGCAAATCCAGGCAATATTGTCTTTGGTTTAAAGGGCCATTCAAGGTTGTTGCTTGAGTCACAGTGATTTTTAGAGAGACAAGGTGTGGGAGTTAACAACGCTGATCACCCCAACTTTTGACCTTAGACATTGCTCTTCTTACAGTCCAATAAAAGATATTACATCGCCCACCTTGCCTGTCAAATATCAGGGGACCAACACAGCTACAACACTGCATACAGTAATGAAGTTACTATGCTATATAGTTCTGCAAGTCTTGCTGATCTATTAACTTTCATTTTTAAAAAATATACTGCAGGAAATCGTAACTTTATTATTTTGACCCAGACAAAATTTGTCTGGTGTCCTGGAAAGCATTAACATGCCGTTACCAAAATGACGTAGGACACACAGGATAATAAAAATGTCTCTCCACAAATGTCAGGAAAGACATTTCAAAATAATAGAGGCAAAACATAAAGTTCACAATTTGTCATGTTGCTAAAGATTCTTCTATTTCTAAAGCCTCCATAATGCTTTATTTGTAGAAAGCTGTAATAAAAGAACATTTCCACCTAGGAGAACTTGACTATGAGGTTATGAGTTCTATGGCAGTTTTGCTGGTGGATCATGCTGAACCGCCACAATGACCAGCTAGTCTGACTAGTCCCACTTCCTGCTGGTTCCAAACCCTCTCCTCTGCAACAGCTCCTTATGGCCTGCTGGCCCAGGTGGGTTCTCTATGCCACTCAGAAGCATAGGACGTGAAATGACAGCGAGAGGCCACTGAGTCCATTCCCTGCACTTGTGGCAGGACTAAGTATTACCTAGACTGTCCCTGACATGAGTTTGGATAACCTACTCTTAAAAATTTCCAGTGGTGGAGATTCCACAACCTCCCTAATCAATTTATTTAAGTGTTTAACCACTCTGACAGGAAGTGTTTCCTAATGTACAACCTGAACTGCCCTTGTTGCAGTGTAAGCTTCTTGTCTTCTCCTGAGAGAGTAAGGAGAGCAATTTTTCTCCCTCCTCCTTGTAGCAACCTTACATGTATTTTAAAACTATGTCCCCCCTTAGTCTTCTCCAGATTAAACTAATCCATTTTTCAGTCTTCCTTCATAGATTATGTTTTCTAGATCTTTAATCGTTTTTGTTGCTCTTCTCTGACTTTCTCCAGTTTGTTCACATCTATTCAAACGTGGTGCCCAGAAATTGACACAATGCTCCAGCCAAGGCCTAATCAGTGTAGAGGAATAGGAAGAACTACTTCTCTTGCTAATGCACCCAAGGATGAGGTTTGCTTTTTTTGCAACAGTATCACACTGTTGACTCATATTTAGCTTGTGGTCCACAATGACCCCTAGATCCTGCTTGGCAGTACTCCTTCCTAAACAGTCATTTTCATTTAGTATGTTTGCAACTGATTGTTCCCTCCTAAGTGGATTACATAGCATTTGCCCTTATTGAAATTCATTCTACTTACTGCAGACCATTTTCTCCAGTTTGTCCAAATTATTTTAAATGTTAAGCCTATCCTTGAAAGCACTTGCAACCACTCCAAGTTTGGTATCGTCCACAAACTTTGTAAGTGTACTTTCTATTCCACTATCCAAATCACTGATGAAAGTATTGAATAGAACCAAACATAGAAGTGATCCCTGTGGAAACCCATTGGTTATACCTTTCCAGCTTCACTGTGAATCACTAATATTTATTCTCTGAGAACAGTTTTCCAATTATGTATGCATCTTATAGTTGCTCCCTCTAGGTTGTAATGAGAAGGTTATGCAAGCGTAAAACACCCTACTAAAGTCAAGTTATGCAACCTCTACCACTTCCGCCCATCCACAAGGCTTGTCTCTCTGTAAAATATAGCTGTTGGGTTGGCCTGACACATTTTTTTCATGACCTTGGTTATTTATCACTTTTCTGTCTTCTAGATATTTGCAAATTTATTACTTAATTATTTGCTCTATTATCTTTCCAGGTACTAAAGGTAAATGAATTGATCCATAATTCCTTTGATTGTCCTTATCACTCCATTTACCCTTTTTCCAGTCTTTTGGAATCTTTCCTGTCTTCCATGATTTTCCAAATATATACATTAATAACTCTGACATCTCTTCAGTCAGCTCCTTGAGTAGGCTAGGATGAAATTCATCAGGCCATTGTGATTTGTGGACCGCTTAATAGTCTAAATAAATTTTTACTTAATTTTTCATCATTTTTTCTCCAGTGGACTTTCTACTCTCAGGGACTGCAAGCAGAGTTAAAACCACTGTTAAATCTGAAGTGGCGATAGTCCTGTATGTTTAGAATATAATATGAATTATATTCCCTTGCCTCTAATGATATCTAACTTACTTGATTTCCAGGTTGCCTTAATAAAGCAGACCATTCATTAGGTATACGCTATGAATTGCAATGAAAATCAGAAATATAACTCTTGTCCTCCTCCTGCCTTATTTTGGATGGACTGTATTCTGGGTGCTGTGGACTGTAGCTTGCTGTTGTATTATGAATAGTAGTGAAGTGAAAGAAATCTATTCCTTTGTCCGTGTCTGTTCTGCATCTCAATTGCTGTTGTTTCTACATTAGTCAGAGGACACAGACAAGTGTATGAGGTATAGTTGTAATAATAAATTGTAACCAGCCACCTGCAGCTATTAGCTTTTAACATAACTATGAACATGATAATGTGACAGATGCAAAGAAGTGTGGAGGAAGACTATGCTATAGCAGTTTTTATGTAGCCCCATGGGGGATTAATAATTTTATTTCTATTTGCTGAAGAGATGAAGTACAAGTTAACACCAATCACTACCTTTATACTTCTGAGATGTTTTCAGCAGTAATAGACACTCAGATACATGGTGGTATAAAATCCTGAAATAGATAAGTCAAAAAAGAAAGATATTTTCCATTGCCACCCAATAACTGAATTTTTCCCAATAAATGATCACATGTATTTTAATGTAAGATCCTACTTCTGTGTGTTTTTCCCCTTGAAAGGTTAATGCTGCAGAGCTACAAACTGCAGCTTGTCTGTCGGAGAAGTATGACATTATTTATGTTAGTTTCCACACATTTCGCTATCAAGAATGAGAAATTGGTCTCTAGGGTGGCTGATGCATGAAGGCCACCAAGCCAAATGCCATGTAAGTACCAGTTCACTAGTCAGTAGAAGTTGCCAAATATGCCAACTTTTAATGAACTGTATCAGGCAATTGTGTAATGTGGACACTAAATCTGAAACTCATCATTTCAGTTCTGGCCACAAAAGTGACCTTTCCAGAAGTGTATGATGTGAAAGGACAAAGCTTTATTGAAAACACCCACCAGTCCTATTTGCAAGTGATGATGTAGCAATTTGGACTTGTTCCTAGAGAAATTCATTGTGTGTGTCTACACTGCAGCTCCGTTTCAAAAGGATGGCTTTCAAAGTTGAATGTTGAAAGACGGCCTTTCAAAACAGAGCATCCACACATGCAAACGGGGACCGAAGGTTCGACCCATCCTTTTGAAAGGCCCCCAGTGCACTTTTGAAAGAGAGCGTCCACATATCCCAGGGTGCTCTTTCGAAAAAACAGGGGCATGGCGTTCGCAGGCAGGGTTGCATGGTGGACGAGCCCTTCCAGGGCCACCGCCTGCTGCCTCTTTAAAGCCTCCCCGCCCCCGCCCCCTTCCCCGAAGCCCTGGCCTGCAGACGCTGAGGGCCAGCTACCCGTTCCCAGGCACTTAGGGAGAGGGAGAGGAGGAGGCATCCTGGGCCCCCATGGACCCCGGCGGTGGCCCTACGCTACCCCTGGTCGGAGTCCGGGCTGCTCCCCCTCATGGTCCATGGTCAGGCTTCCCGAGACCATTGCAGGGCTGGTCCAGCTGCCGGCTTCTGGAGCTTTGGAGACATAAGGGGGAGAGGAATGGGCCATTAATTCCCAGCAAAGCCTCCCATGAATCCCCCTCCTCTCCACACCCCATCGCAGGGGGCCCTGCAGGGACCACCTCCAGGGGTTCCCCATCTGGGTGCTGGGAGTGCTAGCTCTCCTCAGCCTCCCTCAGTCCCTCCACAGCCGGGTGGCCCATGGTGCTGTCATGGCTGCATGGTGCTGAGTGCCTCACGTCGGCTCTCTGAGGCCGGGGGAGTGGGGCCATCTGGCCTACCTGTGCCCTGGGGCTGATGGCTGTGTGGGTGGGCTGTGGCCACCCTGGGCGGAACCATGTGCCCCCTCCCCGATCTCTGTGGCCAGGTCCCTCCAGCAACTTGGGTGAGGCACAGTTGGAGGGGGATGGTCCAGACAGGACATTGATGGTGAGGGCCCCCTCGCTCAAGCCATTGTCATCACTGATGGCCTGGAGCCTCCATGGGCACCTGGTGCTGGCCGCTGGTACCGGGCTGTCTGCCCTCTCAGTCCCTGTCTCTGGGTCGGTTTCAGGGTCCGCCATGTCAAGGACCACAGCTGGGGATACCACATCCTTGGGCCCAAGAAGGTGGTCTAGTTCTTTAAAGTAGGGGCAGCTGGTGGGCACTGCCCCCAACCACCTGGCCATGTCCCAGGCCCTGCAGTAGCCCTGGTGTTGCTCCTTCACCTTGGACCTCACCTGGTCCAGGGTATGGGTGGGGGGTGATCCTGGCCGGTGAGGCCCTTGGCAAGGTGTTCAAATGCCGCCATGTTCCAACGCCAGACCCCTGTCTGCTGTGGGACCTCCTCATCTTCCCAGAGGGTGAGGAGGTCCCACAGCTCACCCTCGGTCTACAAGGGGGCCCAGTGCTTTGGTGCCTGTTCCTCTCCTGGGAGGACTCCCCAGCATCCTTGGGGGGGGCCCTTGTGTGGGCAGGGTCCTGGCTGCTGACCATTGTGCCGGCGAGGGTCCTGTTGCACCTGGGGTGTCGCAGCTGGCAGGGGGCTGTGCAGCAGCGTGGGCTCCTTGCTGCCTGCACACTCTCAGCTTCCTGCCTGGGGCTTCGTGGGAGCCTGTGTCTTTAAGTGCAGCTGGACGCTGGAGCCATAGAGCTCTGCTTGTGCTGTGAGTGTTGCTGCTGCCTTCCAGCTGATCACTGCCATGGGAGACTCCTTCTTTTGAAACAGAGGGCTGCGGAGCATCTACACTTACTGTTTGAAAATAATCTTTCAAAAGGGGGGGCTCTTCCCACTGGGGGAACGGAGGACCCACTTCAAAGGAACAGCCCTCCTCTTTCGAAGTCACGTTTGAATGTTCATGGATTGTGTGTAGACACTCCGCAGGTTGTTTCAAAAGATGGCCATCTTTCGACCTCACTTTTGAATGTACTTGCTAGTGTAGACACACCCTGTTCAGCACTACATTATGGGGAAAAACCTGTGCAGCATATTTTGACTCAGTCTTG
Source organism: Carettochelys insculpta (assembly GCF_033958435.1). Taxonomy (NCBI): domain Eukaryota; kingdom Metazoa; phylum Chordata; order Testudines; family Carettochelyidae; genus Carettochelys; species Carettochelys insculpta. Next base: position 37,903,971 of record NC_134138.1, on the reverse strand, counting down.
ATTTAGGGCCCAATTCTATCCTTAGATATGAGAGGGACTGTGTGATGGAGATGTTTGTGAGAGTAGGGCTGACACCACTTGGCTTCCATTCTGATGTAGGTCTTATGTTCTGACAGCTCCTGGTTCAGGGCATCAGCCAGTCAGAAGCAGGGGCCAGAAGGGGATTCTTCTCCCAACTGCACTCTGTGGTTGTTTTGGGTTTTTTGTTTTTTGTTTTTTTTTTCCTTCTCATTAGCATCAAAGAGGGGGCAGGGTGGGTCAGGGCTTGGAAATGGCACTATGCTTTCCCTTGTCCACAGGCTTAGGTAGCTGGTTTTTGTTCACATGCTCAGGGTGTAAAACATTCCTATGTGCAGGCTTGTGAAAGTACTGCCCCCTAGTCAGATTGGCAGGGATTCCAAGTTTGCAGTACGGAATGTGGGTCACTTGCCAGGATTATTTGGGTCTATCTCACCCAAGTAGTTCCCGGCCATTATGAGGGCCTTGGCGTTGGTACACCTCACTCCGTCCTATATTCTGCCTATGGCACATAATAGTCTTGCCTCCTCTGGGCTGTAAGGCTTTGGTTTTGGTTTGGTTGTTGGGTTTAGCATGAGGATGGTGGGTAATCTCAGGGGAACGTACGAGGGCATAAAGAAAGCAATGGGACCCATCCAGAATAAGACGGCACCTCTGAAATCCCAATCTGGTGAAGTCATCACTGACAAAGCCAAACAGATGGAGCGATGGGTCGAGCATTACTCTGAACTGTACTTGTGAGAACACTGTGGTTGATACAGCCCTCAATGCCGTTGATCTCCTGTCAGTCATGGATGAGCTGGACCAGGAACCAACTGTGGTTGAATTGAAGAAAGCTATTGACAGCACTGCAGTAGGAAAGGCCCCAGGCCAGGATGGTATACCATCAGAGGTAATCAAGTGTGCCTTAGACACACCCCTGAAACCCCTACATGAGCTGCTGTGCCTGTGCTGGAGGGAGGGTGAGGTTCCACAAGATATGTGGGATGCCAATATTGTAACCTTGTATAAGAACAAAGGAGACAGAAGTGACTGCAACAATTACTGTGGAATTGGCAGCGAGTCTTGGACCTTGTACGCCTGCCAGGAAAAGAGGCTGAATGTCTTCCACTTGCGCTGCCTCAGGCGCATTCTTGGGATATCATGGAAGGACAGAGTGCCCAACAACGCTGTCCTCAAGCAAGCTGGAATTCCAACCATGCATACCCTCCTCAGGCAGTGGTGGCTCTGCTGGCTTGGCCATGTCCACAGGATGAATGATGGAAGGATCCCAAAAGACATCCTGTACGGCGAGCTAGCCTCTGGCAAAAGACCTCCCAGACACCCCCAATTGTGCTACAAAGACGTCTGTAAGAGGGACCTCAAGACGGTAGACATCAACCCAGATAGTTGGGAAGAGCTGGCGGATGACGGCAGCAGCTGGAAGCAGAAACTACACAAGGGACTTCAGAAGGGCGAGATGAAGATCAGACAGCTGGCAGAGGAGAAGCGAGCCTGTAGAAAGGACAGCAAGGACCTGCCAGACACCCACTACATATGCAGCAGACGTAGCAAGGACTGTCACTCTTGTGTGGGCCTCCACAGTCACAATCAACTCTGCAAATGACGATCTTAAATGGAGTTACTAAGGGCGCGATCCATAGTCTACGCAGACTGAAGGATGCCTTGGACTTGGTGGGTGATGCAGATGGCCGGTGATACAGAGTAAAATTGGTGGCTATATATTCAGCCATGATGGTTTAAATGTTTTGACTACTTCAAAGAGTTTGTTCAAAGTCACTAATAAATAATTCCACTGAAAAGCTTAGCCACTCTGTCCTCATTATATAGCATAAATACAGGGTAGATTTGCTTAAATTAATGGTGTTATTCTGGATTTACACTACTGAGAGATGAATCCAACCTAATGAAACTATTCATTTGAATAGCATAAGCAGGAGTTCGCTCTTTTAAAGAATCCAGACAAAAATCTACTTTAAAAAACTCAAGAACTCTCTGTAAGCATGTGTTTTAGAAATGCATCAAAATCATTTAAACCCCCCCAAATGTTAAAAATTAAATCTTGCCACAGAACTATTTCCTTCTATTTTAGCAGCTTACATTTCAAATCCCAATTAACAAAATATTTGTAATTCTGCACATGTAACTAGAGATGCACAAATTTGCTCTTCAGTTGAACATTTTCTCAGCATTGAACATTAGCTCAACAGAACATTTTCTTTGGTTTCGATCTTCAAATGTTCTTTATATCCAGCAATTCAGAACCTTTGAAAAAAATCAAACCAGCTAATTAGGCTCCCAAATATGGAATTACAAGTCTGACAACCAGGATCCACTTTTTAAAATCACGGATCATTGACTCAATTAAACAACAGGAGGCAGATTGGAAGGGAGACATTTTGTATTCAGCATAGGACACAACAAGGACTATTTGGCTAGCACGGAAGTGATGTTTTGGATTAAAATAAAAAGTACAAAGGGTAAAAGAAAGCGCAAAGGAAAATGGTAGTGCAGAACTGGGTCTATGATAAGACAGATCCAGAAATCAGTATTTAGGTAAGGGATGTTTTCAGAAAGTTGGAACTTCATCATGCGAATCCTGATTAGAAATGGATTTTGAAATCTGTGCAATTGCTTTATATAACAGACATGAAATTGTTAAGGAATGGGAAGTATTCTGGAATGTACAAGTTGTGCAGATTTGATTTTACACCTCTGTCATTGAACAAAACTGTTAATCTACTCTCATTCCACAACTTTCCCTGTCTTAAAAAAGACATCCTGGTAGAAAAGTGCACCAGTAATAGGAAATAGGCCCAGATGTGATCATGTAGTCTGACCTCTGGTATAGCTCAGGTTATAGGATTTACCTGAATTAATTGGTGATAGAATTAAATCCATCTTTATATTTTCATTCACGAGGAAGGACTGTTGTCAATCCAACTAGAAATTGTGCTGAATGAACATATGCCTCAAAAAACTGTCAGCCAGATTTTAAACGATGCCAAAAGATGCAGATAAGCAATGAGTAGATTGTTAAAAGTGCCTACGCTCTTCAATCCCATCAGTAAGTTAGGAGCCCAAGGTTCTTTAAAATCCCAGGAGAAATTCACTTGTATCTTTAGTCACCTAAATACCTCTTCAGAATCTTGCTTTGTGTGCTCATGTAAGCCACTGGTCACCCTAGGCTTTGTTTCTCCTTCTCTGGCCAGACCCCAGTGGGTGTGTATTACAGCCCATGCTATGGCATCTGACTCCTGTGCATGAACTCCACCAATTATTAACTTTGAACTTTGGAGGTCTCTGATTCAGTCCCATGTTTGTCAGCCAGAACAACAGCCATCACAGAAGTGGGGGAAGATAATCTGAGGCACAAAGCGCTCTTCGTCTCAGATACATGGGATGAGCTTACTTTTACCAAAGTGATAGGCAATTGGTCAGTGTCCTCTGGCTTGAACCTGTCACCGCTCTCATTTGTGCATATAAACAAGCATGAGGAGTGCAATCTCAGTCTGGCTTTTTAACAACTAAACAAAGAAAGACTGCCAGTCCTGTATATTAAGTATGGCCCCTTATTTGGTGTGTAATGGCCTATCCGGTAAGGAGCCACAAGACACATTATGCCACACAAAGGTGCTAATGCAGTCATAATAATAATAATAATAACAATAATAATAAATCAGCCATCTATCAAGTACCACACAGCAAGATACAAAAGTAGAGTATGATTTTGTAATATTGTGGAGTGATGTCTCTGATGTGTGAGACTGGTGTCATTTTTTCATATATTTGTCTTTGATTTTCTTGAATCACCAGGCTCCATAGACAGCAGCATCTGAGGCCATGTCTGATCCTGGCTGCAGAGCTTAAGTTGTCTTCATGACTTATGTCGCCAATAAATGGCATCTGGTAGTTTGGTCTCACATCTCTGCTGTGGTGAAAGTGGACTGGTATGGAATATCAGTAAGAAATGGCCACCAGTATGAGCCACTATACTAACAATATTAAAGCGCTGTCAAGGCGGCACTGACAGACCCTACCAGCAGGGCTGCCAATCGGGGTAGGGACAGGCAGGGCTGCCATTGATGGAGGGAAAGGGGCAACTGCCCTGGGTCTCAGTGATTTAAAAGGGCCTAGTGGGTTCCCGGTTACCACTGCCACTACTGCAGCAGTGGCCAGAACTCTGTGCCCTTTAAACTGATGGCAGAGCCCTGGGTGGCATGCACTGAGCAGCACTGAAGGGCTGGCTGGAGAAAGCTGGTCCCTACCCAGCTCTGCCCTGGTGAGCATGCATGATAGGACTGCAGCATAGTGGGGCTCTAGGTGTTGCTGTAGTATAAACAATAAATAATATAAATACTCATATGGCCTTTTGACCATTTGCTGTATAAATTTGTTTCTGTCCCTGTTTGTGCCTGCACTGGTCCATAGAGGTTTCTCCAACGGAAAGACAAATGAGTACATCAGCATAACTTCAGTATTACAAATAATATTATAGTTGTATATTACAATATTGGCATGTTTCAAAAACAGCTTGTACATATTAAAATTGTATGATAACAAAGAACCTGATCACTCCTTACATATTTTTAAGCATGTGGAAAGTCTCAAATAAATAATTTAGTGGCAAAATATGTGAAAAGTGTGCAGTTAATGACAACAATGAATAGGCCCTCAAGAGAAGTAGCACTCAGAAAAAATATATTGTTCACCAAAGCAAGATTCATATGCTAATTGTGACAAAGTCTGTCTTATTTCTGGGCCTCTGGCCTCTTCTCAGTCCACTGGACCCACTTAAGAGCCCAGTTTCCCTCACTGGGGTGAGGGGTGGTATGGGGGGAACCCAGCTCCCGCCCACTCATGCCGGGTTCTGGCCTAGGGACCCTATGTGACTGCTGGTGGGAAGGGCTGATTCCCTTAACCGTTAGTGCAGCCACTCTTCTCCCTGGCCAGTTCCCCAGACAATTCCCTCTGGTACCTTCTCCAGCCTGCAGCTGTAGCGAGTCCCCCTTTCAGTCTGCTGCAGCTCCTCACTCTCCCTCTGCAGTTCCTGGTGTTCCTGTTCCTGTCTTCTGCTCCTTTCAAACATGCTTTCACTACTCTGGTCTCCTCACCGCCCTCCACTCACCTCTCACACTCTCTCCCCAACCTTCCCACTGTGATGGGCTTTTGAAGGCCTCTTATTAGGCCCGCCTTGGAGTCTGCTGATCTCAATTAGCCTGAGCCATGTTCTGCCCAGCTGCCTGTGATTTTTCTGCTGGTGCTCCTCAGGCCCTTCTGCTTGTTTGGGCTCCCTCTGAGGGGGCCTTCCACCCTGGCCCTTCCACATAGGCCATGTCTACACTAGCCCCAAACTTCAAAATGGCCATGTAAATGGCCATTTCGAAGTTTACTAATGAAGCGCTGAAATGCATATTCAGCGCCTCATTAGCATGCGGGCAGCCATGACACTTCAAAATTGACGCGCCTCGCCGCCGCGCGTCTCGTCCCAACGGGGCTCCTTTTTTAAAGGACCCCGCCTACTTCGAAGTCCCTTTATTCCCATCTGCTCACAGGAATAAGGGGACTTCGAAGTAGGCGGGGTCCTTTCGAAAAGGAACCCCGTCAGGACGAGCTGCATGGCGGCGAGCAGCGTCAATTTCGAAGTTCCACGGCTGCCCGCATGCTAATGAGACGCTGAATATGTATTTCAGCGCTTCATTAGTAAACTTTGAAATGGCCATTTACATGGCCATTTTGAAGTTTGGGGCTAGTGTAGACATAGCCATAATGTATATCATGTCACTTATAAATACAATAGTTATATATTGAAGCTATATGGTGAAGGAATGAACCTCTTGCCAGAATAGATTTTCTATTAAAAGTCCACCTTACCGTGTTTGTCCTAATTACAATAGTTACAGTGTTAGCATACTCTTTATTTGAGATACAAGGCAGTTAGAACCTTAGGAGAAATAACCAAGGTGTAGAATTATTACTTTGCATGTGCCATTCCAAATCCAGAAAAGTGGGAGTCAAGCCAAGAGTGGTATTTCTATGCGTAGCAAATGAAAAATCAGAACCTGTGCTACCACTTTTGGCAATGAGTATTAAAGAGTTAGAGAATATGACAGGTGACAAGGCAACAAGCTAAACAATGTATATCCAAGACTGATAAAAGATTTGGGGTAGAAATTGGAGAAGCTTTGGCAGATACTTTCAAAAGTTTGCTTGGTTCAGGCAAGATCCTAGAAGACTGGATCATGATGAGCACAACCTCATTATGAAAAAATTGCCATGGGACTGAGATTATACATCATTTGGAAGGAAAGGGATGCATGTATTGGAGAAGATCAAATGGAAGTACACTTGGAAAAGCCCACAGCTTGACTGAGACCAGCCACATGTTCTGAGGAAGTGAAGACCATACTTTAGTTGGTTGGAATTCCTGAGGATATTGTTACTGCAGAGGTGCAGAGTGGCTTGCAGAAATGGCAGACTAAAAACCTATAAGGTTTGCATGCTTGTTACTCAGCACAGATATTGAAATCATATTAACACTCCTTAAACTGATATTGCTGAATGTGTAAAGTGTCCACCTATTCCTGAGTGCAGAGCTCATCTGGCACACAGCATTTAGAGTACCTCTGAACGTCTTTTGTTTTTGAGAAATATGTAATTTACCCTCAGGCTAATCTTGTCAGGCTCTGAAAGTCACAGAATTTGAGTTTTGGATTCTCAGCACCTTACAGGATTGAGCCTAACGATAGAGCTAAAGTACATACAAACATGGGTGTGGTTTGGTGGTTGTGGAGATGTTGACCGCCCCCTTCATCCTGCCCCCAGACTGCACATACTGGGCAGGCACAGAATTTCAAATCACAGACCTACTGACCTCACTGGAGCTGCCCTCCCACACTAGAGATCAAACTACACTTATACGTACACTTCCAATGCCCTCTTCACACCTCTCTCCTCTCATCTGACTTGCACCAGGAAGACCTACTGACTGACTTTCACTTCTGAGCTTTTAGCTAGGGAAATGTCTTTGGTCCAGATGTGCCCCACATTCAGAGTGTTAGACGCCAGTGGAAGTGACATAAGGACATGCTGAAGGCACACGTGAAAAAGTAAAGCATCGTTGTCAACACTTGGGAGAACCTTGCCCAATGCCGTCCCCAGTGGAAAAAAGCAATCCGTGAGGGAGTGGCTCAGTTTGAGAGGTCTGACCACAATACAGACAAGGAGAGACAGAGAAGAAAAAAAGAGCATCAAAAACTTCCCCGTGCCCCTCCAATAGCTACAAACACCTGCCCCTTTTGTGATAAAATCTGTGGCTCCAGAATCGGGCTGATCAGAATAGGAGGGTGACATAAAGATGACCTACTTGTTGCTGAGTGACTGCCGAGAGAGAGAGAGAGAGGCCCTGCTTTTCTCATCTTTTGTCAGAATTCCTGTCAGCTGATGGGGAATCCAACCTCCTCTGTGAGATGTAAGAGACATATCAAAAATGCTCTGTTCTTCTTTCAATATCTTTTACTAGGCTCCACCTGCCTAATATGGCAGTTGGGAGCACCAAAATAGCTCTTACCCAGAAAAGATTGAAGACAGCGTGTCTGCCTGAGTGGGAATTTTCTTACTCAGAATATGAAGTAGTCTGTGACTGTGGAATCTGGGTACACTTCACCATCCATGCAGAATTCTTATGACTGAACCTACGGGCCCAATCCTAGGCCTCAAAGCTTCTATTTTGATATTTTTTGGATGAACTCCAGAACAGAGTAGAAAACACGATATCTAATGACTCTAATTTTTTGATTGATTTACTAAATTGTTCCCCAGATTTTTGGTTCAGCACCAGCCCCATTTTTGGCTCTGGATGTATTGAACCAGTTAAGTTTATTAACTGTAAGGGTTAGTCCAAATGGAACTGAAACCAGATTTTTGAGGAAGGGAATTTAAAGTAACAAATTATTGACACATTTCATTACTTCCAGTGAAGGTTAAAATACAGGACAAACAATTTGAGTAAATTCACAACTTAGATGGTTTTTGGAACAAAGGGACGCTTTGAATTCCTCGTGGACAAACATTAGATATAATCTTCTCAAGTAACACAGCTTTGCTTAAAATTGCAGATGTAATTTTTGGATTAGATTTTAAATAAGATCTTTTGGAAGAGTCCAATATTGGCTGATTTACTTTGTTATACAAATTAGCCTATGTTAAGGTCTGGGGAGTGAGCTGAGGTGGTGAAGGTATGAAATCCAGACAAACTTGGCTTTACGTTCTTCTACTTTAATGGTTTAATATTCGTTTAGAACAGAAAATGGTACTGTGTGCAGTAGGGGCTCAACATTCACAAGGGTTTTGTATTCAGAACCCTCGCATATGTTAAATTTCACAAATATGGCTCCGGCTTGGAGCCTGGCTGCTGGTGCTCCTGCCTGGGGCCCTGAGGAAGTGGCAGCTGCCTGGGACCCCTGGCAGGGGAAGTGGCAGCTGCCAGGGCTCCTGCCCAGGGCCCCTGGCAAGCAACGGCTGCTGGAGCTCCTGCCTGGGGCCCTAGGGGAATAGGCGGCTGCCGGTGCTCCATGTCCCAGAGCCTCGGGGGAAGCAGCCACGTGGCTGCTTGCAAATAATTGAATTCATGAAGATTAAGTTTGTGTATCTTGAGACCCTACTGTATATCAGTTTTCTTCGAAACTGAAACTAATTCCTTGGATACTCTCAGGGAATAAAAACTATATTGAATCATATTAGCTGCAGTTTTATAGAGGACCTTTCTCCGCTTCTCTCCCTAACACACCAGCTTCACTCCCTTAGGGTGTATTGGCTTGGTATGCAGTCCATTTACATGGCCTTCTGGGGCCTCCATACAATGTACTGTCTTATAAATATCTGGGTCGAGAGCTTCTATCTGCACTTTGCAATGTAACAACTTTAGTGAGGAACCTAATATATTGTCCTGACAATAATAAACACTGAAACTTTGTTTACTGGATGAATCCTTCATTTCCTGGCATTACCTCAGGATGCCACAGCAAATTCCAGTTTCATGTGGGCTTCCTGGATGGCAGTGCATGGAGGACAGTGTTTGTAAGTAAGGCTGGGACAGAAGTGAAGAGAAGATATCACAAGAAAGTATGATGTTATGGAGATTAGAACCACACAAAATTCTGAGAAATAATTAATTCACAGAAAAATACTGACCTGAAACTCTTCATGAATTTTGCTGAAGTAGTTTTCGCCATTCACAAATTGAGCAGAGGAAGAAGTGGTGGAGCCCTTGTTTAACCCATTGGTCAGAGCAATCAGATGGGATGTGTGATACTCCCATTTGAATCTGTGCTCTGGGAACAGGCTCAAAACAGATTCGTCCTGCTCTGAAAGTTTCTTTTGTTTTCTTTTTTTTCATTTTGTGAACTAATACTTAACCAAATCAAAAATATTTCATACTTGTGAAAAGTTTCTGTTGAGTCAAAAGTATTTTCCTGAATAGGGACCTCTACAAAAAAATAATGTCTCATTAAATTATTTTATATAAAACACAATCTAAGAAGCAGAACTAATTGAAAGTGTATAGGGTGTGATAGCAAGGACTTGCCCCCAAAATAGTAAGTTTCTGGACAAAGCTAAATGAAAAAGATTAAACTTCAATGAAAACAAACAAAACTTGGGTTACCTAATTTCTTCTAATGCTGAAATAAAGGATACAAAAGCCTCCTAAAATATGGTTAGAATGTTATTTCTAGTTGGGAAATACTTTTGGGACATTGCTGTTATTTTATCACCCTTTTACAGAAATTGTTTACCACAAATTCAACATTTACTAGAATTGAGCAGTCACATAACTTTTTCAGGATAAGCAAAGGTAATTATGGTCCATTTAGTCCCTTTGATTATTTTAATTGTATTTGGCTATCCTTAACTAATGAATGACTGAAATTCATGAGCCTTGGTGTAACTTTGCAGTCTTACAAATGAACTGTTCTGCAGCTAATAAGGTGAGGAAATGTAATCATTCATAACCCCTGCTGGGAGAAAATACCAGTGATATTAGCTCTGTCACACAGGCTTTAAGTAAAAGTAATTTTTCTCATGTTATGATATTGACAAGCAATAGATATTTGAAGAATCAGCACAAAACTGTAAATTACAAAGTGGTTATTTGTCTAAATGTGTAAAAGAGTTAAACAAGAGCTTCAGATAGAACTGAATTGTTCACCCTTTTCAGCGGTGCCATATGTTTATTGCCCCAAATACTTTATATACCAGGAGACATATCTGGACAAGGAAACCAAAATGTGTTTTGCATATAGGAGATCATGTCTCTAATAGGTTATCACGATAGGGTAGGCCACCCACAATAATGGGACATTGAAGAAGCTGGCTGCCACCAGCAATGATTTAGTTACCCTTTGATGAAACATTGGAATTTAAACTATGAAAAGGTCTGAAATCTGACACAGTCCTTTGACACCATGCTGTCCATTATTAAAGGTAATCCTGCATTAGGTACTGAATTCTGAAAATAGAATTAGACTACTTAGGTTTTCAAACATAATCCTTCCATAGACTAAACTAACCCCTACTGTGTTTGAAGCTTTCCTTATTTACTGCTGCATCTTTTCATTGTCTCGCTGTGTGTGTGCACGTGTGTTTGTGTGTGTGTGAGAGAGAGAGCTCCTCTCGGATTCTTTTGAGTGAGTACAAAGCAGAGCTTAACCACCAGCAAGAGAATCGACTGTCCAGGTGCTATCAGTCACTGCCAGGGAGCTTGTTATGGGGCAACTTCAGGGCTCTGAGGACCTCTTTTGTTTTACCTCCATGCACATCACAGTCAATATCCTAGTGTTGGATGGGACACCTTTTACACTGTCATCAACAACGTTTAGCAGTTAACTGAGTTGCTTATTAGCTGGTAAACTGTCAAATCCTGCCCCTTATTTCCCAACACTTCATATCAAAGGGGGAGTTAGTAAGAAACTCCAGAAGGTGAATCTCATTGAGATGCCTAACCCTATCTCTCAGTTTTGCCCTATTGATTATATTAGATGGTGCTTTGATTGCAGTGGGGAGAGAGGTATAACTGCATCAGTTTGCTGTGTTCCACCTGGGCATATTCAGGAAAATGAATTAATTTAAGGAGCACAAGTCAGCAGCAAGTTTCCTTTGGAAAAAAAAAGTGGCTTTCTAGTGAACTAAGATTAAATAATTTGGATCATTTAATGGTTCAGTAAACTATGAAATTGCTGTGCTGCATGATGAGCAGTTTGTCAGTTTCAGGGGGGATCCTTTGGTCCAACTGAGTTGTGTGTTGCTGAGTCTAAGGCTAGGTGTACACTGGCTGCAGAAGATTGAACCCTTAGGTTCCATCTTCCAGAACACTGTTTCTTGCATGTGCCAAACAGCGCGTTCCAGGGTCAATGTCAACCCCGGAACTCCTTGAGAGCCTCAAGGATTAAGGAATGTCTGCAGGAGGAGCACTCCTGTCAACGTTCTGCAGTGAGGATGGGGACCAATGATGATACCTGCAAAGATCCTCATTGTCCACTACTCTGAGTCCAGCCCCAGTGACCCTTGGGTGGCAGCCTTGTCCTGCCACCCTCTACTCTCCTCTTGACTGGCTTACTCCCTGAGCCACATTCCCAGTGACCTTCTGCACCTTCTGGGTCTCTATATTGCATCCAGTAGTCTGGCAGGCATCAGGTCAGATCCTGCTCTAGTGTGGTGCATGCTTTATCTGGTTGCTGCTCCTTCACCTTCCCTGGTCAGAAGCTAACGGCTGGAGCCGCTCCTTCCATATGCAGGGCTGTTCCAGCAAGCTGCCCTCTGATTGGCTCCCCACCATGAGCTCTTCATCCATTGGCTGGGGTGCTGCACAGGCTCCCTCAAGCCTGCTTTAACCCCTTCCTTGCAGTAGTGGGGCACCCGTCCCACTACACCAACAAACATCTTAATGACAAAAAGCGCCACTGTGGATGCTCTCCTGCCAACAAACAAATGCCCCTCATTGGGGCTGGTTTTATTTTGTCAGTAGGAGAGGTGTCTCCTGCTGAAAAAGGGTGGCTACACTGCATGCCTTACAGAAGCACAGCTGTATCAGTAAAAACAGTGCCACCATGCAGTCCATAGCACAGACATAGGTTAAGCTCTGTCCCCAGGGGAAGGAATTTTCACATCCTGTGGGATGCTAGATTCAGAAAGTTTGCAAAATTACTGAATGAAATATACCTTGTTTTGTGTTTGGTGCAGGATCAATGGCTCTCAAAAGTGGTAGGTTACTACTTTTAGAATCAGGCCATATACATTTTTTTTAAACCCTCGCAGCTTGAATTTATGCTCACGGATTCCCTCCAGGATACAAACTTTTTTAAAAAAAGAAGCGGGGGGTGCACTGTTTCGGTCTTCTCATTGGGGTTCATTTTATAGTACTGTAAAGTGCTTAATTTTTGGCAAATTGTTTGAATGAGCATGAGCAATATCTGATAACATGCTGGAGATACATACTTTGGAATAAGTGGTGCAACATAATATTTCCTGGTGGGATACTAAGCTTAACCAGTCTGTGACACGAATCTCGTAGTTCACAGACTGAGTACTAAAGATCACTTGTACAAATTAGAGTCATTTGATAATCCACTCAGCGTTTTGACATATTTAGTATGTTCCAGCTAAAATTCCTTACCAACTGGTCTGAAAATGCCCACAAGGGGAGCAGAAGGCTTCAATCATTAATTTTACTTTTTCTGGAGTCTGTGCATAGTGAGGGAATACACATATCTGAACGTCTTCACTTTTGCTTTCAGAGGGACTAAAAAGACATCAAGAAATGAAGTTACTGCCTTTCCCAGGTCTGTGTTTTCAATGTTTGAAACATGGATTTCAATTCTTTCTTAACTTGTATTATGGCTGTGTTTAGAGGCTCCAGCCAAGATCAGGGACCCATTGTGTTGAGTACTGAACAAACACCTAGGAAGAGACATGCCATTCCCATATAGAAAGAGTAGTCAAAGAATCAGAGAAAGTATGTATTATTATCCCTGTTTTGCCAGAGAGAACAGAGGCACAGAGGACTTAAGTGACTTATCCCCTGGTCCCAGAGGAGGTCTCTGGTACAAGGGGGTATTGAATCCATGACTCCTGATCCCTGGTTCACTGCTTGAATAAGAAGACTATCCTTCCTCTAATGGTATTGACTGTTCTAAAATTGGCATTCCAGAGAGACCTCAGAGAGGTAGACATCGAGCTGGACAACTGGGAAGATCTAGCAGACGACCGCAGCAGATGGAGGCAAGGGTTACACAAGGGCCTTCAGAAGGGCGAGATGAAGATCAGACAGCTAGCAGAGGAGAAGCGAGCGCACAGAAAGCACAATAAGGACTTGCCAGACACCCACTACATCTGCAAGAGATGCAGCAAGGACTGTCACTCTCGTGTGGGTCTTCATAGTCACAATAGATGCTGTAAATGAAGTCCTCAGTTGAAACTTTAAAGGGCGCGATCCGTAGTCTATGCAGACTGAAGGATGCCTACTACTATTCCTACTGAGCTACATGGTATATGATTGTCCCTTTCTTTACAAACAAGCAAGTCAAACAGGGACTTAATCTTCAGCATACTATGTAATACTTGGTGCTCTTCATAGGTGAAATAGAATCAAACTGGATGTGCAGACTAGATACTGCAGAGGCAGCAGGTTTTTTTTTCTGGTGGAATGCACTGGAATGGAGTTCTGGCACTTTTTTTTTTGTTAGAACGCAAGAAAAATTTTCACCATGGGTCTGTAGTAGTGTGGGAAGGGGGGGCAGGAGCCCCTGCTGGTCCCAGAGCAGCATGGGGATCCAGCAGGAGCCCCCACCACCCCGCAGCAGTGCAGGGGCCAGGGCATTAAAATTGAACACCCTAACCTCTTTGAGAAATCATCAGAGTTCTTGAGTCTGGCACTGTTTTTTCTAGAAAAAAAGCACTGAGACACAGTGTTGTAGAATTCACCTGATGAGTTATAGGACCTGAAAATAAATGGTGCGTTTTGTCTTTTGTCTGTATTGCTGTTTATTTTTATTTGTTCAGCGCTGCTAAGTTCATGGCTTTTAAAACCAAAAATGGAAACCTCCCTCCCCCCCATGAATAAGTGGATATCTTCAGCTTTCTAAATAATGATCACCGTGGGTTCCTTTAAGAAAATAATTGTATGTGGAGTTCCAATAATCTCTAAGGTTATCTATGGTCTTGTGACCTCTGAATCCTAACCACTATGCAGTTGTGGTTGGTACAGTAGAAAGTGAAAGGTCAAAGAAACTAAATACTTTATGTATTGCAACAGGCTTAGCGGCTTTGGCTGTTCTGCAGTTATTAACTTGAAGCAGGACTTCATCTTACAACAAATGTTGCTCAGGTACCACAAAGAGAAAAAGTGTGGTTTTGTTTTGAGAAGAAATTATATTTTTATATTTCTAAATTGATTATGAATGTTTGCCAGAACAAACATAAAGCTCAAAATAGAAGGATCCTTTTTCACTTTTAACAGACAGCGATGCGTTCTTAGTCAAGAGTGAAACAGTCTCCACAATTCAAAACTAGCATTTTGAGCTGACCTTTTTGGCACTAAATGATTCAGCATCCCTGTGGAAGAAACCGTATGTGATCACATAGTCAAAGATGGTGTCATAATGCATTATGCATCAGAGAACTGAACTAAGGTTGCAGGGGCAAGCTGCATTCTTGCATTTTCTGAGTGCTCAACTTTGTAACCTTTTTCTTTAGTGTAAAAATAACAAGGAGTCCAGTGGCACCTGAAAGACTAAGAATTTTATTATAACATAAGTGTTTGTGAATTGCAACTCACTTCATCATATGCACGAAGTGAAAGAAAAAGGAGTGAAGAGATCGGGGTGTAACATCACAACTAATTCAATCAGGGTGGGTGTGGATAAGAAGGTGAGAATACATAAAGTGGAAAAATTATTTTTTGTGAGGAAAGAGCAGGTCCCAGTCCCTATTCAGATTCATTTGGATGGTATCAGATTTGCATATGAATTCCAGCACCGCAGTTTCACACTGCAGCATTTTTTTGAAGATTTTTGCTTAAAGATGTCAGCTTTCAAGCCTGTAACTGTGTGTCCGGGGAGCTTAAAATATCTCCCACAATTTTTTGTATGTTACCATGTAGGACGGCTGTTTTGTGTCCATTCATTCTTTTGTGTAGAGAGAATCTGGTTTGTGCAATGCACACAGCAGGAGGGCATTGCTGGCACACGGTGGCATAGATGACATTGCTGGTTAGGTCCTATGATGATGTCACTAGGGTAGATGTGTGGACAGTGTTGGCTGTGGGATTTGTTGCAGAGATTGGGTTCTGTGCGGGGGCTAGTGTTTCTGTTGTGGGGTGTGTGGTTGGTGGTAGGTATTGTTTTTAAAATCAACTTTAGTAAAACTCACAAAATACAGCATGCCTCCACACTCTTCCTTAAGATTCCCTCTATATTGCATTTGCTTATTCTGAGTCTGTTAGCTGCAACTTGACTTCTGAGTGGTGTTGCCTTCCCGCTTTCATGCCTGCACATGACATCCAATACTTGTGTCAAACTCTGACAGTACAAAATTCAGGATGAGATTGCCAGTATCTGCAAAATATTGCTTTGTCTGCCTGTCTTTGCCCCAGCACCCATACTTTCTGAAATACTCTTTACATTATAAATTTCGCTGTCCCCATTACGTCTTTATTTCCTTTTGAAAAAGCCCATACAATGCCATTGTATTATTAATACATTTGACTTGAGATGAAGTTCATGGAAGTTTAGTATGTTTGAAACCTCTTATTTAAGTACCTAAGTTCAGACAGCTTTGGGCATTTATGGTTGAGAATTTTGGCTGTTTTATCAGCCCCTTTAGGTTTGTTTAGATCAAAATTTCTTCATTCCAATGTAGCCTCTTTGTAGTCGAAACTAAAGCTTGTAAAACCTTAATATTGAACTACAGGTGGCAGCAAATATCAAACACATTAAGTATAAGCAATGTAATCTATTTCAGGGCTGATTGTGGCTTCTGGATACCTTAAGATTCTTGCTTAAATATACGATGGATTTTTTTAATATATGCACATCTTCACGCCAATCTCTGCACCATTATTTAACATGGTTTAGTCACCCTGCATTTCAGTTTATTTGAAATGGAAGAAATTTCTGTTTCCCACCATGTAAACTTGTAGAGTGATATCTTGATCCCAGTACAGGCATGTATACAAAAGTAGTTTAAATGTTCATCGTTGGGCTTGCTCAGACTTGGTCTTAGCTTTGTGATGGGTCTTTTCCTTCCATACTGGGCTGCATCAAATAGAAATAGGTTCTGTGGCCCTGGAACCATTTTTAGGCTTGGGGCTGCTGAGCTGGGCCTCCCCCAGCCTTAGCTCATCTGGTGCTGGGAACAAGAGCTCTGGGGACTGCAGTGGAGCCCCTGGGCTCTGTGACTGGGACCCTGGGCCGCAGTGGGTCTCCCAGCAGCTGATACCCCAGGGACAGCAGCAGAGCCCTCATGGCCAGTACTCCCTGGATCTGGTGGCTGAGATCCCAAACTGCAGTGGGACTCCCAGGCATGGGCTGGCAGCTGAAACCTTGGTGTGGGGTGCAAAGTCTGCAGTGTACAGCAGCACCCCACACTCCTGCTCCCTGTGTCTATGATTAGGTTCTGTGGTTTGAGTTTCTGGGGCAGTTCAGAAGCAGCCCGTCATGTGACAGAGGAGTCTGAAGAGAAGCCAGTGTAATCTGATTTTCCTATCTACCCCATGGCATAGCTGCTTGTTCCTTATTGATTCTCTCTTAATAAAACTACAACCAACTGATGTACAGAAGTATATGCCAGTTTCTTTATTATGCCATGATTTGTGGCAATATAATGTTCCTTGTTTGCAAACCAAAGCCTACAACATGATGTAAACTGCATTTTTACTTACTGTAGGGAATTGGCTGTTTTCTCCCAAACCTCCAAAGGCAATAGGTCACATTGCAGTTAATATGCAGCTTCTGCAAAAAGCTTAAGGTTAGATGGTCTGCTGATAAATGGTCATTGCTTTCTTTTAGCATTCAGGAACCACTCAGTTGCTTTCCATTTTCTAGGTGTACCTATATTTTGGTAGAGTATCAAACACTCTCCTCTTGTGCAGTTCTCATCAGTTAATACAGGCGTGACTTTCAAAAAATAAGTAAGGCATGATTGTGAAACTTTAGATAACTAACTTCCAACAGACCTGAGACCTGTCAGCGCAAGGTCCAGATCTAAGCATCATTAAGTCTACTTTGACCTGCTCCAGGGGCATGCAGCCCTAAAGCCAGTTTTGTTGGCAAGAGGACAATTCCCATCTGTGAAGCAGAACTCTCTGTGGGCAAAGGGCCACTTCAGGTGGCTTCTAAACGATACTTTTCCCAGACCCTTGTGGTGGACATTTTCCAGGAGTAAGGCATAGTCAGGATACAGCTATGACCGTGTGACCCATAGCTGTTGCAATAGCTCTTGGGGACCGTGGGCATCTAGTGTCACCATGAAGCTGCATTCCTTTGTGGAGGGTAGCTAGGTTTCACCTGACCCCAGGACTGAGGGCCAGGAAGATGATTTTAAAGTCATTGTTGAGTCACTCGCACTGGAGCTGTCCACAAGGTGTAGCTTTGATGTAAAGCAGTCCCCAGGACTGTCTTTGTCTCAGGAGTGAATTTTTGTGGCTGACTAAGCCCCAAGAAGTCAAAACGAAGAATACAGGAGGGAGAAGAAGCAATGTGTGGTGCTTTGGTGTTTTTTTCCCCTTTGTGAGAACTGCAGGCATGAAGAGCGCAGAGTATTGGAGTCAAAACCCACTTTAAAGCTTTAAGGGAAGAATTTTGCCTGAAGTCTTTACAGTACTAATTGTGTTGGGTGAGGCTTTCAGAAGAGGTCTCAAATAATAATCACTGGTGGGTGGAAGGTGAACTCTAGAGCAGAAAGTTTAAATGAAAATAAAGTAGAGCGTTTTGCTTCAAAAATGTAAAAGCAAAATATACACCAGGGAGTTCTGCTCCATTACCCAAGAGAAAATAAACCTGCAGTTCAGTGATGCATCTGAATGGGAACAGATCTGAGATTTGTAGTTTTCTTGAGAGCAGATAGTGATGCTAAATATAAGCATAAGGGGGCTGTGCAGGGGTGGGGAGTCATGTCTTTTAGTAGAAGAATAAATATTATCTGAAGCTGATTTATTTGACTGATGGATTCTTGTCTCATGTGAAGAGAATGAAGTGTTTCTCACAGACGATGTCACCAATGGTTCCTCAAGGAAGGGGCCACTTTGCTGGGCTTTGTTTTTATGTTTTGGAAGACGTAAAACACTATTGGCATCTACTTTGCATTAGAAATATTAAAGAAAAAGAAATGAAAAATAGCTGTGGTGGTGCTTTCTAACTACCCAATAATGATTACAGAAATAAAACAAACGCAATATACCCTCGCAAAAGGAAAATTACTCAGACTAAGGAAAGACTGAGCCACAAAAACTACAGGCTCTCCCCAGACCTTCTGGGTATGCATTCCTTATTCTTACCCCTTTATTCTAATACTCAGAAGGATATCTGGAGAGTCCTTAGTTTTGGTGGATTGGCTACTGCAGTTCACATGTAACCAATGGGAGTTTTGCTTGCAAACAGCTGTAAGTTGTACTTCGTTCTCTATAACACTATGTTTATTGTAGCTTATTGAAAACTTTTGACACATCACCCTGAATAAACTTAACAATAATAAAGTTAATTCCTTTTTGCTCTTTTTCCTCCCTTCTTTTCCATTGTCTTGAAATATCTTTTCATTGTGTTTCCTTCAATACTATTTTCTCTGATTTTTCTCATGTTAACTGTTCAGATTATTTTTATCCAAGACCATTTCCTTTAATCTCTTCAACTACATTTTGTTTTCCTCTTCTACTTTAAATTATATGTTCTTTCTTTTCCTGTGCTCTTACCTCAGGCTTTTCCATGTTTTTTTTCTCAGTCTAACTCTTCTTTTCCTTATTTTCCCATATACTCTAGGTCTTATCGTCTGCCTTCAGTACCTTCAGCTATATGATTCTGTCAATGTCACTGTTTCTTTCCCCTTTCCTGTGACTCTCACGGACACCACATCTATACAAGAGCAGCTTTTCCCAGAAAAACTGGGCTTTTGTCGGAAAAACTCGCGGAGTGTCTACATGCAAAATGTGCTTTGTTGACAGTTTGTCAACAAAACCCAGCACATCTGCTGGCACCATTATACCTCTCTGTTTTCAGGTATAAAGCCTCTCTCAATCGTGTTCTGTTGACAAAACAGCTGCGTAGACACTCTGGGGCCCTTTTGTCAACAGACACAGCTCCTGGCTCACCAGGGAGCCCTGTTTGCAGAGCTTCCAGTCAGCCATTCTGTTGAGAGAGGGCTGGGGAGTCTGGCTGCTCTTTGTTAACAGAGTAGATTAATTTTTCCATCTACATTTGTATGTAGACTTGATCTGTTGACAGAGGTCCTTGCCGGGAATCTCCTCCGATAGCGACATCTGTTGACAGAGGTTTCCCATGTAGACATAGCCAGAGAGTTTCTTAGCTTGTCCCCTTGCATAGACTGAATGATATCCTTAGAGACCCTCAGTTACCCATATAGTACAGCAGGATAGGTGGCAATGGCACCATTTTCTCAACTCCAGTCATCTGGGAAATAATGTGCTTTGGAAGTTCTTTTAATGTTTTTGTGAAGCAGCTTAATGTCCTTGTGCCTTGACTCTTGCTGAACACTGTGAAGCAACTAGGAAGGAAAGCAGACCCAAGCTCTGCATGATGGAAATCCTGTCATGCGTGGCTCAAAAACAATGAGAAGTCTTGTGGAACCTTATAAACTAGCAAGACTTCTCATTGTTTCTGCAGATACAGGGTGCGTCTACACTAGCCGGCTACTTCGAAGTAGCCAGCACAACGTCAAAATAGCACGTGTTGCGTCTACACGAGCCATGTGCTATTTCGACGTTGAAATCAATGTTAGGCGGCGAGACATCGAAATCGCTATTCCCATCCGAAGATGGGAATAGCGCCCTACTTCGATGTTCAACGTCAAAGTAGGGTGTGTGTAGATGATCCGTGTCCTGCTACTTTGAAATAGTGGGGTCCTCCATGGCGGCCATCAGCTGGGGTTGAGAGACGCTCTGTCCAGCCCCTGCAGGGCTCTGTGGTCACCGCGTGCAGCAGCCCTTAGCCCAGGGCTTCTGGCTGCTGCTGCTTCTGCTGCTGCTGCAGCTGGGGGTCCATGCTGCGTGCACAGGGTCTGCAACTAGTTGTCGGCTCTGTGGATCTCGTGCAGGGCAAGTGTGTCTGGGAGGGGCCCTTTAAGGGAGCAGCTTGGGGCTTTGCTGGCCCCCTATTTCAACGGGGAGCATTTGTGTGTGTGGATGCTCTGCATTTCCTTCCGGGGCAGCTCCTTTCGACATTCTCCATCGCTTCTTTGACATTGAATGTCAATTGCACCAGCCCTGGAGGACATGTAGATGATACGCGTCGAAGTAGCCTATTTTGATGTTCTTATGTCGAAATAGGCTACTTCGACATAGTATGCTAGTGTAGACGTAGCCACAGGCTAACACGTGTACCCCTCTGATATGGGAGTGGCTTAAATGAAGCTCCTGACATGAGAGAGAACATGTGCATATTTGCATTGCAAAGATCTCTCTGACTAGAATTAGAGACCCGTTATTGGCTGCTCTCTGACCCTGGTGTACCTGAAACTAGCTCTGCTGATTTGGTCATATTTAAGTTATACATTTACATTCCAGTGAACTCAGTGGGCTTCTGAAGGTCACTAGATTGACGGTACTGGAGAGTGAGTGCTAGTCTATACCAAACAGGTGTCCTACAGTTGGTGGGAAAATGTTCTGTTGTATGCAAAAGTGAAACACAAAATTTTGCAAGACCATTTGTGCCGTTTCATTCCCAACTTCAACAATGTCACAGTATATTAGAGCTAAACACAGTGCATTTTCTCAAGTGATTGATGTGAAGTCATCTTGGCTTGAAGATGGGCAAGTATGGGGTCAAAAAACACCAATGTAGCCCTTATTGAAGTATCTATCAAGTTGTTTTTAGTTTAAAAATGCAACTTCCCCCCCAAACCAAAGTGATTAAGAACTTCTCCATGTTATTTGAGGTTTTCTCCATTTGGTAACATATGTAATTCTCTAAGAGCAGGATCTGTTTGTCACAGGAGGCCACCTGTCCATGGCTAATGGTTAGGTCAGTCTCTGTGACCATTCAGTCCTATGAATTACCAGCAAAGAAGTGGATTAAAGAGAGTGTGCTTTGTGATATTGTATTAGAAATTAGATTGAAACGGCCGACTCATTTCACATAGGCAGGCTATATATACAGAGTTGGTTAATAGTCATCTGGGCTAGTCTCATACTGGGGTCTTTTTTTATAAAAGTTTCCATAAATCATTAAGAATTTCTTGAGTCAGCCATGTGCCCCCCCGCATCCCAATTGCTCCCCAATATCTTGATCTATTTTAAGCTTCTTTTTTGGAAAAAGTAGATGTTCTCCTCTATCTGGCTTTTTAGGTTGAGTTTCTTTCTTGGCAAATGCCCACATTTTCATCCAATTAGGCTGCACAGTCCTGAACTCTCGAATGCTGCGTAACTGATGTCTAACTGGATGACTACATAGCTGATGTCAGACAACAATCCAGTCACATGCTGGAAAGAGTTGGAAATCATTTCAGATTATACCTTTTGTGCAATATACCTCTCCTGATTTATCTGCCCTCTCTATATTTGTCACAGTAAAAAGCAAAAAATTGAGACTAGAAGTGATATTACTATGATCACTGGCAAGTCTTTAAAAAAGCATTCTTACTCATTTTCAAGGTAATTCTCTTTTGATATATATCAAAGCCAAATAAAAGCCTTTCCGATTCACTGGGACTCTTCAGTTGCATAATGCAACATTTTTGGTCTGAAAGGTAAATGGAGGTCTTATAAATTTATTACACCCATAATTTAGAAAACCAGGTTGGTCTGAATCTGTGCAATGTAGAAGTCTAATTAATCTGAAGTTCCAGGGAAAATGAGGACAAATGGATTACGAAGCGGTGTTGACAGTGGTCCCTGAATTCATGACAAGTATGTAGATGGAACAAGAGGCATTTCTAAGCTAAAAAAAAATAAAAATCAGTTGAGATTTGCCACTGACAGACATGACAAACCAGCAAATAAGTAAAGGAAAAACAGTTATAAGGGCAGCAGAAAGAAAGAGTGCACTTCAGTTTGTCTCTTGGCCAGTGGAATACGAGGGATTTAAAAAAAAACAAAAAAACCTGAAAGTGAGTTGAATTTGTAAGGCTAAGAATGGGAAATATAGCCTCATTATTTTAACCAAGAAAATGTGTAAAATAAAACTGATACATGTCTTAAAAGAAAGAAAATATTACTTTGTGACCAAACCCTAGCAAGAGTCCCTTGATAAGAAGAATCTGAAAATAATTGAGGTGGTATGTCAGTATATTAAACAACATAGCATTATTCCACAAAAATGCATGCTCAAAGGACAGAGTCAGACATGTTGAATATTTTTAAAATGTTTTATTATAAAGGATTGGAACCCATGTCCCCATTTTTTCAAACCCAGATAAATAAACAGTATATATCATGCTTTTGTTTTTTAAATGTGTTTTGTTTTTTGCAATAGTATCTACAAAATGACATTCCTAACTCAGTGACCAGAAGGAAAAAAAAAAAGAAGTCCTGTGAGAACACAGCAGAAGGCAAAGCACAGTTTTTGCACCCAAATGATGACTGCACATATTGCAAAGACTGCTGGGAATAGAGACAAAGCAGCATTACAAAGAACTGCTGAGCAAGGAAGAATTGGGTAATTTAACTCACACAGCACAACAAATTAACCCCTTGGGCTGGATATTTAAAAATATATATATATAGATGCGTTAAAAACAAAGCTCTTCATACTTGGAAAACACTGAGCTATCAAAATTGCAAAAGAACCCAGTGGTGCACCTTGAACTTTCACGTCACCTTAAAAAGCTGTATATAACTTTGTTCTGTGAAATGGAAGAAAGCTGCCACAGAATAAAGAACCTCCTTATTGACATACTCTAATTATTAAAAAAAACAAATCAAACCTGCACAACCACCAGATTGTTGTTTTGCCTGCTTTC
Source organism: Carettochelys insculpta (assembly GCF_033958435.1). Classification (NCBI taxonomy): domain Eukaryota; kingdom Metazoa; phylum Chordata; order Testudines; family Carettochelyidae; genus Carettochelys; species Carettochelys insculpta. The sequence continues at coordinate 37,880,775 of NC_134138.1, read as the reverse complement.
AATAATAGCTTTATTTTTAATAAAACAAAAACAAACAACAGCAGCCGCATATGATTTTGGGCCTGATCTTGTTCCCATTCCAATCAATGGAGTATTCATAGTTGATCTCAGTTGGAGTAGGATCTGTCTCTTTGTTTTTCTCAAAGTATGAAGGAAATGTGTAGAGATTAATTTCAAAATGTGCTTTCCCCTTTCAGATTATATAAGCAGAGGTTTTTTAAATAGTAAGAATAAAAGTTTTAAGGTTGGGTTCCACCCAACTCCTTTACTATAACCTTTCCTTTTTTCTCATTGGCACCTTAAATATTCCAATATTTGACATGTGCTCTTTATAGCCATATTTTTAGTATAACAGAAATTACTCAATATGACACATTTTAATGGGAAATCACATGTATAGCAGTTTTCTAGAGTTAATCTAATATTTTATTATTGCATTTACATGCATAGAATAGGGTCAATGCAGCACGTACAAATTAAATGGCTATTTTCGTCCTGTAGAGATATAAACATGCTATTTACATTTCCTAATTACAATTATTCCTTTATTTTCTATAATGTTGTGATGAATAATTGTTATAGTAATAACTGAAGAATGTAGAGCTGGCTTGCTTCAGTTATTCACACAATAGGTGAAATAATATAGTGAAGAAATAAAGAGCTTATAACAATTTAAAATAATTAATGCTAAAGTGTGCACATGCAAAGATACTTTAAGATGAATCCATCCAGGCAACCCACATGTTTGTGCCATTTTATGCATTCCAACAGTCTGTTTTCCTGTGTACTTTGAAAGGAAATCATATATATGCAAAATAACCTTGTTCTTCATGATATATTTCACATTCTTTAAACTTTCCTCTAATTTTTCACTGTAACCTTCAGACTGTTTTAATGCAAGCAAAAGCTGCAGGGAGAAACATGGTTGTTTTTGTTATCACACTATAAATCCTAGTTCAATCCATGCCAATTATTTGGATTACATACACATACTTTGCCCTAACAGTGCTAATCAATTGACATTTTCTGCATATTATCCTTATAATTCTTCATGCCTTGTGAGTCAGTATGTTCATCAGGAACATTTTTTGCGTTTGAAAAGGGCTAAAGGAAAATTAACTCAGCATACACTATTTGATTCTGGGTTTAAGATAAATCCATCCGTCCACTTTACTTAAGAAAGACAATGATTAGAGTGGTCATAGTGGATAGTTTAAGATATGCACTAACAAAAGCCTATCTGTAATAGTTTTGCATAGGTGTCATGCCATTTCACTGCTGAAAACAACAGATTATGGTAGATTTACTTCTGTTCTTCAGTATTATCCAGTATATTTTTGCATCTTTAACACAAAAGGAAAAGACATCTGCCGAGAGATAATACATTCAGTCATATAATAAGAACACAAAGTCCACTTGTTCTCCACTGGAAAATCATTACACCATCTTCTTATAGGCCCAGCCATCCCAATGTCATCAGTTTATGGGCTGACTTGTGTAGAGTTTTTGGCAGGCTATGAAGTGGTAGTAGAGCAACTTTGTGTCTCTCCTCTTTGTTGCTTTCATGATGCCCTCAGCCTTTTACTTCTGAAGGTTACACAAGAAGTTCTTTAGATAGGAGTGGTATTGTGTTTTGTTCTTGCGGAGTGCATTTAAAAGTCTAAGGGCCGAATCATCATAGTTGTTGAATGCAAGGAATAGCTGGGGCCTTTGAAGTAGTGCCATTTTATTCCATTTAGTTTTCCATGGTTTTGTCCGGCAGTATAGAACATTCCATTCAGATTGGAAGGGCCACAGGCATCGAACCACCAGCCTGAAACAATGAAGAACGAACAATTCAGCTGCAAGTTAACAAAGCACATCCATTTTGTTTTACAACTTCAACTGATTGACAACTTGTGGCTCCAAAGGCTTGTAAATGACATTAATGCGGTCAAGGTTTTGTTTTATTGCTCTCTTGGTTATTTTGTGTTCAAGAGCATGAATATTGAGTTGTGCACTGTGTATGCAGAGCATGATAATGGCTAATCTGATGCAACAAAGTAATTATGGATGAAATAAATTGCATTACATATTAAGATAGTGCTTTAATTTCTGCCTTTGCGGTAAATAATCAAATGAATACTTTATAACGTACAATTCCACCTCCTGGTATTTTTCTCAAATTCAGTCCTTTGAAACTATTCAGGAAAATCTTTCAGTAATTTCTTAAATCTCTGGTATACATTTCAGGCTCTGTTGCTTAGTTTTAATGGATCAAATTAGTCATATGATTTGTTTCTGTTCTCTGATTGGATGAGTATAATTCTTATCAGGTAAAATGTATTAATGTTTGAATGAATAGAAAGCAAAAATTACATTCAGAAAGTGAAATGTAAGATTTATAACTAAATGTTAAAAAAGGGGAGTGAGGATTAGTAGGCTTTCTTTCATTCAAATAGCTCTGAAATATAACTTATTGTTCATCAGTTTGTCAAAAAAAGCAAATTACTGGGTTTGGAGACATACAGTGTAATCATCCCAGTTTAGGCAATATACTGTTACAATTGGCTATCTTCTTATTGTTACTTCATGATATGGTAATAAATAGAAGCCATTGTTCTGGGTGCTGTAGAGATGCAGAGATGGTCTGGCTCACAGAGAATTTACAGTCCAATTTAAAAGAAGCTGTAACAAGTGTGGGGTGGGAGGGGAGGGGTACATACAAACTGAGTGGACAAGCAAAGATCAGTAAGCTAACACAGGTTGGAAAACCACGGTCACCCACACTAGTTTACAGGCACAAAGGAGATGCTTCTGAATTTGGATTTTTGGTGAATTACAGTATTGTCAACCTGAGGTTATTGAAAAAACATGAGTCAATCAAGAGACTGTATTAGAAATCAAGAAAGTTTAAAAATATAAACCTTGAGTCCTTTTAATTTTTCTTTCTGTTTTCTTTTTAACCTGAAAGGTGCTGATTTTCCAGCTTTTCACTGCAGCCATGGTGCTGAAAACTTACTACTACCTTTTTTTTTTTTTAATAAAATGAAACTGATATTCTCCTGAGTGGGGGAGTGAGGACTTAAGAAAAACACCAAATGTCATAAGAACTGGCAGCACTCCAAAGAAATCCTGGCTCTGCTGAAGTCAGTGGAAAGTTTGGCATTGACATAGCCAGGATCAGGATTTTCCCTACTGGCTAGTTGCCTATGCATAATACAAAGATGCTCAGCTAAGGCTGAGGGAGGAGTAGGAATGAATCCCCCATTTTCAGTGTGCAGAGTACCAGACCCCTCTCTCCATGGCTGTCAAAACCTTGCTGGATGGATTCTTTGTTTGTGGTGTGGGTATTGCATAGTTAGAGCAAAAATCACCACAACCCTGGGGTTTGAATGCTCAGTGTAAGTGCAGTGATTGCTGCCTTCACTGCCTTTCATGCTCCTGGAGGAGAGAGAGACAGTATTTGTCCCAGGACAAATTAGCTCATATGTTTCCACTGCTGGCGTGATAAACATAAACCCTGGATCTTTTCTTTTCTCAAATGGGTAATCACCTTGTCCCCTTTTTATTTAGAAGTTATGGACTTCTCAGCCCCTCCACATGCACAGAAACATCTGTTGTTAACCTGTTGCAAGCAGCTCCAGCTAAATTCTACGAGGACCAGATAATGATTGAGCAGCACATATTTAGTTTAGGGTTATGAGCTTTTTTTGACCCCCTTGGAACAATTCCATGTCCTGCAAACAAAGCTGGAGCTTTTTAATATTCAGTGTTCATTGTTCCCAATCCAGCCTCTTGAACTGGAATTTTAAAAGTGAGGTATTTTGTGCAATGCATGCTTCTTAGATAGTTCCTTCAGTGTCAGCAGATTCTGCTGTTAAAACTATATCAGAGGATAATAATCCATTGTTTGGGGATTTTTAAACAATTGGATACAATAGTGACAGTGAGTAGTATAAACATCAGTGTTTACTCTGTCCTTAGCATTCAAACCTATGTTATTTATGTTTTTAGTCTTGTAAAATAATTTCCTAGATTTTGCATATTACCCTGGATTTTTTTTTCAGGAGTAACACTTCATTCTCAAATCTTGTGGGGAAGATTTATGCCAGATAAACTCTGGCAAACTTTATTTTGATACATTTGACCTCTCTTTGATTACAAAGTGATACCTATGGGGCTAGTAACCAAAGAAACAAAAAGCTGTACAACTGATGTTTTACTGTAATTACAGCAAAATTGTATAGAAATTCAAGAGAAAACTGAACAGAGAAAACCTAATGCTTATGTTTCAGACTTGGAACACAGATGCAGCTGGATAGTGCTTATGGTATCACAAGATAGACATGGCAAACTATATTAGTTACCATTTCATTGTGCAGGAACAAGAGCAGCAGGAAGATAGGACTTGAGCTGGGGCTTTGCATTCAGTGGCGTCTTACAAACACTGCCCAAAGAAAATAACATTCTGGAATGGTACTAATCAAAAAAGCGCTGAGACGTGTTATATTTCATAAGGAGATGTGAAATATTCCATCAAAGTTTTCTTTTCTTAAAACTAATTCCCCCTTTATTTTTAGTAGGGTGCTTTATGATACCACGTGGTCACAAGTATGAATACAGAAGGCTTTTTAGAGAGTTTTCTCATCGGTGTAATAATATGTGTTCAATATTCCCTCTTAGTTTTTTAAATGTCTCTCCATCTCTCTTCACAATTTTTGAGACACTTCTTCCCATATCATCCTACAAGCCCTCCCAGGTGCTCCTAACACCTCTAACGTTAGAGTTCTGTACTCTGTATTCAGTAGAGTAGATGCTGGGTCACTAACCAGATTATCAGCATGGGTGTGTTTGGCTAGAGAGTGGCAAGAATGGCTTTTCTGAAGAGCTGTGAGGGAAGAAGGGAAGGAAGAGAGAAGTGCAGGCTTCAACGACAGCTGCAAAGGAAGACATAGGAATTGCCATGCTGGCTGAGTCCACTTCACCTAATAGCCTGTCTGCACCAGTAGCAGATGTTTTCAAAGAAGCAGCACTGCAAGTATAAGAGTGATCCAGGACAATTTTATTATAAACTCCCAATAATTAGAGGTTGGCTTATGCCTGAAGTTAGACGTTCGAACTTTTAGCAAAGCTTTTGTTTATTTTCAATACTCTACAGTAACCTAGATTTCAGTAAAGCGCAACATCAGCAAGACGTTAATGCAGGATATGGATAAGGGTTGAGAAAACGTGAACATCTCTGACTCAAATAAAAAACAGTAGACCATGAACTCCAAATCTGAGGAAGTGAGTCTTATCCATGAAACCTTATTACCTAATACATAAATTTGCGACTGTTTAAGGTACTTTGGGACTGCATGTTTTTTGTGATACTGTAGATGAATACAGATACCCTCTGAGGCTATCTCTGTGACTGTGGAGAAGAAATGTGCTGGTAGGACATAAAATTAAAGGGCAGGTGCTTCTCATCTATTTTGCACATTATCTGAATTACAAGGTTCTTTTGTACAATGTTAAGGGGTCACAAGGTAAAATTAAGAGGAAGCATGTTCAGAGATAGTTGCGCTCTGACTTTTCCATTCAATGCATTAGAAGATTATTTAAATCAGTCACCATTTGATCATGAGTCATACACCTTTTCTGCTATTGGCCAACTTTCTATATGTCATTGTTAAGCACTGTTAACGTACAACTGGATTTTATGGTTAGTATTTTTCATATTTTCCTTTCGGTTACAAAAATGTCATCAAATATCAATCATTTTGTGCCTGAACGAGGAATATATTGATAATCAGTCTATGCAATGCCTCATGAGTGTTGTGCTTCATTTAATATAAGCCTGAATGTGGAGAAGAGATGAATCAAACAAATTCATCCAGAAATGTTAAATACGTTAAACACCAATATTTGGATATAAGTGTTCAAAGGCAGGGTTGCAAGGGCTTCATGGGACATTTTTCTCTCAGCTGGTAGTTGTTGCTGTTTTGAAGAATGGCTGTCCAAATAAGGGGATAGAAAAGTCCTGCAGTCTTATTTGACTACATAATTTGTGCTGTGTTCTCAACAGAAGCAGGGGCTTTATTGAAAGCTTTGACAGGATATCATTCGCAAAGCGTTTCCCAGAGAGTCACAGAACTATTTACCAAAAGAGGCAATGGACAGTTAAAGTATTGGATGTAGAGCTTTCAGTGAGAAATCTCTCACTTACAAAGCAGTCTATGGAATAAAAAGGTCGGGGAATCACTGAACTGAAAACATACATACGGTGGTGATTGGAGAATGTTACGTATCCTCTGAAAATTAGCAGGCCAAACAAATGAAGCTACACCAAATTGCCTCAACTGGGGATGTGGTCTACTACCTCCAGTAATCTCTTCCTGAGTTGGCTTAAACTTTATGTGCCCTCTATATTTTCCCTGAAAGTATTAACTAGCCTTGAAGTGATCTATTTCTATTAGCACCAGGCCAATGTATTGTTAAGGTTCCCTATCAAGCAAAGTGCTAAATACATAAATCACCTATGCCTTCTTCTAGAGTGATGCTAAAAATTACATGTAGTCTTTACCTTTCTTGCAACTGATTACTGAAGAGATTGTATCAGCTTTTGAAAGCTCTCGTCTGCAACAGTTGGTATAATGTGAACATGGGAAAAATTATTGCAATTATCATAACTGTGATAGACTTTGCACCAAATGCCTCTGTAATATTAGGTTACCTTGTTGTATCATGTTGTTTAGTAAAGGAATTGTGTTACAAGATCCTGGGGAGAAGAAAGAATGAGGTATAGTAGAAACATCAATCTACATACTGTAGCAATAACTGCTTTCTAAATATTATAGAAACAAATAAAACATGTGCATCCTTTATACCTTCCAAACAAACAAACAAACAAACAATACCCCCAACAACCTCAGGGAGGTTTTCAAAGGTACAAAGGTTAGTTAGTGAAATGGGATTCACAGAAGCCGCCATACTGAGTAGGGAGCTACATAAGATAGTGAGTAGGAAGTTCTGAGGAGAGGGGAATGGCCTATGATTAGATGCCTGTCTCCATTGAAGAGTCACAGCCACAAACTTGCTACTGGAGTTTAGGTGACAAAGCCAGGTCAGTCCTTTCTCTCACACAAAAAAGACATTGAAAACAGGACCCTCAGAATGCCACACACCTCAATAGCTAGGGCAGTTACCTGAGAGTGGGGAAGAGCCAGCCCCACAGCAGGCAGAAGGGAGATTTGAATCCCAGGCTCCTATATCCTGAGTGAGTGCTCCAGCCACTGGGCTATAAAGGTAGCAACAGCTTTGCTGCCCTTATGTTGTGGGCTGGGGAGACCTGATCCAGCATATATGCTATAAGGTAGCTTCTGAGTATATGTACTTGCAGGCATGGTAGGCAGGGCAGGATCCTGCCAGGGCTTAGATGCAAAGTAGACACTGGGTACCAGGACTTAGGGACCTAAGTGCATGTCATGGCCAGATATTTAGGTACTTAGGAGACTTTACCAGTGGAAACATAGGTGTCTATGGGGTTTAGTTGCCTAGAAGGTTAGGGAGCATTGGGGTGATCTAAATATTGGATTTAGGCTTTTAAATCCCTCTGTGGGACTGACCCCTCTTGTCAATTAAAGTTATGGGGAGTTTAACTCACTTTGTGCCTTTGAACACTTCCCTCTAAGATCAACCTGAAACATGGTCAATAAATATGGCACAGCTCCTCAGAGCATGTGACATCTAAAGTTGTCCTTCCATTGAGGCTGCTGCATAGTATTTAATCTTGTTTTAGGATAACACTTTTGGTGTGGATCAAAGGTTGAGTGGCTGTTAATAAGATCACTGAGAGGGCCATTGGGTATTCTTTAAATATGTGTTTTCAGCCCTCCCTATAACCACCTCACAAACTTTGCAGTTTATTTCGGTCTTTATTCTTGACACAAATATATTGGGTTCATCTCATAAGGGTTACAGGATCCCTGAAGTTCTCAAGATAGCCAGAAACCTGCTGGCAGAGTTCAAGTAATTCATAATTAAAGTGCTGTCTGTGGGGCTGCCAAAAGCAACAGAGGGTTTGACGATCTTCAGTGGAGCTTGATCCCTGTTTTTTCACCAAGGGTTCTTTTAGCAAACTGTCATCACAGTCACTTTTCTTACTCTGCTCCTTTGTTGTGACATAAAACTGGAATCCGTCTACTGAATGTTCTTGTTTTGGAAGATTTAATTGATATTTCACAGGGAGTGAGAAAAACAAGGTCGTTGGCAAAATGCAGTAGAATGTGTGAGGAGGTATTTAAAAGGGTGCAACATTTAGAGATTAAGGGGAAAAAATTGTGATTTTAAGGCCCTGACCCTTTTATGAAACAATAGATTACTCAAGCAACCTTACTGGTGCAACTGATTAAATTATCTCTGAAGACTAATTGCATTTAGTTGCTTTTTTCCTTTTTAAACTTTACTCTGAACGTGGCAGTTGAACTCTTTCCCACTCCCTCCTTTTTTTTTTTGCCTGTCCAGTATATTTAGCTCTAGTCTACACTACAGAGGTAGGGGGACATAAGGCAGCTTACATAGACCTAAGCCTGGAAAGCGTCCCCACTAAAATGCAGCCCCTACTGCTGTAACTTCCTCCCTATAGTCTAACAGGTTTCTTGGAGCGTAAGCTTTTGTGGGCAAAGACCCACTTCATCAGATGCATGTTTGCCCACGAAAGCTTACGTTCCAATAAATCTGTCAGTCTGTAAGGTGCCACAGGACATCTCAATGTTTTTGCGGATACAGACTAACACGACTTACCCCTCTGATACTTGCTTACTATGTAGACTTAATAACTCAACCTTCACAAGAGTTGTAGTGGTAAATCAATGTAGTTAGCTTGATGCAATGTCAGTGTAGCCACTGCCTTGTACACATTGACCGCTGCTGTCTTTCAGACACTGTCCCCCAACACTGACAGCTGGATCACTGTTGGTGAGGATGTTCCCTGCTGACACCAGGCACATCATGCGGACATTCAAAACATAGATTTAATTTCTGTGGCAGCTGTCAGTCCACGTAACTTAGGTCAACTGAATTTTGTAGTGTAGGCATCATCGTAGCTGACAGAGGGATGTTTCTGTTGATGAACAGACTGGATGAAGTGGAATATATCTGTGTCTTTCAGAGCCCTGTAGATCAATAGCAGACTAAGGCTAAGTCTATAATACAGACTTTACACCCCCACAGCAGTACTGCTGCAGCTGCCCTGCTGTAGAGCCTTCAGTCTTGCTGCTCTGTGCTGATGGGACAGAGCTCTCCTCTTGGCATAATTATACCAGCCCCACTGAGCAGTGATAGGTGTGTGAGTGAGAGACCATCCCTTGCCAACACGACAGTGTTCACACCGATGCTTTTGTCAGTGTGATTGATGCCGGTTGGGGTTTTGTTTTCATATGTTGACCAACAAATATCTTACCAACAAAAGTGCTAGTGTAGACGTAACTTAAGCTTAGCAGGGCTGATTGACCTATCAGGCAAGCCAGAACAAACTAGCTCCCCAGAGGTATCTGCTTGAGAAAGAAGAGCATTATTCCTCCTACGTCAGTCAGAATGACCTCAGATTGTCTATGCCGCTTTAGATAGTCTTGTCTGGAGTGAGAAAGAAGCTGTAGATGTTAAACATAGAGGTGTAGAGGTGACAGTGTCCCTATTAGCGGTTGTATCAATGCCATTATTTAAGTCAAACAGATCACACGGGTAAACTGAAAGGTATAGCGGTACAAAAATGGTAGTGTGAGGAGGGGGAAAGCAGACCTAAATATGTTGATAGGCTTCCTTCCAGTGGTTTTTTTTCCTTCTGAGTACCTTCATGCCCTCTCTTCCCCAAATTGCTCTGTCTCACATCTCTAACAAGATCTCTCTCCTTCCCATTTCTGATCGTCCTCCTTCCCCACACTCTTAACCTCTTCCTTCTCCTCCTGTTCCATCTCCTTCCTTCCCTCCATGATCTCTCACCTTCCTCACCTTTGCTTTCACTTTCCTCCCCCTTTACACTCTATTGTTTGCCACCACTTGTTGCAACTTGTTTCAAATTAGATTGTAAACTTGGTTACCAGAGTGCAGCTCTGTGTTTCCACAGCACATGACAGGGCCTGGGACACAACCACAACGCCCAAAGTAGCAACCTCCTAAGGAGTTTCATGTAGCATTGTACATCATTTTTCCCGCTCCCAAAATTGTTTCATCATGGACAGTTTAGAAATGCATAGCAGAGTAAAGTCTATAGAGGGAATGCCTTCATGGTACTGGGCTTACCTCCTGTTAGCATGAGAGCACATTTGCACATGCAGTTGTCATTATCGGCATCTTTAGTACTGAAATCAGCGCCGTGTAAGATCAGGCTACTCTGCTTTCCTGCTGTTCCTGTGTGACCTTTTAGATACAGCCTGAAACAGTCAAAGCAAACAGTCATGTCACCAAAGGTAACAGTAACAGATCCAGCTCTTCATGCGGGTAATGGCTTCTGTGGTGATGTACACACTTAAGATTACAGAACCCTCACAAATATCTTGGGTTTTGGCTCAACTTGCTGTTTTGGGGAAATGATGAAGAAATCCAGGGTGTTTCAACATATCTTCAGTAGGACATAAGTTCTGTCACTGACCAGAACTCATTACAAATGATGTAAACCGGGAAAAGGAGGAGATTGGAGAGAGGCAAGGGGGAAAGGGACAGAAAGATGAGTGAAAGGGGAGAGCAAAGGCAAAAGATGGTAGGGATTCAGACAGTGGCATTGTTCATAGAGGGCCCAATTTTGTCCCCTTCTTTGACTCATGCTGACTAGTACCTTAATCTTCAAATTTCCCCCAGTAATTACAATGGGACTAATTGCATAGTGAGGGACAATTCATTGTCACACAGTGAACTGTAATCATTGGTGACAAGTATCAGAGAGGTAGCCGTGTTAGTCTGTAGCTTTGAGAACAACCAGAAGTCTTGTGGCACCTTACAGATATCTGTTAGTCTGTAAGGTGCCACAAGACTTCTTGTTGTTCTGTAATCATTGGGACTGTTTGCAGAATAAGATACTACACAGTGTGCTTACAATTGGGTGTATATTTTAGCAGGACATGGGGATTTTGCTATATACTTAACTTTATATTACTGCTAATAGATGTGCTACTGCTAATTCCCAGGCAACGCATGGAAAACTTCACCCCTTTCTGGGTTGACGTAGTTCCAGAATTTTTGCAAGGTACAAATGATCCAATGGTTAAGGAGCTAGCCAGAGATGTGGGCTCAGTTCCCTACTCTGCCACAGAAAAATGATAAAAGAGAGAAATACCATGTTGCTGGAAGGAGAACACTTTCACAAAAGCCATGTCTATACTGCACTGGTCTTCCAGAAGGGGCATGCTAATGAGTGGGGAACATTCAAATAAAATTTGGATTTAAATATCTCATGCCTTATTTGCATATTTTTGCAACGTCTTGCTTCCAAAAGAGCCTTTGCCAGAAGAGCCTTTTCCAGAAGCAAAAGCAGCTGTGTAGACAGGGTTCCTTTGGAAGGAAACCCTCCTTCTGGAAGAACCCTCATTCTTCAAATGTTAGAGGAATGAGGGTTCTTCCAGAAAAGAGGTGGGGGTTTCTTCCAAAGGAAACCATCGACGTGGCTGCTTTTGCTTTAGGAAAAGGCTCTTTGGAAGCGAGATCTCGTGGGAATCTGCAAATGAGGGATGAGGTATTTAAATCCACATCACATTTGAACGCCCCCCTTCGCTCATTAGCATGCCCCTTCTGGAAGGGCAGTGCAGTGCGGACGTGGCCAAAGTGTTCTCACCAGATGTTTGTCCTCAAAAGAAACCTGATGAGCACTTTCAATATTTGAGCCTGGGAACGTCATAATTTTGCTAGACAGCAAAAACCTTGGACCCGACAGGACCATGGATTTTATAGCTCATTTATAACATACCACACTGCCTGCTACCCTTAATTGCCAACAACGCGCATAGCAATCCAACCCTCAGTTGCCCACTTCAAGTGACCACCTCCAACAAGCATAACCCTTTCCATGCAACAATTTGTCCCAACGTCTGTGCAGCTCAGGCCTGATGAAGAGCTGTGTGTAGCTTGAAAGCTTGCACCTTCCACCCACTGGATTAGTCCAATAAAAGATATCTTATCTACAGTTACCATATTTGACCTTTCAGAAAAAGAGGACACCTCTGAGAGGGAGTGTGCTTGTATCAGTATCTACCAACGCATGTTGTATTAATGTACTATATACACAATAAGATACTAATACAACCTGCGTTGGTAGATACTAATATGTAAGGTGACCATATCGCCCCCCCCACCCAAATATGGGACAGGGGGAATAATACCATCCTGGCCAAAATGGGATGGATAGTCACCCTATCTGGGAGTCAGGAGGTGGCTGCCCTGTGGGGACTGTCGCCTTGCCAGTGAAGCTCCCACCACACTGCTGCTCCAGCTCCCAGCTCCCCCATCTGAGGGGCAGCCGCACTGCTGTGCAGGTCCAGCTCCAGCTTCCCCAGGCGGAGGAAGCTGGGAGGCAGCTGCACAAAAATACAGGACAATTGGCCCCTTTGACAAAATAAATCAGGACACCATCTTGGCATCCCAAATATGGGACTGTCATGACAAAATCAGGATGGAGGGTCACCCTACTAATACAGATACATTCTCTCTCGGGGTGTTCTCTTTTTCTATATCGTAACCCTAATTTCATCCATTTCTTGCATGCCCTGGGACCAATATGGCTACACAAATGCTGAACAGAAATCGAAGACTAAATATGTCCTACAAAATTTAAAATATATTTATCATCAGAGAATCAGAAATGCCAAAGCCTGGTGCAGCTGTAGCCCACACACCTTGTGGCACCTAGACCACTGAGGCTATGTCTACATTAGAGCATAAAGTCGATTTTAAGGACTTAGGTTGATTTTATAATGTACCTGTCTTTACTACAAATATCACTAGGTTGAGTTTAAGGGGTCCTAAGGTCGACTTTTCTACTCCAGCATTTTCACTAGCAGTAATACCAAATTAGAATTTCCAATGTCGACTTCATGCTAGTGTAGATCCAGTGTTATATAATTCGATTTTATCAGCCTTTAAAAGTATCCCACAATGGCCCCAATGTATCCATTCTGACCATTGCTTTTACCTCCACTGCTCTGCAGTTCAGCAGGAAGCAGGAATCAGCCCAGGGTCTCCAGCTCGACCCTCCCACCATGTGGCTGCTGGGCTCTTTGGCTGCCCACCCCCTAACCCCCTGCCCCACTCCATACAGCTGCCAGAGTCTCCAGCTACCCTCCACACCATGCAGCTGCTGGGCTCTCGGGCTGCCCCTGCACCATGTGGTTGCCCGCCATCCACAAGCAGCTGCTAGGCTCTCCTGCTGCCCCCCCGCCCCCGCCCCATGTGGCTGCCAGGTAACACATTTCAACAGTATGAAAAATAGCTCTCAATTGAAAAGTTTCAGATATTTATTTCAGCTTTTTACATTTCTCAGGACTGGCCCACTACCCTTGTAATGGCGTGTGACAGAGGCAGGCTGTAGAAAAGTGGTGCGAAAATGCATTTGGCAGTTTGTTTACAATGGGAGTGGGAAGTGAGGGCAATGCACTCTGGGATGGTGCCCTCAGACACCCACAACCACTCGTGGCACATTTTTTCCCATAATGCATTAGTACAGAATCTCAGAATGCAACAGGAGTGGGCTGTGGGCTGGGTCCCCACAATGCACTGCTGACACAGTCAAACTTAGCAAAGGTAATGGGGATGCACTACGTCGGCTTCCTAAATGTGTGTGGCTCCTCACCATTGCCTTTATAAAATCTAGTGGTATAACGTCAGCTTTAATAAATTCACCTTTATTTCCTAGTGTAGATACAGCCTTGCAGAGAGAAAGAATAAGTCGCCTCTACAGTCTGAGCTGAGTGTCAGCTGACTTTTAGCTCAAACTATAGAGGCTCATGCTCTAAGCTCCAGAGGTCCCAGATTTAAGCCTTCATGTGGGCGGTTACACAGTTTTTCAATCAAAGGGTCAATTTGTTGATTTCCTTTAGCACATTACTGCACCAAGGGGCACCTGGGCTTTGGGGCCATCTCTTGCAAGGGCTGGCTTTACCCACACTCATGTATTTGTTTTGCATCAACCCGAAAAAGTCTGGAATTAATGCTGTCTACATTCGCTAGGCTGGATGCTGATCACTTCTTTTTCTAGCTGCACTTAATTTTTTTGCAGCGTAAAATAAATTTTCCCTGAGATTGTGTTGATAGAACAATTACTCCAACACATGATATCTGAGAAACCTAACAGCTTACTCTCAACCGACACATGCTAGCAGTACAACAGCAGCACCGAGCTCCCAGGCGGTTTATGTCAGTTAAAGAAACGTGAATGCTGTTTTACTCAATCAGTAAAGACAGAGCTGGCCAGCTCATTTGATTAACAAACCACACCATAAAACCCACTTAGTCCCAATAAAATCATACAAATACAATAACAGAATGACAAATTACTGAGCAATCACTGAGCTGTCTGTGGTTTACTTTTCCTTGGAGGAACAGGGTTATTTACAAGCTTATGCTCCTATTCTGTTATGTTATAAACATCCTACTCAGTGTTGCGATGACTATTCTATGGCTCTGTTTGTTAGGCAGCCTACTAGTAGTTAGAGGAGTGTGAAGCTAAACTACAATACTGAAGTGAACAGATCTGGGAGGCCAGATTCTTCAGCTATATCTACCCTAGACAAAGTAAGCTGATCATAAATATGCAATTATGGCAACTGGGTGTCTAGAATTGATGTATCTGTGCTCGGCTAACTTGGCTATCTCTGCTGGGGAAGGTTGATGGGAGAGTTTCTTCCGTCGCCCTCTCTTACTCCTTGAGGAGTACAGGTGTCGACTGTGATTTTGTGCATCCATACTAGATGCACAAAAATCAAACCCCAGAAGATCGGCTGGAGTGGGGTGATCTTCCTGGGTGGGGTAGACTTAGCCTCATATTCAGTATTATAGATGTGTACACAAATAACAATTCCAGGGTAGTGCAGCACCTCCACACCACTTGCCTTAGTGTCAGACACAGCCCTAGAGAGCAGAGCATGCAGTGTGAATGCTTTGCTGTGCCTCAACAACGTATGCAAGCAAGCAGGGAAACCTGCGGTACAGCTGTCCGGGTGGTCCCTTGAAGCATGAGCCTCAGATAGCCTCCAGCAGCAGCAGCCACAGGAAGAAACTGCTGATCTGCTGCCCTGCCTAAACTGCTTCTGCATGGCCTTCATTTCACAGCAGCTTCAAAGCCCTATGGACAGCATCGTTCAAAAATAGCAAATTGCTATTTTGATGCGATTTTGCATTTAGATGTATCATTTTGAAATAAGGGACTTGGAACGATCTTATTTCGAAATAAAGCTGTCATGTAGCCTTAGACTCTTGAGGCTTTATCATTTGTTTGCCTTTTTTGAATTATGAGACTATCCCACTATCTCTCCAGCACATACTGCTTCTACTGCAGAGGCTACAGAATACAGATGGTGCTGAACTGTTCATGGTAATACTCATTTTGCTAAGTTCAGAGATGCTCTCAATATCACAATGGTAGAAAAGAAGCACTCTTTTCAGTCAGTCTTACATCTGTCCCTGGAAAAATCATGGAGGGGCTCCTCAAGGAAGTCATTTTGAGGCACTTGGAGGAGCGGAAAGTGATCAGGAATAGTCAGCATGGATTCATGACGAGCAAGTCATGCCTGACCAATCTGATTAGTTTCTACGATGAGATAACTGGCTCAGTGGATAGGGGAAAATCAATGGATGTGATTTATCTTGACTTTAGCAAAGCTTTTGATATGGTCTCCCACAATATTCTTGTCAGCAAGTTAAAGGAATGTGGATTGGATAAATGGACAATGAGATGGATAGAAAGCTGGCTAGAAGGTTGGGCCCAGTGGGTAGTGATCAACGGCTCGATGTCGGGATGGCGGTCAGTTTCTAGTGGAGTGCCACAAGGTTTGGTTCTGGGTCCTGTTCTGTTCAACATGTTTATCAATGACCTGGATGAGGGGTTGGATTGTACCCTCAGCAAGTTTGCGGATGACACTAAGCTAGGGGGAGAGGTAGATATGCTGGAGAGTAGGGACAGGGTCCAGACTGACTTAAACAAATTGGAAGACTGGGCTGCAAGAAATCCAATGAAGTTCAATAAGGACAAGTGCAGGGTCCTGCACTTGGGCCAGAAGAATCCCAAGCATGGTTACAGGCTGGGGTGTGACTGGCTTGGTAGTAGTTCTGCAGAAAAGGACCTGGGAGTTGTAGTGGACGAGAAGCTGGACATGAGTCAACAGTGTGCCATTGTAGCCAAGAAGGCTAATGGCATATTAGGTTGCATCACGTGGAGCATTGCCAGTAGATCCAAAGAAGCGATTGTTCCTCTTTATTTGGCTTTGGTGAGTCCGCATCTGGAGTGCTGTGTCCAGTTCTGGGCCCCCCAATTATAGGAAGGATGTGGATACACTGGAGAGTGTCCAGCGGAGGGCAACCAAAATAATTAGGGGCTGGAGCCTTTGACTTATGAAGAAAGGTTGAGGGAATTGGGACTGTTTAATCTGCAGAAGAGAAGACTGAGTGGGGACTTGAAAACAGCCTTCAACTTACTGAAGGGAGGCTGCAAAGAGGCTGGAGAGAGGCTGTTCACAGTGGTCACAGATGATAGAACACAGAACAATGGTCTCAAGTTACGGTTGGAAAGGTCCAGGTTGAACATTAGGAAAAGCTTTTTCACTCGGAGGGTGGTGAAGCATTGGAATGGTCTACCCAGGGAAGAAGTGGTGTCTCCATCCCTGGAGGTGTTTAAGTCTCGCCTCGACAAAGCCCTGGCTGGGCTGATCTGATGGGTTTGGTCCTGCTTAGAGCAGGGGGCTGGACTCGATGGCTTTTTTAGGTCTCTTCCAGCTCTATTGTTCTATGATTCTATGATTCTCTTCAGTGCTGAAGTTCTGTGGTTGATTAGAACAACCCCTATCAAAAGAAATGCAACAATCACATTTGTCTGGCAAACAGAAGAATCTGTTCACAGTATGGCCTCTCAGCAATCACAAAGGCTGGAACACTTGAGCTCATGCATGGAGCTGGACAAAATCAAAATGTGGGTGAATCTGTTTTTGACAACAAATTGGCTAAACAAAATTGTCAACAGAAAGGGCTCTTCTTTTGTGGAAAAATTCAAAATTTTGTTCAAAGCCCAGAAGGTTTTAGCCTTTAGGTGAAAGTGTTTGTTTTGTTTTGTCTGGTTTTGTTTTGGGTGAAAATCTGAAATTTTCAACGAAAATAAAATCCCATATTTTTGACCAGCGCTACTCATCAGTGCTTATTGTATCCAAGGACTTCCTGTTCTGCAGGAACTATGGTCCTTGCATTAATGCATTACTGTGTACTAAGGGTTGAACAAATTTACAAAGTAAGGGATCATCCTAATTCCAGCCTTCCAGAAAATAGATGAGCAATACCCTAAACAGAGACATAAACTAAAATGATGCCAATTGTTTGATAGCACTAGGGATGGAAGAACTAGTCAAAAAAAGCAAAACACCAAAAAAACAAAACCCTGACCTGAATATTTGCTTACAACTCAAACAACGCCAAAGCAGAAGAAGTTTGGTTAATTTAATGTAAAAATATTTTCTTCCTGCCCATCTACACTTCTTGGTTTTGGCTGGAGCCAGAAGGAGAAATGCCAAAATATGTTCTCATGGGATTTTCAACACAAAAACACAGGGAACCTCAGAAGAAAACCTACTCTTGAAAAGTGTCCAAGGTTTGGATAAGTAGCCAGACATTCTGATGCTTATCTTTACTGAACTCCTGAACTTTCTGAGGTTTGCTTATTTTTCTTATTAATAGCTGAAGTCCACCCATTAAGGGGCTCATCCTACATCCACTGAAATAAATGGAAAAACTTCCATTGGCTTCAATGGGCATGGGATGGGCTCTTACTTCATTTGTAGGTGGCCTAATCCTGCTTCATCTGATTTTAGTAAATCGGGAGTAGGATAAGACAAGTGAATTTTTAGAGGAGTTTCTGCCTCTGAAAGTGCGGTTACATTCAAAAAAGATTCGTGAAGTTAATTTGCTGACACAGATACATGGTTAGCAGTCTCAGTCTTTTAAATCTCTCCTTCTGTGGAGACTGGTCCTAACACTTAACCATTTTTTACGTTTGTTTACCTTCTCCTTAGTTTTTTCAAATCTAGTATACCATTTTAGAGGTGGCTCAACATGGAATAGCATGCATTGTTAATGGTGTAGGTGTATCATGGATTTATATAGTGGCATTTTTTTGTCTTATTATCTTTCAGTTCCTAATGAGTCCTCATATTCAGTTATCATTTTTGTCTGCTGTTACACGTTGAGTGGATGTTTTCAGAGAACTAGCCATGACGATCTCTTTCTTGGTTGGTAACAGCAAATTTAGCTCCTGTCATTTTGTAAATACAGCTTGCATAATATTTCCATTGTGCATTACTTTGCACTTATCAACACTGAATTGCAGCTGCTATTTTGTTGCCTAGACACTCAGTTTTGAAGTGATTTTAGGATTTACCTATACTGAATCGTTTAGAATCTTCCACAACTCTTGGTAATTCACTATTCGCCACATTTTCCAGATTGTTTAGGAATCAGTGGAACAGCACAAGTTCTAGTACAACTCTTGTGGGTTCCAGTTATTTATCGCTTTCCACTGTGAAAACCGGCCATGTATTCAAGCTCTTTTTTTCCTATCCTTTAACCAGTTACTGATTCATCAAAGGTCCTTCTCTCTCAGCCCATGACTGCTTATTTTGCTTGACAGCTTCTTGTGAGGGAGCTTGTTAAAGGCTTTCTGACTGTCCGAGTACACTACATCAATTGTATCATCCTCATCAATATGTCTATCAACGTTTTGTCCCCTCCACAAAAAGGCTAATATGTTGGTAGGGCATGTCTTCCCTTTTCACACATCCACAATATATTGTATTCCTCTATTGGTTTGTTAATTTTGCTCTTTGTTATAGCTTCTAACAGTTTGCCTGGCACTAAAGTTAAGCTTACTGGCCCATAATTGCAAGTTTCACCTCTGGAGCCTTTTTAAAAAGTCAGCATCAGATAAACTATTCATGTTCTATGGTGTAGAGTCTGATTTGAATGACAGGCTATCCATCACAGTGAGTAGTTCTGGAATTTCATATTTTAGTTTCTTCAGAACTTTTGCATAAATACTATCTAGTCCCAGTGGATTATTATTGTTTAATTTATAAATTTGCAGAGGCAACCTGCATTTTGGCTTTTCCTAACTTTTGAATGCCTGAGTTTTCAACCTTACTCAAGCTCTTTTCATGCATGTTTTGGGTGTGTTATTTCTGGAGATTTAAAGAAAGCAAATAAGAACAAAGAAGACCTCAAGCACATGGCTTCATACAGCTATCCAGAAGGTCACCCCCAAAGCTGGAACCTTTAGAACCACTGCACAGACTTCTAGCACTTGAACTAATGGAGTGACAGACCGCAATCATAGGGAGTCACCCTATCTAGGGACCAGCACTATGTGACAAGATACACGCTTTGTCAGACAGTTGCTGACAACAGAGGAATGTGCTGTAGTGTGCACAGACTCTGAGCTTGATACCTTTTGCCAGGCCTCCTCCAGCCTATCCCTCCCCCTGTTCCATCTCTTTCTTACACCTGACTATCGCCCCAGTCCACACCACCAACTAGTTTCTCAGTCCCAGTTTCACCAGATGCTTTGGCCCAGGCTACTTAATTCCCTCCTCCTGGCAGGTCTAACTTTTCTCCCCTCTGCATACATATCACAGTGCCTCTCATTCTAGGTTCCAGCAGAGAGAGTTCAAAGAATAGCTTTCTGCTCTGTGTGTGTGGCTTCACTCAGGCCTAGAAGAGCTGAAAGTGGCCATTACAGAGACAGTCCTTCTGAGCTCCTGTTGCCCCTGGGTAGAGACCTGTCAGTTGCTCTAGGAAGACGTCCCATGCACATTCTCATCAACACTAGGAGGGGAGATGGAATCTCAAAAGATTTTAGCATCTAAAAATCAAAGAAATATCTACTGAGAATCCACAAAGCATTATCACTTGCTCAAATTTATTTGGATTTGCCCAGGGATAGAAAAAGGCACATCCCTCACACAAAAGCCATCCATTGCACCAAGGCCAAATTTCAAACCCTTGCTGCAAAGCAAAGTGGAGCTATAACTGTGGGAAAAACAAGTTGCCCAAGTTATTGAATATGGGGGCAAAACAAAATATTTTCCTCTTGCTATGTCTTTGGAAAGTGCTAAACTATAATTTTTCTGAAGTTATGTAACATGGGGCAGATGCACAGCATGGAAAAGAAAATTAGCTTGAATGACTGAAATTTGGCAAAATTATGAACAACTGAAAACAGGGTCTTATAACAGGGAGTATCAGGTAACTTACTAGACAGCACTACAAGCCCCACCTCTAATACAAATAGTTGCAAAGAACAGAGGAAGTGTAGAAGAAAAATCACCCCATGTTATCTTGCCTATTTTTTAAAAAAATTGAAAAGTGCCATTCTGCCGTATAGTTCATTGAAAAATGTGTGTGTGTGTGTTGGGGAGGTGGGGGCATGTGTGTGTGTGAGAGAGAGAGTGATAGCGAGAAATTTAGTTAAGCTTTTATTTTCTTGTTTTCCCTGTAATTTTCGTGGAAATTGAAAAATTAACAATTTCAGGAAAATCTTGAAATATTAAAAATGTTTGCCTGCTTTAATTTTAAGCAATGTAGCTACAGTAAAGTTATGCACAATTATAACAATAAAGTAATTACAGCTTAATAAATGTGTCATGTTTTCAAGTGTCTGTTGGAGAGAGAGAGAGTGCTAACGAAATTATGACTGTTGTGCAGGCTTCTATATTTGAATTAGACTCTGAATTGGAATCTAATACTAGGGCTGTGTGTACACATGCCCCTCCCTTTCAGAAGGGGCATTTAAATGACACAGATTGGAACTGGTTAATGAGGCGCTGATATGTGTATTCAGCACCTCATTAGCATAATGACAGCCAGTCGTGCTTTGAAAGTGCTGCTTTCAAAATGCAAACTGGCCATGTAGATGCGGGTGCTTCAAAATAAACTGCAGACTTGAAATTCCCTTATTCCCAAACCAAATTGGGAATAAGGGAATTTTGAAGTCTGTGGTTTATTTCGAAGCGCCCGCATCTACATGGCCAGTTTGTGTTTCAAAAGCAAGGCATTTCATAGAATCATAGAGTCATAGAACACCAGGACTGGAAGGGACCTCGAGAGGCCATTGAGTCCAGCCCTCTGCCCCAATGGCAGGACCAAGTACTGTCTAAACCATCCCTGACAGACATCTATCTAACCTGTTCTTAAATATCTCCAGCAATGGAGATTCCACAACCTCCCTTGGCAATTTATCCACTGTTTGACTCACCTGACAGTAAGGAACTTGAAGAGTGACTGGCTGCCATTATGCTAATGAGGCACTGAATATTCATATCAGTGCGTCACGAACCAGTTCTGCTCCGTGTCATTTAAATGACCCTCTCAAAAGGGAGGGGCATGTGTAGACACAGCCTAGGTGGTGCACAAAGGGTCTGATTCAAAGTTTATTAAAAGTAGTGGAACAAATGCCATTGACTGAACAATTAATGTCCAATGTGTATAATATTTGAATGGGCTGAACAGCTGAAATCTCTACTCTTAACTCCAAATAAAAATAGTCTATAAATAGTGTCAGTGTTTTTTTTTTGCTCACCTGTTGAGTGGAATACTAAGTTCTGTTGTTTGTGTAATCCCCAGAGGCACTGAGACCACATACTAGGATGAGTCAAGTCTCTGCTCTATAGGGTGGGCTAAGAGCCGTTATCCTTTAACTCACATAATAGAGCAGAGGGCTGCAGCCTCTATGCACACAGGTTCAATCCATCGTGCCAACAACCCAAGTCTGTCAGCATTACACTTGAAATATTCAATAAAACCTTGAACCAGCCCAGCACAAACCTATAGTCTGGCTACAAATAAATCATTATCCTGGGGATTGCTCTTTCTTAGGGGCATTTTTACACTATGGAAACTGAAACCAAGTTTTAATTGATTCTGGCCCCCTTAATATTAGCCCACTTCTATGAAGAGACATGGTTGCGATAACATCTCAGCTCACATGTCTGCTGAAAATGGAGTTGAGGAGTACAGGGGAGTTTGGCAGCTTATTTAATTTACTATAAGAGCCAGTTGTGAGAAGCAGATGTGAGTGGCTAGACAGAGATACCACGGCAAAAGACCAGAAGTTGGCATGGAATAATGCTGTAGAGTATATGGCTTTTTAAGATTCCCAGGGCTCCACATAAGACAACATGAGGCAACCCTGCAAGACACTGTTTATCTCCTGAAAGGTACTGAGCATCCTCAGTTCCAATGATCCTGCTTCTTTATTGGGTTTCTTCTTGTGTAGTCATCCCTCCTTTGGCTCTGGGAGGGATATTTACCCGTTTTACACCTATATAAATGACTTGTGGGCAGCCAGGCAGTGGCCCATTAACTTAAATGGAAGTTGAGGATGAACAGCAGATAACAGATCAAACTGTAAATTGGAATTAACAGTTTTTTTCCCCCTACATGTGAGTGCCTTCTGAACTCATTGTTAGGAAATTCTTTAAATATCACACAGGACACATCATCCAGAATAACTAAGCATTTCCCCAAATTTCCTTTGACTCAATAACTAATTGAAGCTTTGTCTAAGGCAGTGCTAAAACATTTGTGTTTCCTGTCTACAAAAACCATGAATGTAGTGAAATGAACCACTATAAAGCCACTTGAAAACAACCTAAAATTAAATTTTCATTAATCTCCTTTGGATTGTTTATATTTCAAAATTCTTCTACTCTAATAGTGTAATTGTGTTTTACAATTATGTTCCTTTGGGCATTTGAAGATTCTGGTTTTGATATTTGTCCAGTGTTAATGACCTAATGGCCTTCTCAAATCATGCTAGTGTTGCTATCATATGGCTGGAATGGAATGAGTTTGCAGCTGCCAACAGACTAAGATTTAAAGAAATAGCTTAATGAATAACACATTAAAATAAATATTTTGGGCTCTCTATGAAATTTTCAAGATTTATGGTGGGATCTGTGTTAGAACATGTGTACTTTCCATGGGGTATATCCCAAAGGAAAACACAGAGCCATTATTTGGAATATTGTTTCCAAAATTATACCTTCATTTGGGATTTTCTTTCAGAAACCAAATCTTAGAATCAAAATCTGGACGGAGAAACCTCTTCAGAGTTTGTAAATTTATAGTAGCTTGGCTATTGGCTAGTCTTCGGTTATCGTGTGCTCATACTAATGACAAAAATTAGTGTTTTATAAATGGTAATTAAATATTTGCTTCCCCAAGCTGGTGGGAAATTGAAGTTTCCAAATGGGGAAGCTGATGAAATATAAGTTTGTGGTTAGGCCCATATTACTGGGTCATAACCTCATTCTGACCTAGTAGGCATCCTTCAGTCTGCATAGACTATGGATCGCGCCCTTTATAGTTTCAATTGAGGGCTTCATTTACAGCATCTACTGTGACTATGAAGACGCACACGAGAGTGACAGTCCTTGCTGCATCTCTTGCAGATGTGGTGGGTGTCTGGCAAGTCCTTATTGTGCTTTCTGTGCGCTCACTTCTCCTCTGCTAGCTGGTCTGATCCTCATCTCGCCCTTCTGAGGGCACTTGTGTAACCCCTGCCTCCATCTGCCACGGTCGTCTGCTAGTTCTTCCCAGTTGTCCAGCCCGATGTCTACCTCTCTGAGGTCTCTCTTGCAGACATCTTTGTTTCGCAACTGGGGGCGTCCAGGAGGTCTTTTACCAGAGGCTAGCTCACCATACAGGATGTCTTTTGGAATCTCTCCATCATTCATCCTGTGGACGTGGTCAAGCCAGCAGAGTCGACGCTGCCTGAGGAGGGTGTGCATGGTTGGGATTCCAGCTTGCTCAAGGACGGCGGAGTTGGTCACTCTGTCCTTCCACGATATTCCAAGGATGCGCCTGAGGCAGCGCAAGTGGAAGACGTTCAGCCTCTTTTCCTGGCGGGCATACAGGGTCCAAGTCTCGCTGCCATAAAGGAGGGTGCTGAGGATGCAGGCTCTGTAGACTTGCATTTTGGTGTGAGTGTACAGCTTGTTGTTATTCCACACTCTCTTGCTGAGTCCGGACAGAGTTGTGGCCGCTTTTCCGATCCTCCGATTTAGCTCAGTGTCCAACGACAGGGTGTCAGTAATGGTGGACCCCAGGTAAATGAACTCGTGGACGACCTCTAACGTATAGTTGTCAATGCTGATTGATGGGGATTCAGCAACAACCTGACCGAGTACGTTTGTCTTCTTTAGGCTGATGGTAAGCCCAAAGTCCTTACCTGAAGTCCTCTCTGAAGAGAAACCTCTTCAGAGTTTGTGAATTTATAGTAGCTTGGTTATTGGCTAGTCTTTGATTATCGTGTGCTCATACTAATGACAAAAATAAGTGTTTTATAAATGGTAATTAAATATTCGCTTCCCCAAGCTGGTGGGAAATTGAAGTTTCCAAAAGGGGAAGCTGTTGAAATATAAGTTTGTGGTCAGGCACATATTACTGGGTCATAACCTCATTCTGACCAGGGCTGCTACTATTTTGACATGAATTTAACATAGAGAGAAAGAGAGAGAGAGGGAGATTTGTCCTTTCTCTAACCCTCATATGACAGATAAAGGTGTCTATGGTCCTGGTTCAGGAATGTTCATAAGGTACATATTTAAAATTAAGGAACTGCCTAAGTGGTCTTGTTTTTAACCATCAAATGCAGATTTTGCATGTCTTACTGCTATGAACAAGCCTTACTCATATAAGCTAGTCAGTGGGCATCAACGTGAATATTTATGTGACTGACCTAAGTCTATAAGAGGAAGCCCTCTGACACTAGTCTCAGAGGTAGTCATGTTAGACTATATCTGCATAAAACAAAAAAGCAGTCCTGTAGCACCTTAAAGACTAACAATATACATGATTAGGTGATGAGCTTTCATGGGACAGACCCACTTCTTCAGATCTGGAGAATCCTGATAACTGTTAACCGAGAATTTAAAAGAAAGATAGAAAAAGAATTTAAAAAAAAATGTTGAATCACTGGAGACATCATCACTGGACCTAACCATATCAGTTACACAATCAGGGGCTCATATTCCTGCACTTCCACTAATGTGACATATGCCATCATGTTTCAGCAATGCCCCTCCACTATGGATATAGGACAAACTGAACAATCACTTCACCAAAGAATGAACAGACACAAATCAGACATAAGGCATCTGCATACACATAAACCTCTCAATGAGCATTTCAGTTTAGCAGGTCATAGTATCCAATACATAAAAGTGTGCATGCTAAAACAGACTTTAACACCAGATTACAAAGGGAGACATCTGAATTGGAATTTATTCTCAAATTTGATATTTATCACCTTGGACTCAACAAAGATATCAATTACCATAAGGACATTGCATTACCAGGGCATTGCAAGGACAGTTGCCCCACCTTTGTTATCACAGTGATCCCAGGCAGCCCACTTCTGAGACACTTGCAGGGATTTTTTTTCCCTCGCCCCTCCCTTCCTTCTGTCTTGTCTAGATAATTCATCAGTTTTTATGTACTTTTTTTTTCTATCTTTCTTTCAAATTCTCTTTGTGTCAGTCATCAGTTATCAGGCTTCTCCAGATCTGAAGAAATGGTTTGGTCATGTGAAAGCTCATCACCTAATAAAGGTATATAGTTAATCTTTAAGGTGTTGCAGGGCTGCTTTTTTACCTTAGGATACTGAGGACAGAAAAGGATAGAATGAAAAGCCTTAAACATTTTAGCATTTGACATCCCTGCCAGTTAATCTGAGGTATTAAGAAGAAGATCTGATGCTCATCTGACTCTTAACTACCACTTTCAATTCTCTGTGTGCTGAATAGATGTGCCCAAGCAGTAAATAGAAGGTGCAGATCACATAGCCAGTTATTAATTGCTCAGTCCTGTGAGATGCTGAGTGCCTCCTCTGGCATCTCCTTCTGAAGAGGGCATGCTTTAATTCAAATGACGACTATCTAGAACAAGGTAACAATTATTGTAAACTTGACAGAAATATGCAGGGGATTTCTGTGACATGGGTACAGTCATTTGAAAAAAAAATAAATATTGGCTTCAGTGTTTTCTTGGGTTTCTAAATGAAAAATTTAGTTTAAAAAATGCCAAAATGAGTTATGTGACACCAAGACCTCTGTAGAAAAATACAAACAGACTGTTAAACATATTTCAACTCCCTCAGCGTCGTTTGTGGCTGATAAACAGTCACATATGAGTGAAAGGTTCACAGACTGACACCCATTTATGGTCCAAACTCATTGCTGGTGCCACTCTGGCCAGGCTGACAGGGTTCAGATCGAGCTTTTCATGCTAAAAACTCAGGTCATGACCTTATAAAAGCAGGGACTCACAATTAGACCTTATTTCGCCAGTTTAAAAAGCATTGTGAAAGGCATGCACAGATTTTATTTTAGTGCTACCACAAAATTAATGCTAAATTATGATAACTAGTAAAGAAATTATCTCATTTTGTACAAGCACATGGTTTCAGTATTGTGAACCTTTGCCTGGGATGTAACAATTACAAGCACATCATTTTATAGTATCAGATTAAACAAGTGTGCATACTAAAGGAGAATGGATGATTCTCCTTTAGGACAAATCACATCTTTCTCTCATTTGTGGGTACTTCTGAAATATTTTGTACCTCCTTATTTCATGATTAGTTCACTCTGGGGGACCCATAGTCCAGTTATGAGGATTATTGGAGTCTAATAAGACAAAAGATGTTGCATCTTTGACATGCTATTTCCCCAGTACATTATCTGTTTTATATAGTTTGTGTTGATCTGGAGCTCTCCTAATGCAAGTTGTACGCCTGCTTTTTCTATTATACATTGTCAGCCAGACTGGTTCTGCAGGACAAACAATGAATAATATTTCTATTGTTGTCCTGCTAGAATGGAAACCATCAAACTCAACTATCTTCCTGTTTGGTAGCCAACAGCTCATTTTCAGGAGTTCTTTCCAAATGATTTCAGTTCTAAACAGAGCTGATACTGAACCTGCTAGTTTAGTGCCCTATGAAAGAAATGGGCCCAGAGAAAATTTCATACAAAAATGTAGGCCTGAGCTAGAAAAATGCTTAATTGGTTTCAAGTGAGCTACAAGCGCTCTCATAAGACCAGGAATGCAGAGGCCAACAGATGATGATAGTGTAAGGAAATGATTCACAGTTAGTTGGCTCAGGGGTTTGATGATAGAGCCTTTAACTACTGAAGTACAGAATCATGTGCCTTTTTTGCTAGAGATAATGCTGTTGTAAGATGGGACTTCAAAGTAAGGGGAGAAAAGTTGGAAAAAGATGAAAAATTGGAAGATTTCAGAAAACCTGCCAAAAAGTGCTGCACTTTTACATGAAGGTTTTGTCACTGATATTAATTAAACTCTCTGTAGATGCCTCACTGCTAAAGGGTTCAGTTTGTTTTCAGTGAAAGATTGCTCAACAATGGAAAAATCAAAAGATGTAATTTTTCTAACTAGAGAACAGAGCCAAGCCACAATCTTTGTACCGGAATATCAACCTTTCCTTCTCAGAATTTGAAGGTGTTGATATTCAGGGTCTGAATTTAACCCCGGACAGATATGGGCCCAAATCTGATTTCTAGAAAGCATCACAATGTTCATGAGTGATCCTTTTAAAAGTTTATTTTTAGTCCATTACACAGATGTAAAAGTTGCCTTAAGAAAGCCTCCAGTTGTTCAAGTTCAATAACATTTGTCTCCTGGAGTTTGAGTTGGGTCTATGTCTAGACAAGATAGTTAACTGAAACCCCTTTGCTCATTGCTTCACTATGCTCACTATCTACTCATGCTAAATGATCAGTGGTATTATG
Source organism: Carettochelys insculpta (assembly GCF_033958435.1). Lineage (NCBI taxonomy): Eukaryota > Metazoa > Chordata > Testudines > Carettochelyidae > Carettochelys > Carettochelys insculpta. Next base: position 37,852,765 of record NC_134138.1, on the reverse strand, counting down.
GTAAGTTGTCTGATCAGTGTTTAGAGAACTGGACTTACAGGAACTCTGGGTTCTAATCTCATCTCTGTCACTGACTCATCCTTGCATAAAGTAAATAATCATTTTGACTCAATTTCCCTATAATACCTAAAATAGCTCAAAGGTGTGTTGTTAGCATTATTACGATGGTAAAGAGTTCCCAGAATCATCTAATTATTCCAAAAAAGTGGCATGTAGTATTGCTTTATAATAAAAATGTTAAATTTCTCAAATAGATAAATGAACATTACATTTAACAGCAATAAAAGTTATAAACCAAAAACCGTTAAGTGGACTATTGCCAGTGTTGTATGTACTTGCTGGAATTTTGTTATTACACTTCTGAATAAACTATGCAAACCTAGTGATACCAATTGTTTTCTTTTGCTAAACAAATGTTAAAAATGCTACATTGGGAATTCTCAATTAAACTCTGAGAAGCCTTTCAGGACATTTTAAAACGTACTATTTTGCTGTGTTTTTTGTTTAATATACTGTAAATGACTAATTGGATTAGTGAACATGTGTTTAGTACTTCTATGTAATCATGACCTTTAAAGTCCAGTGAACAGATGGGTCCAATTTTTATTTCTTCCCTTGAATGATTAGTAACATGAAATGGTAAATTTACATTATTATATGTAAGTGGTATAGACAAATGAGACAATTTTACTTTTGCCCATGAATTTTGCTTTTCCTAACAAATAGAATCAAGGAGCTTGGGCAACACATAGACTCATAGACTTTAAGGCCAGAAGGGACCATCGTGATCATGTACTCTGACCTTCTGCACATTTCAGGCCACCCCTCCAGTAATAGTCCCCACTAACCTCTTGGCATATGCATGCCACTGAGGCCCAAAGAGACAGATCTGCTGGAAGATTTTGGAATACAGGCTTCCTTGTAGATTTGTGGATATCCAACAGCCTCAAGAGGCAATTTTCAAAGATTACAACAACAACAGAAAGAATAATACCAGTCATAAATTGAACCTTGAATGATTTCAAAATCTGTGCCAACGGTATACTGAAAAGAACAAGAGGCCTTCTATTAGATGACTATAGTCTGCTGTTGCAGAAAAGCAAATGTTTAGGTAAGTACAGAAATAGCTATTTCTAACACTTGAAGCTCCATCAACACAAAGGAGAAAAATACTAAAAATTAGTCAGGAGCAGGACAAATTGGAAAGACAGTTGAGGGACTTAATGACAATGACTAATGTATTTATATCCAGCTTGTAGAGGTTTGTGAAGCAGTCAGAGCACTGGTTCAAAAATCTTTATATGGCATACAGTTCACTGAAGGCCAGTTGCTTTAGAGCACTCTGGTCATGCAAAGAAGCTGCACAACTAGTTGTATATGTTTTGCATCACAGGAGGAAAGTAATGCAGCCAAAGAGTACGGTGAATTTGGACCTGTCATAGCTTCAGATATATCTGCTAGAGTGTACCCTGATTCCCGAAGAAAGGGTGCTGCCAGAGGCCTTGCTGATCATGACTCTGATGTACCTAGAGACTCACTTTAGATGCTATGTGGAATACTTATGGCCTGAAGAGTGTACAAAAGAGGTTTTTGACACAATATTGTGTTTTAGGGTTCACGTTACATCTGAGGAATGTAGTTTGTACTTATTGGGGCATGAAGGTTTAGGGCATAGAGAGGAAAAGGCAATGTGAAATTCCAAGACACCTCTCCCTCCTCCTTTGAGTTGGAATTTCTGGACTGTGCAGAGTGCTGCTTTATTGAGCAGAAATGTAAAAAAGAAATGGTTCTTTTACTGACAGGGCATGAAACCTAGTAGCAACATTTAATTTTGATGGGCCAGTTTAAGATTACCTAATTTATTGAGGTAAATTGTGCAAATGCTGCATTCTGCAAGAAGAAATGGTTAATCTGTTATAGGATAAAGTACTTTTGTCCACAGAGTTCAATGAACAAATTCTTTGATATAATCCCAAAATACAGTTCTGGAACTTGTTTTCTTTCAGGAAACTCCAGTTGTAAGGGAGAAGAAATAATATGTTAGGTCTCTTTGTTGGGTAAAGCAAATGTATAGAAGCTCATTAAAGTAGTATAAAATATTTTTGCTCAGACCTGTTGTGATTCCACATAGCACAACCTGTTCTGAAAGAACTGTTACTGTACTGTACGTGCAGAGACAGGATTCTGTAGCATTGAGCACTCACCTATTTCATGTCAGGAAAAGATCCATTTCAGCTCTGACTCTAAAGTTTCCTTACTCTAACATGGCAGACAGTGAATCTGTTTTACCCATTACACTGCACTGCCAATTATAATATCTCTAATTTCATATGCAGGATGACAGGGGCAGGTGTTTTACTCTGTGATAAGCCTCCCAGCGAGCTCATGGTGCTGAGATGCTCATGTTCCCTTGAGTTACTCAGCTCCCTTTCAAAGAAAGCACAAGTGATCCACACCTTGTTGCCTGCAGCATCCATAAAGGGAGCCAATAGCCTTGCTAGGACAGAGGACAAGACATGAGGGGAAGCTCAGTGTTCCCAAAAAGGGGTCCAGAGGCAGCCAGCTCTCAACACCATCTGGACCATGGTGCCGCGCCCCAACACTTTGTGCTCTGGCAGCAATTTAAAAGTCCCAGGGCTCCAGGTGCTGCCACTGCTGCAATAGTGGCGATGATGGCCAGGAGCCCTGGGGGCTTTTATATAACCAGGTCCTGAGACAATTGTCCTTCTGCCCACCCCCTGACCTCACTGGCAGGCCCATGCACCAGGGACAAGCACATCTTCCTTATCCTAGTTCTCACACTCTGACACACCCTCTGCCCTGTTCCTCCTCCACTCTTCCGTCTTTCCTCTTTACCCTCCTTCCCTCTTCCCTTCTTTTCTGTTATTTGGGCAGAACTTCATTTTTCCCTTCATGTTCTATAATTTCTAGAGCGAGAAAAAGAAAGCTGTTCTCTAATCTAGTTTCTAATGTACTCCTACTGCAACAGTCATGGACTTTATATGGGAAACTATACATGAACTTTACAAAGTAACACGTGCAGAAGAAAAACTTAGTGAATCATCATGTCCAGTTGCTGACATATTGTTTAAATTGGGATTTGAATGGATTAAATTAGGTTTTATTGTTCTTAAACGCTACAAGTATATTTCCATCAACTTCCAGGGAGTCAAACAAAATGTTATATTTTAAATTCTCCTTATATTTGGAGATAGCTCCTGCATTGCCAGAGAGGGGCACTAGTTGAAATGATAGTGAGTATTGGCATCGTGTATTGGCATCGTTCCATAAAGACTTGGTGTTAATGGGTATCAGTTTGAACTAACGCACTTTTAGCATTTAGATTTTATAGAATTCGATTTGACAATTGCAAATGAATAACGTTAAGCAAGGCAAACAAATACAAATTCTTTCAATACATGTTAAATATGTGTTTTATAATATCTGTCATGCAATGCTGTTTGATCCTAATGTACTTCCAGAGGGTAAATTTTCAAAGTATGGAAATGACACAAATCACATTGTCTGCTAATAGGACTTTTCCCTGATATTTCCTTTGAAGGGCTTGCAAAGTGCTCCTCTTAAAATAAAACATAAACCTGATTTGAAGATTCCAAAGAAAAGTAAATTAATGTGGAAACATGTTTTTGCACAATATTGTGTTTTTCTTGGGTTATGATTTGGCAGGAATCACGTTGTGGGTTGGGCAGAGGACTGGAAGTCAGATTATTTGCATTCAGTTCCTGGCTTTGCCAGAGACACCCTGAGAGCCCTTAATCTCTTTGCACTCTGTTTCCCATCTGTAAATGGAAATAATAACACTTCCTTCCTTCCATGCTCTTTCTATCTTGTTTGGTTTTTAGATTCTAAACTCTTTGTGGTAGTTTCTGCCTCTTGTTATGTGTATGTAAAGGACTTCATAAAATAAGGCCCTGGCTGTAGTTGGGTCTCTTGTGGTAACTGTAATAAAGGCAGTGGTGTTTTGTTTTTGTTTTGTTTGTGCCAGTACTTGCTGGTACTGAGTATTGGCACCTCAGCACCCCCAGCTGCAGGATTGGCTGACAGTGGGTGGCAGGGAGCTGGCTGAGTACTGGCTCCTCTTTCTTTCTTTCTTTCTACAAAAATGAACTGAATAAAAGCAATAATTGTGGAAAAGCTGAATGGAGACTAACAACACTGCCAAATTAGGTGTCACTCCCCTGTTACATAGAATTATAGAACACTAGCACTGGAAAGGACCTCAAGAGATCATCAAGTCCCATGCCCTGAACTCACAGCTGGATCAAGTAGCGTCTACATCAAAACTATGGAACGGCAAAAGAGGCAACTACATTGCCAGCAGCAAGCCCTTGTCTATACTAGCAAAAATCTTCAAAATAGCCATGCTAATGTCCATTTTGAAGATTACTAATGAGGCACTGAATTGAATGTTGAGCACCTCACTAGCATTAGCATGCTTCCGGCCACGGCACTTCGAAAGCTCTGCTTTTGAACCCCTGTGGCACGGTGCAGCTACACGGAGGTCCTTTTCAAATGGACCCTGCACATTTCGAAATCCCCTTATGTCCTTCAGCTGAGAGTGTATTGCATAATGTATCATGAGTATGTGGTCAGAGGCCCACATGGCTGCACAGTATATGTCCTGTAAGAGCACTTCCTTTAGGAAGGCTATGGATGTTGCTAATGATCCCTTAGAATGTGCCTTCGGAAATATGGGGAGTGGTTGTTTCAATGTTATAGAAAGATTCTGAGAATAGGATGGATGCAGAAGGTCACCAATGAGGAATTATATATAAAGATACAGCCGAAAGAGAACCTGCTGCAGAAGGTTATAAAATGGAAGCTACAACTACTTGGGCATATTTGCAGAATGAACGCCGAACGAAAAATCAAGACCCTGGTATTCGGCATAATGGACGGTTCGAACAGGAGAGGCAGACCCCACAGAGAATGCATAGATGATATAGTAGATTGGTGTGGAGCTAGTATACAGAAACTAAGCCACTCTCCACTGGACAGGGAAAGATGGAAGGAAATAGTGAGAGAGGCATCAGAAACCAATGGGCGCTGAGCCCATGGTTATTGATGATGATGATGATGATGATGGTTGATTTAATTAAAATAGCACTGCACTGTCTGAGTAGGTGTGAGTCATGAATCCCTTTGATCTTTGTGCAATGGTTTCATCAGAGGGTAAGTTCTCCTGCTATCTGCATACATGTGGATCTTGACATAACAACAGCTGAAGCTATGCTTCTGGCTGTTCTATCAGTAGAGGCTAATGCCATCTGCCATGCTGTTTGGAAGCAATGTGTGGTCTTCTTGGAATATAGGTTTGAAAATAGGTTGTCTTGTCATCAGGAAGACGAGTAATGGCTGAGAAAGTTTGGAGTACTTGTCAACATCATGGTTAGCTACAAGTGCCAAATAATTAGCTACGTGTACCTGAAGTGTAGAAATGAATACCTCTTTCTACCAGATAGCTCCAGGCATTTATGCTCCTTATTAGAAAGGATAGTTTTGTATATTGACACAAGATATTCTGGTACATGAGTAACACACACTTCTATCTCCTTTTCATGGTGTGAAGAGATGGAGATGAAAGGAGAAGGCTGGTGCTGTTCCACGGTAAAGGGTGCACTTGAGTGATCCCTGATGGGGCCACTGCTGTGACAGGGTGAGAGGCATGAGGTGCACTCGGAGATGAATATTGTGACAAGAGTACACTTCTGCAGTCATAATATCCTGCCTTGAGAGCATTTGCAGAATGTGAGTCACTCTGAGGCAACGTATGCAGTGCGAGTGTGCATGTTATCTCAGCCCCGGTAACAGCTTTGGTTCATCTACTCCTTTGCATTGCCAGTGCCATTGGAGTGGGGGTTTGGGCCACTTTATTTCAAAGTGTAACTTTTAGAATTAGTGCCAGGGTGGGTTTGGGATTTTGCATGCCCCATGTGTCCGGTTCATCTGTTGTGCTCAGTCTGTGCAGTGAGTTTGGTGTTGCTCCCTCAGTGCTGGGAGACAGAGTGTGGCACGGCATGTTTGTCCAGCACCAGCACTGGCTCTGGTGCAGTCAGTGTCGGCTGAGCATTCAACAAGGTAGCTGCCAGTTGGTCTGCCGGCGCCCGTGATGACCTCTTAGCCCCTTCTGGCATGGCCAGTGCCACGGGGGCTGAAGCCACTTTAAGTGCAGCTCTGAGCTTAAAGCCAGGAGTGGGCAAGGGCTTCTCTATGCCCTGATTGCCTGGTTTGTCCCCCATGCCCACCCTGGGCAGGGAGTAGAGTGGGGAAGGTTTGCACTCTGCCTGAGTCCCCAGTGAGGAGGCAGGTGAGTCCCTGACAGAAGGGATGTCGTCTCTTTAAACTGCAGGTCTCGTATGGTTTCAGAGCTTTATGGGAAGGGAGCAGGCTCAGTCACAGCTCCATATCTCTTGTGTCTGTAGCAGAGAGGCTCTTAAGCACAGCACTTAAAGCGTTTTGTTTTAAACAGGTTGCGTCAGTGGAATGTCTACGGAGCCTTGAAACTGACAAGAGAGAAAGCTCAAACTTCATTCTTCTCTTTTCTCCCCACAGCATCCCTGTGGTGCTAGGGTGGGGTGGGGGAAGGAGCATAGTGCCCTGGTGTGATCTGGTTAGAGACTGAGTGCGATGGTTCCCTGAGGGAACTCTGTTTGTTTAGCATGGTTTCCCGAGGTGCTGCAGGGAGAGCTGCTGCTGCCTCAGGTTTTGAGTTTGATCTCCCAGTGTTGGTAGAGAGGGCAGCACTGCAGGTTCCTCTGGCACCGGTGATGGTTGTAGTGCTGGTTTAACGCTCTGCACTGCAGCTTTTCCCCAGTCTGCTTGTGCTGATACTCACCATGCCGCTGCTTTTCTTCTCTTTCCTTTTTAAAGATATACGCAGCTCCGTCTGCTACTGCTGCGGCAGGATTTGAATTTTTTCTCCTGGCACGGGTGAGCAGAGTTGCTGTGGGGAAAATTCACTTTGATCTGCTGATGCGAGGGAGGAATGCGGCACTGCATGTCTGTCCAGCACTGGTAAGGGCTTTATCTCCTCAGGTGCCAGCTGCATTTTCCGTATTGCCTACCCATCTGGTTTCAAAGATAAGTCTTGAGTGCGCTCATGATTGAAATTACATGCTACGCACTCTGTTTTCCCTCTGCTTATTTTGAGCCCATGTCTCTTCAACACATTGTTTTTTCAAGATCTGCTTCAAGACTTTTTTTATCTTTTTGTGTATCTTATGCAAATAGCATGCGCTAAGCTGCCCCTTTCTGTATCTTTCCTGTGAGGGTACACAGGACAAGGAGAAAGAAGAAAAGCTTCATTGCTGACCCTGGTTGCACTCCCACCTTTACCAATAGGTCTTCTGGTTCAGCACTAGAACATCAGATATTGACATTACATCTACATAAATGGCTTCAGACATAGCATAAAATGTTCTGGTACCATTTTTTCTTCATGCACTGCCAAGTAAATTCTCTTGGAGGTCTCTCAAAGGCCTATTCCAAATAAATGAACACCCTCTAATTTTTTTTTCTTTTGTTACTCTCCAAATTTTTCCACTATATTCATCTGGGCCAATATAGCATCTATTGCCAGTCTTTCTGACACAAAGCCATATTGGCTCATGCCAATATAATTATAACAGCATATAGAGATACGCATCTCATAGAGCTGATAGGGACCTGGGGCAGTCATTGAGCCCTGTTCCCTGCCTTCTTGACATGACCAACAGCCATCCCCAATAAATACTTTTTGTTAATTTTTGCCCCAGACTCCTCAATGGCTTCTCAAGTACTGAGCTCGCAAGCCTTGGTTTATGAAGCCAATGCTCAAACCACTGAATTATACCTCTGCCTATTCTGTGGCTTACTCTTTTATCAGTGATTCTCTTCCACCATTTCATTGTGTAACAACTTTATACCACATGCAGTTGCCACCAGCAACACCTTTTCCATTACATATCAGCACCAAGATACTTTTACTACACTTATTTGGTATCTTTCCCCATCTGATTGAATTGAACAGGGGTATCAGCAGACAGATGCCTTCCATTCACAGCTTTTTCTATGCTTCAATATAGGAATTCCTTATGGCTCTCGGGCCTTATTATTTTTCATTTATTTTACAGAATTTGCTGTTTCATCTGGTATGATAGATTTCTATTACAAAAAAGTTCATAATTTTGAGGTCATATTGTTCTTTTTGGCTTTCTTCATTGAAAGGCTGAACAGAATACCTCTTCCGTTTATCCTTTATGTGTCTTCCATCAAGCAACACACTACCAGTTTCATTTTGATTAAACTCACTTTCTCTATATCTTTGGTACCATGCTTTCACCAGCCAACATACTCTTTCCCCTTTCTTTCTTTCAAGTCTTGCATAAAATTCCTCAAAGACTGGCTATATTCCTGGCCAATTTCTTTATACTCATTGTATTCTTCCAAGTTTTGTTTGATCCTACTCCTTTGCCAGAAAGTTTAATTTTTTTCTCTTATCTTTTATCACCTCCGTTACTTTGCTCCATCACCAAGTTTCTTTGTGAATAATTGACTACCACATATAAGTTATTATTTAACATAATATATTTACAGCTATATACCTATAGTCTAAACTCTCTCTTTTCTTCTTTATTGACATCATCTGGGGGAGAATATATACATATTATTTTGCTTGTCCAGAAAAATCTCCTGGAGCTGTATTATTTTGAAAGGGAAACAAATATATTTTAATATACATATGTTGAGCATTATCCTTTTTCTTACCATATATTCTTTAAACTAATAAAAGGTAATAGAGCGAATACAAATAGCTGAGAGAGAAAAAAAACAGCCCATCCACAAACACCAAATGAGAGCAATTCAGACTGACTCATGCTTTGCCTAATGTTGAAGCTGGATTTTGGAAAACTAGTGAAAAATTATTTTCCATATTTTCTTGGATACAATTTGTCACCTTATGGTATTTGTATTCTTATATTACTTACTATATTTAGTTGCTGGCCCTGCATTTGTATAATTTTTTGCTCACTTCCTGCCTGTAAAAGGTATTACATAAACAAAAGATGTTCCTTCCATCTCTTGAGTTTTTTCCTTCCTTTCATTATCCCTTTTCTATTTTAGGCTTCCTTGATCTAATGCCCAGACCAGCTTGGGAGCGAGTTTATTTCTGGTTATTATTTCAGACTGCATGGGTGTTATATGGAAGTAAGTTAGACTATAACTGCCTTATATTTGCTCACATTTAATAACAGTGTTGAATAAGCAGAGAATAATGTGGTCATCATCATGAATTCCTAATGATTCACAAAAGAAAACCACTAATTTTCTTGGTGGAATGACTGCAGATTAATTGTTAATGAAGTTATGGAGTGGTAGGCTGCTCCTTGTTTGATGTGTCGAGAGCAAACAGGACAAATGTGTCAAAAGTGTAAATGATAGATATTGTGTGAGAGAGGCTGAGAGCTCTGCTCAACGTTAAATAAGCATCTTTCCATAATGGTGGGTTAATCAGATCAAGAGAAAAAAACATTCAGGAGTGGGTGACCAGCTAGTTAGCATTCAATAATGAAGCTTTCACTTGGCTTGGCTTCTGGGGCTCCTTATAACCCCAGGAGAGATTGTGGTGCTGGCAAAGAAAATCTGATAGTTTCTATGTTTTAGGAAGCTTTACAATTTGAGTTCCTAGAATAACATTTCAAAGAGACCAACATTATTTATAAAATAGCGACAGACATATATTTGTAGGGATGAGGTACTTTAGTCAATTTGTCAGTTATGAATAACTAGAGATCTGCATATCATTGGCACTTTATTATTTCAATAGCTGTCAGCTTCAATAGCTGTTAATAGGCTTTTGTTAAATATTTAGATTGATGAGGTTGTTTGAAGTTTCATGACCCAGTGTGGAAGGGTATGGTCCTAGTTCCTGTTCATACTTCCTTTCCCCTTTTGGGGGGAATGGGAGCAGAATAGAATTATTAACGTTCCCTGCGTACAAGGACTTCAATGTATTGGCCCTTCAACAGCCTGAAAATGGTGACTACTAGGACTGGCATGATGGCTATGCACAAATTAAGTTGGGATTTGGGGTAAGTTAGGGCCCAATCCTACTACCCTTACTCCCACTGAAGTCAACGAAAGAACCACAAAATTCAGTCCTGGCTACTTAGCTTTTTACCTTTGCTTTTGGAGTGAAAAGGTGTAACCTGCACTCTCTTGCTGATAGTACTGCTGGGCTTGTGAAACATGGCACTTTTGTTTTTCATGTGCAACAAGAGAATTTTTCATGGATCTAATTTAACCATTGTGGACATGTGGGCACCACCAATTTCAGGTGGCCAGAAGAGCTCCTCTTATTTATCCCCTAATGAAAGCAGGGGTACATTTCTAAAATTTTCAGTGTTTAAAAATGGAGACCTCATTGTACCACAAGTACATCCCATTTTCAATAACTTCTCCAACTCTTTTTTCAACTGGTTTTTATTAAGAGATCCCATTGCTGCTCTTTTTAAATTTATTCAATCCATTATCTCAGTGTAAGGGAATTTTACTTGAATTTTTTTGGTCCCTAAATCCCTCCTCCTAAATTCATTTGACAGTTGTTCACAGTCTGTCAGTCATATTCCATTAGAAACCATACATTATAATTTATTGTACCTTAATGTGGCCCACTAATAATTTTTTCTGATAAAATAACAGAACAAATTATATAGATCATGAATAACAACCTTGATTCCCTACAGGTGTCCTTAGAGATGTCAGCAGCCTCCGTTTCACTATAAAGGGACTAATTTCATATAGAAGGTATATTGTAAATGAAACTTCTGGTCCTTGACACAATACTAAAATACCATCTGACATATTCAAAGGGGCAGATAATGCTTCATATACCACTGACTTGCAGAATCCTATCAAGAGAAAGTGCAAAATAGATCCAACTCCATTGCTGGAAGTTCAAAGAAAATTGTGGTAACTCAGAACTTCTGAAGATTAGCCTACTTTCATTTTGACAATTGAATTAGAATTGAAGAATCTAACTTCAGGTACCCAAATGTGAACCCTTTGGACAACAATTTAAGAACATTAATCATCACTTCTCCTCAATCTTTTACTTGCTAGGGATTTGCAGTGTATAATTCAGTCTCTATTTCAAACCCGTTTTCCTTTTTCTTGGATGTTCCCTATCTGAAGAATGCAGTCTTTGTATCACTAAATTGTTTTAAACCACTTAAGTCATATTTGTTACTAATCTCTCCAAATAAATATGAATATCAGTGTGTTCTTTGTATTTTTACTGACCTCCCCGTCTCTGTGCTATTGGAAATCCCTACAGCAAAATAGAGGAGTTGCAACTATATGTAATGAAACTCATATACTTGTCAAGGTATAGTAACTAGTTGTATTACTACATTGATGCATTCAATATTCTTACTGAGACCTAGCCAGTGTTTTACAGAACTAAGCTTTTCATCTGCATTACATTCCTTTGCAGTATAATCTAGCTTCTGTCTGTCCTGTTCACTTTCAGCTGCAGTTTGGGTTGAAAGCTTGAGATTTTAGTAAAATTTATAGTCTCCTCTGCATAACTCTATAATCCTCAATATTATTTCCTGAGATAGAATTTTATCAGTACTTTGAAGGATCTGTATATATATATATTTGCCCAATCAAGTAGTTAAATCCTCAAAATTTTAAGCTAGATAGTGTTGAAATATGGTTGCTGTGTAGACATACTCTTAGATATAAATCACAAGAATGGATATGGACCTAAAAGCTATATTTCCATTTAAAAAATTGGTGGAAAAGTCCACACTGAATATAAGATGGTGAATGAGCCTCAAAAACTTGGGGGTCACAAACTGAAAACAGAGATATATTCCCAGAGATTGGAAATGAATGAATAGTTGTCAATTTATTTAGCAGTTCAAGTAACAAAATCTCAGTGTCCTCCCTGCCATCCCAGGAAACTCCAGAACCCAGAAGCCTCTAACTTTTACCTTTGCAGATTTCTGGTGAGAGAGGCAGGGTCCTAATGCAGCAAAGCATATGCTCTCTCCCAGGGTTCTCAAGCACTGCTTCCTGGTTGTTCTCCTTTGCAAGATTTGCAGGGTGGGGTAGGGTATCAGATAAGGATCACTGTTACCAAATTTCAGAGTGTCCTGACACTTTTGCCATACAGTTTATTGTCACATGTGCTAATTGCATTTCTAGTTTATATTTCCTTGTTTAATTGGGTGCAGCTTAATACAACATTATTATCCTTTTACTTATTTCACTCATAAACAGTGAATAACAGCACCCAATGGCAACAACAGAACATCAGTAAGTGCTTACCTGTAATTCTGTTTTTCATTTCCTATATGAAATCTGTCATATTGTGAATATGCCCGATTTCCTTCCCAGTCCATTAACTCAATTCTGAGAGAATACTGCCTCTGACTGGTTATAGCAAAGATAATCTCATTCCCCAGCCAGTGTTCACCAGATGGGCTACCAAAACCCTAGAAAAAAGTTGGCAAAATAACTGAATTTAATTATTCACCTTAATGTTCACGTAATATTTGTACTGTAATAAAATTAACATTACATTTTTCCCACATATTCTAAGGGCAAGTTACTTAATCATCCCATGTCTCAGTTTGCCTATCCATATAATGGATCTATTAATACCTACCTTGCAAGTACACTATGGCTGTGGCCACAGTTGGCCAAAACTTCGAAATGGCCATGCAAATGGCCATTTCGAAGATTACTAATGAGGCACTGAACTGAATATTCAGTGCCTCATTAGCATTAGGACGCTTCCGGCTGCGGCACTTCAAAAGCACTGCTTTCGAAAGCACGCGGCTTGGCAGGGCTACACAGGGATCCTTTTTGAGAGGACCCCACCCATTTCGAAATCCCCTTATTCCCCTCCGCTGACAGGAATAAGGGGATTTCGAAAGGTGCTGGGTCCTTTTGAAAAGGACCCCCGTGTAGCTGCGCTGAGCTGTGCGCTTTTGAAAGCGGTGCTTTTGAAGTGCCGCAGCCGGAAGCGTCCTAATGCTAATGAAGCGCTGAATATTCAATTCATTCAATGGCCATTTCGAAGTTTTGGCTAAGTGTGGCCACAGCCTATATGTTTTAAAGTTAGTTGATGTTTTCAGGTGCAAAATCACTTTAAGCAACAAAGTAATGTGTTTTCTTTGTCTGCTAGTTAAATTTTAGACAACTCTAATATGCTCCACGTTGGCCTATACCATTTAGCTCTTGAAGACAAAGTAGATATTTTGCAGCCTGTTTATAAAACAATATGGTGGGACTGCCTGCACCTAAATTTGGCACTTATTTCCAATTAATTTCAGGCTGGAATTCATGCACTTGCTTTGCATCTATGAAGCTCTCAGTGGTTTGGGATCTGGTAGATTCTCTCCTTTGCCATAACATATTGCCCCAAATGAGATCAGCAGAGGAACTCAAGGAGAGCCTTATATAATGAAGGATGCAATGCTGGGCAAGATGTTCTCTGAGCTGCTCCTTGGTTTTGGCACTTCACCATACCAGCCTTGCCCACCCCCCAAGACTCCAGATATGTTAAGTTCTGACCAGCTGTCACACACCATCTTTTCTCAGACTATTTAGGTGGGGGTAAGATATGGGTTTGGGTGAGTATACTTATTAGCAATCCTTTTGAGTTACTTTGTGTTTCAACCTCAAGGTTGATAATCAGACCACAGCATGCTTTATCGTTTTATATATATGAATAACTAATACATTAGAGGGTATCCCTAGTACTATTCACCTTCCACATATACAGATTACCAAAGTTCTTGCAAACTAAAGTGAGTAACTGTACGCAATATAGGAAAAAACCCAAGAAAAATATGAAAAGTATAGTTAATTCCCCCAATGAATTATAGTTTAAGTATTGTGTGTGGTATTTCTGTGGCCTGTTACTTGGGTCTTTGGTATTTGACAAGTAATGGGCCACATACCAAAGCTATTCAAGTTAGGCAACAGTGTGTAATTTATTGTGGTCTTTTGAGATCTCTCCATTGCACCATTTCACCCTTAAAACAATAAGAGGGATGTGCAGTACTGTTGTTCTCATTCAGCCCATGGTGAGCAAATCTGAGAAGATTTTGTGTTCAGATTCAGTTCACATCAGAGGTGAGAGTGGGCCAGTATGGGCTGGTATGGTATACCAGCAAGAAGTGGCCATTGGTACTGGCCTGCTTTAATGTCGCTGACCCTTTTAATTCCCCCCATTGGTGGCACTGCAGCTAATGTCCAGTCGCACCATTAATGTGGGGTGGGGGAAGAAAAAGGGGTAGCTGTCCCAGGGCAGAGGTTTAAAAGGGCCCCAGGCTTCCAGCCACCATTACCACAGCTGCTGTGGTGTCTGAAGCCGCAGCAAGAGCCCCAAGGCCTTCAAATCACCATCAGAACCCTGGGTCTCCCAGTTGCCACTGCCACAGCTCCAGGGCTCCTGACTGTCTTGGGGAGTCTCGTCCCAGCCCCACTCACTCAGGACCTCTGCCTGCCTCAGGCTGTGTACTGATAAGTCCCTGTACTTTAACCACCTGCTTTTCTCATGTTATTCAAAGCTCTTGAGTTGGCAACATGGAAACTGAACTCTACTGGTTCTCTCACAACAATATTCCAGGAAGGACTTGTGAAAGACCTTTGTTAAAATTCCACCACCATGTAGAATGGTGGGGTGGCCGATTTTGTTGGCTCTAATGAAGTTCACCCCCCATTACAAAATTGTACCAGTCAGAGATCATAGCCCTGGGCTCATTAACACACTTCAGGAAACACAGTTTTGTTTCTGGAATGGCCCAGACAGCATCAAAGCTCGTGTATTTTCACTGATCACTTCAAAGGAAATTATTCTCTGCTTCACCCCTTGAACTTCAACAGATCTCCCTTCCTCCAGTTTCAAATGACGAACTCAACAATATGCTAACAGGCTCAATATACATTTTCAAAAAGTGTATTTATTACAAAATGAGGAAATTTGCACATATTTCCCTTATTCTGGGTTTTATAATTGGCTATTGGGGAGCAATTTTGTGGGACATTTTTTTCATACTATTCTGAGTGACATTTTAGTCATTCCTGCTTCTGAAGCCAGAAAGAAATACTGCAAGAACATCATCTTTCTCTGCACGTTACAGTCTGGGTCCAGTCATGGCTGCTGTCAAAGGGTGAAATTCTGGCTGCACTGAACTCAGTGGCAAAACTTCCATAGATTCCAATGGCACTAAGATTTTACTCAAGGAGCGCAAAGATATTCTAAAACCAAATTTGCAAAGAAAAATAAACCCACTTGAATAGTTTAGAAGCTTGAAAGGATTGAGATGGGGTTTAAAATATGTCAGTGTTCTGGGAATGCTGGGAGGTTTTCTGATGATTTTCAAACTGGATTGATCCCCTATTACCAAGTACAGCATGTTTTAAAACACTTTTGCCAACACTCACTTTCTTTTAAAATTGTCCTCGGGGGGGCCGGAGCGGGGAGGAGGGTCGGATAAAGAGATCTACCAGCATCTATATGCTATTTGAGCAGAAAGGCCGAGCCAACTGATACTATAGGCTACTTGGGTGTGGCCCAGGAGTATCAGGAAGAAATTTGCTCAGGTTGAAGCTTGGAATTCTGAACTCTTGCCTCAGTGGAGAGCAAGTGAGTCATTGGGATGACATCCTTAGTCTTTAAGGAACAAAATCCAGTAGCGTAGAGTCAGTCTTACAGCCAGAATAAACAGAATGTTCTGGTGATCTTAAAGAATACCCCTTATTTCTCTAACAGCAATGAAGGGTCATGTGGCACCTTGTAGACTAACAGACTATTAGTCTATAAGGTTAGTCTATAAGGTGCCACAGGACCCTTCATTGCTGTTACAGATCCAGACTAACACGGCTACCCCTCCGATACCTTATTTCTCTCTATCCTCTTCCATCACTCATGAAAGTCTTCCTCTTTCATAATTCCAAAACCTCTTTCCCACATTCCTCCTGCTAAGACTATTAAGTACCAGTCATTTCAACCCTTGATTATTATCGTAACCTTCCACTTACTACTGCCCAACCTTATGGTCTTTCTCCCAATATTCAAGTCTGTCCACAGTACTACTGCTGCAGACACCTTCCCTGACAAGTGCTTTGACCACACCATTGGCATATATACTTTACCAAATAAAATACAGGCTTCTTCCGTTCTATTTGCATAACTTCATTGCCACCCACCCCTATCAAGTTCTTCTTTATGTTGTTCTCAGTCCTCTTTCCTTACTTCTGTTTCCTACCCTCCTTCTTGTACTCTTGGCTTTTTCCTTTCTAGCCCCTACACCAGGTGCAGTATCCCAGTCCTACGAATTCAGGAGCTACCATATGGAATCAGACCAGTGGTTCATCTTCATTAGTATCCTGTCTCAACAGCAGCCAGAAGCCTCACCTACTTCAGAGAGAGGTGCAGTGAACTCTGCTGTGCAATGTTATGGAGCAGTCTTCCCATAGGCAATGCTTCTTTCTAACCCCACCAGTTACTGGCTGATTTATAACTTGCAACATGAAGATTTATATCCTTTCCAAAACATTTGTGCTTTTGTTTCTAAGTTATCCTTACTGTTGTTTGCGGAACACACTCTTCATTCTCCTTTGAGCTCTGTTTGGAACAGATCACTTCAGGAAATCCCTTCTCCCTTTTGCACATAATTAATAACTACAAGGCATGATCTGTTCTGAACAGTTCCTCTATTTCTTAAGTTATGTTTGTGTATCTTGTCTTATCTTATTTAGGTTGCAGTCTTTTCAAGACATGGAACATGTCCCTCTTTTATATATAAATGCAAGACGCCATCAAATTGTTTTGAAATAATAATACAGTCAAACCTCAGAGTTTGGAACACCAAAGTTATGAAATATGTAGTCTACCACACACTCCATTTGGAACCAGAAGTATGCAGTCAGGCAGCAGCAGAGACGGATACACAAATAAAAGCAAATACTTTACAGGACTGTGCAGTATCTAAGCTACTGAAAAAGTAAAGAGCATGGGTTATAAAAAAGATTTGATGAGGTACGGAAACTGTCTCCTTGCTTGTTTAAGTTAAATTAGAATAGTTAAATGCAACATTTTACTTCTGCATAATAAAGTTTCAAAGCTGCATTGTCATATTATTTTGCAAGAATAACCATAATGTTTTGTTCAGAGTTACACACATTTTAGAGTTATGAAGAACCTCCATTCCTGAGGTTTTTTGAGAGTCTACTGCAATTTTTTACTTTCTTACTATGAAATTATTACGCTTCCTTCTCTTCCTCTCACATTGGCTGTCGGCTTAGAATGAAATTCCATTGCTAAGTCCCTTTCTGACTGGGGAAAATTAAATTGCAATAGCAGCTAATGGAAGGGGAAAAGAAGACAAAAGAGAACAAATCCTGAATTTTGTTTGAAAGATACATAGTAATTTTTTTCTGAAAATTGAATTAGAAATCTCAGAAACAAACATTTAAATTAAATATATAATTGGAGATACACATCTCCTAGAACTGGAAGGGACCTCAAGGAGGTCATCTAGTCCAGCCCCCTGCCCTCTTGGCAGGACCAAGCACCATCCCTGATATCTATTTACCCCAATCCATAAATGGCCACCTCAAGGATTAAACTCACAACTGCAAGTTTAGCAGGCTGATGCTCAAACCACTGAGCTACCCACAAATTAGCTGCTGTCTGTTGTGTTACTTCCCTAACAGTTTTTTTTTTTAATCTATTAGAGCAGGCCTTCTTGAAGCCATGCTGAACTCACTTTATACCAGACCTTTCTCTTGGTAATTTAAATAATTTTTAAAATCCATAAATCTTAACTAATTAAAATATAATAAGTACTGGGTGTGGTTGATGTTTTTTTTCCTTGGGAATTAAACTGTCTGCTGTTTCGCATTTCTTCTGTACAGCAAAGCCTTATGCAGTTAGGGAAGCAAGCAGAGGACAAAGATTTCCTTCTGAAGCATGATATGAATGTTGCTCAAGAGATATGTTTAGGAATCTTTCATGGCACAGTTGAAAACCCAGGGCTTTGATGTGCAAAGCAAAAATGTGGCCTTGACAAGTCCAGGCATTTAAAAATCACCGAGCAGGGCCTCAAAACAGTAAGATTGGCCTCAAACCCACAAGACATTAACTAACTAATAAATATCAGATTCTTTTTATTTTCCTTCTAAGTTTTTTTCCTGAAACCATAAACAATTATTTCTTATTTTTATAGAGGAAAACTGAGTCTCACCTAGTAAATTAACTCTAACTGAATGTGGAAACAAACTAAAAAGCATGCAAGCTGCCAATACTTATATTTTGCTATTTTGCTCTGATACACACAGTAACAAATAGCAATTGCATTACTCTTTACCATTTAAAGTGCTGATGAGTCATCCAAATGACAGAAGCACAAATATTACTCATCCGTACAAATAACACAGAGAGCTTTAAGTCACAGATACATGCTAGATATGACCTCATTTGGCAGTATGCACTTTCATCTATCCCAAGCTGCTGTTAATTACTTCAGGCTCAGTGAATCAGCATTCTGGTGTTGAAATGTAGCATATAGAAACTTCACATGTGAGAAAAGATTATATTTTAAGAAAAGTTAGTCCCAATTCAGTGAAAGAAAAGGGATCATGAGTGCAGGCCAGCTTAATGAATAGTCACTCTGTTGAGGGGTAAGTGGGTAATACTTTTTGGATGTTTCTGGTTTTCATTAAATAGATCTTATATGTGTTTTAGTGACACGAGCTAATGTTTGCCTCTGTAGTGTGGAAATCATATAGTGCAATACTTTCTGTAATTAGTTGCACACCACTGCACACATTTGAGTAGAAAAAAAGAGAAAATACTATAGATTCTGATATATTGGTTTGTATAAAGCAATAATAACAGTATTTTACTGTGGCACTGATCTATAAAAACATTTTACCAGGAATCAGAAGCAATATTGTAATATTTTATATATGTGCACTATTAACAAATACAACACAAGCTCAGTCTTGGTTCATCTCTAATTGCACTGTGATTATCAGAATCAAAATAACAAAAGCAATCAGCAGTAAAAAGAAGCTGAATTCAAGACTAGTTTTAAAAATGACCTTCAGAATTCACAAAGTTGACATTTATTCAAAAATAATAAGTAGGGCACAAAAGAGTTTTATTAGCTTTGGCAAAATCTGTAGGGGTATTCTACTTGAATCATGTTTCTCCAAGTTCATTAAACAATTATCTCTCTTACTTTATTTATTTTGCCTGATAATGCTCATAGGAAGCTTTGACTTTTTATAGACAAAACAAAAATTGAAACCAGACACAGTCAGTATATCCTGTGGGTTCATCTCCTGTCAGACAACTCACTGAAGAAAACATCTAATAATTCAGTGTTTTACAGCAGGGATGTCTTCCCAGAAGCCATAAAGAATAATCAACTCCGTGTGCCTTAGCTGAGAATACGGAATGGACTTAGAATATTTATGACGATAATTTTAGGATAAGGTCAGTAGATTTCTCAATTTCCAGTACACTGGGTTATGCACAATGTTCTTATAGAAAATTATGTTCCGGTCTGTAGTGGTGTCTTTCATGTTCTCCACAATAACAAAGATAACAGGTTTCAATAAAACAGTATGTTAAAGTAATGTTGTGATATATTTTGTCTGATTTCTCAGAGTTAAAAGTTGTGATTTACCTCCTAGAATAACTAAAATGAGATTGGAAAGTCAGTTGCAGCTCTGAATGCAGAAATAAATACCATGACTAAAGCACCTGGATTTGAAAATTGGGGGCCCACACTCTTGGTCACATTTGCTAGAATGCAACAACTTTTTATTTAAAGTGGATTAATCAAAACTTAAACTCCCCATTTCCCATACAAAGTCTGGGCAATGAGTATTTATGCAGGGATCGTAAGAACAGAATCTAGATTTGCTGTAGAGACCTATAACAACCGCTACTTCTGCCTATGCAGTGGAATATTAGGGTACGTCTACATGTATGGGAAGACTGACCCGCTGGTGGTAAATCTCCTGTGGTTTGATTTAGCATGCCTAATGGGCATGTGTTAAATTGAACTGTCATTGACCCTGGTACTGCTGGAAGTCACAAGAAGTAAGGAAGTCGATGGGACAGGCTCTCCCATTGACCTCCCACTGTATGGATGTTGGAAAAATCAAAGTTAAGTATGTCAAATCCAGCTATGCGATTCTCATAGCTGGATTTGTGTATCTAAAATCAATTTTACTTCCTTGTGCAAACCTGGCCATAGCTGTTGACACTCCAGTATCCCTCTATGACATCTACTGACCTTTCCTCAGGCCTCTGCTTTAGGCCTCTCCTTCCGTACTGCTTAAGTAAAACAGACATAGAACTTATGTCCATTGTAAACTGATGAGGCTCCAGCAGAAGGCTACCTTATTCATACCCTTTCCCAGCTACCACTAGATATCTGTAGAAGGGAGAGCTCTGTCTGGGCTCTCTGTAAGTTTGTGTGGAGTGTGAAGAAAGGCAAACTGGGCTTGCTTGCTTTAGCTAGCTTGTTATTTGGTGACAAAAAATACAGTCGCAAAATAAAATTATAATCTGTTGTTTAAATCTGTTTCTTTAACTAACTAACCAAAAATCAATGTCTATAGTGCTCCAATGCAGAGAGAGAGCCACATTAACATGACGTATGAATGATTATGTCATTAAGCAAAATGTATTTGAAGCGTAACATGTAGGCTATGTCTACACTAGCCAAAAAATTTGAAATGGCCATGCAAATGGCCATTTTGAAGTTTACTAATGAAGTGCTGAAATACATATTCAGTGCCTCGTTAGCATGCGGGCAGCCGTGGCACTTTGAAATTGACACGGCTCACTGCTGCGTGGCTCGTCCAGACGGGGCTCCTTTTTTAAAGGACCCTGGCTACTTTGAAGTCCCCTTATTCCTATGAGCAGATGGGAATAAGGGGACTTCGAAGTGGCCAGGGTCCTTTCAAAAAGGAGCCCCGTCTGGATGCGAGCCGCGTCAATTTCGAAGTGCCGTGGCCGCCCGCATGCTAACAAGGCGCTGAATATGTATTTCAGCGCTTCATTAGTAAACTTCGAAATGGCCATTTGCAAGGCCATTTCGAAGTTTTTGGCTAGTGTAGACACGGCCATACAGAATACTTCATAGCTTGCTTTATTCAATAGCTAACAGTCTTTTTGTATAAATGAACTTTTCTTCTCCTTTGTGATTTGGAAAAACTCCACATTGGTGTCATTAACATATGTTAATGGTGTCAGATTGAAATATTGTAGGCAGAGTAGACATATGGATATATAACTACATATCAACACAATTCCTGAAACAGATGCGATGCAGCAAAATTTGTGCAGGGAGGACAGTGCTAGATAGGATTTCAAAGTATAATTACAGCATGGCTTAGTTCAAACAAAAGAATATATTTAACTTTCTATTCAGTAGCAAAAATACACTATAAATTAAAGAAACAAATGTATTTTGGTTCTGGTGTGGCAGAACTCTTCCCTTGGTACCTGATTCAAAAGATAGGAGTCTGTGATACCTACCAGCTAGGGGACTTTGGATCTGATCCAAAGGCTAGCGAAGTGAAATAGGCTTTGAGTGTGTCCCTTTTCTCAAGTTGTAGAAAGTCACACATTTATTCTGGAGGTCTCAGGTTCAAATCCCAGTGATAACTAAAATAACAGTTAGCCTACAAAGCATCATATTAATGCATATCAGCCACATCTACACTAGTCCCCTCCTTTCGGAAGGGGCATGGTAATGAATGAGTTGGGAAGATGCTAATGAGGTGCTGCCATAAATACGCAGCACCTCATTAGCACCTTCCCAACTCACTCATTACCATGCCCCTTCTGAAAGGAGGGGGCTTGTGCAGACGCGGCCATCCACACTAGCTCTCATCTACCAACTCCCACACCTTACGTTCCTTCATTAGGCATTACAGATCCCACTGGATTCTCTCCTTAGGAGGAGAAATGAGAACATACTTTCTTTACCCCCCACTGAATGTGACAAGTAACTGAGTAATCACTTCAGTTAAAAAGACAACTGTTTATTTTGTAAAATGGTCATCCTCAAGGGGAGGTTGTTTTCCATAAAAGGCTGTGCTCAGAATCCACATTCCAAAAACTAAAACTCGCTTCCCAAACCCCATGTTATGTACTAACTACTTGAAAGAAGTGGATGATTTTGATACCCTACTTGCTCAATATAAATGCATTCTCCTTCACATAAACAACTTATAATGCCTCCAGCATGAGAAATTTGTAAATATTAATATACTACTTTATAAAGTGGCAGCATATTGTTTTCCTTCATTTATTCTTAGCTCATTACCGTCCTCTTATGCATTTTAACATAGTAGCTCATAAAATCCCTGCCTTATTTTCTTCAGATGCAGAACGAAGACTCTTCTGCTTCCACATCCCAATCTCATCTCTGTGCACCTCTCCATTTCCCCATGTCCATCTCTCCCTTTTCCCACACTCCCATCTCACCCCAAACTCCTCACTTTTCAGGGAGATTTCACGATAAATCACACAAGTTCTGCTCAACTTTTGATGCCTTTCTCACAAACCCTGCCAAAAGACAGACAAGTTCTTTCAGAACTGATTAGGAAAAGAATGCTTGTGGTCTCTGTACATAAACCAAGGGGCTCAGCCTCCAGAAACTTGCAGGTGAGTGGAAACAGTCAGGACACAAGTAGCTATGGCATTTCTGTGTCTATGTTCAGCTCAGTTTGGCAAAGCTGGATGCACAGATCCAGAGGCCAGGTTAACTGTGTATTGTGGCACTGCCCCAGTCACTTCTCTCTTCTCCAAAACCTTCCATCTTATCTCCCTCTCCTCAAATTCCCCTCCCTATGTCTAACCCTTCCCGCATGTCCTGGCCAAGCTCTTAGTGCTATGGAGACTTTCAGAGCCCACAGGGTTACAGCTCAGATTGGGAAGGAACCAGAGCCACATCTATACGATACTGCCTGTCCAGAAGGGGGAAACAGTGGCACTGGCCAGTAGAAAGCTTCAGTTGCTACTTCCTTCATATTAGCTAAATAGAATTTTGCCATAGCAGCCTCAGATAGTCCTCCCTGCTAGACCATCACAGGCAACCAAAATTTAACTGGACTTCATTATCTCACTCCAGCATGACAGGTATCCCTTTCAGCTCTAATGATGCCAATGCTGACCATGTTATAGGAGAAATGGCTGAGAACTGTGCAACAACACAATTGTAACATGCAGTATTTTGGTTTATTGCTTGAGAATAGTACATTGTATCTTTGTAAGGAAGACAAGGATAGGGAGGGTTTTTGAGCATGGGAGATAAGCAATCTCTGTAACAATGTCACTGATCGGTATACAGTACTCAGACCTGGGTATATTTGGGCACATGTGCATAAAGTTTTATTAATAATTTCCTTCTTTTGCATTTATTGACACTTGCTTTGGATAATTTTTGGGGAAAGAGAAAAATATAGGTACATGACCAAGTCAATTGGAAAATCTCTGATTTTCATAAAATGTTAAGGTGAATGGATGGCGATGAAGCTCAGTCTATTGCTGTCCTGTGCATGACTGTGTACCACAGTATAACTTCAGACTCCTGTCAGATCTAAGGGTCTGTCTCATTTTGAGAAGTACTGAGGGAAGCTCCCATTGACATCCACAGCTTGAGTCTCTTGTTTCATAGTAACAGTACTCCTGATTTGGACAAAGTTTTCTGGCGTCCTGTATGGCCCAGAACATCAATGCTGCAAGATCTACTCTGGCTGCCCATTGGTTTCCATATAGAATTTAAGGTGATGGCTATGACATATAAAGCATTAAATAGCTCCTGAACAGCGTAACTGAGAGACCACTACTCTCCTGGCCAAAGTGCCACATTTATGGTCAATACAGGCACTCAAGCTAGAACCCCCTCATGATAAAAGAGAGGGGGCTGCTGGCGAGTGTTCTGCACAAGGGCGACAGGCCTCTCACCCATATCCTAGGTCAGAAAGAGGCAGAAGAGGGGTACCTTCCAAGTATCCTACAACATTCATTTGTTTGCTGGTGCTGTGGGAGAGGTCTGAGGATGGTAGGGTGTGGTCTCAGAACCTGGAGAGGACGGGAAAGATTTTGTAGCTGGAAGACCAGCCAAGCTCCTATGAGAGCATACTTAGTCAGAACAATGATCCATCTAGCCCAGTGTTTTGATTTCGAACACTGGCCAGTGCCAGATGCATCAGAAGGAATGGACAAAACCAGGAGTCTGCTACCTGTGGCTCCGAAGCCACATGCGGATCTTTAAGGACTTTTTCATGGCTCCTGACACTATAATTCCAAAGTAAAAGAAAAGCCTCCTGATTATTTTTGATAAATGGTAAACACCTAAAAGTTCTTTGGTTTCATACATGAGTTCTTTCAGAACTCTTGTGTGAATGCTACCCAGTCCTAGTGTCTTATTACTTTGTAACTGATCAGTTTGTTCCAAAACATCCTCGACTGACACCTCAATCTCAAACAGTTCCTCCAATTTGTCACCTAAATAGAATGGGTCAGATTTGAGGATCTCCCCAGCATCCTTTGCAGTGAAGAACAATGCAAAGAATTATTTAGCTTTTCCACAATGACCTTATCTTTCTTTAGTGCTCCATTAGCGTCATCCATTGGCTACACTCAATGGCTACATCTACACGTGCCACTTCTTCTGGAAGCGGCATGGTAATGAGCAGTCCAGAAGATGCTAATGAGGCATTGATGTAAATTTCCTGCACCTCATTAGCATATGACCACTTGATTTGGAGTCCGGAAGAAGCTCTTCTGGACTCCAAAATACACATGCAGACACGTGGCCCATGGGGATCTTCGGAAAGGAAACCCTCTTTCTGGAAACCGCCTCTTC
Source organism: Carettochelys insculpta (assembly GCF_033958435.1). Classification (NCBI taxonomy): domain Eukaryota; kingdom Metazoa; phylum Chordata; order Testudines; family Carettochelyidae; genus Carettochelys; species Carettochelys insculpta. The sequence goes on along the minus strand of NC_134138.1, from coordinate 37,827,842 downwards.
CTCAAAAGGAAGATAAGGTTAGTGTGGAGAAGCTAAATAATTTTTTGCATTGGTCTTTACTGCAAAGGATGCTAGGGGAGATCCTCAAACCTGACCCATTCTATCTAGGTGACAAATCGAAGGAACTGTTTGAGATTGACGTGTCAGTTGAGGGTGTTTTGGAACAAATTGATCAATTACAAAGTAATATGACATTATTATTATTACAAAAAGGAAACTAGTTTGAGGAAGAGGGCACTTCTGGAAGGAGAGTTTCCTTCTGGAAGTGCCCCATGGGCCATGCATCCGCACGTGTATTTTGGAGTCCAGAAGAGCTTCTTTGGGACTCCAAATCACATGGCCATATGCTAATGAGGTGTGGGAAATTTACATCCACGCCTCATTAGCATCTTCTGGACTGTTCATTACCATGCCACTTCAAGAAGAAGCAGCACATGTAGACATAGCCAAAGTCTCTTAAGTACATCCTGCTTCTCATGTATTTAAAAATATTGCTCTTAGCTTTTGTGTCTTCATCAGTTGCTCTTCTATTTTCTGGCTTACCTGACTATACTTTTACACAAGTCTTCCTGGAGTTTATTCTCCTTTCCATTTTCCTCACTAGGAATTTACTTCCAATATTTAAAGGACTCCTCTTTGACTCTAACTGCCTCTTTTGCTCTGCTGGTTAGCCTTGCTGGCATTTTTTGATCCTGTTACTATTTTTAAATTTGGGTGTACATTTAGTTTGAGCCTCTTTTGTGGTGTTTTTCAATAATCTCCATGCAATTTGCAAGCTTTTCAACCTACTGACTGATCCTTTTCATTTCCATTTAACGATCTTTCTCATCTTTTGTATAGTTTCCTTTTTTGAAATTAAATGCTATTGCAGTGGGGTTCCTTCGTATTTTCTCCCTACAAAGATGTGAAATTTAATTACTATGTGGTTGCCATTACCAGCTGGTTCAGCTACAGTCCCCTCTCAGGCCAGATCCTGTGCTACACCTAGAACTAAATGAAGAACCACCTCTCCCTCTTGTGAATTGTAGGAGAAGCTGCTACAAGACACATCTTCTAACATGTCTAGAAATTTTCCCTCTGTATCTCTTCCAGAAGTGACGCTTACCTAGTCAATATGATTGATTATTTAATGCTGCTGGGACCATACAGTAATTTTAATTGTGTGTTAGAAAACATAAAACTTAAAATCTAATGATTCATGTGATTACATTTCTAACTTTACTCTAACTTCTTAACCCTTACCATTTTGTATTCTTTCCAGTTTTTTTGAAAATCCAGACTTCCATCTTCTCTGTGTTGTATAACTGTCCATCCTCCTCCTGCGATCTCCATATTACAAAAGACCTAAGTAATAATTAAAATAATGACAAGCTTCAAAATTATGTCCACTCAAAAAAAAAACAACAAAAAAGACCCCTCTCTCCTTAATTGTTTTGAAACATCAGCAATTTATACTGTATTTTCTACTGCTTTTAGCACAGTATTACACAGCATAGGAAAGAGTGACCATAAAGGCATGAAAATAAGGTCGGTGAAGCCACAAATGTAAAAAAGGTGATACATTATAGGCACTTTTATTTCTTAATTAAATCCTGGTGTACCCATGATATACCAGGGAGTGTTCTAAGAGATGGTGATGTAATCCCCCAATGTCCTAAAAGTTTACAGTCTAAGCAGACAAGCAACATACAAAAGGTGTACATAAAGTGGAGAAATAGAGGATGGGGCCACCAGTACTGAAATTTCAAGACAGAGTCCTACCATGGTTTCACAATAAAGCTCTCCTTAATTAATATTAATATTTTTCTGTAATAAAAATTCTTATAAAACCCATGCTTGTAGTCTTTGAGTGGGACAGCGAATTTACAAGACGGATTGTATAGTAATGGAGGGATTTACAGCACCCAATTATGCATTAGCTGCCATTGTTTGGTCTGGCACTTCCATGGGTTGTGGATATGAACACCTGCCACACTAACAGGAATGTCAAATTGATTATTAAGGTTAGCTTTGCATAGTTCTAGCCAGCAAATGCCTTGAACTGGCTCCTGTCCCAGATAAGGTCAAGGCATTCAGCCATTAAACATCTAGTAACATGATTTGAGGTTTAATCCTGAACAAAAAAGGGGATATTTGAATAATTGTATTTTTATGCATCTGTAGGGGGTGGACTTCTTATGAGGAGAATAGCTACTTTTCTAGAGATTCAGCTGAAGAGGACTACAAATGAACTAAACTTTTGCTGCTGCTTATGTGCATGCTATGCATAGCACACATCCATTTAATTAAACTCACTTCAGGTTTATGGATTAAAGGACTTTTTAGTATTAAAACAGCCTTTCAGAGACACACACATTTTTTTCTGTTTACAAAAAGATGATAATGTATTTCTGTCATTAAACATATTGAGTGACTTTACCCTACATTCCCTTTTGGAGAAGGAATGCAAATGAGGGAGATCAAAAATGCAATGAAGTGCTGACTTACAAATCTTCTGCTTCATTTGCATAATGTTGTGTGATGGCATTTCTAGAAGAGAGATTTCTGAAAACAAAAAACAGCAGTGTAGATGGGGATCCTTGAGAAAAAAATCCAGTTTTCAAAAGAACCCTTCTTCTTGAAACAAATTAGGAAGAAGGGTTCTTTCAAAAACATTTTTTTTATCCAAGGGAACCCCATCCACTCTGCTGTTTTTGTTTTTGGAAAAGTTTTTCTGGAATGCGATTGCATGAGATGATGCCAATAAAGTGTGAGATTTGTAAATCAGTGCTTCACTTGCATTTCTGATCTCTCGTTTGCATTCCTTCTATGAAAGGGGAATACAGTGTAGATTCAGCCATTGAGGAAGGGTATGAACATAAGAAAATAAGGATGGCCATACTGTGTCAGACCAATATCCATCTTGCCCAGTGTCCTATCTTCTGACAGTGGCCAATGTCAGGTGCCCCAGAGGGAATGAACAGAACAGGACATCATAAAGTGATCCTTTCCCTATCACCCGTTCCCAGCTTCTGGCAAACTGAGGCAAGGGACACAATCTGCATAGGCTGGCAGATAGGCACTGATCGACTTACCCTCAATGAATTTATTTTGAACCCTGTTATATTCTGGGACTCACAACATCCTGGGGCAAAAATGTGCAGGAGTTGATGGTGCATTGTGTAAAATTCTTTCCTTGGTTTGTTTTCAACTTGCTGCCCGTTAATTTCATTTGCCTACTAAAATTATAATATGTACTAGACCACTTAGTGCCTGATCTCTAGTTCTCATGTTATGTTAAGGAAAAAATAACATTTCCTTATTTATTTTCTCCACATCAGTCATGATTTTATAAACCTCAACAATTCACCTCTCTGTATCTGTCTCTTTTCCAAACAGAAAAGTCCCAGTCTTATTAATCTCTCCTCATATGGATGCTGTTCTGTACCCTAATCATTTTGTTGCCCTTTTTTCAGTCTTTTTCAATTTTTTTATATATCTTTTTGATATGTGGTGACCACCTCTGCATGAAGTATGCAAGATATGGACATATAACAGATTTACTTAGAGGCAATATGATATTTATTTTCTGTCTTCCTATCTATCTTTTTCTTAACAATTCTCAAAATTCTGTTAGCTTTTCTGGACTCTTGCTGCACTCTGAGTGAATGTTTTCAAAAAATTATCCACAATGACGCCAAGATCTCTTTCTTGAGCTCATTTAGATCCCATCATTTTACATGTGTAGTTGGGATTATGTTTTCAAATGTGCATTACTTTGCATTTATCAACGCTGAATTTCACCAATCCAGTCACCCAGTTTAATGAGATACTTTTGTTAACTCGTCACAGTCTGCTTTCCATATAACTATCCTGAACTGTTCTGTATCATCTGCCAGTTGGGATGATCCTTGGCCAGTGGATAGCGATTCACTCCAACCAAGGAACCCCATTTACTTCATTTTCCAGTATTTTTCTAAGGGTGAAGGTGGACCAAATGATTTCTATTAATACAGCACTCTGCCAATATAAAGATTCCATAACCATTCAGAATGCACCCTTACACTAAGAGCAACATCTGTTAACAAGCAAATCCAAACACAAATACACATATTTTTTACCTTTTTAGGCTCTGATACGTTATTAATGTAAATAGTGTAAACCCCACTTTTGTTAAAACCAGCTTGGTACACATCTGCACAGTCTCTGAATGGCTTATCCTCCTCTCTTTTTGCATTCTTTAGTAAAACTGCAAAACAGAAAATGTGATAATGCAGGTTACTATAGCAACTTGAGAAATTTTGATATCAAAGTGGCTTTCCTTCTTGCTAGCTTTTCCACTTCTCCACATCGTTCTAGGGTAATATGTAAATATGACTCCTGTCATGCACTTGAACATCCAGATGTAAGACTAAACATCAGCCTTACATGTTCTACCCATTTTATAAAACTCATGTACTTAAAAATGAACATCTCCCTTTGAGGGAAGTAACAAATTATTACTCTTTTTTAACGACATGCGTACTGAGGTGAAGAGGCCAACGCCCAGTCCTCAAATAATTTCAGCAGAATGTTCATTGATTGCAATGAAAATTAAGTGCCCCAATACCTTTCAGGCTTTGAGGCAAAGAGACTTTCTCAAGGTTGTAGAGTCAGTCATCACAAGCAAAGCCAGGACCAGAACCCCTGACCTCTCAATTCTCCAATCTCTGCCCATTCATCAGACCATATCGTTTCTTACATAGCACACATCCCTGAAAACAATAATGTGAAAACCAAAAATTTCCCACGTACAAATTGCTATTATAGGCAACTTGTAAAAAATCTAATATTAATTTAGTTTTAATGGTGGGTTTTATTTCCTGGGTTCATTTCATTTTGTGGCATTTCCCATGTTATTTAAAAAAAAACAAAACAAAAGACTTCATATTCCATCTGTAGTACAGCACTTGGGCTTGTAGAACATAGGCTATGAAGAACTGTGCCTGAGGGTGAGAACAGAAGGTGCTGGCAATCCCAGTGCTATAGTAATAAGCACACTGCTAAATTGGCTAGGAAGTAACTCCTGCCTGACAGGAGGAGTAAGACCAAGGATGGGGAACCTCTAGCTCTGCAAACAACAGGGCGTGACCCAGTCCACGGGCAGATGCAAGATCCAGGCCAGACGGCTCACCACCTGGCAGTAATAAGCCTGTGGTGATCAGGACTACACAAATACATATGTAATTGCACGGAAGTTCTCTTTAGACACGCCCATTGTAGGTCTGCAATCCACCTCGTTTTCACCTTGGGCATGGGAGAATAAAGAGTGAGTGAAAAAGAGGCTAGCAACTTAATCCCTCTGACACTGTGTATCTAAGACACAGTGGTGTGCCTCTACTTCCACTAGAGAGTAACAACCTTGCACTGCCTGTTGCATATCACACAAGGGCTACGTCTACAGTAGCCAAAAACTTTGAAATGGCCATGCAAATGGCCATTTCAAAGTTTACTAATGAAGCACTGAAATACATATTCAGCGCCTCATTAGCATGCGGGTGGCCACAGCACTTCGAAATTGACGCAGCTCACCGCCGCACAGCTCATCCAGATGGGAATAAGGGGACTTCGAAGTAGGCAGGGTCCTTTCGAAAAGGAGCCCCATCTGGACGAACCACGCGGCGGTGAGCCGTGTCAATTTTGAAGTGCCACAGCCGCCCGCATGCTAATGAGGCGCTGAATATGTATTTCAGTGCTTCATTAGTAAACTTCGAAATGGCCATGCAAATGGCCATTTCGAAGTTTTTGGCTAGTGTAGACATGGCCCTGGACTTGCAGGTTGACTACATGGTACATATATAATGGCACTAACATTTTGCACCTATACAGTAAACCCTCAAGGACCACGATTTTTATTTGCACTTAACTTGCATTAATTCAAGTTAAGTGGAAATTGAAACTGCCCTCCCCCGGCCCCCAGCAGGGAGAAACCGCAGTGCAAGCGGCTGTGTACCCCACAGCTGGGAGAAGATGGGGTCCACATGGCTGCCTCCCACTTCCTCCAGCTGCTCACTCCCCCAACCCCCCCCACTAATTTATACAAAATTTGATTTATGAGGAGGTTACCCAGGACATAACTTCCGTGTCAATCAAGGGATTGCTGTATAGGCCACCGGCCATCTGAGCATTTTGATGATCCTTATGGGCAATAATTCTATTATCACAAATTCCTATGAGGCAGGCTATAGCTATTGTTAATCCCATTTCACAGATGAAGAAACAGAAGGCTAGAGCTGTTAAGAGACTTGCCCAACATCACACAAGAAGTCTGTGGCCAAGGCAGAATGCTCCCCATGCAGAGCATGTATACGGAATTTCACAACACTATCCTTCTAGCAGAGAATTTGCATTTTTGTTTTGAATAAAACATTTAATTTGTTGTGCTTTTTCTTTTAGAATTGGAAATGTATAACACAAAGGTGGACTTATTTGAGTTAACTTATGCATCATCTGTTTCCTCTCTTTTTCCATAGCACCCATAAAACTAACTCCTGGCTCACATACATACATGAACTGAAGTTGGAAGAGAAACTTCTTGTAGGCTTGGCTCATGAGGAAGAGAAAAGTGGTGTTAGTGACTCAGTAGGTGACAGTTCCCTTTGAGTCAGTACTGAATTAGGGTCTCAGCATGGTATTAAGAAATAATGCAGTCTTGCAGGTGCCATTTTAAAGATGAGACATAAGACTGAGCCCCTACAATCTGTGTTCACTAAAGAGCCTGTGGCATTTTTTTGTAAGTAGAGGAGTATTAGACTCAGTGGCCAAATTCCAATTTGAGTAATTACCTGGGATCTGAGCCAAAGGCATTAAGTCAAAGAAAAGACTCCCTTTGACTTCAGTTAACTTTAGATCAGGTCCACTTTCCTAGCCTGAGTTTTTCAAATGAAAAAAGTTAGCTTTCCTTGCCGAGTCAAAATCACTATTGCTTCCTTCCTAAAAATGCTTACATGTCAATGCATATTTATACAATACACACGGAGCTCATCTTACTTGCCTTTCCTTCCACTCACACAATCTGGCAAAATGTTTTCAAGTCACCGGACTTAGTGTGGATTTACACTGGTGTCACTGAAATCAGAAACTCATGCAGTTATTTCTCAACTGAATGTTACGCCATTTTTTCAGAGGGCATCAGTGACTCTCCCAGCTATTTTTAGTTGGATGAGATAAAAATACCATTTCTGAACAAGACAGCAGCTGATCTTAGACTGTTACGTGGTCAACGTGCTAGACCATAAAACATCATATCATAACATAAGCAATCCTAATTTATTCACATACCAAATGTATCCACAGGCCTTTGGCTTAGAGAGCGCAGTAAAACATACACAGAAATGGCATTGTTAATGCCCTTGGATATCACAACTAAGGAGCCTAAACTTGGCATCTCTATGCCAATATTAAAATGATTTTCTTACAGCAAATGAAATGAAATCAGCCTGTTCAGTAAAGTACTTGACGTTTCAATCACCAAAGTACCTCACAGGAATATTCAGATTGTACATTAAGTAAAAGGCACATGTGGTTTGTCTGTCTGAGATGCGTAAATAACAAAAGAAGAAAAAGGCAATAGCTTTTCTTAGGCGAGAGAGTTCTGAATCTTTGTGATGCTTTTGTTTAAGTTTTAATGTACCCTTACACTTGATTGACAGAACTTATGGTGCTCGTGGGTGCTTAGGAACTCCCCCCAGGAATGATAAAGTTTTGCTGCAGCAAGTAAAAGGGTGGATGAGGCTTTGTCGGCGGGAGCGCTCTGTTGGCAGCAATGTGAAAAAAACTCTCTCCTCAATGGGCATAGGTGATGTGTGGGGGTGTACAGGGAGCCATGTGCACCCCCAGCGTCCACTCCCAGACTCACTTTCTAGCTCGTGCTACTCTGAGGCTGTGCTGCTTTGGTTGGGGGTGGGAACTGCCCTGTACGCTCTGGAAGCTGCACAGAACTTCTATGGGATGGGGTGGGGCATAGGCAGAGCTGAGGTGGATAAGGGATGGGGCATGGACAGACCAGGGATCACAGAGGGAGAGAACTAGGTGGGGAAGGGGCGGGGCGGGGAGGGGTGGGGCAGGGCAGGGCAGGGGAACATGGCTGATGTCCCCTGTCCATCCTGAAATCCCCACACTGGTTGCCTCTGTTGGCAGTGGAAGTACGTTGTCGACCAAAGTGCTGACAAACAGCATTCACTCATGTTGACTTTTAGGCCAGGTCTACGCTAGATTTTGAAGAAACTCTCCTATCAACCTCCTGTACTCCTCATGAGAATGAGGAATACAGGGGTCAACTGTCAACCCTTATAGTTCAACTGCACACATCTCCACTAGGGCTATGGCTGTGCTTGGGCAAATCTTTGAAATGGCCACGCTAATGGCCAAATCAAAGAATACTAATGAGGCACTGTAATGAATATTCAGCACCTCATTAACATGCTGCCAGCACTTCAAAAGTGCTGCGTTTCGCTCCTGCATGTCTCGTCTATATAGGGTTCCTTTTCAGCTGATAGAAATAAGGAGATTTCAAAGTTTGCAGGGTCCTTTCGAAAAGGACTCCCATGTAGACAAGCCGTGTGCGAGCAAATCGCGGTACTTGCGAAGTGCCGCGGCTGGCGGCATGATAATGAGGCACTGAATATGCATTTTAGCACCTTATTAGTAGTCTTCAGTTTGGCCATTAGCATGGCCATTTCAGAGTTTTGCCCAAGTGTAGACATGGTCTAGGTGTGCGAAAGCAAACCCTGGAAGATTGACCCTGATCATTCTGATCTGCCTTGTCTCTAAAAGTTGCCTGTTATAGACATAGCCTCTTATGGGAGCCACTTGGAGTTTCATCTCTGGAAAGCACTGGTGGGTGCAGGCACAGTACTTGCTTTTTCATAGAATCCTAGGGCTGGAAGGGCTCTCATAAGGTCATCAAGTCCAGCCCCCCAGCCTAAAGCAGGATCAACCCCAAGCAAATCATCCCAGACAGGACTCAAAACCTCTTGGCAAGGAGATTCCACCACCTCTCTAGATAACGCATTCGAATGCTTCACCACCGTCCCAATGAAACAGTTTTTCCTAATATCCTACCTACACATCCCCCTCTGTAACTTGAGCTCATAGCTCCTTGTTCTTCCATATATCACTACTGTGAACAGCCTCTCTCCATCTCTTTTAGAGCCCTGCTTCAGGAAGCTGAAGGTGGCTATCAAATCCCACCTCACTCCTCTCTTTTGCAAACTAAATAAGCCCAAATCCCTCACCCCAGAAGCCGGACACCAAAATAGCAAAAGGAGACATTTTTTTGAATTTGGTAAAAACACTCAATGTTCATGAGCCTCGGTGCATGTGACTATGAGACGGTCCTTAATAAATAACATCAAAACCTACTTTTTGTAACCCCTATTTTAAGCACAGCACACGCAATGATTTGTAATCCAAGACATTTATACTGCAGGACGTTCACAAACTTTTTACATATTCTATTTCCTCACACTTTACATATGTGTCTTTGTGTCACTATCTTCCCAATTTTCACTCTTGAATGCACATTACTTATGCCAGTTTTACATCATGTTTAATTTCACTTTTCTTTCCTAAAATGCATGTTGCCTTTCAGAGCAGGAATGCCACAAGCTTCCTTTTCCCTTTCAAAGTCAAGACTTTATTAGCAACACATTCAAAACACAGATACACAATATCATATCCCACAATGCATTGCACATATTAAATGGGGAATTATCCAATGTTTTGAGATCACATACAATTTGCTATTTAAATATGAGTTGGGTTTATTGTTGGGCTTTTAGATGCTCAGCATTTATCAAAAGTAATCAAGAGGTGTTTGTTTGTTTGTTTTTTAAACTTTATAATTATAGTGTTGGGAGCCACAAAAAAGTCCTTTAAGAGCTGCATGCTGCTCCAGAGCCAGAGGTTGCAGACCCCTGCCTCAGCATCTCCTCGTAGGTGATGTGCTCCAGCCCTGTAATCATTTTCATTGCCCTCCACTGGGTCCTCTCCAATGCACCCACATCCTTTCCTATAATGGGAGGCCCCAGAACTGGATGCAATACTCCAGATGTTGCCTGACCAGTGCCAAATAAAAGAGAATAACAACCTCTCTAGATCTGCTGAAAATGCTCCTCCCAAGGCACCCCAAAATACCATTCCTGGCTACAAGGGCACACTGTTGACTCATCTCCAGCTTCTCATCCACTGTAATTGCCAGGTCCTTTTCTGCTGTGCTGCTACCTAGGCCGCGTCTACACGTGCACGCTACTTCGAAGTAGCGGCGCCAACTTCGAAATAGTGCCTGTCACAGCTACACATGTTGAGCGCTATTTTGAAGTTGAAATCGACGTTAAGCGGAGAGATGTCGAAGTTGCTAACCCCATGAGGGGATGGGAATAGCGCCCTACGTCGAAGTTGAACGTCGAAGTAGGGCACGTGTAGACGATCCGCGTCCCGCAACATCGAAATAGAGGGGTCCGCCATGGCGGCCACCAGCTGAGGGGTTGAGAGACGCTCTCTCTCCAGCCTCTGCGGGGCTCTATGGTCACCGTGTGCAGTAGCCCTTAGCCCAGGGCTTCTGGCTGCTGCTGCGGCAGCTGGGGATCCATGCTGCATGCACAGGGTCTGCAACCAGTTGTTGGCTCTGTGGATCTTGTGTTGTTTAGTGCAACTGTGTCTGGGAGGGGCCCTTTAAGGGAGCGGCTTGCTGTTGAGTCCACCCTGTGACCCTGTCTGCAGCTGTTCCTGGCACCCTTATTTCTATGTGTGCTACTTTGGCATGTAGACGTTCCCTCGCAGCGCCTATTTCGATGTAGTGCTGCCCAACCTCGAAGTTGAACGTCGACGTTGCCAGCCCTGGAGGACGTGTAGATGTTATTCATCGAAATAGACTATTTTGATGTCGCTACATCGAAATAAGCTATTTTGATGTAGCGTGCACGTGTAGACGTAGCCTTAGCCAGTCAGTTCCCAGTCTGTAACAATGCTTGGGATTCTTTTGTCCCAAGTACAGGACTCTGCATTTCTAGTTGTTGAAACTCATCAGATTTCTTTTGGCCCATTCCCCCAATTTATCGAGGTCACTCTAGACCCTATCCCTACCCTACAACATATCTACCTGTCCCCCTAGCTGAGTGTCATCCACAAATTTGCTGAGGGTGCAATCCATTCCCTTTTCCAGGTCATTAGAAAAGATGTTGAACAATACCGGCCTTAGAACCGATCCTTGGGGCACTCCACTTGAAACCAAACAACAACCAGACATTGAGCCAGTGATCACTACCTGGCCATCTAGCCAGCTTTCTATGTACCTTACAGTCCATTTAGGCAATCCACATTTCCTTAACTGATGGACAAGAATGTTGTGGGAGGGTGTTTCAGAAGCTTTGCTAAAGTCAAGATATATCACATCCATTGACTTCCCCATGTCCACAGAGACGTTTATGTCATCACAGAAGCTAACCAGATTGGTCAGGTAAAACTTGCCCTTGGTGAATCCATGTTGACTATTCCTCATCACTTTTCCCTCTTCTAATTGTTGCAAAATGGATTCCTTGAGGATCCTCTGCATGATTTTTCTGGGGACTGAGGTAAGGCTGACTGGTCAATAGTTTCCTGAATTGTCATTCTTTCCTTTTAAAAGATGGGCACAATATTTTTGCCTTTTTCCAGCCATCCAGGAGCTCTCCTGGTTTTCATGAGTTTGAGATGCAGTGGCTGGGAGGAGGAGGAGATCAAAGGGTTGGTATGACTGTCGGTACTAACCTGTGGAAGGCCAACAGGGCAGCAGCAGTTACTTGGCTGTGCCCTCTACCTTCCTCATGTTTTCACAACTAGTCCGGTACAGAGGGATGCCGCACTTTCAGGCACAGTGGGAGAATGCTGTGCCTTCTCACAGGCTGTCACAGCAGTTGTGTGCCCTCTGCATTCTGGTGATCACAATAGCTCCTGGAGCTCCCAGTGAGGCATTCAGACTCCATACCAAACCTACGCATAATGTACTGTCTTAAAGGTGTAATGGATTATCTTAATAATGCCTGTTACAAAATTTTAGATTATAAAACCATGAATGTTGGAGAATTAATTATGCATTCTGACGTTAACCTTGCTTCATGGATGATCTACTATTTTCCCCTCATATTCCAAGGAACTGTGAATAACAACCTCTGAGTTACCCAAAAATTAATCCTTGTCAACTTTATTCCTGATGTTCTTTTAGTGTAAGGTAACAACGAATCTTTACTATCTTGTTCATGTTTGAAACCCATTGGCTGTGTCTAGACAAGCCCCTAACTCTGAAGGGGGCATGGTAATTAGGGTGTTGGGAGATTACTAATGAAGTGCTGTGGTGCATATGCAGCATTTCATTAAGCTAAATCTCCCCCCCCACAGCAACTTCAAAGTGTCAAACTTCGAAGTGCCGGCTTACGGGTAGCCGCGAGTCAGCCATGGGTACTTCAATGGAGGAGTAAAGGGACTGTGAAGTAGTGTGGCACTTCAAAGTACCTGTGGCTGACCTGAGGTTCCATGCAAGCTGACACTTCGAAGTTTCAAACTTTGAAGTTGCCATGGGGGAGATTTAGCCTAATGAAGTGCGGTATATGCACTGCAGCACTTCACTAGTAATCTCCCAACACCCTAATTACCATGCCCCCTTCGAAGCTGGGAGCTAGTCGAGACACCGCCATTATGTTTCTGAACTTTTTCCGCATTACACAATGCCTTATTGGATAGTTCCTGCTGAACATTATAGAAACCAGACGCTGTTTATACACTACTTGAAATTCGTGAATAAAAGGTTGACTGGGATAACGTTAAGTGTGTAAATATTAAAAAGCACCTAAATAGACCTCAGTAAGAATGATAATCTCATGGATTCGTATCACCAGCTGCAGAATCCCACCTGTCCACTTCTATAATCTTTGGTTGAGTTGCCAACATCCATACATTTTGAGACGACACCAAGTTACAGAAATTCCACTATTTACTTTATTTCAAATCAGCAAGTGACTCATACCCTATGCTGCAGAAGAAGGGAAAAACCAGGATCTCAGCCAATCTGATAAGGGGTAAATTCTGTCCTGACTCCAAATATGGTGCTCAGTTAGACCCTGAGCATGTGGGCAAGACCACTGGAAAGACCCCTGGGAAAATAACTCAGAGCCCTAATAGTCGTGGATGGGCTACAGACATCATGTGTAAATGATCTTAACTGATTTGAACAATGTCTAAAGTTAGTTCAGCTATTTTTAAATACACGTTTATACCAATATATTATGTAGCTGAGGTTGCTGGCAAAAGTCTGTGTTGAGCAAAATAAATTAATTTTGACATATTTGGTGTTACGAACAAAAATAATGTTAAAAACATATTTGCCCTTTTCTAATTTGATCAAAATGAACTGATCTCATCACTATGGGAAAACAATTATCTTAAAATTAGTATATTTCTATGTTTACTGACATTTCTAATTAGGCTTTGCGAAAATGAAATAAGTGTGTCTGTTACTGTAGCAACCTAAAATGGATATCCCTTAATTACACCCTGATGTTCAATTGTGCTTAAAGGCAAATGCAGCTAATTATGTTGCCTATTTTTAAGGGTCACATTCATACTTCCCATAGTACCAAAAATCTGAACTGGTGCATTCATAAATTCCACAATGACTAAATGAGTTAATTCCATAGTTGCTAATTATATCTTCATATAACAGTGTCAGTAAATGACAGACAAAAGGAAGCTCTATGTTTTGTGGACAATGGTGATTTAATGAACAGAAATGTGGAGATTTCGTCAATTAATCTTTATATTTTCATAACGCTTTACAATATTTTCTATACTTAATCTCCTTTTCATGTCCTTCAATGAATCCATAGCAAAAGAAGATTTCTGAATAACCCACATGAGAATGGCAGTCCAAGAGGAGACCTTAATGGCCGTTTCTACACAGGCCACTTCCTTCGGAAGTGGCATGCTAATACATGGAGTGAAAGATGCTCATGAGGCACGGATGCAAATTCCCCGCACCTCATTAGCATAACATCACGTGATTTGGAGTCCAGAAGACCATTTGTCTGGACTCCGAAATGCCGTGTAGAAGCGCAGCTCCGGGGGGGCTTCCGGAAGGAAGTCCATCTTCCAGAGGCCCCTTCTTCCCAAAAATTTTTGGGAAGAAGGGGCCTCCAGAAGAAAGACTTCCTTCTGGAAGCCCCCCCGGGGCCACACTTCTACACGGCTTTTTGGAGTCCGTAAGAACAGTCTTCTGGACTCCAAGTCACGTGACATTATGCTAATGAGGCATGGGGAATTTGCATCCGCTCCTCATGAGCATCTTTCACTCCATGTATTAGCATGCCACTTCCGAAGGAAGTGGCCTGTGTAGAAACAGCCTGTATGTTCAGGAAATATCTGGCTGCCATATGTAGGCAGATGCCCATAAGAACTTGGATAGAAGAAATCTCTGGGTTAGAAATCTCTATCCTTAGCACTAGTGCTTCCAACATGAAGCCCAACATCTTCCAAGGGCCCCTAGACAGCTGGCTAGTAGCTCATGCCCCTGGAAGGTTTATTTCTTCAGGTGGAAGGGGCGGAACCAGAGCATCCAGTCATCAGCACTGCCTAGAGTGCAGCGATGGGCTCCAGAACATGTGGGGTGTTCCAGAGGTGATTTAAAGGGCCCAGAGTTCCAGATGGCACTGCTACAGTAGCAGCAATGGTGGCTGGAGCCCTGGGCTCCTTTGTACTGCTTGGCCCCAGGGCATTTAGCCCCCCCCACCCCATCAGAGGGTTGGGCTTCCAACAAGCTGAGAGGAGGATTGGTTGTCTTTAGTTCCACCTCTACCTGCAGTGGAATCCAGAGGGTCTAGAGAGGCAAGGTCAGAGTCTGGAAGATAGGGTCTTAGCATATGGCCTGCCCCTCCCTGGGAAGGTGTGGATCTGCACCCTGGAAGTACCAGTTGCCTGTCTTTAAGGCAGGAGTATATCACTGTTGGAAGGTATCCAGAGCACCACTCAGTCCTAGGCAGAGGGAGCCAGGGGTTGAGTGGGGATTGGATGAGGGCCAGCCATAGGGTAGTGGAAGCAGCTTGCACACCTGCTCTGCTCTCCAGCTCAGCCTTGCCCACAGTAGCACAGGGGCTTTTCCTACTTCCTTATTCCTAATTCCTTTGGGATTGGGGCAAATAGATGTCAGGGATGGTGCTTGGTCCTGCCAAGAGGGCAGGGGACTGGACTCGATGACCTCCCAAGGTCCCTTCCAGTTCTAGGAGATGTGTGTGTGTGTGTGTGTGTGTGTGTGTGCGTATTTCCCCCAGCATCACAGGGGGGTCTCACAAGTCCCCATGTACAGCCTGTACTCTGCTGTCCAGCACAGCTGGGGCTCCTCCATTTTCTGCTGTGCTCTCTGCTTGACTGATACCCATCTGACAGTATCCCGGAGGCTCCCTAGCATCCCCATGCACCTCTGCATCAGAGTCCTTTACTGCATTGTATTGGAGCTCCCCCTGGTTCCCATGCACCCATCCCAGCCCTGCACTGCAGCAGCCCAGGGACTCTGCTCCATCCCCTTCTCTTCATCTCACCCTTGACCTACAGAATGCCAGGGCTCCATTGCACTCCCATTGCCCCACCCAGACTCACTTCTGCCCTAACCCTGGGACTCACCTCCTTCCTGATGCCTCCATCCTGATGTTACCTTGCCCCATGGCTCCCCTCCATTTCCACCCTCTTCCCCCAACCCTGACCCAGTCCTGTCCCGCCTCCAGGGTCCCATACATCCCCGTCACCCCACCCTGATCCAGTCTTGCCCTTCCCTGAGGCCTCCCTCCATTCTTGTGTTGTTTAGCCCGATATCCTGGCTGTGGCTGAGCTCACACCTCCTATTGTGAAGCTTAGCACTGAAACATTTTCTAACGCAGCTACATAGCTAAAATCTATAACTTTACCTGTCAACATGATACAGCCATATAAGTAGTGCACATAAATTCAGGATATCCTCAGCTTTCATTAGACACTTCACATGGCCCCCTGGCACAATATTTGCAGCCAGTAGATATACTGGGCACATAAAATGGATTTTATATCCAATATAAAAATCCAGTCATGTGACAACCCCATATAGCAAAAAATTGTCAGTTAAGGCTGCATCAGTTCTCTCTTATTTGCCATTTATATCACATATGTAAGCTCTCTTGAACAGGTTCCAGCTTTTTGGTCTATAATTCTGCAGGACATTAGCTGAGTGGGAGCCTGGTTCATGACTAGGGCTTGTAAGTGCCACAATAATTAATAAATAATAAAAGGTAGTCAGACACAGTAGAAGATATAGCCAATGAAATGACTTTAAAATTGTAGAACTATCATATCATACTTTTAAATAAGGAAATCTTTAATCTGTTGCCCGCACAGTAAAATGATGGGGACTTTATAAATCTGATAAAGGAATATTTCAGATTTGATCATAATTTCCGTAGCTAATTTTACTTTCAAAAAGTAGGTGTAGATGATGAAACTTACTATTACAATGATATGTTGAGATTTCCTCTACTTATGTAACCCACTGGTCGATGTGTATTACAAGTTCTCCTCTGTACTAATCCACAAGAGATGCAAGTTGTTACAGCCCATCACTACAGCATCTTGGCTCTTCAGCCACAGGAGCTCATGCATTCAGCTCCGGAGGCCCCAGATTCAGTAGGTGGCAACGAATATGGCAGCCATCAGTACGTCAGGGCTTGTTTGAGCTCCAAACTGCTGTGGGACAAGCTTTTGTTGAACAGAGGAATTATGTAACCCACTGGTAAGCCTGTGCCATAAGGTACCAGCTGTGCTGGTCCACACATATTATGAGGTGTTGTTTCTGCAGCCAAGGCTCTCTAGCTGGGGTCTGAATTAACACCTATCTTCTGTGGCTCTGTACAAAGGAGGCCCTGTATTGCACACATACTTCTGGTACATTACTCTTAATTTATACAATGTTAAAAGAAATCAGGGCAGACTTCTTGTGTGTGATGAAACAAACTAACACAACCTTCCATCTCATACAGGACACTGTGACTTTAATTTCTGTTCTGAGATGTCAGAGGTAACATGAAAAAACAAGCATGGTTTAGGTTTTTAATGTATTATTGTTAAATATTATTTAGATCTTGTGAGTCTATCTATCTGTCCATCCATCTATCTATCTATCTATCACTGGGTCTATACTTCTGTCAATGAAACTGGAGAGCGTCCACACTACAAATGTGTTCTGTTGAGAATCTGTTGACAGAACACAGCAGTTTTCCCAACAGAGTTCTGTCTTGACTGTACGAGATATAGCGCCTCTGTTGACAGATTCTGCCAACAAAAAAAATAGTGTAAACACTTTGGGGGAGCCCTCTTTTGACAGAGAGGGCTTCTGGTTCACTGGGCAGCCCTGTTTGTAGAGCTTACAATTGGCTGTTCTGTCGACAGAGGGCTGGGCAGTCTGGTCGCTCTTTGTCAACAGAGGGCATTGACAGGGGGAGCCTGTATTAGGTGTGGACATGTTCTGTAGACAGAGGTTCTGTCGGGAAGTATCCATCAACAGTCACTTCTGTCAACAGAACTCTGTCATGTAGACCCATCTTATCTGTTTTAGGGGTTTATACTGTCACCATAGCATCAGAGCATCTCCCACTTGTAATCAACAGCAGTAACAATGTCCCTGGTAGACAACCTGGAAGCTCTGGCATGTCTCCTTTTTGGAATCAAACCATTACAGATGTGAGAATTCTGTTTTTTGTTTAAAGATTCTATTAATTTCTATGTGTGTTTGTTACTGGTTCAGGAGTAGGATATGGTGTTGATGCTGCATGATTCTTAGGTGTTTCCTGTGTGGTCTGATACTGCTATAAACCCATAAACAGATCTCCCATTAATTTCAGCAGAGCTGATGGTCATAGTAAAACAGAATTCACAGTAAAACATTAATTTAAGAGGTATATCAGGAAGAAGTGAAGAAATTAGACTTTGCAATTGTTTTTCAAATGAAGTTGATGGGAGCCCCATCAGTTGAGGAGTTCAGTACTGGACTAGATAAAGTACTACAGCTCCTGGCCTAAGCCATGTGAATAGGTCTATGACACAGGGCACGAAAGAGTCACGCAACTAGCAGATTAATTCATCCAGATTCACCATTTAAAGATATATCAGTGGACAATGATTGTGTTTTTGTGGGTTTACATATATATTGTTAGAGATGGACAATATAGCAAAAAGTTGCTGTCTATCTCTCTATTTTGTTAATGTGGGGATCAAAAGAAGATTTTACCATTTAGATGAACTGTGAATGTAGTAATATCATTGTTCTTATTTCTCTGTGAAGTTTTTAATAAACCACCTGCAAAGGAAAACAAGCAGTCCTCTAGCACCTTAAAGTCTAAAAATTTTATGTATCAGGTAATGAGCTTTTGTGGGAAAGACCCACTTCATCAAGTTCATTAAAGCTCTTTATCTAATAAATAAAATTCTTAGTGTTTCAGGTACTTCAGAGCTGCCTTTATTTTAAGCTACAAACTAACATAGCTACCCCTTTGAGACTATTTACCTGGAAGGGGGTTGAAGATGGATTTATCTTACAAAAATCATCTAGTTAATTACTGGGGTGTTTACTTCAAAGCTGCTATTGTTCATCCAAGGACTGCATGCTGGAAAGAGGCTGCTTGAGAACTATTAAAAGAACTCCAGAGCTCTGATCCTTTTATCTCAGATCTGCTTAAGCTTGCTGAGGGGAAGTTTGAGTTGCAAGACTGAGGCCTCCAGCTCCAGTCTGAGTCTCTTTGATACTGGAGACTGGACATTGGCCTGTAACCTATGGACTAATTCTGAGAAGACTCTTTGTGACTCTGAAGCTCACCATCTCTGCTATGAAATTTGTCTAAGAACTCTATTCAAAGCTGTTATGTATAAGGAGCTTTTAACGAATACTCCATCTCTCTTTTCTTTATTAATACATTTTAATTTAGTTAATAAGAATAGGCTGTAGGCAGGTATTTGAGTAAGAGATAAAACATTCATTAACCTTGTGGGTAATGTGTCTTATCCTTTGGTTGGTAGAACTTTATACATGATGAACAAGATTTTCAGTAATCTTCATCAAATTTGGACTTGACTGTCTGGATGGGAGCCCGAGGCCGGGTTGTGCCAAGGGAACTGTGTTGTTGGCTGCTGGGTAGGCTGACCATCTGTCCTATTTTTATCAGGAAAGTCTTTATTTAAGGTGCCTCACATGCATCTCAGCTTTTTTAAGAAAATGGGCAAATTGTCCCAGATTTTGAGAGGCTCCTGTTCCCCGGCACCTGGTGTCTCAGGGCAGCCTCATTCCCCAGCATCCCATGCCTTGGGACTGCAGATCCGGATGTGGGGCAACTACGCCTTGAGGCAGCTACCTTGTTCCCCAGCATGGCAGCCCTGCTGCAGGGCTGCTGCTGCATTCCCTGACCCCTGCTGCCAGGAGGCTGCAGCACTCCTATTTTTGGCACCACCAGGAGCTTGTGGAGCCCCCCTCTTCCACTCCCTCCCATCAGGAGGCTGCAGATCCCCCATCACCAGTGCCTCAGTATGGGGCAGTAGGTCCCTTCGACAAGGAGCCCTGACATGGGACAGCAGCCCTCCATCCCTGGAAGCTGATGTCCCCTATTTACCATAGGGCAATGTGGTCACCCTATTCCGGGTAATCAGAAAGTACTGTAGAAGTTGTTTTGTTGCTGGCTTGGTGAATCGAAGTGTTAGAATCACCTCCTGCTTTGGGGATTGGCTACTCCTTTTGTGCAGTTTGCCTTTATTGCACAATCTCAGAGAGGGCCTGCTAGCATGCTGGCCACAAGACCCAAGATACTTTAAGGTCCCTTTATAGAATCAAGCTCTCTGACACTCTGCAGAGGTGCAAGATGGCATAACCTGACAGCAATTCCCCCCTCTGTGGCCATCAGGAGCTGCAAAATAGGGAGAGAAGCTAAGAGGAGAGGTATTGTACCTAGAGTGGGCTTCACAGTCCGCCCTAGTTGCACCTCCAAAATGGAGGAGACAGACATTGTCTGGGACTGATGAACCTCCTTTGATAAGTCAGGCAGGAGCACCAGACTGAGAAGCCTCAAAATGTTAGTCAGAATGGGAGTCCAGTTCATGAGTCCATACTTGGAGTGAGCAGGACTGTGAAGTACAAGTAGGGGGTCTGGGCCACACCATGGAGAGAACTCACACAGCCCAAGATTAGGCTTTTTTTTCCATATCTCATTCTGACCAGTGACTGTCAGGTAAAATAATGTGTGTAGCAACACCTTAAAGGCTGAATCCTTCAGTTTTTACTCAAGAATTTGTCAGCAAAAACTCCCAGGGAAATCAGTGGAAGTATGTGATGCAGGCAGATTGGGTGCCAGCTCATGCTAATGCCCTGAGGTCTCCCTGAGCACCAGCAAACACATACCTGGAAACCAGTCTGGCTCCCCTGTGTGTTAAACAGATTTATAAGCACCCATCCTCAGGAGAGAAGCATTACCAAGAGTGAAATGGTAGTTTACCACAAGAGGTGTCATCTCCATTCCAGGAAATGAAGGCCTATAAACAACATCAATGAATAAAAGGCTTTATTGGTTGCTTGTCCTATGCTCATGAAGAGGAGATGGGCACATAGCTTGTTCCATTAACTTCAGCTCTTGGGGAAGGGAATAAAACTCTCTTTCAAGAAGAGATTGTTATCCCCATGCTGCTTGAACTGCAGAAGATGGCAAGACTTCTAAGAATAAACTAGGGATAACCAGCTATTCAGTTTGGGCTAACTGTAGGGGACATAAAAAATTTGCACATTACAACAGCTTCTTCTGCAGGTTGACCCTCTCTAATCCAGCACCCCTGAGACCTGACCATTGCTGAATAAGAGAATTTGCCAGATCATGGGAGATCGATATTGTCTAACAGCACTACCAACACTTCCATTGCTTACTGGGTTCTTAGAAGACACTTAGGGGTAGAATCATAGAATCATAGAAGAGTAGGACTGGAAGGGACCTTGAGAGGCCATCGAGTCCAGCCCCCTGCCCTCATGGCAGGACCAAGCACTTTCTAGACCATCCCTGAAAGCCATCTATCTAATCTCTTCTTAAATAGCTCCAGTGATAGAGATTCTACCACCTCCCTTGGCAATTCGTTCCAGTGTTTGATCACCCTGACAGTTAGGAACTTTTTCCTAATGTCCAACCTGAACCTCCCCTGCTGCAATTTCAGTCCATTGCCTCTTGTTCTATCCTCAGAGGCAAGGAAGAACAAGTTCCCTCCCTCTGCCTTATGACACCCTTTTAGATACCTAAAAACTGCTATCATGTCCCCTCTCCATCTTCTCTTTTCCAAACTAAACAAGCCCAATTCTTTCAGCCTTTCTTCATAGGTCATATTCTCTGGACCTTTGATCATTCTTGTTGCTCTCCTCTGGACCCTCTCCAATTTCTCCACATCCTTCCTGAACTGCGGTGCCCAGAACTGGACACAATACTCCAGCTGAGGCCTAACCAGCTCAGAGTAGAGTGGGAGAATGACTTCTCGTGTTTTGTTCACAACACACCTGTTAATGCATCCTAGAATCACGTTTGCTTTTTTTGCAACAGCATCACACTGTTGACTCATATTTAGCTTGTGATCCACTATAACCCCTAGATCCCTTTCTGCTGTACTCATTCCTAGGCAGTCCTTTCCCATTCTGTATGTGTGACACTGATTGTTCCTTCCTAAGTGGAACACTTTGCATTTGTCCTTATTAAACTTCATCCTGTTTACCTCAGCCCATTTCTCCAGTTTATCCAGATCCTTTTGAATTATGACCCTATCCTCCAAAGAAGTTGCAGCCCTCCCCAGCTTGGTATTATCTGCAAACTTAATAAGTGTACTTTCTATGTCAATATCTAAATCATTAATGAAGATATTGAACAGAACCGGTCCTAAAACAGACCCCTGCGGAACCCCACTAGTTATACTTTTCCAGCAGGATTGAAAACCATTAATAACTACTCTCTGGGTACGGTTATCCAGCCAGTTGTTCACCCACCTTATAGCAGCCCCATCTAAGTTGTATTTGAGTAGTTTATTGATAAGTATATTATGTGAGACTGTGTCAAATGCTCTACTGAAGTCTAGGTACATCACATCCACCGCTTCTCCCTTATCCACAAGGCTCGTTATTCTATCAAAGAAAGCTATTAGATTGGTTTGACATGATCTGTTTTTAACAAAACCATGCTGGCTATTCCCTATCACCCTACCACCTTCCAATTGCTTGCAGATGATTTCTTTAATGACCTGCTCCATTATCTTTCCTGGCACAGAAGTTAAGCTGGCTGGCCTGTCGTTTCCCGGGTTATTCTTGTTCCCCTTTTTATAAATGGGTACTATATTTGCCCTTTTCCAGTCTTCCGGAATCTCTCCCGTCTCCCACGATTTTCCAAAAATGATTGCTAAAGGCTCAGATACCTCTTCTATCAGCTCCTTGAGGATTCTAGGATGCATTTCATCAGGCCCTGGTGATTTGCAGACATCTAATTTTTCTAAGTAAATTTTAATTTGTTCTTTTCATATTTCAACTTCTAAACCTACCCCTTTTTCACTAGCATTCTCTATGTCAGGCATTCCTTCAGATTTCTCAGTGAAGACCGAAACAAAGAAATCATTAAACATCTCTGCCATTTCCAAATTCCCTGTTACTGTTTCTCCCTCATCACTGGCCAATGGCCCTACCCTCTCCGTGGTCTTCCTGTTGTTACCAATGTATTTGTAAAAAGCCTTCTTGTTTCCCTTTGTGCTTGTAGCTAGCTTGAGCTCATTTTGTGCCTTAGCTTTTCTAATCTTGCTCCTGCATGCTTGTGTTGTTTGCCTATATTCATCCTTTGTAATTTGTCCTAGTTTCCATTTCTTATACGTTTCCGTTAAGAAATGGAAACTAGGACAAATTACAAATTACAGCTGAATTAGAGAACAGAACACTGAGGGCCAGGACTGGTGTCTGTAAACAAACTTTATGGAAGCATGGGAAACTTGGCAACACCCATGATGAGTGGTCACCCAGCTAACTAAAATCATACTGGATTATGGATGTTGCTGGAAAAGAGAATTCTGGCTTAGAGAGGTTCAACCTGTACTTTTTGAAACCTAAGACTCTATCTCATTTATGTGTGTATGTTTACCTGCTTTCAGTTTGTAAAGAACACATTTATTTTTCCTAGTTAGAAACTTAGTATTGTTGGATTGCCTACATACCCTGCATTTGGTGAGAGACCTTGGATGCACTTGACGTGGGTAAATCACTGGTCCTTTGGGACTGGGAGTAACCTGAATATTATTGCAATTTTTGGTATAAGAGACAGTTGATCACAAAGGCTAGCTTGTCTAGGTGGCAGGTTAGATCAGGATACTCAAGGGGACTGGGTGTGGCTCTTTTATAATGCTTGAGGCATTCAGACTTGATACTTGGTGAAATCTTATTGCAGAACAAACACAACTAATTTGAAAAACAATGAGAAGTCCTGTGGCACCTTATAGTCTAACAGATATTTAGAAGTATAAGCTTTCATGGGCAAGACCTGCTTCGTCAGATGCAACAACTCATTTGGGGGTTCTGCTCTATTTCTTAACAGTCTACCCTGAGATTGGCCTGACTAAGTCAATGGAATTTTTATTAAGAGTAGATCATGAGTTAAAACTGCATGATAGGCCTAGATATGAGACAGGTATTTAACATTGGGGGTAGAACAGAATGTGAATTTAGGGCTAATCTCTCTACCACACAGTCAGATAAAAGCACTTGCTGAATCTGTGGGAGAACAGAACTGCAAGATTTGGCCCAGTTCAGAGCACATGAGGAATTAAGGTGGTACGTGCTATTAAAACCCATAACTTGATTGTGATAGGTGCTGAATAAAATGGGCTGATTCTCAGCTGGTAGAAATTGGCATTTCACCACTGAAGTCAAAGGAACTATGTTGATACCCTGCAGCTAAGGATTCAGTCCAATGCTGGTTTTAGTACAAGTTGTGCATGTTCTCCGCTTCTTGGAATTTCAGATTCAGCCTCATAAGAAAGAAAGAAAGAAAGAAAGAAAGAAAGAAAGGTCTCACCGAATACTTTCCTGAAATGAACATTTATAAAAGAGGTTTAGCAACTGACGAGAAAATCACATTTGTTATTCCCTCCACCCACAGTCTGACGTGAGAAAAACAAACAAAGCCATAAAAGAACTCATCTGTCCAACTACTATCAACTATACCATATATAACAAAATGCCCCTTCTTTACAGAAATTGGCTTGGTCTTTTAAAACTATTTTGACACATTCAGCTTCCAACCTCTTTAGATTATACTACCTAATAAATTACCAAGAGTTATCAAGTGTGTTTTCCAATACATTTAGCCTTGGTGACTGCTAAAATAATAATACTTCAATTCACAGCGCACTTGAAAGAGATCACTTAGGAATATCATGAAGCAGTATTCATTATAGTTTAAAGAAAAAGCCTTATGGTCCATTTACAAAGAGATAAAGACATTTAATTATCCAGCTGCAAGTTGCTGCCTGAAAAAGCAAATTTATGAGCAACCAGCCATTTGTTCACTAGAAATGAAGGTTACTGTCACAAACTGATGCAAAAAAGATCAATACACTGATTTTGTTTAGCATCTTAAGTGTTCATGTTTCTTAATTGATTTGTACATTTTCCTCGCAGACACCCTAATGTGCAGATAATTTTCCTGACTGAACCCAGAATATTTACACAAAGGAATGTTCCATTAACAAGGCAAGGGGTGAGGGCAGGAATGTTGTTACTTGTTTCATGTACGTTAATATTCCATGTAATGTCTTCAGCATGAGTGAATAATACTGTTTTCACAAGACAGATCTCAGAGAGATTAGATATTAGTTTATATGTTCCCCTGAGACTGGATGGGTAATTGCTTTCAGAATTAGCAGTTAACTGAAACAAAGGAAAGATAAAGCTATTACACTATTTCTGCTCCAACACTAATAAATATTGACCACTAACTGTCACCATATGCAATTTAGCACAGGTACCATAGCTGAATCCTGGCTTGTCAAGTGAGTCACTGACAAAAATATTGGACAGTGTACTTTTCAGCTGTTTTGTTTTATTACTAATCTGCAGTCTGCACAGATCATGATACTTAACTACTCTGCTTTGTTATATTCACCTACAATTCATAATTTGGGAAGAAAACTTGCCCATGTCTGAGAGGCTGTGAAATATTTTTATTTTGTAGCCATTATTTATCATCATTTATGCTATTCATTTAAAATGTACAAGAGGCACTTGTACCTGAACCCTTTATGCAACTCTTACAGGTATCAATACAATGAATTAAAAAAGAAGCAGCAATCCTATCTCATCCAATACTAGATAATAAGGACACACACACGCACATACACATATTTGCTGATGGGTTCCAATAGGGCTGTATGTAGGCTGCTAATTCCTGTAAAGTTCTGGCTAAGGCTGTGATCATGCAGTACACTCCATGTACTTGACACCTCTATATCCACATGGAACTCATCCAAATCAATGGGGCTGCGCACAGGAAGAAGAGTCTGCCTGAATGGCTGTCATTACGATAATTAGTTCTATATTTTGCACAGCTTTGAGACTAGGAATACTATGAACTTTAGGCACTTAATGTGAAAAACTCACTAAAAGATATTCAGAAGGGGGTCTTTTAATTTCTAATTCTTTAAGGAAAGGACACCTTTTCAACAACTCCATGTTTTCTCTCTGGAGAGTGTATGCTTCAGATATTGTTTCTTCGGCCCCTTTAACATTCATTGATTTTTTTTTTGAAAAGCATAACCATTAGCTATAGATCATGAACCTGTAAAAGAGTGGAATCTCTGTCATTGGAGGTTTTAAATAACAGATTAGACAGTGGATTCCCAAGGTCCCTTCCAGTCCTATAGGGAAACTTTTATGTTCCTAACACATAGACTAGGCATCCAAAATAATTTGCTTCTATCTGTGAGGATCAATGTGAGACTTAAAGATAAAAAAAAATTAATGGGGCTTGCAGGATGGCTTGGACCCAGGAAATGAAGTCAGAAGTCATGACTACTGTTCCTAGCTCGAGCCTTGAGCCACAGTGTGATTTTGGCAAGTCACTTAATTTCTCAGTTCTTAATTTCCCTGTCTGTATTTTTTTCAAAAGGAGAAGAATGATAAAGAGGAAAATAACTAAACTTACCAATTTTATAAAATGTTTTGATATCTATTTATGAAGAGTATCCAGTGTAATTGAAGAGTGTTGTTTATTATTAGTAATCAGGATAACATCAATTTGTTTCCCAGAACTGCTAATCTACTACATATCTACAAAGTAATTTTATAGATTTCACTGATGAAGAAAAGAAATGTATTTTGTTTCTTCCAGAAAAGGATGGATGCATTCTGTGCTACAGGCTCCTGTCTATCTGGCAAAACTCTAATTATGCCTCAAAACAAAACAAAGAAAAAATGTTGGCTCTGCAGTGTTAAGGTTGGGCTAGGCAGTGGAATCAAGAGTTTAATCGGAGGAAACAAATAACTAGGAAACTGGTGCCAGCCAGAGAAGAAAGTAATTTAATCTTTTGTCATTTAAAAATGGTTTTCAAATGAATACAGATGTTTTTGTCTATGTCACTGAATTCATTTCCTTTTCCAGTCTCATCATATTAACCACAACAATTCTCCATTAATTCTGTTACAGACACCCTGACATCAATTTACTAAAATAACTTTGCCTTTATAAATATAGCTTAGATATTAGGATTGAAAATAACCTCTTGGGTCACCCGAGTCCAACTAACTTGTCTCATTGGGAAAGTTCTCCATCAGGGGCCTGTGTTATCTATGCTCTTCTTGAAGTCCTATGGATAAGTGGGCCAACATCTCTGATGGCATAACTCCATTGATGTCAATGGAGTTATGTCAGCCAAAAAGTACCTATGTCTGTGGTAACCTTTAGGTTACTTCCTTAAAGTGTCTGTTCATTTCCTACTGTCTTCAGCCTACCCTAAAGTTACATCACAGCTACTGGAGGCAGAGAAAAATGAATAACTATTTACAGTTTAAAGACACAAATAATTTGTCTTTCTTAACATGTATCCTATTAAAACCAGGATTGCCCCTACTTCATAATCTTGCATAATTTCATTAAGATACATAAATTAATCATAACCCAGGAGACTTAAAGATTTTCAGAAACCTATCTCACCCACTCACTGAATGATTTACTTCTTGAACTCAATAGGCACTTCTAGGGAGGTAAATTCCTAGCATGTCTGTGTATTGTTTTGTTACTTACAATGAACTTCTTGTCAGTATTCAAGTGGAAGCTAATGCCTCATTTCTCTCTAATTAAGAGGTCATATTATGGTACAAACTTTCGTTCCTGTTACATTAGTCCTCTGAAACAAACATCTTTAGACCAACAATTTTAACTAACCATCTATGTGATAATGTAGTCTGACACACAAAGAAAAAAACCGCAGGAAAAATTATGAACCACATGGATGCAGAACCCTACCTGTCCTTTTTTTAAACTCCCTTTTAAGTGGGGGAAGGGAGAAAGAGGTATTATATTATTATAATATTATTATATCATATTATGTAAATGTGTTTGTAATATTTAAAAAATAAACATTATAGCCACAGTAAAAGACTAGTTTTTTCTATTGCTTTCTGTTGCAACAGAATCTACAATCTAGTAGTCAGTCAAAATTCTGCTTCACATTAATGGGGACTTTTGACTGGGTGAGAACTGCAGTATTTCACTCTGATACACAATTTCCTCCTAGAACAATATGATCTCTCAGTTACTTCCTTGGTTTGGCTTTCTATCTGTTTCAGATAAGGGAATTATCTGTTGCACATAGTTATTCATGGAGTGGGTGGAGGCATTCCTCCTAGAATCTTCACACACACCTCTTTGTTGGGAGAGACCATGCATTTAGGAAAGCTTTTGTGAAAGAGACAAGCTGCCTATTTAGCAGTGCATATTATTTTCCCAAGCTGTTTTTCAAATGTGGAAATTCAGGGAATCGATCGAACATGTGGTCCAGTGCTAGCCAGATTTGTCCCCTTTGATAGACAGCAGCAGCAGGAATGGGCATCTGCCCTAATTTTTATAACATTCCAGTTCTCCTTCACTTCCAATTTCCTCTCTGTTTTAGAGCCATTCCAAAATATTTGCAACACTCATGGGAACTGGGGAAAAGTCCCATTTTGACTCACCTTTCAATCTCCTTAAAACTTTAGGAGCTGATATTCCCCTCCCACAAAAAAAAGCCCACAGGAGTGGAAGAGGACTCTAAAAACCTGATCAGTGTTAAATTAGTGTGCTACCACTGCATTCCCCTGTCTAGGGAATTAATGATATTCCATGTGAGGTGGAAGGGAAAAGAGTCCATGGCTATGTATACACTAGCCAAAAACTTCGAAATGGCCATGTAAATGGCCATTTCGAAGTTTACTAATGAAGCGCTGAAATACATATTCAGCCCCTCATTAGCATGCGGGTGGCCGCGGAACTTCGAAATTGACATGGCTTGCCACCGCGCGGCTAGTCCAGATGGGGTTCCTTTTCGAAAGGACCCCGGCTACTTCAAAATCCCCTTATTCCCATCTGCTCATAGGAATAAGGGGATTTCAAAGTAGGCGGGGTCCTTTCGAAAAGGAGCCCCATCTGGATGAGCTGCGCGGCAGTGAGCCATGTCAATTTCGAAGTGCCATGGCTGCCCGCATGCTAATGAGGTGCTGAGTATGTATTTCAGCGCTTCATTAGTAAACTTCAAAATGACCATTTGCATGGTCATTTCGAAGTTTTTGGCTAGTGTAGACACAGCCCATATTAGCTAAGCCTACCTCTCTCTTCTTGTTGCTGAGGACCAAAGTAGTTGTCTGTCCCCTGCTAATCAAATCAAATGTTCCCTTACTGAGACAAGCATGGAACATCTGTAAGGAAAACTAGTACATCTATGGTTTACCAGACCTCTTCTTCCCATTCAGTAATCTTGATGTCATGGCTTCCCCTCTCTGTTTGGGCAACACTTTCTTCTGGAGGTGAACAGAAGCTGATCTTGCCATCATCAGTTCACATATGGATTTAATCAGAAATCCATCAAAACCTCAAGCCACCTCAGGTACAACCACTGATCCGATTCTTCCCCGTCTCTGGAAGGGGCTTCTACAATCTTGTCCCCAGGGTTGTGTCTACACTAGCAAGTTATTTTGGAAAATCAGGCCCTTTTTCGAAAGAACACATGGTACGTCCACAAATAAAATGCGGTCTTTCAATCCGAAATTGAGCAAATGTGGCTCTTCTTCTGGAATCCTTCTTCTGCTCCCAGATCAGGAAGAACACCTCCTTTTGAAAGCATCTTTCAAAAAAAAGCATGTGTACATGCTCCACAGGCCCTTTTTTCAAAAGAGCAGCCCTCATGGCATTGGATATTTCAATTGCTTGCTCATTATTTTGAAAGAGCAGGGGCTGTGTGGATGCTCTCTATCAGAAAAGCGGATTGATCTTTCTATCTGCTTTTTTGTGTGTGGAAGAGATCTTCTGGAAAGTCATCGTTCAAAAGATCACTGTAGTGTAGACACGGCCTAGTAGATTTGTGGGCCTTTGATGATAGTTTCCCATTCCTCTGCTCCTCTCTGCATTATTGATGGGGGAAGGAAGCCTTTGGCCCTTGTCAGTGGCTGGATTTGGAAACTGTTGTATCCTTAACAAGCTTCTTTCAAATTCCATAATGCTCACCAGTCTTTTAATAAAATGGCAAGGTTTTGAAAGACTTGTTATTTTAGAAGTGAGTTGGTTCCAAGATTCCCACTGCTACCCTTGTTTAAAAATATGCTTAACTAAACTTTGCAAAAACTCTTTTTGTAATAAATATGGGCCAAACTGGTCTTGTCTGGTTCCCTGTGGCATCAGGTTTATTTGTGGTATTTATAGGTTATTTTGATCTAGTGGAGAATATATTTTTCCGAATAAGCATAAACTAACGCCTTAGAACTGATCACATTGGCAACACTGAGGTGATTTTGGAATCCAAAGCCAGAATGGGTTAAAATTTTACATGTGGCACCTTCTCTTAAAAGTAGTTCATAGCAAAACCAGTGATCTGAACAACACCATGTATTTGTGGAGCCTAAAATTAAAATCTAGATCCATATTTTGCAACTTCTACATTTTAAAATGATTATCAGTGTGACTTTTACGCCCCTTTTCTCATTTGCCTGTATGCACTGAAAACTTTCAGAAATTTTCCTCAGCCTCTTTGCCTCGCAATGGTGGAAATACTGCTGTAGACCAGTCATAAGAATCGCTGTCACCATATTATCTAATCTTGCTCACCTTGGCCACCTCTACACTAGCCAAAAACTTTGAAATGGCCATGCTAATGGCCATTTCAAAGTTTACTAATGAAGCGCTGAAGTACATATTCAGTGCTTCATTAGCATGCGGGCAGACATGGCACTTCGAAATTGACATGGCTTGGCACCGCGCGGCTCATCCAGATGGGGCTCCTTTTCGAAAGGACCCTGGCTACTTTGAAGTCCCCTTATACCTATGAGTAGATAGGAATAAGGGGATTTCGAAGTAGCCGGGGTCCTTTTGAAAAGGAGCCCTGTCTGGACGAGCCACGCGGCAGTGAGCCGCGTCAATTTTGATGTGCCGCGGCCGCCTGCACACTAATGAGGGGCTGAATATGTATTTCAGCGCTTCATTAGTAAACTTCGAAATGGCCATTTGCATGGCCATTTCAAAGTTTTTGGCTAGTGTAGACGTAGCCCTTATGATCTAACATTCCTCAGGGTAAATAAAAACCAAGCTGTCAATGATATACTTCTGACGGCTTCTGCTGAAGTTGAGCCCAATCTAGACCAATGGTAGGAGAATTTCAGAAAATGCATCATTCTATTCAAATTGGGTTAACCAGATCAACCTTGGATTGACAATATTATGTTAATATTGAAATATCTTTTTCATGGGTGGTCTCCGTAAAATTTTAAAGGCCACAAGTTTGGTTTCAGCTTAGAAGGGCAAAAGTCTGTAGCTTTGTCAACCACCCAAAAAATTATGTATTTAAGTTTTGAAGTTCCTACCTTCTAATTCTAAGCATCCATGTTTGAAACATATGAATCATGTGACTTGATGAAGGGCATATAGTCAGCCACTGTCAGAGCTTATTCTCTTAAGGCCATTTTTCAAAGGTATTTAGGCATCTAGAGAAGCAGATAGGGCTTTTCAAAAGCACCTGAAGAGGTTATGGGATTTAAAAAAATCTCATCAGACACTTTTTTACATTTCTAAGCACCTATATCCTCTTAAAAATCTGGTCTTCTGTGTCTAGTTTAATCAACTAAATATATCACTACTACTTAACCGTTGTACTCCGCTTGGAGCATAGGTCACCTGCAAGTCTCCTCTACTTCACTCTGTCTTGGGACAAAACTTCCAGCTGACTCTAGGAGTACCCCAGTTGTTGTCCTTCAAACTCAGTAGACCTTCTCCACGTTGTCTGAGGTCTTCCTCTTTTGCGTTTTCCTTGTGGGTTCCACATCAGAGCTTGACAGACTATGCTGGATGATGGTTTTCTGAGAGTGTAACCCAGCCATCCCCACTTTCTTCTTTTGATTTCAATGTCTATTGATTCTTGTCCTGGTCTGTTCCAAAGCTCCTCATTTGTAATGAAGTCTTGCCATTTAATGTGAAGGATGTACCTCAGGCATCTGTTTATGCATGTCGGTAGCTTGTGATTTGAAGTCTTTTTAGTACACCAGGTCTTGCATCTATACAAGACCACACTCTTCACATTTGTGTTGAAGATCTGCAGTTTCATCTTTGCAGATATTATTTGTGAACTCCATATGGGATGGAGAGTCTTGAATGTAGCTGTTGCTTTCCCTATCCTGGCATTGATATCCTTATCTGTTCCTCCATCTACGCCCATAATACTCCCCAGGTAGGTGAACTGCTGCACATCTTCCAGGTCAATACCTCCCAGTGTGATGGTGGTGTTGTTGAACTGGTTGATCCCCATTGTCTTGGTTACTCAGTCCAGTCACTGAGGCAGTTTTGTCTAGTGTTGTGACCTTTACTTTCATATTTTCATGTTGGTGTGAAAGGAGGGTGAAATCAGCAAAACCAGTGTCCTCTAGTTGTTTAAAAATGTCCACTGAATGCCTCACTGATGGCCATCTGCTGTCTTGTTCATGACCCAGTCCATTGTGATCAAAAACAGGAAAGGTGACAATTGGCACCCTTGTTGCACTCCCAAAAAGGATTCTGTCAAGACACCATTGTGAATAACTTGGAATGTTGAGGGATCATACGTTGAATGAATCAAGTTAATAATTGTGGATGGGAAGCCATGGTGTTGCAGCAGTGTCCACAAATATCTTTATCAACGCTGTCAAAGGCTTTTTCAAAGTCCATGAAGGATATGTACAGGGGCGAGTTCCACTCAAGCAACTGTTCTGTGATCACTCTGAGAGCTGCAATTTGGTCAGTAAAGGATCTTCACTTCAGAAGCCGACCTCTTCTTCCCTGAGCTGTCTATCAATTTCTGTCTTCATTCTTGCCAAGAAAATCCTATTGAACACTTTTCCTGGAATAGACAGTAACATGATGCCCCCCAATTCTTGCATTCCTTCAGATTGCCTTTCCTTGGAAGCTTGTTAAGGTAGCCATGTTTCCAGTCTTGTGGGATCTCTTCAGTGTCCCAAATTTTCCCAGACAGATTTTATATATCATGTTGACTGATGTCTCACTTTCTGCCTTTACTGCTTCTGTGGGGATGTTGTCTGGACCAGGTGCTTTTTTGCTTTTAAATGGGCAATGACTTTTCTGTTATCTTCTTTTGTAGCTCTGCTGCTGTTAATTTGCAGAGGTGTATTTGTAGGTGGTAACTTAGGAGTTTCCATGTGGGCAGGACAGTTTTCGGTAGCTCTTCAGAGTGTTCCTTCCATCTACTGAGCTGCTCACCTGGATTTATTAGCACACACCCCTCCTTATCCTGTAGTGGCTGATCCACTGTATGCCATGATCCAGCTAGCTTCCATATGTTGTTAGAGAGCTCTTTTAGGTTTCTCTGTCCTGCAGCTTGTTTGGCTTGTTGTGCAAGGTTTTCCACAAAGTTATTCTTTTCCCATTTTGCAACCTTTTAGACTTCTTTGCTGGCTTCTGAGTACAATCTCTGAGCTTCCATCTTGGCTGCTCTTGTTTTGCTTTTGTTGACTTCTGCTTTTCTGTCCTCTTGTTCTTTCACTTTTCTCAGAGTTTCTGCTGTGATCCATTCTTTGTGATGCCTTGTCCTCTTTCCTAGTGTTTTATCACAGGTTTCTTTCCAGGCTCTTTTGGTGTGTTCGCAAATTTGTTCCACAGTAACATCTTTCCGGAGCAGGTTTGCCAAAAGTGCATATCTGTTGGACGGCTCCACGTGGAAACTGTCTCTTTTCTCTAAATCCATCAGTTTCTCCATGTTGAATCTCAATCCCAGCTTGGTCACTTTTGTGGTGTACCTCTTGAGCTTGAACTTGGCTATGTCTACACAGTGCTTTGCCCAGTGATGCTGCCAGCAGAGCTATGCAAAATGAGCTTCTGAGGATTGCAAATGCTTTGCTATTTGCATACTCCTGAAGCTCACTACAATAGCTCCACAAGAGAGTTCGGCGTTGGCAGATGGGGGTGCCGGCACTGCAGAGGCTGTGTGGACAGCAACAGAGGGGGATTTAGCCAGCAGAGGCACATCCACAGGGCCTCTGCAGTGCTGGCACCCCCTTCTGCCAATGCCAAACTTTCACGGGGCTATGGTAATGAGCTTCACGAGTATGCAAATGGCACACCATTTGCAATCCCAAGAAGCTCATTTTGCATAGCTCTGCTGGCAGCGGTGCTGGATGGAGCACCGTGTAGACCCAGCCCTTGAGTTTTACTGTGACCATATGGTGGTCTGAACCTACATCTGCTCCTTTTCTAGTGCGAATGTCCTGCTTCGATTTTCTGAAAGAACTGCTGATACATATGTGATCAATTTGGTTTTCTGACTGGTGGTCTGGTGAAACCCAAGTGACCTTATGGATCCTTTTGTGTGGAAAAACACTACCACCTGCCACCAATCTCTTGAAGGAACAAACATCGCTGAAGCACTCTCCATTTTCATTCCTGTTGCCTAGGCCTTCTTTTCCCATAAATCAACTAGATATGCTGCCTCTGAAACTATTAAATTATCTCACTGGTATGCAGAGGATGCACTGGCTGAGAAGCAGAATTGCTGACTCTAATGTCTGGGAGGAAATCTGCAGGGATCCTAGCACCATCAGCAGCAAAGTGGACAGCCCTGTTCCTCCATTTGGAATAGTTCACATTGATTCACTTTTACAAAGCTTTTGTCTGAAGGAGGAAGACTACAAACTGTTCTTTTTAAATGCAAGCTGAGATTGTCTTTTGTGCTGTTTGGTCTGTCAAACTAAATGATTTTGTGACTGAGACATTTTGGGGTTCTGAAGGCTGTCTCTGTTAATCAGAAAGTGTGACCTGTCGATAATCATGTTTATAGATGACATGAACATTGGGTAAATTTCATCCTAATCTCAAGGATGGATAGTTAGTTCTTGTTCTGTCCTTTGAGAGTTTATGTCCCTTGTCAAAGTTTACCCTGCGTAATTTTAGTATGGGTATTCTTACTATTCATATAATTGTCTAATCATTTTTAAATCCTACTGAACTCTTTGTCTAAATAATATCAAGCAGCAATGAGTTCCACAAGGTTATTAAGTATTTTCTCTAATCAATGAAAAATGTATTGCCTTTTTGATTTTATTAGCTACTTCTTTCTTTTTGTTTTATATCAACAGGTAAGAAGGGAGAGTCTAAATACTCTTCTTATACCACTCATTATTTCATATACCTATTGCATATCATCTTATTCCTCCCGTCTTCTAACAAAGTGCCCGATATTTATATTTCCTCTGTAAACAGAAGTCTTAGAATCTTCATTGCCCTACTTAGTACCATTTCTATTTCTTTGATATCCTTTATGATATCGGATGACCAGAAGTGAGCACAGTATAAAAACATGGACATACCAAGAATTCATAAATAATATTTTAAATGTTATTATCTATCACTCAGTAAAATCCTACCCTCACTTTGTACTTTGAATGCTAGTACACAGATGGCACATACATGTGTTTAACTAATTAAAGGGCACCTTGCATATTTTCCCTGGGTGGTCATAATTAAATTAGAATAGTTTCAACTGTTCTTCCCAGCATACTTAGCTTGTACTTTGAACAGTCTTAAGTAGATGTAATAATTATTTTCACAATATGCTGGTAATAGTTTAAAAATATCAATATATGTGTTAGTGTCCAAGATTCCTCTATAATAGTCTGGTGTTTTTTTCTTTCTTTTTTTTCTTTAATTCTTTGAGAAACAATTTACTTCCCGAAACTCTTAAGTCAGATAGATTCAAATATAAAACAAATTGAGGTGCTTCTATGAAATTGCTTTATATCCAGGCCTAGGTATTTCCAATGTGCCAATCAACATAGTCTCTAAGCAAGAATCTAAGGCAGTGACTAAATACAAAGGCTATGCTTCTGGATTGGCTGGCCGCTCTCTTGACAAAATAGGCGCCCGAAAGCACAGCAGACAGGACTTCCCATTGTTCTAGATGCCCTGTCTGTTGAGAGAAGGCTCCTCCAGAGTTTCCACACAGTTTTTTTTGTCTACAGAATCTGTCGAAAGCAGTGTTATGCCTCATGGCTGAGAGGCGGAATGCTGCTGACAAAAGTGCTGAGTTTTGTCGACAAACTGTTGACAAAACACATTTTGCGTGTGGATTCCCCTCCAGTTTTGTTGGCAAAACCAAGGTTTTGTCGGCAAAACTCACTAGTATAACTGTAGCCAAAGAAATATGATGAATCACAGGGGTGCCTTAGGTTAGGCTACCAAATCTATATTCATGCACAGAAATAGCTTAAGTACCAAAAGCACCGGGCATGTAGTAGATTTCATTGAATTCAGTGGGAGTTGTTTGGTGCTGTGCACTTTTGAAAATTCACCTGTTTGGGCACCTAAATTTGGACCCAATAAGCTAAGTTTAGACATCTCTTTTGAAAAAAATCCTGGTTCAAAGACTTTGTAAGAGCCAACCGATGTCTGACATCTCCAGAAAGAAGAGGAGGGGGAGCATTTTGTTTGAATATAATTCACGATAGCTAGAAAAATCTGTTTTCAATCTTTACAACAGCTTGTAGTTCATCTCTGTATGAAAATAATATCTCTCTCACATTGATATTAATTTTAAAATGCTCCTGAGCGCTGTTAAAATGGCCTGAGCAAAACTCTGCCAGGCTTGCTTGCCAGAAGACTATAAAATATATTAGAGGATTTGAATTGCTGCACATTGCTGAATTATTGGTGTGAGAGCATATTCTTTAAAAATGGTTTTATTTAATTGAAGGTGCAGCAGAACTGTTTAGCACGGACTAAGTCAAAGCAACAAAGAAAGAGAGCATTTGAAATGGACATGAGAAAAAATGGTGCCATCAATAAGGTCTGAATCTGAAAAAAAAAATCTCCCAAGGGAAAACATGGAATCCTAGTCACTGGAGCCATTCAGGTATGAACTGCACAAATAGCACGGGAATGTTCTTTAGGGAACAAAGTAGGTAGGATCATCTATTAAATATTTTTGTAGTTTTATCATACTAGAAGGATACAGATGGAAGGTTCTTTTTTAAATATGTGTCATCTGTATGTACGGAAACAAATACTGGTACAGTAATCAGTTATATAATTACAATCCACATATACTCTGGACTTTCTCTCTAGATGTCATCCTTTGGCCCCACTTGCCTATTGATCAATTTTCTTTCTTCCCTTAACCTCTTAATTAATTTGATATGCAGTTTGCAACCTTTGCCTTGAGTACCTCTCCTCCAACTCAGTTCTGGATCCTCTTGCCTAGTTTATGATTACCTCTTCCTTACCAAATCACACATCCTTTATTTCAACCTTCTGTTGGACCTCCCTGACTTCCACAATATCACCTTTAGAGTCCATACAGGACACACCTATAAAGATCACCTCTCTTATTCAGAGTTCTCATTGTCATCTTCTTCATGAATTCTCTCTGGAATTTCTCTTTGACTCCATCTCCACCTCCTCAGCAACTCTTGTACTTGTGCTCTCAGGCTCTGCTTGTCCTATCTTCTTCTCTACCCTTTTCATTCTCTCCCACATCCACCTCCTCACCAGATGATGCCACCCTTTGACAAACTGTTTATCCACTTTTCTAACAAGTCAGTGATTTCTTCCAAGCTACTCTTGATGCATGGAATACCTCTCCTGAGCTGGGCTGCAATGCCATTACTCTCTGACAATTAAAATCCATACTGAAGAAGAATTTTTTCTTGATACCTACAGGATTGTGTTGACTAATAACTGCTAATGTAAGAAGCAACTAGAGATTGCCCCTCAAGATCTGTACATATAATAATACATTTAAAAATGATTTAGTAAGATGTAATCAGTTATAACCCTGATGACTGGCTATATAGTCTACCCCTTGCCATTTCATTCCTGTCAGTCTGCATTTGTATTGGAATGTCTTCAGGGCAGCACCCATTCCATCTTCAGTGTGTGTTCAGTACCCACTGCGCAACGGGTAAAACAGGACACAAACAAGTAATATAAACAATGATATTAACAAAGAGAAACATAAACATTCAGAAAACATCTGAAAAACAACATCATATGGAATTAGATCCTCAGTGGCTATAAATTGGTGTCACTACATCTGTGGAGTGATGTCATTTAACAACAACTGAAGATGTGGCACAAAAATTCTCTGTTATTTAAACCGAAAAAAAAAAAAAGTCAAACAGACTTCTTGGTGCCAGGTTCAACCTCAGCAATATCTCAAGATCTATCTATGTTCAAATGTTCTCTAAAGTTATTTTGTCCTGGATTCATTCAGAATGTCAAATTATCTTTTGTTTTCAGCTCTATAAAAGTCAGTTTGACCCTTCACCTCAGCTCCCACACAATAGGGTGTTCTGGTAAGAAATATCTGAGACTTCTAAAGATGTTATTCTCTTACCTCCTTCTTTGGAGCAGAGATTGACTAGACTGTGAACTGTGTCCATCAATTCCAGCTGTTGCTTCTGCAGGACACTGTTGTTGTTTGTGGCCTTGTTTAACTGCTTCTCTAGCTCCTGGATTATGTAGCTTTGACGTGAGACTAAGCCTTGCAAGTTCTCTTTTTCCTCCTTCAACATATCCAACTCTTCTTTGTGCCTTTCTTCCATTTCTAATATTTTATGTTCAAGTAAACTTAAAAAAAATAGTAGACATTAGTTTCAATATACATTGCTACGGAAGCTGGTATCTATTTTATCATTTGGTTGTATGCAGAGTTCAGCACATGAATAGCTGATGCTTAAAAAGGCAATAAATTCACAGCCATAACTTCACTTAGAAAGTTTAGCCAAGTGGTTGGTATATTTCATCTAGAACCCAACAACATTGACATTGAGGATCTCACTTTCTAAGCAGTTCCTTAGTTCGATTGCATTTCTAACTTGCACACCTACCTTGGGGAACTGTATGCACAAGTGGTCATGTATGTATCTAGCCAGGAATTTGTGCATATAGTTATCCACTTTGCACAGGTAGTTAAGTATCTGAATTAGAAATGCAGGTTCAACTGTATTTTTGCACATACAGAAACATCATAGAGTCAGGAGAGGGAGAAAAGATAAACAGGGTGTGTAACAACACTGTTGGTGGAGCTGATGGAGCAATGTGTTAAGAGATGGGAACAAAAAGGTGGGTTGGAACAGAATTGTGGTGCAGAGATGGGAGTGTAAGAAGATACAACTTGCCAGATAAGGGATATGGAACCAATGCTACGTATACTTAAACAGCAGTCTAACCGGTTCAGGAAAGCACTTTTGAAAGACTATAAGAAAAACAGAATAATACCCAGACAACTTGCATCTATTTTTAGCAGAGTCTCATATTGAATCCTCCCATAAGCTTTGACATCATAGCAGCCCATTACATTTGCAGAGCAGAAGGCTCTTATATTGCAATCAGAGGCCTTGATCATAGAATCATAGAATGCTAGGACTAGAAGGAACCTTGATAGGTCATCGAGTCCAGCCCCCTGCCCTCATGGCAGGACCAAGTACTGTCTAGACCATCCCTGACAGATATTTGTCTAACCTGTTCTTATATATCTCCAGAGACGGAGATTCCACAACCTCCCTAGGCAATTTATTCCAGTGTTTGGCCACCCTGACAGTTAGGAACTTTTTCCTAATGTCCATCCTAAACCTCTTTTGCTGCAGTTTAAGCCCATTGCTTCTTGTTCTATCCTCAGAGGCTAAGAACGTTTTCTCCCTCCTCCTTATGGCACCCTTTAGGTACTTGAAAACTGCTATCATGTCCCCCCTTAATCTTATTTTTTCCAAACTAAACAAGCCCAATTCATACAGCCTTTCTTTATAGGTCATGTTCTCTAGAACTTTTATCATTCTTGTCGCTATTTTCTGGACTATTTCCAATTTCTCCACATCTTTCTTGAAATGTGGCGCCCAGAACTGGATACAATACTCCAACTGAAGCCTAACCAGTGCGGAGCAGAGCAGAAGAATGACTTCTCGTGTCTTGTTCACAACACACCTGTTAATGCATCCCAGAATCACGGTCGCTTTTTTTGCAACAGCATCACACTGTTGACTCATACTTAACTTGTTGTTCATTATAACCCCCAGATCCCTTTCTGCCGTACTCCTTCCGAGACAGTTGCTTCCGATTCTGTATGTATGAAACTGATTGTTCCTTCCTAAGTGGAGCACTTTGCATTTGTCTTTATTAAACTTCATCCTGTTTACTTCAAACCATTTCTCCA
This sequence comes from Carettochelys insculpta, assembly GCF_033958435.1. Taxonomy (NCBI): domain Eukaryota; kingdom Metazoa; phylum Chordata; order Testudines; family Carettochelyidae; genus Carettochelys; species Carettochelys insculpta. Next base: position 37,787,873 of record NC_134138.1, on the reverse strand, counting down.
ATTTGTCCAGATCACTTTGAATTTTGACCCTATCCTCCAAAGTAGTCGCAACCCGTCCTAGCTTGGTATCATCTGCAAACTTAATAAGCGTACTGTCTATGCCAATATCTAAATCGTTGATGAAGATATTAAACAGAACCAGTCCCAATACAGACACCTGCGGAGCCCCACTTGTTATACCTTTCCAGCAGAATTGAAAATCATTAATAACTATTCTTTGAGTATGGTTATCCAGCCAGTTTTGCACCCACCTTATAGTAGCCCCATCGAAGTTGTATTTGCCGAGTTTATTGATAAGAATATCATGCCAGACTGTATCAAATGCCTTACTAAAATTTAGGTACACCACATCTACTGCTTCTCCCTTATCCACAAGGCTCATTATCCTATCAAAGAAAGCTATCAGATTGGTTTGACGTGATGTGTTCTTTGCAAATCCATGCTGGCTGTTCCCTATCAGCTTATGACCTTCCAAGTGTTTGCAGATGATTTCCTTAATTACTTGTTCCATTATCTTTCCTGGCACAGAAGTTAAACTGGCCGGTCTGTAGTTTCCTGCATTGTTCTTATTCCCCTTTTTATAGATGGGCACTATATTTGCCTTTTTCCAGTCTTCTGTCTTGTCTCCCATGATTTTTCATAGATGATAGCTAATGGCTCAGACACCTCCTCCATCAGCTCCTTGACTATTCTAGGATGCATACGACAAAGATTTATGCAGACCTTTTTAGGACCAGTACCTAAAACTGTAACTGTTCCTTCATGTCACTGCCTTATGTTTTTCTCTCAGTCATGACTGCTGCACATGCTTGTAATTGCTTTGTATCAGACTTTATATGCTAAATATTAAGCAAGAAACAAATAAATGTATCCTGCAGTCAGTCTGATATTAATCAAATGGAAGATTAGCATTATAGCTGTACCCTGACAACTTTACACACATTTACAGTGAAGAAAATGATGGTACAATATACTGAAAAATAGATAGTTTAGCTGAAGGTTTTCTAGGTATGCTAACAAGATACCTTGGAATAATCAATCCAGTGCAAATAACTTCTAGATCATTAGAATGTACTGTGTTAAGGACAACTTTGGTTAAAAACAAAAAACAAACAAAATAAAACCCAGTAACATAGGTAGTATTTTGGATAAACTTTTATATAATTTTAATAGAGTATAGGTTGATATTACAGTATAATTATGTTTCTTAAATTGTATTGGGAGATTTTAAGTGACTAGTGAAGATAGTACCCGCTTCCATATTGCAAATGAGATTCCATTCCCATATGGTAAAAAAAAGTTGGATTTTTAATGTGGGATCCTGATTTTGTTAAAATTCCTTATAAGGAACTCTCCTTGTTCAATAAAAAATGAAGATGATGAGTCATATGGTCGCTCAGAGGGCTTCTGAATCTCACTGAGGAAAATCTCAGGTACACCTGCATAACAATGACTAACTTTCAACACCTTTTATAATTAATTTTAAAATAAATGCATTAGAACACTTTCCTTTTCCTCATACACCCTCACCCCCACCCCACTCACACCGTACACATTTTATAAAGATCAAAAGGAGGGTTTGAGTATATCTAGGAGAAGAGTTGTGAAGGCTATGGGACAGCTAGGACACATGTAAGCATCATCCTAGAGGCCTGTCTGTGCCATCACTTTGACACTATTGTTAGAGTTCAGCAAATCAAGCTTTTCATTAATATTTGATTAACAAATGAAAACCTCCCATCTGCTGAACTTTTGACCAGTGTTTCTCCAGTATATGCCAAAGAAGGTATTTCTCATATTAGCTACGTCTACACGTGTATGCTACATCGAAATAGCTTATTTGTAGTGAAATCGAAATAAGCTATTTCGATGAATAGCGTCTACATGTCCTCCAGGGCTGGTGCCGTCGACGTTCAACGTTGACGTTGGGCAGCACCACATCGAAGTAGGAGCTGCAGGGGAGCATCTACACTCCAAAGTGGCACACATCGAAATAAGGGTGCCAGGAACAGCTGCAGACAGGGTCACAGGGCGGACTAGCACTTCCAGGGCAACAGCTAGCCACTCCCTTAAAGGGCCCCTCCCAGACACATTCAGCCTGCACAGCATGCGGTCTGCAGAGCCACAGGCATGCACACCTAGGTGAAGCAGTTATGGACCCCCAGCAGCAGCAGCAGCAGCAGCCAGAGGTCCACCCAGCCGCCCCTGCAGGAACAGTGCTTGCCCTGCTCAATGCCATGCAGGAGGCAGCTAATCACCTTTTAGTCATAGAAGAGGAGCTGCCCCCAGGGGAGGAGGAAGCAACCCCAGACCCTGCTGTCCTCCGCCCAACCCCCCGCCACACGCACACGCCGCCAGCTGTGGAGCTACCCCACAAGCACTGACTGGTGGGAGCGGCTGGTGCTCGGCGAGTGGGACAACGACCGCTGGCTCCAGAACTTTCGTATGAGCTGGCAGACATTTCTGGAGCTCTGCCAGTGGCTCACCCCCGCACTGAGGCACCAGGACACTGCCATGCCACGTGCCCTCAGTGTGGAGAAATGAGTCGGCATCGCTGTCTGGAAGCTGGCCACTCCAGACAGCTACCGATCCGTGGGCCAGCAGTTTGGCGTCGGCAAGGCCACCGTCGGGGCTGTCCTCATGGAGGTAAGAGGACCCATGGGGAAGGGGAGGCAGCCCTGGGGGTGGAGGGGAACCCTGGGGGTGGAGGGCCAGACACAGCCTGCACACCCCTCATTGGTGCTCTCCCATGTCCTTCCCCTGCAGGTCGTCCGCGCCGTCAACGCCCTGCTCCTCCACAGGCTCATGGGGCTTGGGGACCTGGATGCTGCCATCGTGGGGTTTGCCACCCTGGGCTTCCCAAATTGCTTTGGGGCTCTGGATGGGACCCATATCCCCATCCAAGCTCCGGAGCACAGCGGAGGATGCTTCCTGAACAGGAAGGGCTCCATTCAGTGGTCCTCCAGGCCTTGGTGGACAGCCGGGGCCGCTTCCTGGACATTTATGTTGGCTGGCCTGGCAGCACCCATGACGCCCGGGTATTCAGGAATTCGGGCCTGTGCTGCTGGCTGGAGGCGGAGACCTACATCACCCAGCGGGAGATCCCTGTGGGGGACACCATGATGCCCCTCTGCATCGTTGCAGACGCGGTGTACCCCCTCCAGCCCTGGCTCATGCACTCTTACACGGACCATCTCACAGCCAGCCAGGAACGCTTCAACACGCACCTGAACCACGCGCGCCAGGTGGTTGAGTGCACATTTGGCCACCTCAAAGGGCGCTGGAGGTGTCTCCTCACCCGCCTTGATGCAGGCCCCACCAACATCCCCCAGACTGTGGGCGTGTGCAGTGCACTCCACAACCTGGTCGAGAGCAAGGGGGAGGCATTCTTTCAGGGCTGGGCTGTGGAGGCTTGCAGGGCTGATGTGCAGCCACCCACTGCCCCCAGTCGCCAGGTGGACCCCAAGGGGATCCGGGTCCGGGAGGCCCTGCGGGCCCATTTCGACCAGGCTGCGGGGTGAACGCTGGCAGGCCCCCCACTGCACCCCCCATCCTCCACAACACTCCCTGCTCCTACGCCCACACCACAGAGCACCCAAGAGCACCCCCCACACACACTTTTCTTGCAAATAAAAATAGACCTGTTCATGAAACCACAAAACGGTGAATTCTCTTATTATATTATTACTACAAATATATTATATATTATTATATGATAAACAAACAGTGGAACACAAGGAAGGGGAGAACTATTTACATGCGGGGGCAGGTATCATAAAATAACAGGGGTCTAATACAAACTATATACAACATAAAGAGGATATGTACAAAGGGGGGGCACATCCTGGGCCCCGCACCCCCTAACATCCAGTGCTGGGGGTTGGCGGGCGCAACCCTCACCTCGGCCTCAGCCCTGGCCGAGGCTGGCTGGGGGCCGGGCGAACCGGCAGATACGGCCGGCGGGTGTCAGCAAGCCCCAGGTCCCCCTCGTTGGAAGGCCCCTCAGTGGCGGACGGTGGTGGGATGGCGGGTGGAGCAGCGGGTGGAGCGGCGGGTGGAGCAGGCAGGGCGGGCAGAGCGGTGGCTGGTGCGGCATGGGGGGCCCAGGTAGTCCACGATGCGCTCAAACATGCGCATAAAGGCCCCCCATGCCTCCTGGCACCAGGCCAGCGCCCGCTCCTGTAGTTGGAGGCGCTGCTCCGAGACCTCCAGCTGCCGCCGGAGGATCGCCAGCAGCTGGGGGTCCATCGCCATCCGGTGGTGGTGCTGGGTCCGCCGTTGGCCCTGCCCTGCGGTGCTCTGCCGAGGAGCTGGCCTGCAGTGATGGCCCCGGTGGGCTCTCCGGGACCACTGACACCTCGCCGGTGCTCTCCGTGCCCTCCGATGGTGCAGCTGCAGAACACGGGGGGGAAGAAGAGTGGAGACAGCCGTTAGTGTGGCCCCTGAGCCGTGGCCCTTGTCCCCACACCCCTCTGCTGCTGGTTCCCCATCCCTGTCCCCGGGAGATGCTGCTGCTGCTGATGGGTGTCCCACCCCCTCCCCCCGGGGGACCCTAGGTTCTGCTCCCCCATCCCCAGGGATGGGGCATGGCACTGTCGTGCTGGGGGGGCAGGGGCTGATGCACGCTTCTGAGGGACATGCCATTGCTGTCCTTGGGGCCATGGTCATCTGGGCATGTGGAGGGCCCTGGTCATGTCTGTTGTCCCTGCCCCTCAACACCGGGGGGGGGTGTACATACCTGACGGTCCACTCCCACGGTCGGGGGACACCCTGTGGGCGGATGCCCTGCTGGAGCTCCGGGACGGCAGCATGATGTGGAGCTCCCCATCGCTGGAGGAGGATTCCCCCTCCTCCTCCTCCGGCATCCCAGGGGTGGGCTCCTGGGGGGGCCCCTGGGGTGCGGGGCTTGCCTCTGGGGCAGACTCCACCTCCGGGGCCTGCTGGGGCTCGTCGGCCAAGGTGTCAAGAGTGGCCGGCGGGGAGGAGGTGTGCCGGGGGCCCAGGATTTCCCTGAGCTCCCTGTAAAAGGGGCAAATGGCGGGGGAGGCCCCAGATCGGCTGGCCGCATCCCGGGCCCGGGCATAACCCTGCCACAGCTCCTTGACCTTACTCCTGATGTGGTCAGGAGTGCGGGCAGGGTGACCCTGGGCAGCCAGGCCCTCAGCCAGCCAAGCAAACATGTCCGCGTTCCGCCTCTTGCTCCCCATTACCTGGAGCACCGCCTCCTCGCTCCAGAGTCCCAGCAGGTCCTGGATCTCGGCCTCCGTTCAGGAGAGGCCCTGGTGCCTCTTCCCCAGATGGCTGCCAGCCTGGGAGCCCTGGCTCCCCTTGGGGGGGTTGCCCTGGGGGTGCTTGGGGGGCTGGCAGGCGGCCTTCACGGGGGGGGGGGTGTCTCTGGGCTGCAGGGAGGCATGCAGGCTGGCCGCGTGGCCGTGCTACCGCCTACATGCTCTCTCAGCTTCCTGCACAGGAAGGCAGGGGGCGGGGAGCTTTAAGGGGCTGCTGCACGCGGTGACCATAGAGCTCAGGGGCTGGAGAGAGCGTCTCTCAACCCCTCAGCTGATGGCCGCCATGGCGGACCCCACTCTTTCGATGTTGCAGGACGCGGATCAGCTACGCGTGCCCTACTTCGATGTTCAACGTCGAAGTAGGGCGCTATTCCCATCTCCTCATGAGGATAGTGACTTCGACGTCTCGCTGCCTTACGTCGATGTCAACTTCGAAATAGCGCTCGCCAGGTATAGACGTGGCGGGCGCTATTTCGAAGTTAGCATGGCTACTTCGAAGTAGCCAGCACGTGTAGACGTGGCTATTATGAGGTGACCATTGGTCTCAAACTTGCTAATAGACCATTTCCGGTCCAAGTTAGCCGTATATTTTATTTATTTTCTCTTTCCTGGCACCTTGGTTTTTAATGCTGGGTAACAGATCAGTGGCAAAATGCCTTCTTTATTTCAGGTCATTACAGCTAACTGAGAAATGTAATAAAATCCATATGGAGTTGTTTCTATTAAATATCACAGACTCAATGTGAGCTGTAACAAATGATAACAGTTTAAAGATTGTACTCATACCCTGGATTTACTGGGCACACTAGAGCGATATAAAGCTTAAACAGCTAGCAAAGCAGACCCCCTAAGTAAAACCCATAGCAAATCCATTCTCCCCCCAAACATTGACTTTGAACTTAAGAGGACAGTCAAAAACCACATTGTGCAATCTTTTCTCATCCTTGTCTGTGAAAACCAGGCAGATCTAGGTAATCAAAGTTCCACTTTCTTGGCATCAACTTTGCCCCCAGCTGGAAGGGAGAAGATGACTGATACTTAAGGCTCTTTAATCTCATTGACAAATATATAAAAAGAACCACTATACTGGAAATTGAGGCTAGAAATATTCAAAATGGAAACAAATTCCACATTTTTAACAGTGAGCATAATCAATTATTTTAATACAATGGCTAAGCATGTGGTTAATTTTCCATCATGAGACATTAATCAACACTGAATGTGGAATAGTGACAGAGAGGTAGCTGTGTTAGTCTGCATTCTATCAAAACAAAAAAGGAGTCATGTAGCACTTTAAAGACTAACAAAATAATTTACTAGATGATGAGCTTTTGTGGGACTGCCCCACTTCTTCAGGTCTATAGCCTTACCAGAACAGACTCAAACTATAAAGCACAGAGGTCCAAAAACTGTTATCAAGGTTGGCAAATTAGAAGAGCAGAGGGACTGTGGGGGCGGAGGATTGTGGGGGTGGAGAAGTTAAGAGTTAGCTAAAACATCAAAATGTGTAAAAGATTCCTTGTAATAGGTCAGGTAATTGCTGTCCCCCAACCTTGATATCAACCTCGATAATGATTTTTGGTCCTCTGTGCTTTATATATTAAGTCTGTTCTGGTAAGGCTATAGATCTGAAGAAGTGGGTCTGTCCCATGGAAGCTCATCACCTAATAAATTATTTTGTTGGCCTTCAAAGTGCTACATGACTGCTTTTTCATTGTGATATAAGGCTGAATGTAGGTGTACAGGATGGATGCACTAGTTCAGCTACAGCTTATTCAGAAATCATTAGGTGAAATTATACATCCTGTATTATGTACTATGACTAGATGAACTTATAGGTCTCTTCTAGCCAGAGCTGGTCAAAAATATTCAGACTAAACAGTTTTCTGTAAGAAAAATACTGAAGCAACACAACTTAAACTTTGGCAGGAACTTATGAATTCCATCACACTTCCGTGGAAAATTATCAAAATAGTTCATTCTGATAAGGCCAAAATGTTTCATTTTGATTTTCGCATTTCAACTTTTACAGTGTAACTTTTTGTACAGTGTCAGCTTTTAATAATTATAATAATATAGCTAATTGGAAAAGGAGAAGCAGAGACCCTGTCTGAAACAAATGCCCACTAGGGTGACGATGTGTGGGACCATGAAATAGCTGACACCGTTCTTGAGGTTGCTAGGTTGGAATTTTTCCCTGGTGGTGAGTGGTAGGGCAAGATTAGATGCTCTCTAAATTCACATCAGGCCACCCAACCTGTATAGGACAGAATGTCGTTCTTACCATACAACACTACCTCTATGTACAGCCTTAATATTTTCACTGAAAAAATGGACTGACTGCCACAATATGGATTGATGCATTGTTTGTTTCTTATCATACATTTCTTTACAGTAAATGAATCCATGTTGATGACAGTTAACAGTTTTTTATTTATAGAAACATTGACTATGTCAGGCAAGGAGGAAGAAGATGACAATGCATAGAGCTTCCTTGTCCATGAGTGTATGGCAAGAGATACAGCCTACAGATGTTTTACTGCTTTAACAATAACACATCTTTATGAGTGTAGCATCAACAACATGTGGTGCAAAGATGGGGTGACGGAACATCTGGTTACTTTATGCTTTGCTATGCAAAACTAGTAAATTGTTAAGAAATGTGTATATAGTAACATGCATCCCTGCAGTGTTGCTCTCTTTAAATACAAATACCTCAAATTTATGAAGAACAAGAATGTGCTCTGAGGACAGGGTAAACTCCATGTGACAAATTCACTAATAACGTAAACCCATTGAATACAATTCAGGTTTATTAAGAAACAGTGAGAACCATCTCTCAAAACTCAAAATGAGCAAAACATTATTTTGGTTGCAGGCTTCTGCTCTGATTGGTCTGAAAAAACAGGAATACCTAAACAGCTTGAAAAGTTTGTTGTCATGGTCTTTCACCCCCGAGGGATCAGAATTTCACCAATGATGCTTGTAGCAAGGAACATCTAAAAATCACTACCAGAAATCTTATTTGAGAGTTTTTCAGTCTGTTGTTGAGATCAAACAATTCCAAAGAAATTCAGATACAGGTTGCACCGCCCAGGTCTGGCATGGTCGTGACCTGACAGGTTCCGAATGACAGAATTTCCTGGACTAGGGGAGGTCCAGGGGTTCTGCCCCAGGTGGCCACAGCCTCCTGCTGCCCTGGGACTCTACGCTCCACAGGTTACCACAGTGATCTGACCCCCCAGCCCTATGCACCCATGGCTGACACAGGGCTCTAGCAGACAGGGGCTCTGGCCCTAGCCCCACCCTGTGGTAGGAACCACTGGAAGTAGCTCTGGCCCCAGCCCCACTCTCCAGGCCCTGCTCCACACTCCAGTGGGTGGCTGCAGTCTCAGCCCCATGCTCCGGCAGGAGCTCTGGTTCTGGCTGCAGCCCCACAGACTGGCAGGAGCTCTGGCCCCAGCACTGAACTTTGCAGGGGCTCCAGCCCTGCCTCCAAGCTGCAACAAGGCCGGTGGGGGCTGCTGGCCACTGCTCTGGTCCCAGGCCTGCTTTATGGATGCAGATCCAGAACAGCCCTGCGATTCTCTGGTCCTACAACACCTGTGGTCCTGCAGGACCATGGATGTTGCTGGATGAGAGATTACCAGACGTAAGTAGTTCAACCTGTAATTTTAAAGATTTATTCGAACTAATCTAACCCTTAAAACTTCATTCACCATGAAGAGACTACCCTACTGCAAGGTCTGTTAGCAAAGAGTTTACCACCTTTTCAATCATCACTCTATTTTAAAGTGGCACTAAGAGAGATGTTGTGGTTAAAATGAAACCATTTATAACAATTATTTAGCATGTAGAATCCTTGTGCTGCTCAAGACAAAAGAGAGACATATTGTTTACGTATTGAGGACTTTACCGACCCAATGGTTTATAATGGTCTGTCACAGTAATTATGCAATACAGGCCCATGATAATGCTTTCAATCCCATTGCTAGAGTTGTGTTATGAATGGCTCTCTGCAATAGACAGAGAATATGGCATGTTTCTTATATTTTTACACCCTACCTACTAAGAATGGAATAGTTTAGGGAAGTACAGCTAGTGCACAACACGCACAAGCAAAATAAATCGCTGTTCACTGTAAGGTTACCCTTTGAACCACTGACATTTTTAACATGTTACAGTCTTCAGCTTAGAGCTCAAATAGACTTTCTGGTATCAGAATACTGGTACCAAGAAAAGGATGGCATTGTTTTGGTAAATTACATATGGGGCCTGACCATTTTGACAGGAACACTTCAGAGCTGTTAGCTACAATACAGAAAAAAAGCCAACTTCAATTTGCATTATATTTTAAGAATATTTCTGTATATTGTCTACTCTACTGATATTAGTGTAGCCAGGAATCTATTTTCTACCTTACAAATGATGTGCTAAATTTGTCAGGATGTAAACCAGCAGGATAGCTCAGCATGACTGCATTGTGTATAACATACATAAGCCTTCCTGATAATGCTAGAGAGATTAGCAGGCCAGTGCAGAAGCCATAATACAGACTTCCAGTGACGGCTAATGTCGTTTTGAAAGGTGATGTAGCAGAACATGGAGACAATACTCTTGAAGTGTTCCTAGGAAGAAGGAGAGCTTTATTAAGGCAAACTCCATTTAAAGGTACACTGGGTTTCTTTGTTTTGTTTTGTTTTGAACTAATCCAATCCAGACCATGGCAGCTTAAATGGGATTTATACTTACATTTTGAGATGCCTCTAGTTAGATGTAGTAGATCCAGGGTATGAATCAGGTCATGGTGATGGGAATCTCTTGAATCAAAAGTGATCTTAACTTCTTGCGTTAACAATAATCTTTAAAAAGTCTGGACATTTTAAAGCATCGAGAGTATGATCTATGCCTTTGATCTATTCAACAGGTAAAGATGTATTATCATTGTACTAAGAAAAGTCTGGCCAAATATATAATCACATCCATACAGAAAGAGAGAGAGAGAGAAGAAAAGCAGAAATGGGATTTAAATCCTTTTTTCTCCAACTGTATTTCTCCAGCTGTGAGAGGTTAGGAAAACATTTCCCCTGTGAGAGAGGTTATTCAATGGCTGTCCACTACAAGGTTTCCTGAAACTTCTTGTCTCCAATCTAGCACAGGCCACTGACAGTGAAGTAGATGGAACACTGGTATGACCTGGTATCTATACACATATTTTAGAGTTTGTCTGTCTGTAGGTGCTATGTTTGTTCAAGAACTCCCTTTAAACGGTAAGAGCTACAAATGCAACATTTGGCATGTGGATTCCTCTTACCCTAACTTAAAGCAAGGCTGAAGTTTGGTTGTACCTGGAAAATGGGAAATGCCTGAATTCCCAGGATTTCCCAGAACATCGAAAGGGAGAGGCCCAGACAGGAGGGATATGATACTGAGAGAGGTCACTGGGGGCAGCTGCAGCATCAAGAGAGTGGCCAGTGTGGGCTTTGCCATCTTTGCCTGCCACAAAAACTGGGTGAGTAGCTGTCCTGATCCAAACCCAAAGCCTGACCCCCTGTGTTAAGCCTACAGCACACGGAGGCAGCTGCTGTGGGGGAGAAGCCCCAGACAGCCTGTAGGCCATGGGAGGGGATGCTGCAATTTGGGGGCAACCCCTAGAGCCTCATCCCGCCTGGACAGCCTGCAGGCCATGGGGAGCAGCTGGAGGTGGGGACACCTGGAGAGAGGGGGCAGCCCCCACAGCCAGATCACCCCGGACAACTTGCAGCCTATGAGAGGCAGCTGGAGGGGGCAGCTCCTAGAGCCTGCTTTCCCTGACAGCCAGCAGTCCACAGGGAGCAACCGGATAAGGGGCAGCCCCTCGCAGCCTGGCTCCACTAGCCATCTAGCAGTCCATGAGAGGGGGTGCTGGAGGTCAGGGGAAGCCCTCAGAATTTGGCCCTATCCAGACAGCCTGCAAGCCATTGTGGGGGGTGCTGCTGGAGGTGGGAACGTTGGGAGGGATGACAGCCCCCACAGCTGTGCCCTCCCAGACCGTCTGAACACCATGGGAGGCCCCTGTAGGGGTGCAGCCCCGTGGATCCTGGATTCTCCCCCGACAGCCTGCAGGCGATGGGGGGCAATTGGAGGAGGCAGTCCCCAGAGCCTCATCTCCACTTCAACAGTCCATAGGAGGGAGGGAGGTGAAGCCACAAGAGCCAGCACCCCCTGCCCCACAACAGACAGTCCTTATAGGCCGCAGATCACTGGAAGTACAGAGCAGCCCCCCCAAAGCCTGGCTCCACACCTATACAGCCTGCAGGCCACTGAGGGGGGGAGCCTATTGGAGGCTTGGGGCAGCTCTAAGAGCCTCCCCCATCTGGCAGCCTGCAATCCAAATTGAGGCCACTGGAGGCTAGGAGCTGCCTCTAGGGCCTTGCCCCTGCTTCAACAGTCAACAGACCGTGGGGCAGGGTCTGCAGGAGGAAGGGGCAGCCCCAAGAGCCTGGTTCACACTCAGCCCAACAGCCTGTACACCACAGGGGGCACCGGACATAGGGAGGAAGCCCCCATAGCATGGCCAGCTCCTGGATCCCCCCACCAAACCGGCTGCAGAATGGAAGGGGCTGCTGGAGGCTGGGGGTAGCCCCAAAAGTACTGCTCCCCAACATTAGTGAAAGGCCCAAAGGGCAGCTGGAGGCTGGAGTCAGCCCTCAGAGTATTCTCCAACCCATCCCCCAACAGGATCCAGGATGGGGCAGCCACTACCCCTAGCAAAGACCTCCTGGAGAAGCTGCAGGCCTGGGGGGCAGCAGGAGGCTGGGGGATGATCCTAGAGTGCTTCCCCACCCTCAGGCTTCAGGCCAAAGCAGGTAGATGGAGGTCAGGGCCAGACCACAGAGCCCCACCTCCCATCCAACAACCATGCAGGAGCAGATCCCTCCCTCTCAGGAAGAGTTGCTGGCCACAGAGCACTGCCATGGCCCCTTGGGAGGAACTGCTGCCATAGCAGCATCACCCTCACTGCCATGGGTGGCCCCTGTAACCTCCCCACACATACACCTCTCAGCCCCTTGTTCTGCGACCCCTGCCCTAACTTCTGCACCCTCCACCTGTCAATTTCTGTACTCCCACCCTCTGCCTTGAACTCCCCCACCTTGAGCCCCCACCAACCCTCTGCCATAAGCCACTCATCTCTCCTGCTCCTCACTCCTGCCTTCCTCTTCCTTCATTGTTTGAAAAATATTATAATTTTAAAACATTACAATTTTCATCTAGTTTCAAAAAATTACTTCAGTTAAAGAGCTGAGCAATGACAGATACATTTACTCATTACCTATAGTCACATATTTAAATCCAGTAAAATGCTAGGACTTGATTTTTCACTTCATTTAATCTGTTAAAGTCAATGGAATTAAAACAAAGTAGAGGAAGTCAAGTCAGCATACTGGAGTAGAACAAGCAAGACCTTCTCCGAAACCAAAATGTGCGTCTAAAACTCCATCCAGTGGTACAATATTTCTTTTTACTTCTGGCACACAAGAATGCAGCCAGCGTCTAAGACACTGGCTTATTCCTGGAGAAATGATCATAATCTTCCTTGTAAAGGGTATGAAGCTGAATTTAACAGTGTTCTTCCTGCTTAAACAACCTTCACTTGTCTTAACTATTCTGTGTAATGCCCAGGCTGGGATGTCTGCCATTTTTATGTTCATTTCTCTGCTTTTCCCATTTCCTCCAACTGAACGAGTTAGGAGGCAATCAGTTATGGGCATCAGTGATCCCGCTCCCTTAAAAACATTTAAGGGGAAGGCAAGTAACAGTCCCAATATATAAAACATTATTTTAAAATGCATTGTGACAGTATAAATGTCACTGAAATAAACAATCATTTATAGTTACAGTTATTCAAAAATCACATATTAAGGGTTTTCCAGTAATGGGGCGAGTGACTCAAAGGTTGGTTTCATCAAATAATTGTGCACCAAATTCAAATCCCCATTGGCTTATCTTGAAGACTGTGATAACCACTAAATGAACCATAGTAAATAACCCTGGCTTGTTCCAGTCCAACAAGTAGTTTAGATTAGCTCAGAGGGAAGAATAGACTTGTTGAATACCCCAATAACAATGTCTCTTCCATTTTTGCAGATCAGCTTTCATAGTGGACTCCCTTCTGCTGTTTAACAAAGCCCGTGGCCCTTCTTTAGAACAGGAATTTTCAATTACAGAGAACAATTAGGAAAACAAAACTTGAGCTGCAAAATGTTCCAGTCAGGGTACAGAATCCTACCTGAGTCTCAATTTAAAAAGCAGAGAATAATTGGAAGTTTTAATGCCAGGCAAGAAGTGGGACAAATCAAGCAAGGAAACCAAATTTGTGTTGCTGAAACTGATAGAACTGGAACGACTATGGTTCTGTCTTACTTGATTTAGTTTAGTAGTTTGAGTATTAACAGTGTCAAGAGATCGGTGTAAACAAGACCCTGCACCCCAGAGCTGAGTAAAACATCCCCTAGCAACTGATGACTGAGGCAACCCCTTGAGCAAATTCTTTTATAGTTTCTGTTAAAGTTAATGGCCAAAAGTCCACTTTCAGGAAGCCCCAAATTAAGAAAATGTGTTTGATGATCAGGCTGTGCAGTTCCTATTGGGGTGGTGCTATAGGAAAGAGATTTGATTGTATGGGTGTGATTGTGACCTGACATGAGTTAAACATGGTTGAAGAGGGGAGAATCATGGGAACAGAGTCTCTCTGAGCAGTAGTGTACTATATGTGGATTGATATGTCACCAGACCAGGACTGCGAACTGCTTTATATGTAGAATCAATATTGGACTTACTGGCCAGTAAATATGGGTCCATGCTAAGATGAAGCACCACACTGACTTGGTCACCGCAACCTAGCAAAAGAGGTCACGCAAAAGCTGAAGTGCATGAACGATGTGTCAGTGAGAGTGGGGCAAATGGGGGTACTTCCTTTCTTAAATCCTTCAAAAAATACTAATCAGGTCAGAATTAGCATTACATGTCCACTGGGAAGGACTTTAAGACAAGTGACTCCTTTGGGAAAAGAGGAAAAATATAAGTATAGCAGTGAAATCAACTATAGTGGGTGGTAGTGGATTAAGGATTAAGGACTGTGCCACTGAAGATGCTCTGTTGTGTGATCAATGGCACTGTGAACCAGAGGGTTCCAGAGGTATCCTAAGCCTTGCATCATTGGATCAGACCTGGCGAGAGGGGACCAGACGAAAAGCAGTCGTCTAAAGTTTAGTCAGCACCTTCCCTGTCTACCAGACAAGTCCTGTGTGAGGCCAGCATGGGTACTGTCTGTGTATGTTTATGAAAGAGAGGGTCATTTAGTGGAACATATAGCTTCTGACGTATTGCTTTGTCTAATATAGAAACTGTGCTTGATATAACTCTTGTACTCTCCTCAGTATACTTGGTTGGCAGGCTTGGATTTAATTCTCTAGTCTGACCTTTTTACTGGCCATCAAGAGCCAGTAAAGAATCCACAGTAGACAGGGTGGGAAAAGAGACTGGGATAAGCCTGGAGACCATCTGACTTGACTAACAATTACATTTTATCTTGGGAGATGTGCTTACTCAAACTGTCTGCCATGATATTTTGAATGCCTGGAGGATATGAGCCTGAAATGAAAATGTGATCAGGTATTCACTAGTTCCATAGCCTTGTTGCTTCTACACAAAGAAATGGACCTTGATCCTCCTTGATAATTTATGTAGTACATGAAGACTATGTTATCTGTCATGACCTTGATTATCAGGAAGAAATGAATGCGGGCATACATGAACACTCTGAGCACCAATAGGCTGATGTGAAGAAGTGACTGCTTGGTGGACCATTTGCCTCGGAGATCTCCCTCTGGATGCAGCTGAATTTATGGTGATGGTAGCAGGAACTCCTGAATAGATTCTAGACAGGACATCCCAACACCTGAATGAGTCCAGAACCTGATGAGAAATTAACTTCAATTTTTGAAGACTGTGTTGGTTTGGAATGTGGACAATGCTTGGCCAACCTTGGCATAGAACAAATAACACCTAGTCTGCAGAGTAACAGATGTTCAGGCTGACATATAATTATATGACCTAGAAGCTGAAGATAACACTTCACCATCTGTGGGCTTATCTGAATCCTGGAAGTAAGGTGTGTCAGTACTGTAATTCCATCTATTAACAAGTAAGCCTGGCATGCGGACTTTTCTATTGCATAAGGTTATAGTTTTCCTTACTGCAAAGAGAACTTCATTGTATGATCAGCTCTTGAGGAGTCATCCATCAAGGAATGAAACATGATTATTCCCATTGACATAGGTGAGCGGCAACTACTGACAGCACTTTCAGAAAGACTCCAGAGGTAGAGCAAGTACAAAGAAGCATTCCATATTTAAAGCAACCCAGACTGACCATGAAATGAATGCATGGGTGGTGAGGTAGATCTTTCCTGTTGTGTAAGTAGAAATCTTGAGGATGAAAGACCATGAACAAATCCTCTGAATCTAATGATGGGATTCTGGATAAAAAGTTCTCACCCTTAACTTTTGCATTTTGATGGAAGTTTCCAATACTCTAAGATCTAAGATTGATATCCACGCCCTGCTCTTTTTGAGAAACACAAAATACTTTCCCTCGGTGTGGCCACTGGTTCTGTGGCTCCTATATGGAATAAGGATAGGATATCCACTTCGAACAATTTTTCATGAGATGGGTCCCTTAAAAAAAAAGACTGGGAAGGAAGGTGGGATGAGCAAATGCAGGTAAAATGAATGGAATAAGTTGATGTTATAACATACAAAATCTGTTCCCATCAAGCCTGAAAGTGTGAAAGACTCCATCTCCAAGGGGTGGATAGCAGAGGACAGAGCAGTGCGACGGTAGTAACTGAAGTTGCAGTGTTTTCACCCCTGACCAAAACATCAGAATAGACATTTAGATGATGAAGAAGGCTGGGTAACAATGATAGATATGGCAGTCACTGCCCTTTTCTGAAATCCAGCCCTCTTCTCGAGTAGTTCAGAGACCTATGGAAGGCAGAGAATTGGCCTGGGTGAAATATCTAAGCCATTGGTGACCTGTTACATTTTTTATTTTTCATAGGCATATGGAAATCCAAAGAGATCAGAGAGTGAATCTCTAATCCTTGAGTGTGCAAAGATTAATCAGTGGACTTCCTGAAAAGTTTAAGTCCATCAAAAGGAAGGTGTGCTACAGGATTCTGAACCTTTTTTGGGAATCCTGATATTTGCAGCCAAGGCCCACAATGCACAATAACTCTCATAGGACTAGATCAGGTCATTCATTTCCAACGTATCAAGGGAAATCTGTAAGGAGGCCCTTCCTATGAGATGACCCTCTGCAGTGAACACCTGAAATTGCCCCTGCCCCACAGTTTACAGAAAAATGATTGATAAACAGAGTTTATTTGCTGTAATTTGTGCGATTATACCTAGCCATCAGAGCTTGGCAGTCAGTAATCATGACAAAGTAGGGATATTTCATAAAACATTGTGTATTGTGTAGTTTCCCCCATATGCTGCATGTTCAAGTAGGCAGTGGGATGGGTGTTTCCTTTTGGCAAAGTCTCAAAAAATAACAGTTACAATGATGACCTGGAAATCTGGTGCCTAGCAACTAATGACCTTGTACAGATAACTTTCCACAGGCAACTGATGAGCTGAGAAATAAATGAATTAAGGTAGAAAACCAGGTAATAAGAGTTTTCCCTAGAACCAAGTCAAAGACCTGTGGAAGAGTGAGGGGGTGTAACTGGGTGAGAGATGATGTGTGGCCATGGATTGCTGGACTAGAGGTTTCTGGACTGGGTTAGGGAGAGGTGCCTCTGGGCTCAGGACTCATCCAGATGGACTTTGCTGTAACATTCTGCTTTCCGTGCTGACATAAGAAATCTCTGTATTCCAGAAAACTAATAAACTCTTTTTTTCCACAGTGTTGGCTGAGTCATTGCTGACTGAAGACTAAGGAGTGTGAGGATGCAGTGTTCCTTCTTGGGGGGTATGCCAGGATGTTCCAGGTGTCCTAGTCAAGTGGACTCACTGTGGGAAGTTCACACCATAAAGCAGAGGTGCTGAAAGCTTCCAGTGTGATCCTAGGAATCATTGAAGCCAAGGAAACTTATCCTTTTAAGAGTGTTGTCATGCTGAAGAGGTCCTGACAGGATCTTGATTCAGAACTGTTCAAGAGCTCTGACCCTGTGGACCTGTGATAGCAATCCAGAACTCACTGGTGCGTAGTGCTTGCAACTGAGGAGATCTAGACATTTAGTCCTTATCAGGATGTTGTATTTGAATAATGATAAAATCATAGAATACTAGAACTGGAATGAATCTCAAGAGGTCATAAAGACCAGTTCCCTGTACTCAACAGCAGGACCAACCACTATCTAGATCATGGGTCTGCAACCTTGCAGTTCTGGACCCACATGCATATCTTCAAGGACTTCTTTGTGGCACCCATGCAAAAACCCTCCTGATTACTTTTGATGAACATCTGAAAGCCCAACGATGATAAACTCATATCTAAACAGCAAATGATATGTGATCTCAAAATGTTGGACAACTCCCCCTTTAATATGTGCAGTGCATTGTGGGATATGATACTGTATCTGTGTTTTGATTATTTTGCTAATACCATCTTGATTTTGAAAAGGGAAAGGAAACTTGTGGCATTCCTGCTATGAAGGGCAACATGTATTTTAAGAAAGAAAACTGAAATTAAACCTGAAGTAAAATTGGCATAAATAAAGTGGGTTTGGAAGTGAAAGTCAGGAAGACAGCAGTACAAATACACACATGTAAAGTGTGAGGAAACAGAATATGTTAACAGTTTGTGAAGGTCCTGCAGTAACATGTAGCACGTTACAAATCGTGTGTGCGCTGTTCTTAGTAGGCATCCTTCAGTCTGCATAGACTATGGATCGCGCCCTTTAAAGTTTCAATCGAGGACTTCATTTACAGTGTCTATTGTGACTATGAAGACCCACACGAAGAGTGACAGTCCTTGCTGCATCTCTTGCAGATGTACTGGGTGTCTGGCAAGTCCTTATTGCGCTTTCTGTGCACTCGCTTCTCCTCTGCTAGCTGTCTGATCTTCATCTCGCCCTTCTGAAAGCCCTTGTGTAACCCCTGCCTCCATCTGCTGTGGTCGTCTGCTAGTTCTTCCCAGTTGTCCAGCTCGATGTCTACCTCTCTGAGGTCTCTCTTGCAGACATCTTTGTAGCGCAACTGGGGGCGTCCGGGAGGTCTTTTGCTAGAGTCTAGCTCACCATATAGGATGTCTTTTGGAATCCTTCCATCATTCATCCTGTGGATGTGGCCAAGCCAGCGGAGGCGCCGCTGCCTGAGAAGGGTGTGCAAGGTTGGGATTCCAGCTTGCTCGAGGACGGCGGTGTTGGTCACTCTATCCTTCCATGATATTCCAAGGATGAGCTTGAGGCAGCGCAAATGGAAAACATTCAGCCTCTTTTCCTGGCGGGCATACAGGGTCCAAGTCTTGCTGCCATAAAGGAGGGTGCTGAGGATGCAGGCTCTGTAGACTTGCATTTTGGTGTGAGTGTACAGCTTGTTGTTATTCCACACTCTCTTGCTGCGTCTGGACAGAGTTGTGGCCACTTTTCGCTGTTCTTAAAATAGGGGTTACAAAGAGTACAGTTTGACATTATTTATAAAGGACTATCTTGTATTCACAAGAACATAAGAATGGCCATATTGGGTCAGACCAATGGTCCATCCAGCCCAGTAGCCTGTCTGCTGACAGTGGTCAGTGCCAGGTGCCCCAGAGGGGGTGGACCGAAGACAATGATCAAGCTATTTGCCACCTGCCATCCATCTCCAGCCTCTGACAATCAGAGGCCAGGGACGCCATTCCTAGCCTTGTCTAATAGCTTTTTGTGGCCCTAACCTCCATGAATTTATCTAGCTCTTTCTTAAATTCTGTATTCTTAAATTCATGTATTGCAGCTCCTAAATTATTGAGTTTTTTAACAAATTTGAAAAAAATGTCTCTTCTTGCTGTTTTGGTTGCTGACCCCCGATCTAGACAATCCCTGACAGGCACGTGTTTAACCTGCTCATAACATTCTGTA
The DNA here is from genome assembly GCF_033958435.1 of Carettochelys insculpta. NCBI lineage: Eukaryota > Metazoa > Chordata > Testudines > Carettochelyidae > Carettochelys > Carettochelys insculpta. Next base: position 37,768,478 of record NC_134138.1, on the reverse strand, counting down.
TTGATGGAGATTATATAACCATCCTAGGCAACTCATTCTAGTGCGTAACTACCTTGACAGGGAGTTTTTACTAATGTCCAACTCTAAACCCCACCCCCTTGCTGCAATTTAAGCCCATTTCTTCTTGTTCTATCATCAGAGGTTAAGGAGAACAATTTTTTTTCTCTCCTCCGTGTAACAACCTTTTAGGTATTTGAAAGCTGCTGTCATGTCTCCTCTCACTCTTCTCAGACTAAACAAATCCAATTCGTTCAAACATGCCTTCAAGGTCATGTTTTCTACACCTTTAATCAGTTTTCACTGGACCTTCTCCAATTTCTCCACGTCTTTCCTGAAATGTGGCACCCAGAACCGGACATAGTACTCCAGTTAAGGCCTAAACAGCACAGAATAGAGCAGAAGAATTACTTCTTGTGTCTTGCTTACAACACGCCTGTTAATGCATTCCGGAATGATGGTTGCCATTTGTGCAGCAGTGTCACACTACTGACTCCTATTTAGGAATAATCTTTTCTACTCAGTGGAATGGTTTCCTCTTGCACCCTCAATAATGTCTCTTTGAAAAACTGACAACTGTCGATTGTTTTTCCTCTTAGACTTGCTTCCCATGGGACCTTACCTATCAATGCCCTGAGTTTGCTAATATGGCTCATGAGGGGTCCATAAGGAAGGGGAGAGGGCAACCAGTATTGCTCATAACAGGAAAGATAAGAAGGATCATGAGTCTGTCTAGGTCTAGAAGTCTCAGAAAAAAAAGTATCTGAACAGTTGTCTCTAGACTGATTACAAGATGGCCCCTGTACTGCAATCTTAAAGTTGAGCTGTCCTTAGCTCAGTTCCAGGGGAGCAGACAGAGGTGCTGATTATCTGTCCCATTTTAGCAGTAGATAGGAACTACCAGAGAATGATACAATTCTATTCACCTCAAAAGTTCCAGTACCAGTCAACTTTTTCTGGATCTAGTCTTGAACCTAACACAGATCTTACACTTAGATGGGATGTGTATGTCTCCCAAACAATGGATGTAACAAGAATAATTCTCACTGATGAGGATGGGTTCCTGATAAATAAGCCAGCAGTTGAATCCAAAAGTCCCAGGCATGTTCTGGGGAAACAAATAGAAATCAAGGCTATGTGGGGCACATGCACTCCTGAAATGGAACACCTTCTGGGACAATTACTTGAAAAGGCATTATACCAATTTTATTGATGGGGAATGGAAGCACAGAAAAACTACATAGGACTAGTCATGTACTTATACAGAAACTTGTGCATAGCTGTGTCTACACGTGCACGCTACTTCGAAGTAGCGGCACCAACTTCGAAATAGCGCCCGTCGCGGCTACACGCGTCGGGCGCTATTTCGAAGTTAACTTCGACGTTAGGCGGCGAGACGTCGAAGTCGCTAACCTCATGAGGGGATCGGAATAGCGCCCTACTTCGACGTTCAACGTCGAAGTAGGGACCATGTAGACGATCCGCGTCCCGCAACGTCGAAATTGCTGGGTCCTCCATGGCGGCCATCAGCTGGGGGGTTGAGAGATGCTCTCTCTCCAGCCCCTGCGGGGCTCTATGGTCACCGTGGGCAGCAGCCCTTAGCCCAGGGCTTCTGGCTGCTTCTGCGGCAGCTGGAGATCTATGCTGCAGGCACAGGGTCTGCAACCAGTTGTCAGCTCTGTGTATCTTGTGTTGTTTAGTGCAACTGTGTCTGGGAGGGGCCCTTTAAGGGAGCGGCTTGCTGTTGAGTCCGCCCTGTGACCCTGTCTGCAGCTGTGCCTGGCACCCTTATTTCGATGTGTGCTACTTTGGCGTGTAGACGTACCCTCGCAGCGCCTATTTTGATGTGGTGCCGCGCAACGTCGAAGTTGAACATCGACGTTGCCAGCCCTGGAGGACGTGTAGACGTTATTCATCGAAAAATTGGCTTCATGTGTAGACGTAGCCCATAAGTGTTTGTAGGCTCAGGATATAAATGACTTGTGAAGTGTGACATCGGTGAGAGAACTAAAAATTGAACCGCAACCTCCTGAGTCCTTGTGCAGGGCCTTAACAATGTAGAGTCCTGAGAATGGTTAGAGGACTGGAAAACATGCCTCACAGTGACAGAAGTAAGACACTCCATCTATGTAGTCTAACAAAGAGAAGGTTGAAAAGTGACATTATCAGAGTCTGTAAGTACCTACTCAAGGGAGAGAAATTCAATAATGATCTCCTCTGGTGCTTTTTTGTAAAAAAAAGAGGAGCTGGTACCCAGCTGGCTCCCTGCACCCAGGCCTGCCAGGGTTCCCACAGCTAGGGCTGCCAGCTGGGCAGTGAGGGCTCTGGTTCTCAGGCTGTGCGTCTGTGGGGCCAGCAGGGGTTCCAACTCCCAAGTCCACAGCAGCCTCCCCTGCACCGCTGTGGGGGCCAGAGGGGGCTCTGGCAGCCCTGCACTGCCGTGAGCTGGCTGGGACACAGAGTCCTTTTGGCAGGTCCAGCTGCAGAAACCCTGTCCGGGGGGAACACTGATGCAGAGGTGCCAGTACTCAGTAACGGCGCATACTGCCACAAAAAAGCCCTGGTCTCCTCACTTTCACGGGCAATGATGGAACTAAATCCAGTGGCCTGAAATTGAAACCAGACATATTCAGAATGGAAACATATGCACACACTTAACAGTGAAGGTCACTAAGTATTGGGACATTTTAACCAGTGTCATGGAGGACCCTCCATCGCTGGCAATTTTTTAATCCAACTTGTATCTTTCTAACAGATCCACTGTAGTCCAAACAGGAATTAACTCAGGGCAGTTTTGTGGCCTCTGTTATACAAGAAGCCAGACCGGGTGCGCACAGTGGTATTCTGGCATTAGAATGTATGAAGCACAACACCATCCTTCCCTATAGCTAATAAGAGAGATGGTGACAGAACTCAGAAGTCCTCATTCCAGGTCCCTGCTTTAATCATAAGACCACATTCCTTCCTATTTTTCTGTTTGCCCCACATAGTTGTGTTTTTACAGAGAGACAATATTATTTGAATGTTGCTTTTCAACACATTTTTTATTTCCATATACAAACTCAGACTATTTCATCGTGTCACAGACCATTTCATCATGTATGTCAGTGTAGCCACCCAAAGGTCAAGTCAAGTCAGGTTTATTTACTGCCACACATGCCTTGCACCCTGACACATTGTTAAGATATATAAATAAAGAAAGAACATTAAACACACTAGACATCACTTAAATGACTCTGTCCCTTGCACATTCTAAATAAATAGTTGGAACTAAGCATATACTGGCTATACAACTATTTGCTTAGTCAATTAAAAGTAAATTTAAACATGCAGTTCCAATTTTATGAATTGATGAAACTCATGTACTCAATCCTCAATTCAATCCAAGCTCTTCTAAATGAAAAAAACATGCATAAATAATTATTAGATTAGATAAATTGCCAACATTACAACAAATGGAATGAACAATGAGTTATTTGAACAATTCTCCAAAAACATCACAATTGGCAGTAATTTCTTTATACTAATGCATTCTCAAGGGTATCTTTTCCTTTCTCCACATCATCAATTTCCTCTCTTTCTGTATTTCACTTGTATGTTGCCATTGCTTACTATGGCCGCGTCTACACGTGCATGCTGCTTCGAAGTAGCGGCACCAACTTCGAAATAGCGCCCGTCACGGCTACACGCGTTGGGCACTATTTCGAAGTTGAAATCGATGTTAGGCGGCGAGATTTCGAAGTCGCTAACCCCATGAGGGGATGGGAATAGCGCCCTACGTCGAAGTTGAACGTCGAAGTAGGGCACGTGTAGCCGATCCGCATCCCGCAACATCGAAATAGCAGGGTCCGCCATGGCGGCCACCAGCTGAGGGGTTGAGAGACACTCTCTCTCCAGCCCCTGCGGGGCTCTATGGTCACCGTGGGCAGCAGCCCTTAGCCCAGGGCTTCTAGCTGCTGCTGCGGCAGCTGGGGATCCATGCTGCAGGCACAGGGTCTGCAACCAGTTGTCGGCTCTGTGGATCTTGTGTTGTTTAGTGCAACTGTGTCTGGGAGGGGCCCTTTAAGGGAGCGGCTTGCTGTTGAGTCCGCCCTGTGACCCTGTCTGCAGCTGTTCCTGGCACCCTTATTTCAATGTGTGCTACTTTGGTGTGTAGACGTTCCCTCGCAGTGCCTATTTCGATGTAGCGCTGCCCAACGTCGAAGTTGAACGTCGACGTTGCCAGCCCTGGAGGACGTGTAGACGTTATTCTGTCGCTACATCGAAATAGGCTACTTCGATGTAGGCTTCACGTGTAGACGTAGCTTATGAGATACATCTAGATTCACAGATTCTAAGGCTGTGGTCATCTAATCTGACCTCCTGCATAACACAGATCACAGCACTTCCCTGAATCAAGTCTATTCTAAACCCAGTATAGTAAACCCTTGACTTTATAGACCCTGATTTAGCAGATTTGGGGAACAATGTTGTTCCCAAAGTCTGCGGGGGTCCATAAAATCATCTCCCTCTAATCTCCCCCAGAAAGTTAAAAGACTTATTGCTTCTGTGTCATGGAGGAGCTGCCACTTCCTCCACCAGGGCCGCCACATGCTCCTCCCACCAGGAGCAGGGCATGTGCACAGGCAGACTGGCACTCGCACATGCGCCTCACCCCTGGTGGGAGGAGCATGTGATGGCTCTGATGTTGGCTCTTCCAGCCCACATGGGGGCCACTCCAGCTTCATGGGGTGAGGCAGCTCTAGCTGCGTGGCAAGGTGGCTCCAAACGTGTGCAGCAAGGTGGCTCCAGGTGCGTGGTGGGGTGCCTCCAGCTGTGCCCAGAGGGTCCAGCAGCTCCTCCAGTGGTGACGGCTTGGGTGAGCAGCAGGTTTGTTTTTCTTTTTCTATTTTTTTTTTGTGGGGATGAGTGGTTGACTGGGGCTGGGGGACCCTGCTGGGGGTGGGCGGGCAGTAAACCCTCACATTTAACAGGCTTTTGGGAATAGTGGACACCCCACCCCCCATTTGTTTATTAAATCGACGGTTTACTGTAGCTGTAGCTGAATTTCGTCATTTCTATTAGAAAAAATATCCAGTCTTGATTTACATTTTTCCAGTTCTAAGAGAATTCACCACAGGGAGGGGCAGAGACAGGAGGGATGTGATACTGAGAGTGGCCACTGGGGTCAGTTGTGGCACCAAGAGAGAGACCAGTAGGGCTGAAGCTCTGCCATCTTGTCTGCCACAAAGCCTGGGAAAGTAGCTCTCATGACTGAAACCCAGAGCTTGCTCCCCCTGTGGAGATCCTACAGGCCACAAAGCAGGCTGCTGGAGGTCATGGTGGGCAGTCCCTAGACAGGCTGCAGGCCATGAGACGGGATGCTGGAGACCAGGGGCAGCCCCCACAACCTCACCCCATCCAATGAGCACCTGGAGGAGGGACAGCTAGAGAAAGCGGGAAACCCCAGAACCAGATCCTCCCCAAACAACCTGCAGGCCATAGAGGGGCAGCCCTATGAATTCTGGCCCCTCCCAGAAAGCCTGCAGGCTGTAGGAGGCAGCTGGAGGAGAAACAGGCCCCAGAGCCTGCCCCTCCAGACAGCCTAACACTGTGGAAGGCCACTGTAAGGGCGCAGCCCCCTGGAGACTTGTCTACCCCCTGGACAGCCTGCAGGCCACAAGGGGGCAGTTGGAGAGAGGCAACTCGCAGAGCCTCACCCCCATTTCAACAGTCTATAGCCCATGGGGGATTGAAAGAAGGGAGGTTCAGCCCCAAGAACCAGGCCCCCCATACAGCCTATAGGCCACAGGATGGCAGTTGGAGTGGGGTAGCCTCCCAGAGCCTGCATCTCCCAGACAGCCAGCAGGCTGCAAGGGAGGCGGAGACCACTGGACGTTTGCGGCAGCTCCAAGTGCTGCCCCCCACAGCCTGACTTGGGGCAGCCTCCAGAACCTTGGGCCCACTTCAACAGCCTACAGGCTGCTGGGGGGCGGGGGGTGTAGCGAGGATGCTCAGCCCTCAGAACCTGATCTCCCTTACAAACAGCCTGGGGGCCTGATGGGGCACTGGAGGTGGGGGGCAGCCCCTGGAGCCTGGACAGTCCACAGCGCACCCTACCTTCAGACTGCAGGATGGAGGGAGCTGCTGGAGGCTGGGGATAGTCCCAAAAGTGCCACTCCCACATCAATTCAGGGCTGGGGGCAGCTGGAGATTGGGGACTGCCTGTTAGGACCCTATCCATGATGGTGAGGCTACTTCCCCAGTCAGGGCCCCCTAGAGAAGCTGCAGGCCCAGGGGGAAGCTGCAGTCTGGGGGCTGTCCTCTCAGTGCTGTCCCCAAGGCTTGAGGCCAAGGTGGATAGCTGGAGGCTAGGGCCAGCTTGCAGAGCCCCACCCCCACGTGACACACATGCAGCTCCAGATCCCTCATGCTCAGGAAGAATCACTGGCTGGGGAGTGTTGCTTGGTCCTCTATTCTGCGATCCCTACTGTAACTTCTGCATCTTCCTCCTGCCTTGACTTCTGCAACCCCACCCTCTGCACTGAACCCCCTACCCACATACACTTTGAGCCTCACCAATCCTCAACCCTTTAGCCACCCACTCCCTGTCTCTCCTTATTCCTAAACCCTCACTCCAGCCTCCATTTTGTTTCATTTTTGAAAAATAGTGTCATTTAATAAAGCATGTACATTTTGCATTTATTTTCAAACAATTACTACAGTGAAACAGCTGAGCAATGCTAGGTATGTCTGCTAGTCTACTACATATTTGAGAGAGTTTGTGCATCTGTCTGGTCTGTGAGACTGTTTGTTCAAGAACTGCTCCTAAATGATAAGGGTTTGGACCATCAGAATTTAAAACAAAGTAGAGATTGGTGATGCCAGGACAATGGGATATGCGTGGAATGTGATTGTTTCTCAGCAAAAGGAAAGAGGGCTGTGATAGCAGGGACCGTTATATTGCCAAATGACCACAGTGTGACCCTGGGACAGCCCCAGGGCACAGCCACTGGCTGATCTGCACCTCCCCCACCACCCTGGGGGACTGAGTTCCATATCAAATGTTTCATTACTTTGCCCAAGATTAAGGTCAGAGTGATGGTTTCCTGTGTCGTCCTACTTACCCTTTTAATATATGGTCATAAAATTAGATTTTTTCTAGCCCTCTGAAACTTTTCTGGTGTTCCAAATCTTTCTGAAAACCAACATTAACAGAGAGCTCCATGGCCAACATTTTAAAAACTCTTAGATCCAAGTTATGTGGATCTCCTGATTTAAAATGTCTAACTTTAATAGCTACTATTTAAAACCATCCTTAGCTACTACTGAAATGGTACTTAAACATCACCACGATCATCATGTTTTTGCCCCCAAAAGATAAAAGAACTATTTATTGAACACTCTACTTTTTCTGCATCATTATAAACAGTTCTATCATTCCCAGCTAGTAATGGACCAGTAGCATCGTTAAGATTCTTTTTGTCTCTGACATACTTAATAAACTCCTTCCTGTTGTCAGTATAGATTTTAGGTTCTTCTGGGCAGGTGCCTTTTATTTTATTTTTCTGTGAAATGTCACTCCTGGCTCTGATGCTAGAGACATAAATAATCCTGTTATAACATCCCTGGACAAACTTGAGTTCATTGTTGGCTGTGTGAGTCCAGATACCTGCTGTGACGTTGATTGTGTTTAGCATGTAATCACACAGTTAAATGATTTCTTTTACCTCCAGATTTGGAGAACCAGCTACTGTCTGTATTTTGTCTCTGTGTTAAAGAGATGATAAAATTCTCCTTAGCTTTTGGTCTATAGTCAGATTTCCAATGTACAACCTACAGTCATTCCATATAGAGTACTTGTATTACCGCAAGTAGGAGTTCTGCATACAGATCAAGTACTAACTAAACTAGAATGAAATACAAAGGGCTGAAGAGGAAAATTTAGCCTATAAAATGGGATTTTTTCCACTTCAAAATTCTAAATAGACTTTGGAAGACTACTCTTTTCCTTATGCCATGTCATCCAGATACCTATCTTTAATTGTCTGAAAATGTAAACTGGTGCAGACTATTCAAAGATCATGATTAGGAATTTTGTCATATTAGTCAACTTCAGCACACTCTTTAATATCTCACCTTAGTAGCACATAGTATTAGTTCTGCTGATTTCCTGATATTTCTTTATGCTTTCCTGAATCCTTCAGTTTTGAGTTGACTTAGATATTCCACTTACATATTTTTGTTTATTCAAGGCTTAGAACACCTATATTCCCCAGGGGTTTAAAGTAGTAGAAATGGAGAATATTTGTAGTAAACAGAAAAAGCATTTAAGCGGTTAAAAATTTTCTCTCACCTGTTTTTCTCATGAATTTTCAGGATTTCATGTGTCTGCTGCATAAGCTGTTTTTCCAACTTGTAAGTAGATAATGCATTTTCCAGCAGCTGAATTTCAAGACGGGATGTTTGATTTAGTACCTTAAGGATAAATAACAGCATTAAAACGTGCAATGTTCTAGTATTACCATTCTGAAGATTTGAACAATTTGTTTTACTTGATAGCAGCTAACATGAAGACTAACTGAAATGGTCTGTTCATGCTTTAAAATCTTTTTAAACATGGCGCTTGATCCTCACCTAGTGTAGATCAAAGAGTATGGAGCTATGCTCGTAAACAACAGCTAAAGCTCTGGGCTCATAGTTGTTGCAGAAATAATATTATAGGAAAATATTAAGGAGAAAACTATATGTACGCAAAACCTTGAATTACATGTAGACAATGCTTTAATAGATCATAAGAATACTTGGCCAGGATCTGAATACATGCCAAACTGTTGTATCCAATGTTTTGTAACCAGACTGTCTATGGCAGCGTTATCTCAAGGTTTCTCTTTTGCAGTGTTGATACGCACTCCATATCTGCTGACTCCAACACCTGTGCATGGTTACACAGATAGCATAGCAGATAGAGGCCCTGATCCTGCAAGTTATTCCTTGTAGATGTATTTGGCTTTACTGCTGCTCTGTGTGGGGTCAAGGATCTGCCCTCTTAGAACAACGTACAGATCCAGGCGCTGATGGGTATAACTGAAATGACAATGAGTTTTTAAAATGGAAAGTAAAAGATCCTAACAACTCAAGTATAATTTTGCATCTCCAAAAAAGGAAGGAAATGTTCAATCAGAACAATAGTAATAATTTCTTTCACTGAGATAGGATCTTCCATCCCACCAAATTCTTAAGCGTGTTATCTCTGAGAGTCCATATCACAGCTGATATGCGAGCACTGAAATTAATGTGGTATCACTTTAAAAATAACACTTTAAACATCATCACATTTTCATAAAGACTTTTGGATGGTTAATTATCAATATCACGATGTGACTTTAGGACAATGCTTTGCCATAGACTCTACCTCATGTGAGAAAGCTCAAAGCAGAAGACTCAGCGTAATAATGCCTCCTTTTTAGAAAATGTTGAGACCCGTTCTCTGAGATTTTTTTCCTGGCTTGAGTGGGAGGCATTCTATGGAGAAGTGAAGGTAGGACAAAAAGTAATGGGAGTAATCAGTAGCAAGGGAGATTTAGGTTAGATATTAAGGAGACCTTTCCACTATAAAGGTTAGTTAAGCTCTGGAAATAGACTTCCAAGCAAGGTTGTGGAATCCCCGTCACTGGAGGATTCTAAGAGAAGACTGGGCAAACACCAGTCAGCAATGGAATATGTTTACTTGGTCCTGCCTCAGAGCAGCAGGCTGGATTTATTGACCTCAAGGTTTGTTTCAGCCCTACATTTCTAAGATTCTGTTATTCTAAGTGGAGTAGAGGCAAGGTTCCGCTATTCCATCACCTGTGTCAGGTGGGAATAAATGGGCACATATTTCCCACAGAACCCTCTGCAGACCGAAAGCCTGGGTAGCTCATGCACAGGCATAAAGAAGGGCTTCTACACACCATTGTTCCATGGCAGGGCACATAGTCCAAGTGAAAATATTGACTTGCTGCAGTTAGGTACTAAAATGCTATGAGCAGTGGTGAAATAGACCAGATCTGTTCCAATATTTTCATAAACCAGTGTTTCATTATATAAAAGCTAATGTCATTTGAGAACATGACTTTTATGAACCAATTTATGAAATGAGCTGTTGAGAGTGCGAGTAAGATTATTTTGTCATTGCCATGTGCATGTCATCTCTGGCCAGAATAAATTAAATGTCCTCTTTTTGGTAATTGCTATTGTTCTTTTTTCTATTATAATGTGATTATGTAATAATTTGGGAATGATATTGTAAACTTGGGTCAGGACTTGTCTGCAAACAGTGTGATCTATTTCAAACAGTTTGCTACAACAAACCAAATAAACACAACACATGAATACATTTGTTTTAAATAAACAGCTTGAATGCATTGCAACTGTTAAAGATGCCACACACTACAAACAACAAGGTGAAGTCCTTGGCAAAGGAAAAAAAATAATGTAATGTGAACCATATGCAGATAGAAATGTCAAAAGTACAAAAATGCAACAAATATGATAGGAGATTCATTAGTTGAGATGGTATTCTGGATGAATTACTGGTTATAAGAACAGCACATTTATCTACTAGTTTGCATTAAAGTTATTAATACTCAGTACCATGAGGGGACGCCTCTGCAAGCTGCGCCTTTAAAATGGTCTTCCCTTCATACCACACTGTAAAATTTTGTAGAATAACAAATGGTACAACTGCATGGAACTTGACAAATGAAAGAATGTTTGTCTCTCTCTCGGACGTGTAAAATCTCCACATGCACAATAGTTTTCAAATGGCTGGAAACATTTCAGAGAAAATAAATACCGTTTCTCCAAAAAAAGTGGCAAGTAATAACATAGATCAAAGGAGATATTTTCATCTAAAACTATTTATTTAGTTTGACACTTGCATCGTTAACAGTTGGTAGGTGTGCTATTTATTTGAAGTCGAATGCTTGTTAGTTTTCTGGTCCGACCAGTCTGAGAAACACAGAAGCTAAATATGCCAACCAATCCTCATTAAGTTAAAAAATACTTAACGAGGATCAGTCAGCATTGCTATTGCTACCAATAAACAGAAAGTGTATATGTTTCTTGGAGCACAGTGTTGAAATCTACTATGTGATGATGTGGCAAAAGGAGGTGTTGTGGAAGGTTCACTGCAGTAAACGCTTGAAGAATATGGCCCTGGGGACAGACCTGGGTTTCAACATCTGTGAGTTTTCTCGTCTGCTCTGCCGTCTGACTTAGGAGGCTGGTTCCTATCTCAAGCATGGTGGCTGTGTGGTTCTGAACTGCACTCTGCTGGATCTGGGCCATCTCCGTCTTCATGTTCTCCACAATGTAGTTCTCGAGCTGTGGAAGAGAAAGGTAACAACAAGGGCATTTTAAGGTAAAGGTACCAGTTGTGCACACTTGTAATGAGAAAGTAATTACTGGCTAGAAACCTTATTGCAAGATGCAGTTTCAAATCTCTCACTGAGGCCCATTGTTCTGTGCATGGCACTTCTTCTGAATAAAGTCCATAGCATTATAGAGCCATTAGTCATATTATTCATGGCCTGAAAGGACATCTAGGTCATCTAGTCTGACCTGCTCCATACCATAGACCCTAAACCCCACCTAGTTACCTCCATGTTGAGCCCAACTCACTGGGGTGGTTGTTTAGGGCTCAATTCTGCCTTTACAGGAGCAGGAGTATGTTGCAATTTGCCTTGCAAACCATCACCCACTGAACTTGCAAAGTGACAAAGAACCTGTTAATTGATATGCAAAAAAGTCAGAGGATGTGAACGAGCTCCTATCTTTTTGTAGACCTTTTTTTTTTTAAAAATTAGCCTACATGTTGTCCTCATGGCTTTGGGTGCTACTGCAGTTCTTCTCAATATGCAATGTTTAACAATACTGTTTTCATTTACCTCATACCAAAAGTATGTGAAGCTCTGTAAAGCATGGTCCTGGTGCTGAAAAGCTCACAGTCTAACATATTGCAACAGGCTAGGGAGAGTAGGGTGCTATCAGAAATAGAGTGGTGATCTCCAGCACATGTTTAGTTAGCTCCAAGATTTTTTGGTGATCTCCAGTGCACGTTTGGGAAGCTCCAAGATGACTTTTTTTTTTTAAATGTGCATGTGCATCTGTTTTGTTAACACGCTTTGGCCGTGTCTACACTAGCCCCAAACTTCGAAATGGCCATGCAAATGGCCATTTCGAAGTTTACTAATGAAGCGCTGAAATACATATTCAGCGCCTCATTAGCATGCGGGCGGCCGTGGCACTTTGAAATCGCTGCGCCTCGCCGCCGTGCGGCTCGTCCCGATGGGTCTCCTTTTCAAAAGGACCCCACCTACTTCGAAGTCCCCTTATTCCCATCTGCTCATAGGAATAAGGGGACTTCGAAGTAGGCGGGGTCCTTTCGAAAAGGAGCCCCACTGGGACGAGCCGCGCGGCGGCGAGGCACATCAATTTCGAAGTGCTGCGGCCGCCTGCGTGCTAATGAAGCGCTGAATATGTATTTCAGCGCTTCGTTAGTAAACTTTGAAATGGCCACGTGCATGGCCATTTCGAAGTTTGGGGCTAGTGTAGACGTGGCCTTTGACTGAAAGACTAGGGCTTAGAGAGTTCAGGGTGGGAGTGTATTTTAAGGGGGGAATTTCAAAGAGCTGAGGATGGTGATAGGAGACATTGACATCAAGGAGTGATAAGAGAATCAGAGGACCTTGTGGGTTACTTTCATATACTTTCACTACCTCTTGAAGCCTCCCAAATAAAAATGAATTTATTTCAGAGTGTTTTGCCTTTGAAATGAACACACCCTGATGATTAACTTGTCATTGACTGAAGACTGACCATTGCTGAAGTTAATAGTAGATTAAGTACAGCTGAACATTACCTTTATAGGGAACCAATCTACTGATTTCATGAGCTGTTTCAAAATGATTGTTTGTTACGAACAACAGTCACAGAGAATTAATAGCTATTGCAGATGTACATCTTTTGTGTAACATCTAATAGATTTTTTTTTAAAGAATACATTGTAATTGTATAGGTATGCAACAGCATCTTACTGGATCTAAGTGACAGTCTATGGAGACTTTAAAGCAATGCAAGTTTCTTTCCTATTCATGAGAGAAGGGACATTATTGTCTTCCCCTCTTTGAGATCTTTTATGTCATCTGACCAGTATAAATGCACTGAAGTCTGGTCCAGTGCTTAGCTGAGAATTCCCCCAGCACGAGGAAGCTCTCAGTTCCTAGCTCTCAGCACTTCTTCCCATCCCTGGAAAGGGGGCATGTTATACGAGGGAAAGGGCCTGTGGAGTGCAGGGCAGTGGGCAACTCTAGTCTCCCAATTCTCTACTGGCCTAACAGCCCTTAGGTACCATAACTAACTCTGAATTGCTCTAAGTTATGTTGATGCTGAAGCAGCCACAGTGAAGATGCAGGGGCTGTGCTTGGCTCAAAAATGGCCCCTGCCTGAACAGAGCTCCCTGCAGAAGAACAATCAATCCCTGCACATGTAACTTGATGTATGTTTCTCAAAATCTCCAGGAAGGGACGCTGTTTATTCCCATGCCCCAGGCCAGTCAGCAATGTGGTTTCAGTGGGTTAAACTCCAGCAGAGGATTTCAAAGTCTCAATTGAGTAAAACAGCTGACTCTAGTCACACTCAAAGCCTTTAAAAAAAACCAGGCCATGCTAATCAGACAGAAAGAAGTTGTTCACCAGAATCCAGCATGGAGATCTTTGAACACGAGAGTCATGTCATTGTTACTGCCTGGTATTGTTGCTTTGAGAGTGTCTGTGTGCAGTTTACAGACCCTAATGAAGGGGATGTGGCCAGAGTCATTGCTGGCCGCCTAATCTGTTTGAATGAGAACTCTATAATGAAACTGAACACCCCCAAAACAGGTCATTTAGGTTTGGTTTGTTCTTTTTAGTCAGCTCTTGATCTCTCTAGCTGCCCTAGACTCTGGCCCTGCCATAATATGCAACAGAGACAGTGCTGCCCTAGAAAATGCTGACTTTGTTTCTGACTTACACAAACATTGTACTAACATCTTGCTTAATGACTTCTGTACAGTACTAACACAAGGATGCACTATCCAGGAGACAGCGGTAAAGATAAAAGCATCTCTGTTGGAGTGAATGGAGCCATGACAATTGAACCCACTGAAGTTTCTTTTTATACCCATCAGTGTTTTTATTTCTAAAATGATCATATTTGTGGTTAGCTGGTGCCAAGATCTTAGTCACAACTATATGACTTGGAAATTCATTTTTAATCAAATTGGACCTGTTTCTGTAGCAGTGACCATGTTTCATTGTGAAAGGTAAGCTGCAAAGCTAAGCAGTAAGAACTGGATGTAGTTGATTTAGAGGCTGGGGAAGGGAGCAGGAGTCAAACATACAATGTGTGATTAATAAGCAGGGCTGCTTTCATCTTATCTATAAACATTCCTGTGGAGATGGATAACTGTTAAACACATTCTGATGAGCTACATCAGCTGAGCTCAGAAAGGATTTGCAACAAATTCAACTGTCCACATACATCTCCCACTGATCTTAACATGTTTACAGAAAAAGACTGCTACCTCAAGGTTAAATATTTTATGAGTTAGAATGATTAAGATCTGATTTTTCAGCTTGGAAAAGTTCTGAGCATTCAGCCTGACAAAGTTATGAAGTAGAAGTCTCATAGTCTCAGCCCACAAAAATGTTTGCTTGAACTGCCAAGCTGCCCATTTGATTTGGGTATCTGTAGAGCTTTTGAGTATAATGGTCAAAATATTTATGCTTTTACCACTGAATAATGTGATAAGTAATAAAACAAAACTGGTTAACAACCAAGGCACAATTTTTGTGCATGTAGTAGCAGTGGAAGGCTCCAAGTATCCATGTTTGCTTTCTTCACAATTAGGGCAATGAGCTAGAGATTTTTGAATGAATCCAAAACAGTTTTAGTGGGCCATGTTTTATGTTCAGAAACACTTTGAAGATACATCTTAGAAGCATGTGAGCCAGGGTCATTGTCTCTTTAGACAGTCTTTGCTCCTGTTTGGATTTATTTAACCAGTACGTTTATGGCTCTCCAACCTGCTCCAGGAGAGAATGGTTATAAACCACCCATATGAAAAGTGGCATGGGAATGAGTGAAAACATCAAGACCTTAAGTAAGATGTCCAGATTCCTTCCTTGTCTCCAGTTCCTGACGGAAAGGGAGGAATCTCAGATGAATCCGATAAAGCAGAAAATATACAGTACTGGTTATAACGGGATACTACCCCAACAAAAATTTATTTCTGTGCAACCTTCTCCAAGAGGCCAACTAAGGAGACTAGGCTCCCACAGCTGCTGGAGGAACGGGGCTTGAACTCTGCATCTAAAATTGCTGAGAGGGTCGCAATCTAATGAGTAGTAAAGCTAGAAGAGCTTGAGTGGGGAAAAGGCTTTAAAACTCCATGAAGAAACTACTAGCAAGAGGGAGGTAGGGGGAGGGTTGTCTAAATGAAGACATCTTCAGCACTTCATAGAATCTTTATTTGACAGTCACTGTAAACAAGAACCTGTTGAACAAAATGTTCATTGGTTGCTCCCTGCATTCTTTAGATTGGGTATAGTTTATACAATATTGCTCACCCGAGCATTCAAAGAATCTAGTCAGGCTACACACAAAAAATAGTAAGAAGTTTGGCTGAAAGTCATGGGTGAGATTACTTTTAATCTGTTTTCTGATGTCTGAATTTTTATGGCTCTTTTCATTGAAACTCTTCTCTCTCTTCTGAGAGTGAGAATTTTTTTAATGGAAAGAGAGAGTCTCATATATTCATCTGACTTCACAAGACAGGACATTGAGAAAAACATCAGCTGTGGCAATACAAGACAAAATCATGAGAGCTGGCAACACTGTATATTTCTTGAAAGACTGTTTGTCTGCCTACACTGTGTGAGGAATGTAACTTAAAATGTGGAACCTCTTTGAGAGTGGACACTGACTATAGCCAGGTAAATTATTGAAGCAACAACATATTGCATTTGTATAACTGTTTTTAATTGCTCAGGAATTAGCCAAAAAAAAACCCCACTTCATCTTTTAAAAAATGTTTGTTATGCAAAATGATTCAACAGTAGTTTTGTGATTATTATCAGACCAACTGTCAACAAGTATTTTCTGAGATTAGGAAAGGAGAAGCTAGGATTACAGTAAATTGATCATAAAATTAATCAGCCTGGCATGAAGGTTTCACTAAATTAATTCCCTTCCCACTTTCTGCTATTTCTTTTAGCTTGCTCATTATACTTGTAGATTACAGTCTTGGTCCTACTGATATCAACAGCAAAACTCCCACTGACATCAAATGGGTCAGGATTTAACCCATTATTTTTATTATAGAAAACCAGAATTAAGTAGATTTATTACAGTCAAACATTACGGTCCTGATCCAATGCCCCTTGAAGCTTTTTCACCCTCATAGGGAACTTCAAATTAGGTCATCTATATATTATAGATGAGGGCTACACCCAGACTGCAGGCTGCTGTCGACAGGTGGGCTTCTGTTGACAGAAGTGTTGTTAACAGAGTGCCATTCAGACTGCAGATCGGTCGGAAGAGATCTGCTGGTTGTGAGTGCTCTTTTGACATCGCCATATAACTCGTTCCACAAGGAAGGAGGGAGACTCGACAGAGGGACTTTTTCCGACATTTGGCCCTGTGTGGACGGGCCAAATGTCAGAAAAGCCTCCCCACAACAGAACTATTGGCAAAAGACATGCAAATACATTGCATAATTTGCATATCTTTTCCGGACAGTTCTCAGCAAGCTAGACTTATCTTAAGAGAATTAGCAGCTATTAGTTGGCAGATGATTGCAGTGATACTTACACACAAAAAAACCCTTGATGGATTTATAGCAAGTAAGTGACACGTGTAAATAAATTTCAACCATTTGGGGTTTAATAATGTCCAAGAACTACTTAATCATACATTTAACATAACATCATTGTTCATAGAGATTCTTTATTAAACTTCAAATGCATGAGGAACACATGAGTAAAACATCGTTTTAGCAGGTCAAGATCTTTTATGCACACTTGCCCTGTATCTTAAAAATAAACACTTTTTTTGTTATACTCTTGTTTTCTAAAATATCTTTTTATATAGAATGGTTACTCTTTCTATTAATTCAGCTGCATCTGCTTTCAGTACTGCTCACTAAATTGTTATCACAGTTTTCAGCAATGTGGGATTACTCAGTGGGATACATAATAAGGTTGTAACTTTCTCAGAAATAAAACTGTCAGGAAGTTCAACGTTATTGTTTAATAAACATTCCAGAGGTTTTTGCATTAGGACTATCTAACTTTTACTGAATAATGTTTATTGAATAGCCTTCATAGAAACCGTCCAAATACTAATAGGAATATTAAAATAGAAACAGTAACTTCAGACATAAGTATATGATCATAAACTTCTGGCAGATGACATACGTAAAATGAGATTTTTTTTCCTCTGGCTTTGATAAAGGGACTATTTAGCGTAGTTTACTCATATGAATTGAATTGTAAATATCGCTGTGGTATCCAGATATTACATTCACACAGTGTTGCTGCATGAGAATGCAGATTAATGTAACAAATTACTGCTGCTACCCAGGCACCACATGGAACATGACTATAATGAAAAACAGGCATTAATTAAAAGATTATAATGGCTACCCTGCTCACCTGAAGGTATACTAGTAATTCTACACCAGGACACAACCTTCTGTGACTCAATTTGTTCATCCGAAAAGTGGGAATAATTATGTGTTCCCACACTATTGAAGTATTTTCGGACATAGGTATGAAACTACTATATAAATGCTCACCCATTATATTAGCTATTATAATTATCATTAACTGGTTCATTTCAAAAGTGAGAGGGGAGAACATGAAAGGTAAAATTCAGAATCTTATAGTATGTCACAGGCTGAATTTTCTAGGCTTTTATAAAACTGTAAGGGTTAGGGAAGGAGTTTAAACCTGAGAAATGGAACCTTGGTCATACTTACGCCAAAAACGCCTGGATGACAGGCACCATATGCCAAGAATAGGAAAATACCTGGAGGTTTCCAAAGTGTTTCTCTGAACAGTATCCCTTAAGAGTAAGAGATTTGAAGTTAAATGGTGATAAGGTTCTACAGTGAGGCAGATCCACATGGAAGGGACCCACTTGATGCACAGAACAGAAGCTGTCCTGCTATTTATTCCATCCCACTGCAGGTGCTCCACAGAGGGCATATAAAGACAGTTAATGATCCTCCAAGCACTGCTGATTCCTTCTGAGGTATTCACAGGGACATCTGTAGGGTAAGCAAGTGATAATTACAGCGAACAATCAGTTCACAGTCCTTTCCTATGTGCCCAACCCTGCACTCATTGGGTTGGTGTGTGCATGAGAGGGGATGAAGATGAAGCAGGGAAAGGTGCACGTAAGGAAGAAAGTAGTTGATCAAGCCCCAATTTAAGATGCAAACTAACTATTCTATAATGTATTGACTAATGCTGGAGTTAAATTATGAATGGCATAATATGCAAATTAGAATCTCAGAAAGGGCTGTTGGTGTATACATCATGTACATAGTCCTAGAGAAGAATGGTCTAAGTGTGGTTTCGAGTTCTTGGATTTAAAAAAAAAAGAACCATTCAAGTTAGTAACTCTAACTACAAACTAAACTCTCGCTTTGGGATTTGCTTGGCTATAGAAACTTTATTTTCTTTTGACTTCTATTGACTGTAATTTACCTAGCATTCAAAGGCTTAGTAAATTACAGAGACAATTTCCCCACCCATCTCACTTAAATTAATTTATTTCTTCCACAGGTCCTATTAATAACAGGTAACTTCTCCCCCTCTACACGTTTTTTTCCCTCCTCTCCTCCTACTTCCTTCACTCGCTTCCCTTGGTGCTATACCGACCCTGGATTTTTATTTCTGCTCCAAAACTCATGAAGTGGGTCTTGCCCCCAAAAGCTCATTACCTCATAAATAAAATTCTTATTCTTTAAGGTGCTACAAGATTGCTTGTTTTTTGTGAAGCTACAGACTATCATGGCTGCCCTGCTAAGCCATGTCGAATTGTGAGAATTATTCTTTCATGCTATTACTTTATTCTTAAGGTAATCTAGACCAGTGGTTACTGACCTTGGGTCTGGATTGCAAGGGGTCTGTGGAAAAAAACAAAAGATAAATAAAAATGATCCTAGAAAATAAGTTTTAAATGAATTGCTAACTTACAACCAAGTATTATTTTTAAATTAAATACCTTCCAATAATGTTGTTAATTGCTGCCCAAAAATCTACATTGTGGTTTCCTTTTTCATTTAGTGATGTGTACATCTCAGCTAGAATCAGCTTTGATGGGATCCACAAGTGGTTTGGGGTTGAGTGGGGGTCTGTGAATGGTTTGAAGGGGTGTTTGGGGGTCCACACTACTGAAAAGGTTGGGAACCCCTGCTCTAGTTATGTATAATACTGCACTGCGATGAGCTCTAATACCTTCACAAGTATGCGTGATATTATTGAGAGAACCATATTTTTGAATTACCTCCCTTTTCTGCATTTAAAAACTTAACCACAGTCCACTATAAGGTAGCTCTTTAAAATGGTATTCTATGAGAAGACAACAAACAAATATCACTTACCTATTCAAATAAATGGATCACCTACATTAGCCAAGGTAAATTATATTACTCCCTTGCCTTCAGCAGAGCCACCCTGATACACACCAGCTGAGAATCTGGCCCGGTGTGGGCTTCATCTTTGTGTTAAGATTTAAACAAATACATTAAGTATGTTTCAATGCATGCCACTACCAGTACACAAGCGCAAGAAAACTTTTATAACTTTGCAGTCTGTAAACCTAGCATCTCCAAAATATGAAGGGCATTTGCTCCTCGTGAGGGGTAAGTCCTTGGCGTTATGTTTAAAATTGCATTCAGACTATTGCATTAACGCAGAACTGCAGTCAGGTTACCAAAAAAGGAATGGTACTTCATCATGAGTGTTTGATTTGTATCTCTAAAGTGAGATTTAAATAAACACACAGAGTGCATTTATCTGAGTATTTTCATATGTACATTGGATCACATGTACACATAATCACTTTGTGTTTATTTTAATAAGTAATCAGTGAAATCAACACAGCTGCATTTGCAGTAAGTGATTTTCAAACATGTTTTGCTTTGTTATTTCTAAACCAGATGACTTCCAATGTGTTAAGGGAACTTGTCCTCATTGAGGACTAACTTAAATCCATAGAAACTTTGAATTAAATAAAACTTTTGTTTTCAAACTAAAAATCATGCAAAATAATCCATTTTTTCATGCTTAGATAAATAGCTCTGTTCAGTCATTTTTAATTTATTTCTGTCTAAAGTTCAGAACCAAACTTTTTAGAATACAATTTTCTTTAGTGTAAGAACAAATCTGATAAATTTGACCCCAAAAGTCTTTTGGCACTAAAAATTTCCACAGAGAAGAGGACAAGGAGTTTTTATTTGCTGTCTTGTATATTATATAAGAAGAGGACACTTGATGAACTGAAAACAGAACAAATTTTAAGTGGATAAAAGGGGACTGTTTTATATGACAAACAAAACCAATGGATAAAACTTTCTGCTACAGAGGCTGTGGTTACACTAGCGAGTTTTGCTGAGAAAATGCCGGTTTTGTTGACAAAACTGGTGGGACATCCACACATAACGTGTTCTGTCAACAGCTTGTTGACAAAACTCATCAGTTTTGCCAGTAGCTTTCTGCTGTTCAGCTATTAGGCATAACGTGGCTGTCGACATACTCTGTTGACAAAAAAGCTGTGTGGCTGCTCTGGGGGGCCTTCTCTCAACAGACAGGGCATCCGGATCAATGAGCAGCCCGGTCTGCTGTGCTTCTGGGTGTCTGTTTTGTTGAAAGAGGAACCAGGCAGTCTGGCCGCTCTGTTGACAGAGCAGAGCACTCTTCTGATTGGCTTTTGTGTGTGTCCACACTCTGTTGACAGAAGTTTTGTTGGAAAACCTCTTCTGACCATGACGTCTGTCATCAGAGCGCTGTAGCGTAACCATAGCCAGAATGTTTTGGTCACATGTATTGGGGTCAGCTTGTGATAACTTTACTCAGACTTAAGAGTACTTTACACCATAAAATACACCACTGAAGTCAATATTCACGGGTAACAGTCTTACTCAAAGCAAATAAAGGTACTTTAATCCGATCCTTTGTGCTTTTTTAATTTAATCTTTAGACTTTTAATGTGAATAGAAACAGCGCCTCTAGCAACATTAGTCAGGATAAAGTTATGAGGGAATATCAATCCTCTGGTTTCAGGGCATCTCTAAAGAGGCTGCTCTCAGTAGTGACTGATGGGAGAACAAGGAGCAATGGTCTCAAGTTACAGAGGGGAAGGTGTAGGTTGAATATTAGGAAAAACTATTTCACCAGGAGAGTGGTGAAGCACTGCTATGCGTTACCTAAAGAGCTGGTGGAATCTCCATCCCCAGAGGCTTTTAAGTCCCAGCTTGACAAAGTCCTGGTTGAGATGATTTAGACAGGGTTGATCCTGCTTTGGGCAAGGGGCTGGACTTAATGACCTCCTGCGGTTCCTTCCAGCCCTAGGATTCTATGATTCTATAACATGATCAGCTTATTTCACCCCATTATATAATAACTGTATAATTTATAAGCCTGAGTAGTTTACTTACTATCGAAGTGTCTGAAACATCTGGGACCCACCACTGAACTAGATGGAGTATTGGTCTGTACCAGCTTGATGATTCATTCTTATATTTTTTCTGCAAGACCCAGAATTTGGGTATCTTAGGTACATGTCCCATTGTTCAGGCTTTGTATTGGAAAAGTGAGGTTCGCCCAGAAGGCCTCTTTGTTTTTGGGCTAATACCTAAAGAACTGAGAGTCAACTTGCCATTTCTAAAGAGTGATTATGAACAGCTATTACAAGCAGCATATGAAACATAAAAAGGGCCAGATCCAATTACTTTTATTAGAATATTGAATATCTTATTTTATTTAGCATTAAAGTGTGATAAAATCAGTGACCAGCATAATTGAGTTACCATGTTCAGATGTGATGGAATGGTCTCATAAAGGGAGTAATTTATTTAAATAAAAGAAATCAGAACATGTTCATATTTATCCACTATTAGTGAATTTATAGTTTAAAAGAAATGTTCAGTTGAATATTAACCTTTACAAATTCTGCTAGAGGGCCAACTATATTTTTCTTCATCTAATGTTCCAAACCACTTAATTATATAAACACAGCTCATCTCTGATTATACAGTTGGCTGCCAGTAGGACCCATCACTAGTGTATGATGATGTGGGAGGCATTAAGTGTAGCTGAGGCAACATGCCTAACATCTCACCATGAATAAATAAGAACAGTTGTTTTCTGTCATACGGTACTTATCCACCAGAGCAAAGAACCAATTCTTTTTGGCAAAGGCATGCAAAATATATAGCAAAAATAATCTTATGAAAGTGACTTATTTTGGAATGAATTTCTCACAAACAAATATTGAATACCTTGGGACCCAATCCTGCAAATACTTACTACTTAATGTAGTACTTACTACCAACAAAATTGCCTGCTTCCATCATTGTGTGAGTCCTGCAAAGTACAGGGTCCCAAGTGGCATACTTTGTTTTGGCTGCCATACAGCATTATTAACATATCTCTAAACTTCCAATGAACCTGGGTGAATTTTAGTGTAGATTGGACTATCCATATGTAGTTTATGGTTGATTATGCTGTATTGGGAACATAGCACTGACAGGTGTTGCTGCTGTTGTTTTTTGTTCTGTTGAGGTTCGTATGCTATGCTGATCAACACGGCATCTAAGTACCTTGTTAACATCCAAAAGGATGGCTGCAAACCCTTTCAGAAGCTATGTTTGCACCACCAGCTAGGGGTTTGATTCTTCTGCTCGTGTTCACACACTTATGCTAGCTGTCTCCAAGTTTTCTGAGTACAAACAGCGGTGTGGGTATGGTAGCAGAGGTGTAGACAGTGATGGCACAGTTGAATAGAACCGAGTACCTACTCCTGGTGGTTTCAAACTGGTTTGTACTCAGCACAGATCAGCTGTGCCTCCATGGAAGCTAGTGTGACTACACTGTTGATTATACTTGTACAAATTCAATGAGAGCTAGCATGAGTTTGTATCAGAGTAAGTATCTCTAATTAGACCCTGTGCTACCAACTTCCCCAACTTTGTTTGAGATACCACTGACTTCCTCAGGAAACTACAATCCATTGGTGACCTTCCTGAAAACACCATCCTGGCCACCATGGACATAGAGGCCCTTTACACCAATATCCCACATGAAGATGGACTCCAAGCTGTTAGGAACATTATCTCTGATGAGACCGAGGCACAAATGGTGGCGGAGCTTTATGACTTTGTCCTCACCAACAACTATTTCAGATTTGAGGACAAATTATACCTTCAAATCAGTGGCAGCGCTATGGACACATCTGCATGGCCCCACAGTATGCCAACATTTTTATGACTGACCTGGAACAACGCTTTCTCAGTTCTCGTGCCCTAGCGCCCCTCCTCTACCCTTGCTACATTGATGACATCTTCGTCATCTGGACCCATGGGAAGGAGGCTTTTGAAGAGTTCCACCGTGATTTCAACAGTTTCCACCCCACCATCAATCTTAGCCTGGACCAGTCCACACAAAAGATTCACTTCATGGATACTACTGTACAGATAAGTGATGATCACATAAATACCACCCTATACCGAAAACCCACGGACCGCTATGCTTATCTACATGCCTCCAGCTTCCATCCAGGGCATACTACACGATCCATTGTTTACAGCCAGGCACAAAGGTACAACTGTATTTGCTCCGATCCATCAGACAGAGACAAACATCTACAAGACCTTTACTAAGCTTTCCTCAAACTACAATACTCACCTAAGGAAGTAAGGAAAAAGATTGACAGAGCCAGACGGGTACCCAGAAGCCACCTGCTACAATACAGGACTCACAAGGAAAACAAGAGAACACCACTGACCATCACATATAGCCCCCACCTAAGGCCTCTCCAATGCATCATCAGTGATCTGCAACCCATCCTGAACAATGATCTTTCACTCTCACAGACCTTCGGAGGCAGGTCTGTCCTCTCCTACAGACAGCCTGCCCACCTTAAACATAGCCTCACCAGCCACTACAAATCACAAACCAGTGGCTCTAGGCCTGGAACCATCCCCTGCAACAGTTCTCAATGCCAACTCTGCTCACATATCTACACCAGTGACATCATCACAAGACCTAACATCAACCATACTGTCAGGGGCTCCTTTACCTGCACATCTACTAATCTAATATATGCCATCAAGTGCCAGCAATGCTCCACTGCAATTTACACTGGCCAAACTGGACAGTCTCTCCGTAAAAGAATAAATGGACATAAATCAGACTTCAGGAATGGTAATGTACAGAACCCTGGGGGTCGGAAGGGCACTTCAATCTCCCTGAACACTCAGTAGCAGATTTAAGGGTGGCACTCCTGAAACAAAGAAATTTAAAAAATCAAATGGAGAGAGAAATCTCTGAGCTGCAATTTATTTGCAAATTTTACTCCATTAACCAAGGATTAAACAGAGACTAGGAGTGGCTCACAGCTTACAAAAACAGCTTCTCTGCCCTGGGTGTTAATATCTCCCCATTAGACTCTGACAATGGCTCACATCCCCCTGTCTGATCTGACTTGTTTTTTCCTCTTTTGATACGTACTGTTGATAATGGGCCATTTCCACCTTGCTGAATAGACCTTGTCAGCTCTGGCCCTCCCTTTTACTGGGACCCCACTCTTTAAATACCCCTCTGAAACCACACCCCCCCACTCATTTATCTGATGAAGTGAGTCTTTGCCCACAAAACCTTACTATCCAAAATATCTGTTAGTCTATAAGGTGCCACAGGACATTTTGTTATTCTCGAAGCATGAGTTTATGTACATGAGCTGGGGAAGCACATGCCTTCCCTGTAGCATAGACACAGCCAAAGAATCAGCCTGTAAAAAAGGCCCTGTACTAGGACTCAGATATCAGTGCAATTCCTGGCTCTGCCAGCTCTCCTATGTGACAGACAAGCCACTTTGGGCCTGAAACAAACTCCGCTGCAGCCAGTGGGAGTTTTTTTTCCATTAACTTCAATGGCCTTTGGATTGGGCTGTTAAACAATCTGTGACTGAGATTCCCATCTATAGACCGGACATCATAATGCTCCCTTTCTGCTGCCATTTTGCTTGTCTTGACTGCTGCCTCCTGGAGACTAAGATTGCTGTTCCTGTACATTCGTACCATGCATTGCATAACAAACTGAGCTAGACAGTTCCACAATACCAAGAAGAGGTGATGAAGATTACCAGCCAGTGATCGTCTCAACTTTTGCTGCCTGCTGAAATATAAATAACAAATAAGGTTACTTGCAGAAGTCCTACCTTACAAATACTGCAAAGTTAATATAGTATAGGAATGTGTGAATGAAATGGAAGCCAACCAAACACGGCCCCATCTACATTTTCTACTTACAGCCTATAGTTCATTCTTGAATGTGTTTCTTTGATGAACCATTTGCAATTCTGAAAGCAAAAGTAGGGTCAGTTCACAACATTCACTAAAACACGTGAACCAATTTGGTTCACTAATGCCACTTGGTTGCCAGAGACAAGTTCTTATCCTCGTTACAGAGTCATGCACAGCGGGCATTGGTGTGTGACATCCGTGCTTGTCCACGATGATCTGCAAGGTTTTGAAACATCTCAAGGTTGTGTCCCCCAATAAACCCAAATATAGCAGGCAGGACAGCTGAACTGGCATAGCATGGGAAGTTACCTTTGCCGTACGTTGTATTGGTACAGATTACTTTTCCTTCACAGAGGAAATGAAGGAGCAGCGCATTTTTCAGTCACAATATGATTCACAATTTGCTTCTGGGGCAGCACAACAGGCTTCTGCTTGCCTGTGGCAAAGCACTAAACAAGCAAGGAAATATCAGAGCAAAGTGTTCAGTGGCAGCTGAGCTCTTCTCTTCTCTATAAGCATGGATTGGTTGGTAGGCTTCAAAACCTAATGCCCAGAAAAAAACGTATCTACAGTGCATGAAGGAAAAACCTTTAATTCCTGTTCATCTTTACTCCTTGTCCTTACATATGCTCAACAGTTTAATCTTATGGTGAACAAGTCCCTTTCCCACTCAAAACTTGCTTGAATTTCAGTTGACATTGAAGATTGACCCCATCTGTTAGCACCTAACATGGCTATGGGAAGGAGTCCGCATAAATTATAAAATTCTTGCCCCTGGTCATTCCCTGAAGGTAGAGAAGTAATTTGGTGAACTATTTCAGACTATCAGCAATGAACTATTAGGCAAAAGACTATTTATTTTCACAAACAGAATTTATGTGCACACAGAATTACATGAATTTACACATAACAACACACCTCAGTAATAGTTTCTTAAAATTAGTGGACAGTAATAGTCATTGGAGTCCTGCACAGCTGGATGTATTTAGAGTTTTCAACTTTTAATGCAACAGTTTGGAACACAAATGGTTTAATGACAAACATCCTATATCCATGTTAATGTTTATATCGGTTCTACCAGAAATATTAAAAAAAAGGTATCAAATTCAACACACCTATAGTGGAATCACTTTATCAATTTAAGGCAAAAATAAACCAAACTTTCAGAAATGACTATGGTAGTAAAGTGGTAATTTCAACTTTCCACAGGACAATACGTAAGCTAATTGCTAGTGGAAATCACAGTACTTTTCAGTCTCAAAAATTTTGCATCCTTCTCTAAGCGTCTAAGTGCGAGACCTGGCTTCATTAACTTCTAACGAAAATGGTGTGTGCAACTCTTTGCACAATGCCACAACAGCTCCACAAAACACAAAGCACCATAGAAACAAGGGATTTTTTTATGCTTGTAGAGTTAATTTCCTAAATATGTGACAATCTATGAGTTAAGGGGATTTCATACTAATTATACAGCCAAATATAATTTTATAACTGTTAGAAACAGGCAGACAAATCTAACAAATGCTAAGATCAATATTGCAGATTTAAGCTGTTGGATTTGCCATGTCAGATATATGGAAATGAGATGGAAATCTATGTTTAAAATAAGGAAGTACACACTCACATCCGTGGGTATAGGCTGATGGACCAGAAAATCCCTTTACAATAAGGAGGTATAGACCTGAACTTTGCTGAGTTATGCAATCACAATAGCAAGCAAACCAATTCTTGAAACAAAAAGGCTACAGAATTTAATAAGGATGAAACCAATAAGATTCCTTAGAACTGGTAAAGTTTAATTGAAAATGACAACCCCTCAAAAAGTTTAGAAAGCTCTAAATTCAATATGATTGTTCAAAAATGCAAAGAACATCATGTTATGCTAAAAGGTGCTAATGGTCCCATGTCTTGGATCTCTGGGACCCCCATTAAGGTTGTGTAAGAATGGAGAGATTCCTATGTGCCCAATTCTCAGCACAGACTTTCCTTTAACTTGAAGAAACCTGGTTTGGCAGTCCTTCCCTTTCTTCTTTCTTTGACACATGTCAGAAAGGGCTATGAATTCACATAAGTTCTGCAAACTCAAAATATACTTGGAGAGATATATAAATCTCTTATGTACCTCAGGACTCTCTCAGGGGAATCCTGTGTGCAGCTCAGGGGAAAGAAGAAAAGGTACCTTCCTTTTCCTGGTTGAGGATAGCATCACTCCTCACAGTTTCCCCTTTCTCATGCAGACTGGGAATGAGAGCTACCCTTCATATTTTAATCACTGGTCCAGGAGCATTAACATTTCACGTGGAACTCAAGTTATTGAATAGAATGTATCCTACAGCTTATGGAATCCTGTGGTAGTAAGATGGAGCTTTAGATTCCATTACCATATCTGGTTAACCACTGCAGATAGTCTTTTCCTCCTCTCATTGATATTGATGTGTGGTTCCTGTTACTACTCTTAACATCTGTACAGGTAAAAATTGCATGCTGTCTCTCTCTCTTTCTCAGCTGCACAAAGACACAAATGGTTTAAAATCTGGGAGCACTAGAAATGAAGATTCCTCTTTTGCTAAAGTGGCTGTAGCCATGAGAATTTGGTCCTAATTCCTTGCCCTGATGTTAAATGTATGTGGTTTGGCTGATGACTATGGCATTGTCATTTATGTACTGC
This sequence comes from Carettochelys insculpta, assembly GCF_033958435.1. Lineage (NCBI taxonomy): Eukaryota > Metazoa > Chordata > Testudines > Carettochelyidae > Carettochelys > Carettochelys insculpta. Next base: position 37,740,219 of record NC_134138.1, on the reverse strand, counting down.
AGCCACAGATTCGGTGGAATCAAAACTAGCATCTGTTGCTCATATAGGCCGTGTCTACACATGCACGCTACTTCGAAGTAGCGGCGCCAACTTCGAAATAGCGCCCGTCACGGCTATACGTGTTGGGTGCTATTTCGAAGTTGAAATCAACGTTAGGTGGTGAGACGTCGAAGTCGCTAACCCCATGAGGGGATGGGAATAGCGCCCTACTTCGAAGTTGAACGTCGAAGTAGGGCACGTGTAGACGATCTGTGTCCTGCACCATCGAAATAGTGGGGTCCGCCATGGCGGCCATCAGCTGAGGGGTTGAGAGATGCTCTCTCTCCAGCCCCTGCGGGGCTCTATGGTCATTGTGTGCAGCAGCCCTTAGCCCAGGGCTTCTGGCTGCTGCTGCCGCAGCTGGGGATCCATGCTGCATGCACAGGGTCTGCAACCAGTTGTCGGCTCTGTGGATCTTGTGTTGTTTAGTGCAACTGTGTCTGGGAGGGGCCCTTTAAGGGAGCGGCTTGCTGTTGAGTCCGCCCTGTGACCCTGTCTGCAGCTGTTCCTGGCACCCTTATTTTGATGTGTGCTACTTTGGCGTGTAGACGTTCCCTCGTAGCGGCTATTTCGATGTGGTGCTGCCCAACGTTGAAGTTGAACGTTGACGTTGCCAGCCCTGGAGGACGCGTAGACGTTATTCATCAAAATAGACTATTTCGATGTCGCTACATCGAAATAAGCTATTTCGATGTAGCGTGCACGTGTAAACATAGCCAAAGAAGCTCAGAGCAACATGACTATTGTTATAGAAATGAGGCAGAGCCATACACTAACATCCAAATACCTAGAACTTTAGGTCTCTTTGGATATGATTCTGATTTGCTATTCATCCCATCTAGGAATCTGAAGTGTAACAGTGAGCTCCAAGGGCTCTGAATGTTTTCTTTTTATGGAACAGTCCTGTTATCTTGAGACAGTGTTTTATGGATTTCCGATTACACTGTAAGTGCTTCTGAGTGATTACAAAATGGATCATCTGGATGAGGTTTTATTTGGCAGTGTAAAATAGTTTTATTATTACACACTATCTAGTTTTGGTGTATAGTAAAATTGAAACAGACTATAGGAGAAGGGCCCAGCAAAATGAAGCCAATTATAAAAATGGTGTTTACATAAGGTCCAACTGAAGGCCTGGCTTGAACTATTAGACCTGTATCTTCTTTAACTTATTGATCTGTCAAGTTGTTGTCACATTAATAGTATCACAGGGCCTCTTTTATTCTATATTTGCAAACTCTTTTGCATGAGGGACCTGAACCTAATGGAACACAGATATTAAAGGCATCCTCATTAAAGCTGAGAGATAATTAGAAATGCTGTGAAGAATAAAACCCACAAATGTGCAGCATCTAAACCATTGACTGAGTGAGTTTTGGTGACTGGCCTCCCTGCTTCCCTAGGAGCAGTATGAACATGGTTGATGGCAGCAAAGCTGTGAGCTATTTCCTTGTGCAATGGGAAGCTGCTCACATTTAGAATGATATGTGGAATAAATTTCACTAAAGAGCTTACAGCTGGATGCTCACAGCCTCCTCTTACTGCATCAAAGTGACTACCTAAGATCTCAAATCAACTTACACAATGGTCACCCAAGAAATCTCCTTATTTCTTATAGTAATAGTTTGATATTTAAAAAAAATCTGTTGTACATTCTAATTAAATGTACTGATGTTTTATGTTCATGTCTCAAGTCAAGTTTTTTTAGGGATTATTATCCCCCTCCTTCTCTTGCTGTGCACAGATCTCTTAGGTGTGAGACTGGAATAAATCTTTTCTTTTTTTCCAGATAAAACTAATTGTTTTCCAACAGCTCTGTACCCTAAGTTGGTGTGAGTTCGTGGGTGGGGTGGGGTGGGGACAGAATGTGATTATGAATCATACTAAGAGCTTTAGCTTGCATACTATCTAACACTTGTGCATATTCATCATTAGCTGACAACAATATGCACACCATTACTTGGGACTTTAAGGCAGCTTAACTGCTTCATTGCTGATAGTACATGAAATCTCCTTAAGGAATGTTGTCTGATTTCTTTGTGTCCTCTGACATATCTCAGACAAGCTGTATATTAGTTTTTCTTCAGTTTTTGCAGACCAAGTATCATTAATGGAACTAAGCAGCAAAGCATCTCAGAAAAAAACCCATAATGGCTACGTCTACACTAGCCAAAAGCTTCGAAATTGCCATGCAAATGGCCATTTTGAAGTTTACTAATGAAGCGCTGAAATATATATTCAGCACCTCATTAGCATGCGGGTGGCCGCGGCACTTTGAAATTGACGCAGCTCGTCTCCATGTGGCTCGTCCAGATGGGGCTCCTTTTCGAAAGAACCCCACCTACTTCGAAGTCCCCTTATTCCTATGAGCAGATAGGAATAAGGGGACTTCGAAGTAGCCAGGGTCCTTTTGAAAAGGAGCCCCATCTGGACGAGCCGCGTGGTGGTGAGCCACATCAATTTCGAAGTGCTGCGGCTGGCTGCATGCTAATGAGGCGCTGAATATATATTTCAGCTCTTCATTAGTAAACTTCGAAATGGCCATTTGCATGGCCACTTCGAAGTTTTTGGCTAGTGTAGACACAGCCAGTGAGTGGAAAAGGAAACTATGTCTTCTTCATTGTGTTCCCTCTTCCTTACAGACTCCGTGGAAGACCCTGATTATGAGATCTACAAGGTTCTGAGAGACTAGATCTGACATTTTTGGGAGCAGCTGGACACTGCAATGGTCCATTATGCAGAGAATATTTCTCCAGCAAAAATTTGCACTGGTGTGACTGCTGATGGACCATGAACTTGCCTCTATGCCTGCAGCACCTCTTAGAGGAGAAGATGGAGGCACCAGAGCCAATGGAGTCAAAAGCTGTGTCTACACGTGCACGCTACTTTGAAGTAGCGGCACTAACTTCGAAATAGCACCCGTCGCGGCTACACGCGTCGGGCGCTATTTCGAAGTTAACTTTGACGTTAGGCGGCGAGACGTCGAAGTCCCTAACCTCATGAGGGGATTGGAATAACGCCCTACTTCGACGTTCAACGTCGAAGTAGGGACCGTGTAGACGATCTGCGTCCCGCAACATCGAAATTGCTGGGTCCTCCATGGCGGCCATCAGCTGGGGGGTTGAGAGATGCTCTCTCTCCAGCCCCTGCGGGGCTCTATGGTCACCGTGGGCAGCAGCCCTTAGCCCAGGGCTTCTGGCTGCTGCTGCGGCAGCTGGGGATCCATGCTGCAGGCACAGGGTCTGCAACCAGTTGTCGGCTCTGTGTATCTTGTGTTGTTTAGTGCAACTGTGTCTGGGAGGGGCCCTTTAAGGGAGCGGCTTGCTGTTGAGTCCGCCCTGTGACCCTGTCTGCAGCTGTGCCTGGCACCCTTATTTCGATGTGTGCTACTTTGGCGTGTAGACGTACCCTCGCAGCGCCTATTTCGATGTGGTGCCGCGCAACGTCGAAGTTGAACGTCGACGTTGCCAGCCCTGGAGGACGTGTAGACGTTATTCATCGAAATAGCCTATTTCGATGTTGGCTTCACGTGTAGACGTAGCCAAAGTGTTGGAAAAATGGAAATTATGACTCTTAGTAGAGATAAGCCAAGGTCAGACGGTTCTGTGCTATCCTTTCTGTGCTGGCTCAAAGTCCTCTGCATTAAGGGAAAGATGTGATTTCAGCTCTCTGTTTTAAAAATGGGGAACCTGCTCATATTAGGTATTTTTGGAAAGAAAGCAAGTGGCCACTGTGTCAGGGCAAGACATGAAAGATAGAGCAGTAGTGAAATTTTAGCCCCACGGAAGTCACTGGGAGTTTTGCCACCGACTTCAGTAAACTCAGGACTTCATTCTTCATGTTTTATGCTATTTACTTTTTAGTTTTCTGCTCTAAACCTTATCCAAATAATTTCTCAAAGCTGATCAAAATGTCAGTGTTTTAACATTCAGTGAACGCACTGTGATTCCAATGTGCCCTGTTATGCTATAATATTTTTTTAATGAGCTTTGTCATTCTACTGAAAAACTATTACCATGTTATCCTGGGTTATTTTCTCTTAACCTGGATGCTTGTTAACATTAGTGCAAATGTTTGCAGAGGGATTTTTAACCATTGTTCCATTTGGAATGAATCACAGGCTTCCAAACATGAAAAGGAAGCTTAGACTATAAGTGCTTCTGTTCCAGCTGAAGTAAGTTATCCTTCCACAAATTCCCACTGTCAGCCAAAGAAAGAATTCAAGGAGAAGAGAACAAATGGTCAGCCCATCAGAGCCCCATTTCCACGGAGGACTTTATCACATGGCCATAGAAAGACAGATAACAAACATCAAGATGTAACAGAAATTTGAAGCTCCCAACAGCCCTGGGATCAGAGGATAGGACATTTCTCACTTCCTGTCTGTTGCTCTTATGAGCAGTTGCATGAGCTTCCAAGACCAGGGATAGGGCAGGGTGTCTGCACGATGTCACATACACATCTTTGAGGAACAACTCAAACACATTTGTGAAAGCAGAAAGAGTTGTAGAAGGTCAGAGTGAGAAGAATACAGACACTTGTCCCCTGCCCTTTATAGAACTCCTGACACCCATTTCAGAGACCTGATCAGGCCCACTGACACGTGGTGAGAAGAGGGCAAAGGGGCAAACTGCTCAGGGCCCTACAATTCAAAAGGTCCTGGAGCTCCCAGATGCTGCTGTTACTGAAGCAGTGGCAGCAGCTGGAGCCCCTGGTCCTTTTAGTTGCTGATGGAACCACCACACAGAGCACTCTGAGGAGTTCTCAGGGCTGCCTGAGAGAAGTGCAACGTGTCTGCAGAGGCTAACCCAGTTCTACCCCTTTTCCCTGAGACCCTGCCCATTCTAGAGGGTGAGGGGCAGAAATTAGCACTGATAATCACAGTGGTATTTTTGATGAACAGTAATGTATTGTTAGGAATCAGGGTTCTTTGGTTTTATTCCTGATTCTGGGAGCAGAGTGCATCTTGGTGGTTAGAGCTGTGATTACACATGAGGAAGCTATGCACATAGATTTCATAGAATACCAGAACTGGAAGGGACCTCAAGAGGCCATCAAGTTCAGTCACTCACGGCAGGACCAAGGCCCATCCAGATCACCTGTGACAGATGTTTGCCTGACCAGCTCTTAAATATCTCATGTGATGGAGATTCTATGACCTCCCAAGGCAATTTATTCCAGTACTTGACCACCCTGACATGTAAGAAGGTTTCTGTAATGTCCAACCTAAACCTCCCTCGCTGCAATTTAAGCCCATACCTTCTTGTCTTATCTTTAGAGGTTAAGCAGACTAGTTTTAATACCTCCTCCTTGTAACACCCTTTTAAGTATTTGACATTTGGCTCATTCTATATGAACGACAATAAGACTGAGTGAAAGAGACTTGATTCTGTTATGTTAGACAGCTTAATTTCTATTTCCAGCCCTGCCAGAAATGATTTTGTGAAAGAGCTCTGTGATTATATGTGTCAAATGAAATTGGGAAGCTTCAAGTGACTCTTGGCCGCCGCCTAAACCAGACGCATTGGCCTTGCTTAATGGGAAGAGTTACGGAGTGCACCGAAATATGAATAGGAATTTGAAGAACAAATGAACCATGTGAACTTTCCTCAGGCCAAAACCTTACCTCGAAGAAGAGTCCTGCTCTGCTTCTCTTGTGGAACAGGAACCTGGAACATTCCACAAATTCTAGTGCAGTCAAGAACTCTGATTTCTTTTTTCAAAATATAGGGCAAAATATAACTTTCTAATGATAGCCACAGTGTTGTATGACACAGTCACACAACCTGAGTAACATGCCACCTATGTGATGATAGAAGAGTAGATATTTGTTACTTAACAAGGTTTGTAAATATTGTCAGGCATGAATTTAATGTCTCTGCACTGTTTTTGGTTCAGCTAGGAAACCAGTCCATTTAAATACTATCTGCCCATCTTATAAACATGCAAGAAGCATCTGACAAATTCATTAGTGCAGTTAAATAATGAAGCCACGAATGGCAAATGTGAAGTATGGCTAAATTCTAGGATACATTTGATTTATTCTTTTAACAATGCCAGAGAACTTGGCTCAGATCATAATGTAGATCAGCCTAATCAGCACAAATAAGAATGTTCAAATCCTTTATTGAAAAGGCTCTTGCTAATCCTCATCTTTTAACACAAGGTTTGGAGAACAAGAGTAGTAAAAAGGATTTTTAATATAAACTGTCCCTGAAATGTTAATAAGTTTGGCATTTCATGTTATTTCCCTTTTATTTCAAGTCTTTTGTATTCTTGTTTATGCTGTAAAGCTTTTATTGGGAAAGGAGTGAGATGAATGTTCGAAAATAAATGTACGGTATATAATTGGCTCCAGTGGATTTAGCAATTTGGGAATACACTAAAGGGAATAATCCTGCCCTGGCAGGGGACGAACTAGTGACCTAACAGGTCTAGCGCATGTCTAATTTCTAAGTTACGAGGAATTGTTTCTTTTTAGTACATCTCCAAAGGTTGATTTAAAGAAATATGGCAATTGAAATAGAAGTCAAAAAAATTAGTTTTATAGCAAACATGAACAATGAATGAAACAAATTTTACCTCATGTCACTGTGTAAAGGTACTAACCTGCTGAAGACAAAGGCAAAATCCCATCAATTTAAATGAAGGAAGTGATTTTTCTTTTCTTTACTTCTCATCTTCATTTTTTACAAGGCAGGTTTACATAACTTTTCTGACTCTAGCTATCTGCAAAAAAGTTGTTACTAAAGAGAGCCCATTTTCACATAACAGTAGAACCACTCTAATTTGCATTGTCTGGGGAAAACCTAGCATCTGCTAGTCAGCCTTGGTGAGAAGTGGAAAGAGGTATCTTCTTAACAGTGAGGCAAATGGTGGCAGTGGTGGTGGTTGCATTATTAAGGGTGAATAGGCTTGTTACCTCTACCTCTTTTAAGGCGTTATCTAATATTCATACAGAAGTATTTACAACAAGCTTTTTGGGGAAAAAATTATGGTTCCTACAAACTGTGAAAGATGAAAAAGGAACTCATAACCCTGGGTGCATTTAGTTTATTGGTTTCAATACCAGCAACTAGGAAATTATAAACAAAAAGGAAATTAGACCTGATTCTTATTTAGACTTCGCACTATTTGAGCAGTGTAACACATCCATGAAATGCATGTAAATGTCATTTACATCTATCTTATGTCTGTTTTGCACTTTAGAGTGGCATAAAGTGACATTAGTGTAAATATGAATCAAGCCAATTAAAATTTTATGTGAACAAATAAAACAAACAACCTCACCAGCTAGGTTGTGTGAACTATTATTTGGAGAGCAAGTAGAGACAAAGGCCAGCAAAACCATGTCAGTCAGTAACAAACTTTTGTAGAAAGTGGGGACTAAACCCAGCAAGCCACAGGCCTTCTTGGCCAGCCAGGACTCATGGAGCGATGAGAATGGATCAGATGAATCCAGGGTGTCAGGAGGGAGGGAACTGTACTGTACATTGTCCTACCTCTTGCCTATGAAATTACTAACAGAACTCAAAGGTTGTTAACATTCTCATGTGCCATGGAATCCTGGGAAGTCCATCTGTGAATTCCTAATAACATGCTTCCATTGGAGTCAGGGAGCCATTGGAGAAGCCTTGGAGAAGCCTTCTTTATGAGTGTTGGGGGGGGGGGTTCGGGAGGGGGAGAAGGGGGGACTCATTTACCAACTAAAAATTCCCTCCTGTGGTAAAATCCATGGAATAATCCATGGAATAATCTGGACCCAGACCTTGGACCTATTTCTGATCTAACTTTCACCACTACAATCCTAGAGTAGCTGTTTAAGTGGACTTACACCAGCCCCTTGTGGGTTTGAGTAAGGGAAGTATCAGATGTGATCCTGCTAGGTGCTGAACATTCTGGTCTTGATCTAGCAAGACAGTGAAACACATGCTTATCTTTGAGCATATGAGCAGTCTAATTGAAATCAATGGGTTTACTTATGTGGTCAAAGATAATTAAGTGATTTGTTGGATCAGGCCAAGAGCATTCAGCACTTTGCAGGATTAAGCCCGGTTTCTTTAGCCTAAACTATTCCGCAACTTCGCACTTCCACCTGATATATTTGATACTTTGTTACTTTTTCCTCCATTGATCTTCAATCAGGATAATTTTTCCACAGTTTTCACTATGAATTTGGAAAGCCGAAAGTCAAAGTTTAGAGCTTTGCTTTGATGTAAAACGTCAAAACTAAACAACAGATGCAAATACTTCTTTGGTGACCAGAAATCTGTTTGCTTCTTTTGAATCAGAGCTAAAAATAATGACATTTTGTGTTATTTGGCATAATGCATTTTCTATCTTGTGTCCTGGAATCCCACTGAAAACTATGGGTAACTTTCAGCATCTGTCATTAATTCAAAATGTGGCATAACCAGTTTAATCAGCATATAACTTAATGCTAAAGTACACTTGCGACCAAATTCTACTCTGTTCTTCGGATGCTGTGCAATAGGGGGTAGAGTTTTGCCCGTGCTGTTTGATTTTCTAAACAGAAGAATGAGAGTCACTGGGATAAGATGGCCAAAATAATTCTTCTTAATTCACTTCCTTCAGGTTTTACAAGATATTAATTTAAATTACTTGTTTAATTAATTTGTTCAACTATTTCCCTTTCCCATCTTTTTTATTTGCTCTACCTTGTATTGTTACGGTCTTCATGCTACACACACAGATGGGCACAGGCAGTAGTAGTTCTGACTCGATTATATGCTTCAGAGAAAATAGTAACAGAGAGGAAGTTGTGCTAGTCTATACACTATCAAAACAAAAAGCAGTCAAGTAGCACTTTAAAGACTAGCAAAATAGTTTATTAGGTGAGCTTTCGTGGGACAGACCCACTTCTTCAGACCAGAGCCAGTCTGGCTATGGTCTGAAGAAGTGGGTCTGTCCCACGAAAGCTCACCTAATAAACTATTTTGCTAGTCTTTAAAGTGCTGCTTGACTGCTTTTTCAGAGAAAATAGTTGAAGTTGGAGTGATAAAGTTGCTGGTAGAAAGCTGGAAAACTACTGAAGTATGTTGTGAGATATATTGTAAAAATATGTTTCTTAATAAATACATAATTTGCAGTAGCAAGCTAAATTGCATTGATTTTATGAAAAGTGACCTTTTACTAAAGCACTGGCTTCGACAAAGAAAAGTCTGCTTTATCCGACACTAGAATTAATGAAATATTCCACTTCAACATTCAATATTCCAATTAGTACATCTTATAAGAAACAAGAAGCAACTTATTAAAATGTTACGTATTTTACATAGAATGCAAATGGATAATTAGCAAGAAAAGGGTAATGATTCAGGTGCAGATTTACAAAGAACTAAATTCCTAGTTTGGCAGCAGAAGAATCATAGAACACTAGAACTGGAAGGGACTTCAAGAGGTCATCGAGTCCAGTTCCCTACCCTCTCGGCAGGATCAAACACCATCTAGATTATCCCCGATAGGTGTCTATCTAACTTGCTCTTAAATATCTCCAGTTATGGAGATTCCACAACCTCCCTTGGTAACTTATTTCAGTGTTTAACCACCTTAACCGTTAGGAAGTTTTTTGTAATGTCTAATCTAAACCTCCCTTGCTGCAGTTTAAACCCATTGCTCCTTGTCCTATCCTCAGAGGCAAAGCAGAACAATTTTTCTCCCTCCTTCTTGTAACCCTCTGAGGTACTTGAAAACTGCTATCATGTCCCCTCTAAATCTTCTCTTTTCTAAATTAAACAAGCCCAGTTGTTTCAGTCTTCCCTCGTAGCTCATGTTCTCTAGACCTTTAATCATTCTTGTTGCTCTTCTCCAGACCTTTTCAAATTTCTCCGTATCTTTCTTGAAATGTGGTGCCCAGAACTGGACACAATTCTCCAAGTAAGGCCTACGGAGTGCTGAGTAGAGCGGAAGAATGATTTCTCATGTCTTGCTCACAACATTCCTGTTAATACATCCCAGAATCATGTTTGCATTTTTGGTAACAGCAGCACTCTGTTGACTCATATTTTGCTTGTTGTCCACTATGACCTCTAAGTCCTTTTCCACAGTACTCCTTCCTAGACAGTTGCTTCCCCTTCTATCTGTATGAAGCTGATTGTTCCTTCCTAAGTGGAGTACTTTGCATTTGTCCTTATTAAGCTTCATCTGGTTGACCTCAGACCATGTCTCCGTTTGCCCAGATCATTCTGAATTATGAGCCTATCCTTCAAAGCAGTTGCAATGCCTCCCAGCTTGGTATCATCTGCAAACTTAAAAAGCATACTCTCTATGCCAATATCTGTATAAATGATGAAGATATTGAACAGAACTGGTCCCAAAACAGATCCCTGAGGAACCCCAGTTGTTATGGACTTCCAGTGTGACTGCGAATCATTAATAACTACTCTCTGAGAATGGTTATCCAGCCAGTTATGCACCGACTTATAGTGGCCCCATATAAGTTGTATTTGCTTAGTTTATTGATAAGAAGATCATGCGAGACCATGTCAAATGCCTTCCTAAAGTCCAGGTATACCACATCCACCTCCGCTCCCTTATCCACAAGATTTGTTATCCTGTCAAAAAAAGCTATCAGATTGGTCTGGCTTTACAAATCCATGCTGGCTGTTACCTAACACCTTATTTTCATCCAGATGTTTGCAGATGAATTGATTAGATTTTTCAGAAGAGTGCCCCAAACATGTTTGCTTTCAGGACAACTTAGCAAAATGGTAACTTCAGCCTGCAATTTTGTGATTTCAAGTTCTCACATTCAACATATCCACAAATACTTTTCAATCCAATCTCACAATACCACCTCCTGGAACTATCTGGGATGACTAGGGAAACAAATTGTCAGAAACATATTTATTAAACTTGAGGCAGGAATTTTCAAAGGAGCCTAGGGAAGTTAGCCAGAAAGACTGAAATAGAGATGGGCACCCAGCTCCTACTGCTTCCTTTGAAATATCAGCCTATCTATACAGACATTGCCTTTTTTGTAAAGAACTATGAGCCGGTACTCAGCTGGCTCTCCACGCCCAGCCAGTCCGATGGGTGGGGCTTCTGAGGCACCAGTACTCAGTACCTAGGATGACCATTCATCCCCTATTTGGTGTGACGGTCCCATATTTGGGGTGACAAAAAGGCATCCCTACTTATTTTTTAAAAGGGCATAACTGTCCCATATTTCACCACCTCCTTTTCTGCCAGCAACTGACCAGCTTTCTGTCAACAGAGCTCTGTCATGAGAGATGTTATTCCTTGTGGGAAGTGGGGTACAGCTCTTGACAAAAGTGCTGCTTTCTGTCAACTTACTGTTGACAAAACACCTTGGGAATCTGGATGCTCAGTGGGTTTTGCTGGCAAAACTGTCTAGTGTAGACGTAGCCTGAGATATACATCCATGTGCGCTGAGTCATGCACTTACCAACTGAAGAGATCCAGCACCTATGTTTACTAGAAAATAGTTTCTTTGCACAAAGGGGGCTTTGAAAGGATAAGCTAGATACAGCCAATAAAAAAAAAGTTTCACATGAACTACTTTTTATCAGCTAACATTTTATGAAAAAGAGCTTTCTACTTTCTTTTTTCCAACTGGTATAATTCCTGATGTGGGATCTTTTATAAACCTCTGTAACCAGCATAAGACTACCATGTGGAAACCAACTTGACATCAGAATCTAGAATTCGTATATAAAAAAAATTCACTGTGATTCAAAAATTCCATTTAACATTTTTTTAGACATCCAGTGGTCAGTGTGTAGGAGGGCCTCCTCTGATTCAGGAACATAATGTGGAGGAAAATAACTATAATCAGACTGCAAGAAAGTAGCTAAATCCTTCAACTTCAGCATGATAGCAAATCAACAAGTTTATCAAAGGGCTGGTTTAAGAAATTAGTGAGAGTCAGGTCCTCTAGTGCCATTGAACTCTGTGGATATAAGACAATTTACACCAATTTATGATGTGGCCTGGATTGGTGATGTGATTGTCACTAGATACAGAATAATCCTGAAATTCATTATATAGGTCTACAGTCCATTAACAAATACATGGTCATGGGGATTTTCTCCAGAACTAGACGGAACTTTAAAAGTATGCCCATTGTACTAAATGTCAAGGCCAAAGTGCATCAATGATACATCAGCTCAGAATTTGCCCATAACATGGGCAAGGAATTTACTTATTGGAATGAGAACTATCAAAACCTGTTTCCTGGCACAATAATAATTTATTTGACCTGAAAAAGTCGGTTTCTACTTCCAAACAATGCTAACATGGGTTGAAGTGGTCTAGTCTGGCAACATCCATAATCCAGCATGATTTTAGCTAGCCAGATGACCACTTATGTGTGTGGCCAAGTTTCCCACAGTCCCATTAAGTTTGTTTACAGCCACCAGTCCTGGCCCTCAGTGTTCAGTGATGTTATTTAGCTGTAATTTATCCCTAATGTTTTCTAAGAGCTCTGTAACCATTGAAAGTGTTGGTAATGCTGCTAGACAATATTGACCTCTCAACAATTTGTCCAATAAATTCTCTTGTTCGGCACTAGTCAGGTCCCAAGGGTGCCGGACTATAGAGGTTCAACCTGTGCTGTGTTTCAGGCTGTATCAGTAATACATTTTGCAGCTGGTTGATGGCAGAAAGCCTGAAGCCCAGAGGAATTTCCCATTGGAGCACAAAACATAGACATTATTTTCAGCAACTGTCTTTCTAACAGCTTTCCTGGCTAAATTACAGTTTTCTTCTGCCTATTTTTTCTTTTATTTCTGTATAATTTATATATATCAGATAATTATCTGTCATTAAAGCAGATATGGAACATGCATTTCCCTCAGCATTTCTTTACTCTCCACTAAATGTAAAACAGGCCTGAATTTTTCTTTCTACCCCCTTCCCTTTCAAATAAAAATACTCTCAGGACCACTAGAAAATAATGGATTCTTTCAGCTATGAAGGCAGAGATGTAAAAATATTGACTGATCTTTTGTAACAGAATGGAAGTTTTAAAAAACAGAGCACAAAGTTTGGTAGCTTGTGCAAAGGGTGCTACAGTGCTGAAAATTTAATCCTGGTACATTTTTAAATCCCCAAATGGGATTATAAGACACAGGACAAAACTATGAGTGGTTTGCTACATTGTAATCAGCACATCAGGACACACTAGGTTACTCTCCTTCAATGTTAATGTCTTTGACACAAGATTGATATGCACTGGACCCCAATCTGTTGTCCATTATACAGCTTTATGCTATAGTCCCTTGTTATGTTAAATATATTTTCATTACAAAGAGGAGATGCTAGATATGTTGGATTTCCGCATGCTACTCCCACCCAGGGACCCAGAGAAATACAGCATAGGTACTTAGACTGCAAAGTGTTTCAGGAGCTCTTGAAATATTTATTCTAAGACCTTAGCAGCCAGGAGTAGATTGTCTTCCAAGGACACTGCATTATTGGGTCATGGCTGATTTTTCAACCTCACAGAATTGCAGAAAATGCCCTTTCCTAAGAATAAGGCAGCATTCCATCTTTGGCACCAATAACAAGTCGCGTTCACATGGAAGCCTGAGTTCTCATGAGCAGTCCAGGATGTCATGTGTTGCAGGCCTCGAGCAGGCCTCGGACAAGCTGGAGGCCTTGATTAGGCCTTGACGTGAGACGTAAAGGTTTTGGGCTTGAGCAGGCTATTGAACCTAGGATATGTAGGAGGTTCTAGATTTCAATTTTGAAAGAAGGCTGCCAAACTGGGTGGGGTTGGTAATAGGTGTGGGGTGTTGCTTTTCACTTCTTCTTGCTGTCCAGGACACTTGCATTTAGAAGATAAGCCACTTGAATGTAAAGTATTGACGAAGTTACCGGCATTTGGCTCAAGAGATGCGGGGCCATCTTAATCCTCATCAGCCTCGTGCAATTTAGATTAAATTAATAATTCATGTTTTAGATTCCTTTGTTTCAGAAAGCATTTTCCTCTCCTAGTACTTATCCTTTCTTTCTAGCTTCTTGCTTATATTGTGTCCTTGGTTATATCTCCAGTCATCTATCCAGATTTGTATGTTTGAGCAAAAATGATTCCTGCTACCTCCCAACATTTAATTCTTTCATTACATTAAGGCATCTCATTGTCACAGCTCAGTGAAAGCACAATTTGTTACTATGAAAACTAATTTATTATTATGGAATGAGAGAAAGACAGAAATTTATGAAAAATGGAATGAGGTTGAGAAGTTTTGTTTAAGTGCACAGTCATGAAACATGTTGCCTTTACCATACTTAGGAACACCAAATTCTTTACTTGCCCTGGTGATTTACTTCTCCTACCTACATTTGGATTAGGTGTTTGCTACTTGAATTAAAAAAACAACTAAAGAATCTATACTCCAGTCAAGGCATGGAGATTTACAGAGCAAATCCCATTAATGCCAATAAGAGTTACACAGTTAGCATCCTTCAGCCACATGAAGAAGTCCTACTGATGTCAATAGGAACACTAACCTTGTATGGACTGAGGCCAATCTATGGTCCTTAAAGTTTTTTTTTAAACAATGTTTTATTACAAGAGGAATGGGAGACTAATTCTGCTCCTATTGAAATCAGTAGAAGTTTTAGGATTGACTTAAGAATTTATATCCCTGATAAGTTATTATAATGGTCCAAGAACAAGACAAGATTGCATTTACTGGTAGAAAAGTGGGGACTAAAAAGTGAGCCACCGGTGGTGAAGAAACTTAAGAAAGAGGTAACTCTGTGAACATCTACACTCAGGCCACTGACCAGGGTGAGGGGGCAGGATAGCAAAAAAGGTCACCTGCCCTGGGTGCCGATGATGCAAAAAGCCTGGGGGGCTTCTAGCCACTGCTGCTGGGCCCTTAAAAGTGCTGCCACAGAGCTGTGTGGCATGCTCAGGACAGCACTGAGGGCTGGAGGGGAACAATATTGTCAGAATGAGGTTGAGGGTTGACTGCCCTGGCCTGACGTCTTCTGCCCGAATCCCTCTTCTGGGAGCACAGAACCAGCCCCCTCACTTTTCCCAAGGGCCCAACAAGTCTGTCAGCTCCCCTGTCTACACTTCATATAAACTCTGCCCCAGAATAGAGGCTTGTTTACTGCTAATGGCACAGCAAGATGGCTGCCACCACCACAGAGACTCAAAAGTGACAGCCTGGGAAGCTGAGGTTAACTTTAAAATACAGATATTTAGTAAGAGTCTCTGTTGCATCATTGCTCCACACAAAAGTCAGTGGGGCAAATGTAAGCAAAAGAAAAAATTCACTGTGCAAGTTTAACATGGGCAACAATAAAAATATTACTTACTTCAGAAATAATGTAATAATAATCTAGAATAAAAGTTATTCAGGCCTCATGTAAAAACGATGGTTGAAAGCTGATATGTTGAAACAATGTTATTTTAGTAGAGCTTATGCTCAGGAAAAGATGGCCCATTAATGTTGCCAAGATCAATGCGGTTGTAGCTGTGTTGTATCTGCAGTGGCCAGATTGTGACTCCTAACTTACATGAGCACTGCCACTGGCTTCATTTGAAAAAAAACAAAAACAAAAAAACCGATAAGTAACTGCTCATCTGTGCGATGAAGGGACTCAGAGGCTAGCACTGTGTAAACAATTGCTGCAAAAAAGCTACAGCAGTTTGGAGTGAAATAGTCTGAAAAGCATTTGTAAATTGGGTGAGTAAACAGCAAGAGATACAAATCAGGACAGGGATGAGGGGAAGGATGGGGCACACCTATATGAGACCCCCGCTCCAGAGTTATTTTAGCTTTTAGCACTTCAACTGACACTATGTCTTCTGGTCAGAATAAAAGTCCATCAATAGAATAGAACCATATATACTGTCACCTCTATATTCAGCTACAGATTTGACTGTTTTTGCTATAATGTATGAAGCTGGTCTCTTGTTATGATTCAGCTATATTAGGTCTTCATGAACTGAAACTTGTTAACATCCCCAGAGGGGAGGAGAAAGGAGTGAGAAATCCCTGTATCCCTCCTGCAGCCCAGATAGGTATTGCTGTTGTGAGAGGTGCTGGCAATGCTGCTTAAAGTGGGTGCTGATCTTGACTACAACTCTGCAGTCAGGCAGAGGTCACTCTTGGTCTGGCCCAGGGGGTTCAGCTGACAGTGTTCAATATAGAGAGGAGGCCTGTACATCTGTAATGTGTCTTGGAGCCTTGTAAGCATTCTCTTTTCATTACTGAACGTCTGTAGCTCATAGCAAATGCCAGATGTGCAGCCAGTGCAATCAAAAATGCAGGTGGCTAAATACATCCTGGTACCATAGCAGTTCAAAGGGATGGTCCCATCCTGTCTTTTCTCTATTGAAATTAATGAATAGCCAATACAGGCCTTAGCAGACGAGAGCCCTCAGAGCATCAAGTAGTATGTTTCCCACACTAGAGTCTGTCCTTTCTGAAGTAGTCACATAAGAAACAAAAGAAAATACCCATTTTAGTACAATACATATACACGAGACTGTTCAGACTTCACATTAGTTGCACTCACAGGCATGTGACTTGGTATGTGGTGTAACACCTATGAGGCTTTTTTTTGCAAAGCCGTGCTTCTGCTCAAGCTATTCTTCCTTACATGTCTTCCTGCCTGCATGGGAGAAAGCACACAGATGCTTGTTTCTGAATGGAATGGAGACAATCCAGGTCTGAACCCTGGTCTGAACGCAGGTGGGAACTGACCTTTTGATACCAGATGTGAGATGACAGGTAGGATGGGGGTAGAGCGTGAGAGGCCTTGAGAGTGAAGACAGGTAACAGATGTTTCAGGTGATAAACAGGAGGGAGCCATAGGAGAAAGGCAAAGACAGAACTGACATAAGGTCAAAGCAACAGGCTAGGAACATGTTCTTTATGGCACATATGAACAAGGGCAAGGCCAGGCTGCATTTTTCAAATCCAGAGAGAACAATTTTGCAGAAATCAGAACTCAGGATGACGGAGATCTTGGAGGACAGCACTTGCTGCGTGGATGGGCAGCAAAGACTTCAATATGTTATGCAGAAAGAATCTGCAAGATTTAGGCACAGCCTGGATGTGAGGACCTAGAAAGCAGCCAAACAGAAGACACCTATCACACGAGGAGATACAAAATTGACACTGTAATTAGTTTATTAATTATTTATTAATGAGCTGATGGCACTCTTCACAAGTGTGTGAACTCTGCTGTCTTTGCTAAATTTAATCTGGGTAATTACATTCTGCTTTCCCAAATCCCTCTGCGTTAACACATATTTATGCCTTTAGTCATCTGTGCGTTAATCTGTTGTGTTACCTGATCATGTGTTGTTAATTGTTGCTCCGTGTGTCACCAGAGATCTCTGCATAGATGGAGGGAAAGGGGAAGTAGGGATCCTTGTGTATAGTTTGTTAAAATATTGTAATTTTTTGAGTTGGAAAGGAATTATAGAAGTGAAAATGTGTATCTATACCATGGGGGACAGCAGAATTGTATAGTGGTCAGTGCACAGATCACGCTTTCCTGAATTCTAAACCAGATTTTGCCATGGTCTCCCTATTTGGTCTTAAGAAACTCTCTTAGCTTTATTATGCTTTCATTTCCCACCTGAAACCATTGAGATTAATTGGTTATGGTTTGGATCAGCCACCTCAAAGCACAAGACTGAGTAGGAATGCTATGTGCTATTAAAATCATTTATTAAATGGCATTGTTCAAAGCTGGGCATTTCTCTGATGCAGCCAGTAGCAATGAAATGACTAGCCAGTTCAGCAACCTTTTAATTTGTTCCTGAACAAAAACTTGGGGGTTGGGGATGGGTGGACAAAACTCTCAAAACACCAGGTCAGTTTTTATTTTACGAAATCTTTACAGTGTTTCAATTAGCTCTTGCATAGAGCTTTAAGTGCCAGTATCAACATGCAGTGGGCTTCAGATGCTGAAGATTTCCTCCTAAAAGTGTATCAGAAGGTATGTTTAGACTTAAAAACACTTGTGCTGTTAAAGACACTTAGGATACACCTAAACAACCAGCAGCCGCCTGTGGCTGCATGTCAGGGTATATCTATACCGCAGTTAAAAACCCACAGTTGGCCCATGGAAACTGGGGCTTGTTGGATTTAGGTCTAAGAGGCATTTCACTGCAGCACAGACATTCAGGCTTGATTTGGAAGCCAAGTTCATAATCCTGTGAGGTTTGAAGTTCCCATATCTTGGGCTGCATCTCAAAACCAAATCTCTACACCACACTAAACAGCTAATATAAGCGAGCCATGGGTGGTTAATTGTAGTGGGATGGGACCTTCAGGCTCAGGTCTGCAGGGCTCACTCTCTGGCAACAAAAGCCCACTTCTGCCCATAGGCTTCAGAGCCTGTGTGCCAACACAGGCCACAATGTCTACACCTGTCAGGCCTGCGAGTCTGTGTCTGTCAAGATGGGCTCTGACACTCATTCTGTAAACTGCATATGAAAGCCCTGGAGAACTAGGAACATTTAAAGCATTTTCATTTTTAACTCCAGATAGTAATTTTCTCCAAGGTATCTGGATCATTCAGTCTGCATAGCAAACAAGAATCATTGATTGACATAATCCCATTTGTTTCCAGACTCTCAAGAGCACTCTACAACCCCTTAGGACACACATCTGGGATGTGGGAGACCACGGATGAATCCCCAGTCCGCTGCAGGTACTTAAATCTAGCTATTCCCCCAGTCAGGTGCTTCCCTAAACAACAGACTATAGGGTACTCTGGGGGTGAGTGTCTCTCAGTCACTCTCGTGAAACTGTTCCACTTAAAATACTTGACTAGACATTGGGCCAGAAAAACAGACCAAGAATGATTCTGTGGACTCGTAGTTAGGGTACCCATCTCGTATCGGGGACACCAATGCCCCCCAAGAAGTTTGTATCATAGAGAAGTGGTTCCCAAACTTTTTCCAGTATTGGAACACTTGGACATCACAAGGCTCTCTGCAGAACACTTTATCTTTTCTCACATCATCATACTAATTATAAGGATCATTACTAACAGAAAATACTGATAATTGGAGAGTGAAATGAAACTACCTATGTATTTACAGTGCACTAGGCTGTGTCTACACTAGCCCCCTTCTTCGAAATTTTGGGAGTAAGAGCACTTCAAAATTGCACAGGTACTTCAAAGTCAGCATGGATTCATGAAGGGCAAGTCATGCCTGACCAACCTGATTAGCTTCTACGATAAGATAACTGGGTCTGTGGATAGGGGAAAATCAGTGGATGTAATTTATCTTGACTTTAGCAAAGCTTTTGATACGGTCTCCCACAATATTCTTGTCAGCAAGTTAAAGGAATATGGATTGGATAAATGGACGGTAAGACGGATAGAAAGCTGGCTAGAAGGTCGGGCCCAGCAGGTAGTAATCAATGGCTCGATGTCAGGATGGCGGTCAGTTTCTAGTGGAGTGCCCCAAGGTTCAGTTCTGGGTCCTGTTCTGTTCAACATATTTATCAATGACCTGGATGAGGGTTTGGATTGCACCCACAGCAAGTTTGCGGATGACACTAAGCTAGGGGGAGAGGTAGATATGCTGGAGGGTAGGGGCAGGGTCCAGACTGAATTAGACAAATTGGAAGACTTCAAGAAATCTGATGAGGTTCAATAAGGACAAGTGCAGAGTCCTGCACTTGGGCCGGAAGAATCCCAACCATTGTTACAAGCTGGGGTCCTACTGGCTCGGTGGTAGTTTTGCAGAAAAGTACCTGGGAATTGTAGCAGATGAGAAGCTGGACATGAGTCAACAGTGTGCCATTGTAGCCAAGAAAGCTAATGGCATATTAGGTTGCACCAAGAGAAGCGTTGCCAGTAGATCCAGAGAAGTGATTATTCCTCTTTATTCGGCTTTGGTAAGGCCGCATCTGGAGTACTGTGTCCAGTTCTGGGCCCCCAATTATAGGAAGGATGTGGATGCACTGGTGAGGGTCCAGCGGAGGGTGACCAAGATTATTAGGGAGCTGGAGCCTTTGACTTATGAAGAAAGGTTGAGGGAACTGGGACTGTTTGGTCTGCAGAAGAGAAGACTGAGGTGGGGGGACTTGATAACAGCCTTCAACTTACTGAACGGAGGCTGCAAAGAGGCAGGAGAGAGGCTGTTCACAGTGGTCATGGATGGCAAAACACGGAACAATGGTCTCAAGTTGTGGTTGGAAAGGTCCAGGTTGAACACTAGGAAAAACTTTTTCACTCGGAGGGTGGTGAAGCATTGCAATGGTCTAGCCAGGGAAGTAGTGGAGTCTCCATCCCTGGAGGTGTTTAAGTCTCACCTCGACAAAGCTCTGGTGGGGCTGATCTGATGGGTTTGGTCCTGCTTAGAGCAGGGGGCTGGACTCGATGGCTTTTTTTAGGTCTCTTCCAGCTCTATTGTTCTATGATTCTATGATTCTAAAGTGCCCACAGCTACACAGCATGCCAGCACTTCAAAAGTTTGCAACTTCGAAGCTGCTGCAGGGAGAATTAGCCTAATGAAGCGCTGCACATGCATTGTAGCACTTCATTAGTATTTTACATTCAGGCTGATTACCATGCCCCCTTTGAAGACAAGGACTGGTATGGACACAGCCTAGTGTACTGTAAATACATGTGTAGTTTCATTTCATTCCACAAATATCAGTATTTACTTAGCTAACAAAAAAGTAGAGTTTCATGATACTAATAGATAAAATATCACTTTCTTGGTGTCATGACAGTCTAACATAATTGCATTGATATACGTAAATTGAATTGTACAGTGTTTGTTCATGAGCTAACGATTTGATGGTCTAACAGTTAAATGCTTAAAAGTTAAATATTTATAAAGCAAAACATTTGTTAAACAGCATTTCCCAGCACTTTCAGGCCAGGGATGAGTCACAGGGGTCAAGAAGGCTGAACTCAATTGCTAGAATCTGCATGTCTGGAATTTCTTCCTCACTACAAACCATAGCAGACAGGACTCTGCCTCCCTTGCTCAAAAAGGGCCTGATTCATGAAAGCACTCACACATGAGGGTTGGAAAGGTGACCAACTGGACAGAACACTAAATTGGGACTTAAGGGACTCAGGCTTTGTTCCCAGCCCAGACTCAGACTGTCTGTGGAAGCTTGGACTTTCACTAACCCTGTACTCTACTCCTTGGCTTTCCAGTTGGGATAGTACCTCCCTGCTTCAGAGGGGTGAGCAAGGCTAAACATCCTTGAGTGATTATGAGGTCGTCAGATACTACAGTGATGAGGGTGATGCAAATATAGGTCGAATCTCTCTCATCCAGCACTATTAGGACCTGACCAATGCTGAAAGAGAGAATTTGCTGGCTCATGTGAGGTCAATATTGTCTAGCAGCATTACCACCATTTCCATTGTTTCCTGGGCTCTTAGGTTACATTAGGGGTAAATTGGAGCTAAATAACAGCCAGCCCACTGAGAGGCAGGACTGGTATCTGTAAACAGACTTTATGGGACCACGGGAAACTTGGCCACACATCTGGCTAACTAAAATCATGCTGGATTACAGATGTTGCCAGACAAGAGAGGTCTGGATTAAAAAGGTTGAACCTATACTTAGCTAGAATAACTGCACTTTTTATATCAGAAAATAAAATGAAAGCAAAGAATTAATATCTGGAAGGGAAGAATTTTAGATCCAAAGTGTGGCTTTGCGGACATAAAAATGAATCCTGCACCCCCTCCCCCGACATTCCGCAAACGCAGCCAACTCCACATTTTCACATCAGAAGTGGAAGAATGAGCAGGGCAATGCAGAGGGCTGCTGGGTTATTGCATGAGGCAGACCAGGGAGCATATTGCCAGTTTCTTGAATTTTAAGTGTACCTCTACACTTACTGCAGCACTGATGCTGTGGAGATCAGTCTTCTGGGGTTCAATTTAGCATGTCTAGTAATGACACTATCACCAAGATCCTTATCTTTCTCAAGTACTTATGTGGCACCCATTCCTGTAGGATCTGTGCATCTTACATTCTTTAATGTGTTTATCTTCACAACATCCTTTAATGTACTCATCTTTGTGAGATAGCAAACTGGTACTATCCCTATTTTACTGAGGGTAGTGCTGGTGTGTGTCAAAATCCCCATGGCATGTCAGCTGACATAAGCTCATAGGGCTATAAAATGGCAGTGTCGGTATTTGGACTAGATATCACCCTTGAGGGGTCTCAGAATCCATGCACCAGGCTGAGTACATAGCCCCAAAGCCCAAGCCACATGATGTGGACCAGCCTCAAGTCTGCTATTGCAGTATAGACATACCTGATGTCACCAAGGCCATACAGGAAGTCTAGAGCAGAGGAGGGATTTGAACCTAGATCTCCCAAATACTTGACTAGTGCCCTCATCGCTGGATCTTCTTTCAACTAACTCTTACAGTTAAAACAGGACATAGTAATTGGCTAGCAGCTATATTCTGATACAGGCAAAATGTTACATCTTCCAGAATTTGTCAAACAGAACATGTTACTACATGGAAAACCAACACAGGGCACAAAATAGTTAACAGAAATCCAACTGATTCAATAATTTCAGCAGTGAAGACATATTCCTCCCCTAAGAAGAGTTGTCAACTCTGTAGTAAATAATATATATATACATATGCACATATATTCAGGAATTTGAATGCACGGTATTGTTCTGTGAATATACTTAGCAAGGGACCAAATGTTTGGACTCCAACTCCCAGTATGGATCAGATTTACTATAATT
Source organism: Carettochelys insculpta (assembly GCF_033958435.1). NCBI lineage: Eukaryota > Metazoa > Chordata > Testudines > Carettochelyidae > Carettochelys > Carettochelys insculpta. The sequence continues at coordinate 37,717,462 of NC_134138.1, read as the reverse complement.
TTGCAATATTATTCAAACTATTCTGACAGTTAAAACTATATGTTGTCAAAATCAAACTGGCACTAAAATGTAGGCATTTCACATGCAACACACAAAAGCTGAAAGCTATGGAGACTGCTATTTTTAAGTATGCTTTACGCCTCAGCAAAACACATTTATAACTTGCAGCCAGAAATACAAACTAAGTTAACTGAGGTAGACAAAACATACAGCAAGCCATTTCTAACACTGACATGCGTGCATTACGCTTGGATGACTTTCATTTCTTCTCCACGCTGCTGGAGTGCTGGAATACCATGAAGTAATCACCCAAGTGGGTTCTGAAACTGAACATAAAAGTTGTGGAATAAGCTTTAACAGCAATTTTGGAACACAATTCTGAGCATTCATTATAAAGAATCTTTCATTTTAATTGTGTTAATTACATGCTAATCCACCCATAGCAATTCGTACCTATTTAAACTGACAAACTATAGAAATTAGTCTGTAGAAAAATATTTATTCTGTCTCCATTGTTAAACCCACCCAAAAGGAAGAGTGGCTAATAAGGCCCATCAGTAAGATTTTTAATTGGGACATTTTAAAAATGTTGTATAAACTTTAGAATGTTTCCAAGTTGGCAGAGTCTGAATGAGCTTTCCTCTGACATCTAGGGGTGAGCTTCGGAAAAAGGTTTCAGGAACACAATGTGTTTCCACACCTGCACCTACCCATGCCTAGGTGTGCAGCAGATAGAGCTGCATTGCCAAAATGATCCCTTCTGGGAGGTTTGGTGTCAGAGATCACTCTAGCATTTGAATGAATAGGTAATGAAATGTTATTATCTCCACCACGAGAGAGAAGGGAAGCAGGGCTGCCTGAAGTGAACCTCAGCTGCTAAGCAGCCATAGGGCTCGCAGATCCCACGGAAGATGAGAGAAGGTGGGAACAAATGTCCTGAGCTGTGTGGGAGTGGGCTTTCCTGGAGTCCTAGACAGTATTAGATCACTCCCATGTCAGTGTTTAATGGTAGAGCTCAGCAGACTTGATTAAGGAGCCCTGTTTCCAGTTGGGGATTCCTAAAGCTGTCCTCCCTGCTGGGCTCAGCCTTACATCGTGTTTGGGAACAGCAAAGACACCACTGGCAGTGAGGTTCTCCACTGTCCCCTGAAATGACTGAGAGCTGTAAGTGGTGGAACCGCAGAATGTGATGGTACAGCCCCAGCAGCCGCAGAGAGACAGGGCATGATGGCAACAGAGAGAAAGTGGCGGTGGCAGTGATGAATCAGCTGCCAAGTCTGCAGCAGCACAGCCATTGTTCATGTCCCTCTTGTACGGGTCATACAAGAACCTTGGGACTGCACCTCTGAACTCAGGCTCGTGGCTAACCTAGGCCGACAATTGTTGATTGGGCTCTAACCAGGGACAGAGGAGTGATATATTAAAGGGGCACTTCTTTGTCAGACTTTTCCATGGCCACAGAGGCAAAGCACACTGACCAATGTTGTTGTCAGGTGCTGTTTGCTCCTAGTCAAATGATGATGAAGTTGGCTGTGGTGTTTTCCCAAATAAATTATTGGTTCTGTTTCCCTTTCCATAAACGTATTCTATTGCTCTACATGAACCCAGTGCTTGTGAAATGGGACATATTCCGTCATAGAGGAGCACAGGGGCGGTAGTAGGCTGTCCAGAGACCTGGACGGGGGCAGAAGGTGGTTCTGTTATATATTGTTAAGAGCAACCCCAGGTACTGAAACTGCCCCTTTTCACTGCTACTGCAACCTGGCAGGATTATATAAAAACTGTGATAATCTGAGACTATTTAAAACTATGTTTTCCTTTTTCTATGAGTGTAAATGGATTTCTTTTTTAAAAATTATGAAAGTTCTTCTGAACTGAAATAACAGCAAAACCAAACAATCCAAGACTCACATAAGTACAATATCCTGGACTGTCTGAACATCCACTGGTGTTATTTCCCTTTCCCATTCCATAAGGGTGCAAGGAGAACAGAGCACTAACTGCCCTCACCTACAGTGGTGTCAGCCTGCAGACGCCTTGCACGTCTTATTCAGGCAAAATGCCCTGCTATTGCTGCCAATTGGCAGTTTTGTCTGAATAAGAACTGGGAATATTAAGAGTGTCTTAATAAGGGTACAGCCTATCAGTTTATCACGTTGGAAAATCTACAACTGGTTTTGCAAAGCTCTGCCACAGGACTTCATGGCCTCTTTATGACAATTGCATTACGTGGGGGCAGAGCTACACAGACTCAGCAAGAGAAGCAGGAGACACCGTAACTCTGGGAGCTCCCAAGCATGCAACAGAAGGACACACATTGCTATACATCTGAGCAGTATACAGCACATGCTTCTGTTCCCAGGTAACTACGCCAGGCCAGAAAACAGCGTGGACTCAAGCTCCTGACTACTGCACTCCCATTGCAGGGTAATTAGTGCGTATGGGTGTTCAGGGGTGTATATGGACGGCAGTTGTTTTCTTGTGCATGGAGTTGTAGGAGAGGGAAAACTCACGTAACACCAGAACCAGGGGAGGGTCACTAAATGAAATTAATAGGCAGCATACTAAAAACAAACAAAAGGAAGTACATCTTTGTACAATGCCCAGTTGACCTCTGGAACTTGTTGCCTGTGGATGATGTGAAGGCCGAAACTACAGCTGGGTTCAAAACAGAACTAGGTAAGCTCACAGAGAATAATCCGTCAGTGGCTAGTAGCCAGTATGGTCAAGGGTGCCATGAAATGCTCTGAGTGTCCCTAACCTTTGACTCTCAGAAGCTGGGAATGGGTGAGAGTGGATAGATCACTTGATGGTTACCTGTTTTAATTCCTCACTCGAAGCACCTGTCTTTGGCCACTGTCAGAACACAGGATATTGCCCTAGATGGACCATTGGTTTGATCCAAGGCAGCTGTTCTTACCTTCTTCATGCCCACATGTGTTGCTCACATGTGTGGGATCTGACACAACCTAGCTCCTCATAATACAATTCTCCCACTGTAACGTGAAGGAAAAAAGATCGTAAATTCATCTGAATGATTTTTTTGTTTGCATACATACCTGTTCTATCTACTTTCCCAAAATAAAGTGTCTGGTCCTCCACAGCTTTACTTAGGGCAAGATTTCCATAGTTTTTAGCAGTGATTGTCATCAATTCCCTAGACAGTCACACGTAGGTGGAAAACCAGTGTTTTCCTAAATGTCAGATGACCTCTTGTAGTTGAACTGATGCAGTTCCATCCGGCAAGGAAGACAGGCCTGGGTGTGAGATATGGAATTCACAGAGGTGCAAAGCCCACAGGCTTAGGAACTCCGCTCCATGTAAAATCCCTGAGCAGAGGCATGAATGGACAAAGGAAGGGAAAGAGTTGTGAAGTGTGGATCGTCAATTGTGACAATCACGTTTCCCCAACTTCTTTCTGGAGTGTGTAGGGGGCAGGTAAGAACCTCTCAGTTCTGTGTTTGCTCTGTGTCCTAGGAGTTGAGATTTCCTGCCTGCATTTATTTGTACACTGTACAGGCCAGTTACTGAGCACTGAGTAGATGATCAGTCAGAATATCCCACTGATTTCAGTGGGAGGTTTGCCTAGGTAAAGATCACATGTTCAGGCCATAGAAAGGTAAATCAACTGGGAAACACTGAATCACTTTGGCTTTCATTTTAGCACATTCATTTGAGACAATGGCCTGCATGGGTTTGCCTAAAGGTAATCATTTCTATTGTAAACCTTAAATTCTGTCCCCTCGGATTTGATCTTTCCCAGTTGCCATAGCAATGTGCCACAGAATAAAAGGGGGAATGACCACTATGAATATGTTATTTACTTTTGCAGTCCATTGATGCCATTTGCATATTCTGTCATTCAGCCCATTAAAAGTGACCTGTTGTTGCTATGCAGTCACTGGACTGTGTGGAAAGGTAAACACTGAAGTCTTTCTTCTTCTGGTAGCTGACAGCATCTCTCGTTTGGGAATGAAAATGATTGTCTTACTGCCTTTCCCCTCTTTTCTTCTTGTCAAATAACAGTGGAGGCTGCATTAGTCATAGGGCACATGGAACTCTGCCAAGAAATGAAAGTAATGCTTCTGTAGAAACCTAATATAAACATACATTAGACTTTTGAAAATGACCCTTTCCACCAGCCAAACTGGAATGAAATTGGCAAAATGAGGGGGGAAAAAAGCAAAAGTCTCACTTTGCTTCACAACTTTCAAAGAGCCTACAAGCCTTGTTAGGATGTAGCAGCAGCGGCAAGTCCAGGGTCTTTGCCAAAACCCTCCAGCAACAAGTTCCAAAAAAGTCTGATCGAGAACAGGCTTGCAGGGAAACAGGCTTACTGGTAAGGTTAGCTTCTGTCAATATCTCTTTTAGTACAAACAGGAAAATTTGCTTTGACTTGTTTTTTCGTTGAGATATGCTGTTGGATTTATTTCATCTGCAGTCCATGAGATCAGATCTTGCAATCCTTTATTCAGACAAAGTCCAGATGAAATCAGTGGGGGTTTCGCCTGAGTAAGGGAAAGAGGACTGGGACTTCCAGAACCCTGCTATGTATTAGTTGTCACAAAAATGCTTCACTTATAACAACTATTATTCTATTTGGTCTATTATAATGTAAGTAAGGGACAGTTTGTACCTTCAGTTAACCCCAAGCAAAATAACGGAGGCTGATTCTTCACTGCCTTGCATCTTGTATAGTCATGTGCCTGTACAAAGTAAGTATAAAATGTCACCATTATGCTTTACGACAATGCATGAGTCTAATCCATCTCCCACTGAAGCTCATGTCAAGGGAGAAGTTTCTCTATCACATGTGGTGTTTAAATCACGTTGAGGAACGAGAGGATGCCTGCACTGAAGTTAGTGGGATCCTGGATGTCTTTCTAAAAATATGTGCTAGCTCACCTCATAAGATATGAATTGAGCAAACAGTCAGAATGATGATTACAATACTCTCTTTGGGATTTGAAAAAAAAACTATGACTGTATAAGAAACTCCATGTTGCAGGATGAGGAGTGGTTCTTTATAGAGGAATATCAGATAATGCTATCATGCAAAATTATGCTCAGCTGGGAACAATTCTTTTTTATGGCTGAAAACATATTTTTAACTATCATGTTGACAGGGTAGCAAGTAGATTTTGCTTGGGCTGGCAAATTTTCATGGTAATACTGCAAGCCTGACAATTATTTTCATAGGTAAATACTGGGGCTCTCCTTTTTTGATTGAAGCCAATGGAATACATGGAGGGTAGGGTCTCTAGAATTTTATTTTCCCCTAAGCCTTTTTATTGTACTGGCCCTTATTCATCATTTGTCCTGCTCTCTTTGTGGACCAGGGCAGCAGAATTTTAATGAGCTCCATGCAGAGCTCCTTTCTGAACTTGTTTTGCAAAGGGACTTGTCACACAGACATTCCTTGTGTGCCACTGATTTATTGTTTTGTGCAAGCGCAGGTCAGCCTTGATTTCACTCCATACATTTCTCTATTTGATCCGACTGTACAGATATACCATCCACATTAACCACTTAAAAAGCTCAGCATGGTATTTATTCATTCTTATCTGCCTCTGTCTCCTTGGGGCTCCATCATGCAGCGCTTACTCTGGTAAAATTCCCGCTAAAGCCAATGGAAACTTTTTCCAGAGTAAAGACTTCAGAACTGAGCTGTTATTGTGCCAGTGTACGGATTGCCTGGAAATTCCCAGACAGTACAGGGTAACTCTGGGTACTTGCAGAATTTTCCCCCTCTTTAGGAATCCATATACTAGGCAAAATATAGGGCAGATTGTGACTAGCTGTTGTGTGGGTCTTTAAGAGTAGGGAAGGGCAATAGGAGATTTCTCCACCCATGTGCTCTGCACAACAGCTGCTTATCTTTGCAGTCGCAATCACTATTGGAGATAGACATCATCAGGTCACTTTGGACTCAGCAGGAAGTTGCATGACATAAGCACCTGATCTTGCACAGCAGGTAATTTGGAGAAGGATATTCAGATATTCCTCCTGATTTAAATTGCAATGAAATGCAACATTAAACCAAAAAAATGGCAATCATATGCTGATGAGGTCAGTCAAAATAATATAGTCAGAGCATACAAATATAGGAGACCAGGCAGGGCAAGAGTCTCTCACTGTACACCTTATGTGTCGCTCTTACAGGGTGTCCAAATTGTAAGGACAATATCCATATGGTGAAGGGCAAACCACTTCTCATCAGAAAAAATCACTGGAACCTTCACCTTCAATTCAAACCAAGCTAGATTTGTGCAAATATTCCTGCCATTATTTGTATTTCCTTGTTTCCCTTCACTTCCTGCTGGGCTCTGACGTGAAAGTGCCAGGTACCTCACCTGTTCTCATGAAATTTCCAGCTCAGTACTTAAGAACAATACAGCCACATTCTCAAACTTGCTGAAGTTTGGACCATATATAATTATCTTAATTTTCAGATCTAACACCACTATTGAAGTCTGTGAGTGTCTCTTTGAAAATCAGCACTTATTCAAGTGCCTATACATGATTGTAGGTGCCTAATCTTAGACAGCCAAACTTGAAACTTCCAAGCTAAGAGGCTAAGAAACATCCAAACTTTGGAATGCTTCTCTGGACATAACATCCAACCCTTCTGATGCTTGCTTATCGAAAAAACGAGCCTAAATAAGGCTTGTTCAGATGCTGAACAATCACTGATATAATCAGTCTTGTACTAAGAATCTACCATTTTAGTTTGCAAAGTCAGTCATACTTCACAGGGAAGTGAGCTATGAACTTCTTAGTAGCAGATTTGAGAGAGCTGAGGAACAAGGAAAATACTGAATTTGCTTCAGTTAATTTATGTGACCCAGCAAACATGGACCACTGGAAGCCTGTGACATTTATATGAGTGCTTGTCTACATGAACATTTAGGTCATGGTGAGCTAGGGTGTGGCTCTACCCTACACTAGACAGCCATGGACTAACTGGACCTCGCTGGAATGTCTTACCAGTTCATTAATGCATTTTGATTCAGTCCTTTTGAAAATAGGACTAGTCAAAGTTCATTAACAAACTGCACCTCAACAAAGTCCATATGGACAGTTAATCCATGGCAGGCCAATGTAGGATAGACTTCTACCCCTTATTGATGTCAGCTAACTGATTGTGCAGATCAGCGTTAAGTGTTTGAAGAATGAAGTACCAAAATAATTTACCAGAAGTTTCAACCATGTGAATGACGTAGGATAGAAGTCTCTGAACAGAGTAAGGAACATCGCATATTGTTGGCACAGTGACTATAAACTTCCCTGAATCAGTGGAAGTTCTATGAACAGATGGAAATTGCTAGTGCTCCCCCAAAGCTGTATGTTCATTGTGCCATTTTAGTTCAGTCATGTACCTATCTATAACCTCAAATATAACTCCCTGTCCTTCATTTCTCTCCTCTGGCCACTGACTCCTTCATTGGCCTCAAGGTTGCAGTACTTGGGCTGGAGTCATGCAAAATATTTATTCAAATAACAAACTTTAAGATTTGCAGGGTTTAGGTGAGAATTGTGCAACTCATGGGAAAGAATTCCCAAACCAAGGCAGATATGAATAGAGCAGCTTGCCAAACACAACAGAAAAAAGCAGAGAACATTCAGAGATCTTAACATCAACAGGAGCACTCTGATCATCTACTCTGACCTCCTGCACAACGCTAGGCACGCATCTTCCCAAAACTATCTCCCAAAGCCTATCTTTCAGGAAAAAAAAAATCCACGCTTGATTTAAAAGTTGTCAGTGATGGAGAATCCCCCATGATTCTTGTTCCAGTGGTTAATTATCATCGCTGTTAAAAATGTATGCCTTACTGCCAGTCTGACTCTGTTTCAGCTTACATGTTATAGCTTTATTTGTTGGCTTCAAGAGCCCATTATTAACTATTTGTCCTGACCCAGAGTTTGAGAACCACTTAATTGGTCAGTTTGCTACAACAGCTAGACCATGTGGGCTATTATTAAAAGTTAAACGTTCTATTTCAATCTACATAGAGAAAATTAGAGTACCTGCTGAGCATTTGAAAGAGGTATTTCTTCAATAAAGGACAGGGGATGGTCTTCATTTAAGGGAAGTATTTGATACCCAGAATTGCTTGTTTTATCCTTGACACACTTATTTAAACTCTGATCACTATACATGAGTGAAGGGGCAGAACATCACGTGAGATACAGTATTATGCAATATACAAAAATTAATTTAGTCTTTTTCTCTATTACTCTGAGAAATTTAATCTATAATGAATAAAACTTTAACTAATGCACTAAGACAAGTTATACAGCTAGATGACTAAAAGAAAAAAGTATAATTCAAAAATGCTTAGATAAATCTGAAGTTGCTCAGCTCAGCTAATTACATTTATTTAGTAAGTATATAGTTGAGTTATTCTCCAGTTCAGATATTCAGGAACCAGATGGCTCTTATCAATGGAGTTAAAAATAAACAAAGACCTTCTTCTGAAGCATCTGGCACTGGCATCTCTCAGAAATGGTGCTAAATTACAAGATTCAAATTCAGATCTGGATTGTGAGTGCTTCTGTCCCCAAACTTTGGGACAAGAGAATACCTTTGACTCTACTACAAAATTTGGATTTTGACATTGGTTCAGATTTCAAACCCATTCCCAAGAAGTATGTCAGCATTGAGATTTGTAGTTTTGATTTGGGTCCCACACTGTTTAAGTTTTTAAAATGCCAAAGGGAGGGGAAGGACGTTGGTCATGGTGTAGATTTGTGATTTTAATTAATTAGATTTTGGATTTTAAACTGTACCTCTGTATTGACCACCCACCATTAAAACTATAAAGTGCATCTTTGCTGATTTTATGAACTTGGTGTTGTTAATCACTGCTGTTCTTGCTCTCTTTTCTTCATTATAGCCTGGTGTAATTCTTTTGCTATGGAATGGATAGACAGTCATTCGTGCCACTGGGATTTAAGTTAGTCTCTGATTCTTTTTAATATCCTTTAAATATAATTGAAAATGTTATTTTCAGTGTTTTGATGCACAGTGCCTGCTTTTTGACTCTCAATGGCTGTGTCTACACTAGCCAAAAACTTCAAAATGGCCATGTAAATGGCCATTTTGAAGTTTACTAATAAAGTGCTGAAATACATATTCAGCGCCTCATGAGCATGCGGGCGGCCGCGGCACTTTGAAATTGACACGGCTCACCGCCACACAGCCCATCCAGACTGGGCTCCTTTTCGAAAGGACCCCGCCTACTTCAAAGTCCCCGTATTTCCATCTGCTCATAGGACTAAGGGGACTTCGAAGTAGGCGGGGTCCTTTCGAAAAGGAGCCCCGTCTGGACGAGCCGCGCGGCGGTGAGCCGTGTCAATTTCAAAGTGCCGTGGCTCCCCGCATGCTAATGAGGTGCTGAATATGTATTTCAGCGCTTCATTAGTAAACTTCGAAATGGCCATTTGCATGGCCATTTCGAAGTTTGGGGCTAGTGTAGACACGGCCAATATGTTTGTCAAGTTTGGCCTTTACACCTCACTATTCAGAATATCAACTAGATTTAACACACTTACTTTATCCTTCAAGTAATCAGGATGAATTTCTAATTAGATGATGAATTAAACTTTTTTTTAAAAAGGAACACTGTACCAATCATCGAAGAGCAGTATGGAGTTATAGGGAAAATGTGGCCTCTCTCATCATGGTTCTTCCCAAAGCAAATGGAGAGATCCCTTTGCAGGCCTTTTTATGAGGAGCATCAACGGGAGAGAATTCTGGGGCAGCCCTATGGTCTGTTGTTACCTACTCCCTGAACAAACTATTCATGCTCCTGAGGGGAATTACATACACAGAACTTTGGAACAGTGTAAAGATGTGACTGAAACGCTTCCAGCCAACGAGAGCGGCGAGAATTGCGCTTGGGCGGGGACAGTGTGTGAGATCTTTCCACCAGCCCCGTGGGTGATGTGTGGTGCCTGAAGGGACAGGGCCCCAGCAGCTAGTCGCGTTAAGTGGCCTGGGGCTGTAGCAGGCAGGGAGCAGCCTGCCTGACAGTCCCAGAGGACTATGGTAGGGATTCAAAGACTTGGCAGGTCAGATCCAGCCTGCAAGCCATATTTTGCCTCCCCCCCGGTACAGAAGGATTGAATATTTTATTATCTTGCTGGACTTTTAAAGAAACACAAACCAAAACAAACCACCACTTTCTTTGGTATTAAAAACCCCTGCACCTGACCAAGAACTTGCTAGCGCCACAGTCATTCTAAAAATACAACCTTTTGTTCCAAAGTCTGTAAATCAGAACCAGAATTCAACAGCTGGTCAGCAGAAGGCGTTCAAGTTGCACGACTCTTGTCCCAGAAAAAGAAACTGGAGAAACTGCTATAGTGTCTCATTTGTTCTCTATTACTTTGGTGTATCTGGACATGTTGTATCTGTTGTTTCCTGCTATCCAGAACTAACTAATTAATCAACATAACTAGTAATTTTAAAACATGTTAAACTTCTATCTAATTATGGCTATAGAGTGTGAGCTGAATTTGGAAACAGCAGTTCTCCAGGAAGTTTTGGATTCAGGTGTTCTATATATAATAAATATTTGATAGTTCATAGTGAGTCTAAACAGAGCATGTTGTGTATCTTCCGTGTCACTCGTCTCCGTGTTGCATGCCAGATGGTGAATCTCAAAAAGCTTTGGCTTTCATCACGGTTGCAAGACTTCCAGGGCTTGCTTCTCTGCTTCTTTTCCCAGTGTACCCAGACACACACTAGCAAAGTAGCTGTAGAATGCTATCATTCTGATGGTTTCTGGATGCAACAGGATTTTGTTAATCAGCATAGTCGGTCAGAAACCAATTGGTCATTTTACCTGAAAGCAGGCTCATTTTGCAGCAGAGGCCGTGAAAAACTATGCTATGTTTGTACTCTGTCTCCGGAGGGAGAGCGATAGCTGTTGTGTCCCCTACAGCATTTTCTGTAGAATCCTTGCTTTTTTTCTTTTAAAATATTCTATCCAGGGGTCCCTTTAAACCCTGCTTGGAAATAAATGCTATGAAAATTCAAAACCCTGCAAGCTTGACCTCATTGTGTTTACTTTGAATTCCTTCTGTCAGGAGGATCTCATCAAGGCTGAGGCTTGATGACTGTGTGGTTAAAAGCACTGGACTGAGAGTCAGGACATTTAGATTCCATCTCCTGTTATACCACAGCTTTCCTGTATGACCGTGGTTGAGGAACTCAATCCCTCAGTGCCTTGGTTTCCCCATACTGAAAATAACACCATCCTACCTCATAGGCATGACATGAGGACAATTTCATACCTATTGAAGAGGAACTCAAATACTACACAGGGCAGTGGGCTGTGCAAGTAGATAGAAATGTGAGATATTTTTGGAACTCACAAAATGGCAAATAATATGCACAGATTAAACCTATTGCTTACAGGGGCCTGAAAAAAGAGCTTTCATAACTCTGCATCTGCTTGTCCACCAACACCACAGTCAGTCCAGTCCCCACAGTCTTTACATTAATTCGCCTTCCCCATTTATTCAGCTTCTGAGCCTCCTTCCAAATATCTCCCCTTCTGCTCTGTATCTGCTCCTGCCCTAACCTCACTCCTGGTCCTTCTGCAGCTCCTCTGGTTCTGTACCCTCTCTCCAAGGCCTGAGGGGTAGGACTGCAGTGAGGTTCCCATCTCATCTGTTCCAGGCTGGGTTTTGCAGGGAAGGAAAGGAGCTGTCCCACTGCATGCAAGATGGGAGGCTCAGAAGCCCCTCCTTTGAGAATGGTGTCACCTCCTGAGGGCAGTGAAGAGTACTGTCTGCTTCTTGCAGCCGCCCTCTTTGGCCAAGGGGAAAGAACGCTCATTGTGGCACCTGATAGGTTTTAATGCTCTAAAGTAACATTTCCCAAAGTGTGGTCTGCGTCCCAGTACCGGTCCTTGGAAAAAAAATACTGGTCTTTAGAAAATATACAGATTATTGCTATGTACTATTATTATTGTGAAAAAATAATAAGCAATGAAAATGTATTCACTTTTCATTTTTTTAATACGCTGTTATAAGTTTGGGCCACAAATAAAGGTACTGAAAAAAAACCCAGGTCCCAACTATATAAAGTTTGGGAAACCCTGCTCTAAAGCATATCATAACAGGGTCAGGCCAGCAGACCCCAGGTCCTACAAGGCGTGATCCACTGAAAAGTACAGACCCCAAATGATTTCAAGGGACAACTAAAAAGAAAACAGTGGTGGGTGTGGAGGTCACAGGGACAAAAGGAGGGAACCAGAAGGGGACACTGAGCAGAGCACTCCGAACAGTGCCCACTGCTCCTCGAAGGTGTTGAGGGAGCCAGCAGGTGCTGCCCAGAGGAACTCTGCCCAGATGCATGAATGAATCGAGGAACAAAAGCAGGCCCCACCGTCACAGTCCCTACCCTCAGCCAGCCTCCTCTCCCGGGTCTTGTAAATGGAAAGAAGGCAGGCAGACAGCTTTCGCCCCAGGCGGTAAGAAAAATGTGCAACCTTCAGCAACCTGACTTCCTACTTAGAACTTGTTTTTCCTGGGTCTGCGACCTGTTGTGACCCTGCACACTTAGAAGCGCTGTCTGTGCCACGTTAGCACATACTCCTCATAACTCAAAATAGGCCTTTCCTGTTACAGCAGAAAGACAAGACAGAGAGCAACAGTGTGATCATTCTCAAAGGAGGTGGGTTGAGTACAGTATTTGTATTAAGCAAGAAGAAATAGGCATTTTGGATTAGTTTCTTATTGGCTCCACGCTGTTGTGTACTACATTGGCCAACTAAACACACACTGCTTATATTTGGTAAGCTACACATTACCGGAACACTTGTAAAATGCAATTAATAAATATTCTACATGTTTTCTCCACTACACAAGAAATCTCTATTTAAATACATCAAAATTGTACATCTGGCTTTCTGTTGCATGTTAAAACAATATTAGCATTTATTTACCGACTTTCACCCAAGGAACTCATGCAGTTTACATACTGGGGTAGTGGGGGAATGAGTGGCAGGGAAAGAGAGAGCAGATCTTTAGGGCAGTTTTGCATCCTTCTCCCCTAATGAAGAATACTCTAACTTGAACTTGAGACCCAGCTTGGCACAGAATCTGGCAGCTGCTTCTTGGTGGAGCACTGTGATATGTTCTGCTCTTATGTCTGCTTCAGCCTGCATTCCTTGAATGCCCACAACTCCCACTGAAGTATAACACTTGACTTTGAAGGGAAATTTGGGCCCAGCTGAACTTGCTCCATCAGCTTTACTTGGTTTTGAGCTAGGCCTTTTGGACGAATGCAAAGAATGCAGTATTGAGTCTCAGACTTTGTTCCATCAAAGCCTGCTGTAGTTTCAGATCAAGGGCTGAGTCCTGAACCCCGCTGCATATTATTCTCAATAACAATGCCCATGAATTCCATGGGACTGTTTACATGGGACAAGATTTTTCATATGTTTGCAGACTCAGGCCTTTGCTAAGTATCTAGTTGTTTGTTACACATACAAGTTTCCACTTATAGTCACTCATTTTAAAGTTCAGCTTTTGTATTTTAGGTTGCTAATAGTATGTTTCAATTGTTCGCCTACAAAGCAGGAAACAGAACTAATTCACAATCTATAAGTGCCATAGTGACTGAGGTGCTCTTAGCTGCAAGGATAGTTGGGAGTTCTTCTTTAACTCTTAGCCAAATCAGCAGCTGTAGTGGTTATTTTGCCACTTGGTCAGTTCCTATGCAGTCACAAAGGCTTGATGGCCCAATGGAATATACTTAGTAAACCCAGGTAATAAGGCTCTGGGTTGCCTTTGGTGCATTTTTTTCCCAGATGTTGCAAGCCACCTGAAGAATAGTGTTCAGTGTAATGTCTTGTGGCATTCTTGTGACATGTCCAATATCATAAGGCTCTATCTACAAACAAATATCAGAGAGGTAGCCAAGTTAGTCTGTATCTTCAAAAACAACAAGAAGTCCTGTCCAGATGAATCTGATGAAGCAGGTCTTTGCCCACGAAAGCTTATGCTTCAAAATATCTGTTCGTCTATAAGGTGCCACAGGATTCTCTATCTACAGACAATGGTCCCAGTAGCCTGTTGACTGGAGTGACCATAAACATATGCATTACAAAGGAAGTCATTCCACTCTATGCTCAATATAAGATGTTGGCATTTTGTGGACAAAGCTGGAGGCTTTCCAAAATCTGAGTGGCTCAGTGCCCTTGTTTTTCAGCTGTTCAACAGTATGGGTGGGACATAGTTCTAATAGGTCCTGGTCTTGATTATCCTCCTGAGATAATATTGATTCTATATTTGTTGTAAATAACCCAAGGCAGATGTTGCCACGCCAATTCAATGGAGAATTTCTGTGTGAGAGCTGGAGGAACTGGTGAGTGGAGAACCCAAATAGCTAAACCTGGATACTGCTTTCACAGTTGTGTTATTCAGAGATTGAAGTTAAAGGTGGACCTGTCCCTAGATTTTTCAGCTTTGTTTTTGACCATGTGGGCGTGACTTCCAGTAAGTTTGTAGGTGCCCATTTGCTTCCAGATAAATGCAGGCCTACTACCTGTACACACACTAGTGCATGTGTGCATGTGTAATCCTGGTGTGTACACACACTTGACTGGATAAATCTCTAACTCTGACTTCAGGCAAACCAGTGTTTTACATGTGCACATCTGGTAGTGCTTATGCAAAGCGGGAAAGCATCTGCATGAATATAAAGTCATATACTGCAAATGCAGACTACTGTAAGAATTCCCACTAACCATGTAAGAAGCATGTTCAGAGAAGTCATTGCTCAATGTATGTGGGGCCTGCATTCCAAATAATAAGACAGTTATATTAGGCAGAGATAATATAGGACACTAGCCATGAGACTGGTTTAAATATACAATAACTCCTGGCAAATACAAAAACAAAGTGTCAGGAAAAAGCATTATATTTCATATGCTTTTAGCCAATTGGTTAATTGTATTATAAATACCTCTTTGTTACCATTATATTTTGTTGGCAGAAGGAGGCATTCTGTTCGTGAAGTATAGGTGAAAGCATTGAAATTGATTCTTTTAATTAAAATGCATTTTATATGTTGCATGTTGCAATTTCACTGCTCTGCAATGAAACAATACAGATGCTTTTTTAAAAAGCACAAAGAATAAAGAGTATGAGACCAGTAGTCACAGAGTGAAAGAAGTTAGTGAAGTGAAAGGAAAGGCGGCTTTTGCAATCACAGTTGCATTGCTTAACAGGTCAGTTAACTAATTTTGACAATAAGCAAATGAGAACTACCTCACTAATTATCCAGCTCCATGCAGCTTAAGCTTCAAGGATCTCTATCAAGAGAATGAGTGTCAATAATGAATGAAGACAGCGAATCTGAAGCTCCTAAAGACACTTCTGTAGATGTAACATAAGCATAGCAAGAAGGTGTTACAGTGAAGTGCTTTCGAAGACAGAGTTAATTATTTGTCTTCTATTTGTAATTATCTTTTGGAGAAGAATTGGGAGCCAGGGCTGAGTAAGAATGTCTACCCCAGAATCTGAAAACCTGTCCTGGATCCCTCATCAGTGAGTGATTTCCTTTCTCTTGGTGAATGCCAAGTCATGGTGCTGTCATTGCTTTTAAACCCCAGAGCACCTGCCTGTAGGGCAGTATTATTTGTATTAAGTGGACTTTTGAGAATATTGGGAAACGCAGAATATTCCAACAATACACTGATTCATTGGGTTAAATTCAAAGGTGATGATAAATGGTGGCGTGAGGTGCATACCAGTAAGCCATTGTAGCTTGAATGTGGAGGAACTAACAAGAGGGTGCAGCTGCAGCAACTATCAGGAGGGCATTTGAAGGTCGGAGATGCAGCAAGGGAGCATAAGAGAAAATGAAGACAATCTCACCCTGAGTTTTTTGCTTTGTTTCTTCTAGAGGGTGGGTGGGGGATTTGATGGTGATTAGTTTCAAGCCATGCTGCTGGTAGGACTCTTTAAACTAGTATAATTTACAAGCCAAGGGGGGGGGGGGGGGGGCGTGTGCACGCGCATGTGTGTGTAAGGGGAAAGCAAGGTAGAAGAGGAGCTGGTCAAGCAGGAGAAATGACTGACAGAAGGTTGAAAGAAGGTGAAAGATAGAAAGAGTCACCTTTCTATCCTGTTACTTTTGTCTTATGCTGTCAATGGTTTTTGCTGCTAAACATCTCTCCCAACCTCTCCTGCCTTGGACTGCAAATCACATGGGATATAATAGACTTAAATTAATGATTAAGAAGCTGAAACCTGCCAAAAATCTAGCCTGTGTCACAACCCCCCCAAACAAAGCAAAACAAAACAAAACACACACACACAGAGAGAGAGAGAGAGTTGGTCAGCAGCAAGCAATTTACATTTACATTTCTGTTTGCTTGTCCTACCATCTAGGACAGGAATAGATTTAATATTTAGTGGCTCTGGGATTAGATATAGCACTCTGTGCTAGTCTGAGGCTGGAAACATAGTTTAATGAGCTAGACGGGCATTTCCCCAGCCTAACGAATCCATAGGCACTAACTCCACCTCCATATGCCCTGCAGCATGGCAAGGGCATGACTGGAAAGAAGGGAAACATCTAACAATCCATATCCAGCACAATGGCCTCTCAAAGGCTGTAACCAAGCAGATTGCATCAGAGCAGCGCTGTGACACCAATGCATCTTAATTTACTATGGCTTATGTGAAAGAAGGAAGTATGTAACTTGGTCATCCTAGCTGATGTCCTGTTAGTTTTTAATAATTTTCTCCATTCTCCCCCATATACCTCTGTTTTATCCCCATATAAAACTACACACCTTTGTGTGCATAACATGTAGTTTTGTTATTTCTACAAAACCCAGACACTAGACTGCATGTGCTTGAGTGCCATCCACTGACGCCTGGTCTCCTAACTAACTCCTTATCTGTATCTGCAGACATTTTTAATTTTCAGAGCATTTTTGTAACACTCCCTAGATATTTATTTTGTGCCCAGCTCTGTGACCTCTTGGCTCTTACCCTACATACCTAGAATACATTAATACCATTCAGGGGAGTCAACAGACATGCCCAGGCCCCGGGGCAAGATGTGTGGAGGTGCACCTCCAAGCTTCTAAAATGGGCAGGGACCCAGGCACAAGGGCCAGGGCTGAGGGCTGGATCTTGGCTCGCCCTCACCCTAGCCCCCGCCACCAGCACTGTCTGGAGTGCCCCAGGTGGTGCCACTCCAGGCAGCCGTAAGAGCTGTACAGTGTGCAGCACATGGAGCTCCTGTGCTGAAGTAAAGGGCTTGGGGCTCCAGAAGCCAGGGCAGCAGCAGCAGATGGAGCCTCACGCTCCTTTGAATCACTAGGCCTCATGGCAGTTTCCCTCCTTGCACTCCCCTTTGAGAAGGTCTGACAGCATGTGACATTAGTAATACAAGCCGCTATTTTTGTCTGATTAATATTTCTTGATTATACCTATTGGCTACGTCTACACGTGAAGCCTACATCGAAGTAGCCTATTTCGATGTGGCGACATCGAAATAGGCTATTTCGATGAATAACGTCTACACGTCCTCCAGGGCTGGCAACGTCGATGTTCAACATCGACGTTGCGCAGCACCACATCGAAATAGGTGCTGCGAGGGAACGTCTACATGCCACAGTAGCACACATCGAAATAAGGGTGCCAGGCACAGCTGCAGACAGGGTCACAGGGCGGACTCAACAGCCAGCTGCTCCCTTAAAGGGCCCCTCCCAGACACACTTGCACTAAACAGCACAAGATCCACAGAGCCGACAACGAGTTGCAGACCCTGTGCATGCAGCATGAATCCCCCGCTGCAGCAGCAGCAGCCAGAAGCCCTGGGCTAAAGGCTGCTGCCCACGGTGACCATAGAGCCCCGCACGGGCTGGAGAGACAGCATCTCTCAACCCCCCAGCTGATGGCTGCCATGGAGGACCCCACAATTTCGACGTTGCGGGACGCGGATTGTCTACACGGTCCCTACTTCGACGTTGAACGTCGAAGTAGGGCGCTATTCCGATCCCCTCATGAGGTTAGCGACTTCAACGTCTTGCCGCCTAACGTCGAAGTTAACTTCGAAATAGCGCCCGACACGTGTAGCCACAACGGGTGCTATTTCGAAGTTAGTGCCGCTACTTCGAAGTAGCGTGCACGTGTAGACACAGCCATTATGCTCAGAATTTTACAAACCCACAGGAAGACACTGTAATGGAAACAATCTAAAGCAGAAACAGCAAGTATAATTCAGACAGACCAACTGGCTAACTCAGGGGTCTGCAACCTGCAGCTCTGGAGCTGCATGTGGCTCTTTAAAGACTTCTGTGTGGTTTCTGACACAAAATTGCAAAGTTAAAAAAAAATCCTGATTATTTTTGATAAACGGTGAACATCTAAAAGCCCAGCAATGAACAACTCATATCTAAATAGCAAATTATATGTGATCTCAAAACATTTGATAACTCCCCTTTAATATGTGCAGTGCATTGTGGGATATGATATTGTGCATCTGTGTTTTGATTCTGTTGATAATAAAGTCTTGATTTGGAAAAAGGAAGCTTGTGGCATTTCTGCTGTGAAGGGCAACATGTATTTCAAGAAAAAAAACTGAAATTAAATGGGAAATAAAACTGGCTTACTTCAAGGGGGTTCAGGAGTGGAAGTCGGGAAGATAGTGATACAACCACACACAGAAAAAGTGTGAGGAAATAGAATATATAAAAAAGTTTGTGAAGGTCCCGAAGTAAATATGTATCACATTATAAAACGTGTATGTGATCTTCTTAAAACAGGGGTTACACAAAGTACAGTTTGACCTTATTTATTAAGGATTGTCTCGTATTCACATGCACCAAGGTTCTTAAATTATTGACTTTTTTTTAACAAATTCAAAAAAAAATGGACTCTTCTTGCTATTTTGGTTGCCGACCCCTGAACTAACTAGATGAAGGCTCAGTCTGGAAGCACGGCAAAGCTCTCTTCCTCATGGCCTCCTCTTACTGTCTTAAATGAACGGCTTTTCTCTCAACATTTTGTGGAATGAAGATTCCACCTCTGGATAATGAGATTGAAAATGTTAATTTAACAGTGACAATGGATGGGGAGAGCAGGACAGCTTTGGAACAGGAAGATGACAAGTTCAGTCTGATGTGACAATAAAATATTGAGTCAGCCACATGGATATGCCAGAGAGGCATTTAGCTACCACAGCTAAATTTAGAAAAGGGTCTAAATCTGCAGATATATTTAAAAAATGGTGTGTGGAAAGGGAGCAGTGCTTAAACCATTGTGTTTTGGTTTGGATCCATCTTTCTTGGATACATAAGACTCCTTGGTCTAGAGATCGTGAGTGTGAGAGATTCTACCACTGTTCCAGAGCCTAATTCAGACTCAGAATAGAGAGAGTTAAACTTATTTTAACATGATCAAAACAAAAAGCAGTCAAGTAGCACTTTAAAGACTAGCAAAATAGTTTATTAGGTGAGCTTTCGTGGGACAGACCCACTTCTTTAGACCATAGCCAGACCAGAACAGACTCAATATTTAAGACACAGAGAACCAAAAACAGTAAGCAAGGAGGACAAATCAGAAAAAGATAATCAAGGTGAGCAAATCAGAGAGTGGAGGGGTGGGGGGGAAGATCAAGAATTAGATTGAGTTAATTAAAGAGTTAGATTGTTTTGATAGTGTATAGACTAGCACGGCTTACTCTCTGTTATTTTAACATGGTGCACAGGCCTGCTCTACTAAATTAGTTCTATGTACTAGCATTGTTCCATGGCAGATTTCCCATTGATAACAACAGGAGGACTGTAAAAGATTAAATGTAGGAAAGGGTTCTTATAAATTACCTGACTTTTAGGGCCAGAATATTCCTGGTCCTTATGTGGGCCATGATTTTCAGAAAGTACAGATCACCTCCCTTCCTTTAGCATGTCTGCAGTTGATCCTTCCAACAATCAAGGCACAAAAATCACTAGTCACTTTTGAAAATCTTGGCCAAAAGTCTTTTGTTACAGTCAGCAATCACTGTAAAAAGAGAAGTATCAGAAGAGTAGTGGTGTTAGTCTGTATCTGCAAAAACAACGAGAAGTTTTGTGGTACCTTATAGACTAACAGATTTATTGAAGCCAATGCGTCTGACAAAGTGGGTCTTCTCATTGCTTTTGTAAAAACAGAAATCATTGGTTCCTTGGTTTACATGCTGTATACACCATTGCAGCTGTAGCTCAATGTAACATTCTTGTTAGGGGTGTTTTGGTATTTGCAAGCTTATTTCTACTTTGCTTTTTCATATCACACTCAATACTTTCTTGGCATTTCTGATTTTCAAGCAACTCCTTCTCATTGTATTTCAGTGCTTCAGGTTATGCTACTCTCTGTCCAGTTGATGATTTTACCTTGGTTCAGGTTTAATCTCGTTTACTGTGTTATGCTAGTGTCTCTAATTAACTGGGGATGGGAGAGTCTCTTTTCACTTTTGTTTACAGTTTCCTCAAGTTGAGCATCTGCAAAGTAAATTGAAATGTTCTCACAGTTCATGGATTAATTTACAAAACAAATAGGATCCAGCATTGTATCCTGTGGATACAAACTTTTTAGCACAAATAGCCAGTTATCACCCTAATTAATGATGAAAAATGTTGGAAGAGATTATAAACCTCATGCTTTAGGGCTTCAGTCAGTCTTAAACTATTAAAGATCAGGAGGAGGTCTAATGTGCAGTGATGACTATTCCACATCTGGCTGCTGTGAGGTTCTTATACTTTTCTCTGAACTCTGCTACTGGCCAGGCTAAGAGAAGGCTCCTGGACTAAATGAACTGTAGGGCTGGGCCAATCATTTGGTACCTATATAGACAGAATGCATTAAAAAAAAAAAGAAGGGCTGGTACTCAGCTGGTTCCTTGCACCCCCTCTCGCAGCCAATCCCACAACTGCTGCCAAGGTGCTGGTACTCAGTACTGGCAAGTACCAGCACCAAAAAGCACTGTGTATAAATACATAAGCCATCCTGGGTTTGATCCATGCTGCTGCTGACCCATACAGGGGTATTGGTGTCACAAATGGTAGCCTGTAGGAGGAGCTGAAGTGGGACTTCTGAAGCTAGGGATGCACTTCCCCAGTCAGGGGAAGTAGATAAATCATGTGGCACTTTTCCCTTCTAGTGCTAGCTGGGTGAGTGGAGGTTGAAGCACTTACCACAGCCATGGCTAACAGAGCTTGGGGCTTCTGCTCCTGCATTAGATCAAGCAAGCCCGGTTCAATCCTAGCTGGTAACATCTCATGCAGGAGGCATTCCATATGTGGCCTAAACTAAGCTGCCATTCATAATTACTGTTGCATTAAGGTCCATCAGTGTGCTTTCAATCCATTTAATGGGGTCCTCATCCAAGGCCATTTGATATATCTTTTTCAATTGAAAGTTTGTGTGATTCAGTATTGAATACTTTATACTAACTACTAGGTCTGCTTTCCCACACAGTCAACGCAATAATTACAGGCCTTTTTATTAAAGGTCCGAACAACTTTGCATTTAATCTATCAAATTTAAGTCTTCATTTAAAATGTTAATAATTGTCCCTCCAATTGACTGAATTCTTGAGATTATTTCTTAATTACTATTTCAGTCCCATTAGTCAGAGTCCATTGCCAGAATGCGATCAAGAATCAGTAATGTAAAAGGAGAATCAGACTAATATTTAGCCACATTACTTCAAATACATTAAATATTCTGCGTAAGCAGATTTCTTCAGCCTCATATATCAAAGAAAATTAACCATGAAACTTCTCAATTCCCAATTGTCAATATCATTGTGGGTTGTCGGACTCCGAAGAGGTGGAAAGCCTGCAGAAAGGGAGCATATCAAGAGAGACCAATAGGTAAAATAATTCCTTTACCTTCCTGGTGCTACATTCCCACTTGCGCCTTGTAGACCTGGGAGTGAGAGATACATGTGATCATTTTGCCTTCTTACCTTATTTTCTTGGTTAACAAAAATTAGTCACATGGCACTCTTGTATCACTAAGCATCCCAAGAGATGCTCTCTGAAACAAATTCTGAGTATTATATAAACTAGAACAACAAATATTCCAAAAATGTAAACATCCCACAGTATTTGAGACTGAGTATGATTTCAAGACAGTTAGAGTGAGTACACAAATCTGGTTTTGATGCTTCGGACATGGGCAAAGTGCTAAATGTGCAAGTAATTATGAACTTGGCACAGTAGCAGTATTTATTTTAAGCTCTACTTTTGCTGCTTTCATGGAGGATGTTTATTTAACCAGACTCTATTAAACATGCTGAAGAGTATCACTGAAGACTTTGTACTCTGAAACATTTTTAATTGATGAAACACAGAAGCAATCAATCACTGCAAATGGTAAAGAAAGGCAGATAGGCACTGACAGGCAGAGCAGAAGACCTATCGGTGTCTTTCCTTTCCCCCAGCCCCTTTACACACACAGCCCTGTCTCTGCTGCGGAATTAAGCATTTGTGAAAAGAAAGGGCTTGATTGTAGTGGAGAACAAATTCTTTTATTGATTTAGAAGTGGCGCACAGAGGTGGGAACTCTTGCACGGTCTCTTGCCTTTCCAATCCAACCTCTGACCTACCAGACCCGATGAGCTGATCCTCTCTTTTAACAGGAAAAATCCAAGCTGCGCATACAACCTGTGGGTCTCAACCATATCTTGATGAATGATGATGCTCTTCATGCACCATTTGGAGACATATGAAAACCATTGCACTGGCCTGCATTCCTGCTTTGGGAAGCAAATTCAATATCCTCCCACACCAATCAGATGATGGACAGAACAGACATAGATGTTTCTTCAGCCACCTTAATTTCAAATTGCCATTGTTCAAAGTTTCCAGATGTACATTTCTAAATGATTTAGTCATCAATGTTGTTTTTAAATATGATTTTACGAACCAATAAATGTTAAAATATTGAAAGAGTTACAGGGTTCAGGCCTTTTCTTTTGAAAATTAGACTCCAGGAATTTTTGCAAGTCTGCTTGACAGCATGCCTGATCCTGAAACCTTGAGTAGACAAACTCCTGAGGTCTCTCCTAGCCCTAGAATTCTATGATTCAGTGGGAGTTTTGCCTGAGTTAAACCTTCATGATTGTGTCCAAAGACTAATAATGAGATGAAATTCTTAACTAGGTGAGTCACACTAATGGCTACAGTTACCAAGGTTTTGTGTGTGTGTGCTGTTGTGTTTTTTTTTTAATACTACTATCATCTGCACTTTTTAGGAGTGAATTTGAAATGGAATCTATGTATCGCCTCAACTCTGATGAGTGTTTGAAACTTTACAATGTGTGTGGCTTTGTATAAACCTATTCACAGTAAATAAATGGGCAAAAAGCCTTTTTGGACACTTTATACAGATGCTTGTAGCCAAAAAGGAGTAAATACTAGTGTTTTTTCCTTCTCAGCATTTTTTTATTTTAAACACACCATACAGTAAATTTCATCTGTTTTTTCATGTGTGTGTGGATCTTGGCAATGTTTCTATTATTTATACAGCATGATATATGCACTGATATTGGTTTTTGTTCAGTTGCTGTAACTTTCACATATACTTTTTATCAATACTTTTTTTGCAATTAGGATATGCTTGTTTGCATTCATGGAAAAACATGGTGCCCTCTGCTGTTTAACATCTCTAAATTCACAGTAGATTCACCGATGGCTGCATAGCCTACATGCTTAAATGAATTACTGTTGTTTGAGAAGTGAATCCAAATGTTGTCAGGACTATATTTTTAGTCAAAATGCCTTATAGTTTATGGGGGAGGGATATGATGGAGATGTTGTTACCTTGTGATATTGGATGACTTAAAACTTATTATTTAAATTTTCATCTTCTCTTTCTCTGTGTGTGTGTACATTCACACAGTATTACTATTAATATACTACTGATTGAACCTTTCCAGTCCAGTACTCTCTGGTCTGGCAACGTCCATAACCCGACATGACTTTAGTTACCTGGATGTCCACTTATCCTGTATGTGGCCAGTTTCCTGTGCTCCCAGAAACTTTGTTTATGGCACCAGTCCTGGCACTCAGTGTTCTGTGCTGTTACCCCTAAATGTCTTCTAAGAGCCCAATAAGCACTGGAAGTGTTGGTAATGTTGCTAGATAATATTGACCACCCGTGGTTCAGCAAATTCTCACATTCAGCATTGGTCAGGTTCCCCAGGGTGCTGGACTAGGTAGGTTCAACTTGTGCTAAAATATGAGGAATCCTTTATATGTGCACGATACTAATTTTTGCCTCTTTTTCTGTTTGTAATATGTCTGAGAACATTTTTACATTTTCTCATGTATTTATTTTAAAATGTTCAATGATTTTTTTTAGGCAATCAGTTTACACTCTGGGAATGTGTTTACATTGTGAGTTGCTGTTTGAAAATTATACTCTGAAAGGCACTGCTTATTTGTGATTGGGCTAATGTGTTGCCTGACCTTATTTCTGTTTCCTGATTGGATGAGAACATTCATGTGAACTCGGTTTAAAAAAATTCCTTTTCATGGCCATTCAAGCACATAAATTCATTTTTTCATGAGTATTCATGACAGAAAATCCTCATTGCACAAGTGATCGCATAAAGTACGTTAGAATGGGGTGAAGTACAACCACGGCTAATTCACTGAAGCATGAATAAATATTGCAGTATGTTTCAAAATTTACTTTCCTAGCCCTAATAGGAAAATTAGTGGGACTATTCACATGAAGCTGGGCTGCAGGATTGTCTTCGGTGACAAAAGAAACAGCGACACTAGATGAAAATAGTTTTAAGTCTTTTCTAAGGCAGCAAACCTAGGAAATGAAGTGCGGATTTAATAAAATTACCCACCTACTTACAGAGGGACAGATTCTGATACTCATGTTGAGCCACAGCTTGCTCCATGAGTTGTCCTGTGGATTTCAGTGGAACTACTTAGGAAGTAAGATGCCAGTCAGCATAACTCGGGGTACCGTATTGACTCTGCACTTGTAATAAATAACACGTGCAAGCTGCTCGCACTTTATAGCTCTAAACAGAGATACAAGTAAGCTGGTGCACCCCAGTGTGCTGCTCTGGCAAGGAGCTGGAGGCCTGGGCCACTGCTCAGCTGCAAGAGGAGGCATGGCTACTACCAGCCAGGCTTCTGGGTCTTCCTGCAGGCTGCCCTCCTGAGCCCCCTGGAGCCATTTCGGGAGGGCTGGGGCAGGCTGCAGCCACACACATACCTGCACTCTGCTACTCATCTTCTTCTTCCTGGGACTATCAGGGAGCGAGGGGAAAGTGCACAGCTTGCGAGCATTCCTCTCACTCTCAGCCGCCAAAGGAAGGGGTGGAGGGGTGCGTCTTGCAAGCTCCGCATCCTCCCGAAATGGCACCCTTGCCCTTGCACTCACCCCCCCTGCCCCCAGGCCCCTGCCCTGAAATCTCTCCCTCACTTTCAGTCTCCTGCCCTGACTCCTTCACATCCCCCCTGCCCTGAGCCCTCTATACTGGCTTCTGCACCCCCAACAACTCCAGCCCCCTGCTCTGAGCCCTGCACACTCCCAGCCTCTGTCCTGACTCGTGCACCCCCACATCGCCACTTCTTTGAGTTTGCCACATGCCCATCCCTCTGCCCTAACTCCTAAAACTTCCAAACCCTCAACCCTGACTCCTGCATCACCCTCATCTCCAACCATCTGCCCTGAATCCCTCTTCTACATCCCTACCCTGACTCCTGCGCCCCACACTCCTATCCACTGCCCTGACTCTTGAACCCTGCATCCCCTCCAGCCCTGCCTCCTGCACCCCCACATACCTGCATCCCTTCCGAATCCCCAACCAAGCTCCTGTCCTGACTCCTGCACATCCTCACACCCCAACACTCCCCACCCTGAGCACCCTGATATTTCCAACCCCCTGTTCTGAGCCCCCACTCCCCACACTTCAATTTCATAGAGGTAATGTCATATTACATTCTCCTCCATCCCCTGGCCCTGAGCTTCCCGTCAGGGGAGAGTGATACACAAGTAACTGTAAGTAAGAAAATTAAGTAGCTTTCACTCTGGCCGTAAAGCAAAATGTTTCACCTCTTAACTAATTAAATCCCTTATGTGCATACAACATCACATCGACTTTTCTCTGCAATCATAGGACCATAAAGATGTGCATAGAGCACATCCACTCATACGGAAACAGTTAATTAGCTTCATTTTTGGCATTGTTAGGAAGTTGTTTTCAGTTTTATGAGGCTACTGTGTAGAATGTGGGTGTTCTCTGGAGGCTAATTTATTTTAGAGCTTGTGGCTTCTCTTAAATAAAGAATTTAAGTAGCCCCGTGGATAATGTGGCTGACTTTGTTATAGAAGCTTGTGGGTTGAGCACGTAAGCTCTTGGGACAAGTTCCTTGTAAGAGCACTAGTTCCTGCATTTTATTTTGTCTAAGCAGATGACTATACTCTCATCAAGAAGTGGGATCTGACTTAACATACTCAATATGCATGAATATAACCATGTGAAGAAAAAGAATGCTTTGCATTTCTTTCACACCTTCTAGACTAAGGTCTCAAAGGACCTGATAGGCATAAATTGACTTAGTTTAACAGTAACCTCTCTGAGGCTACGTCTACACGTGCCCCAAACTTCGAAATGGCCATGCAAATGGCCATTTCGAAGTTTACTAATGAAGCGCTGAAATGCATATTCAGCGCTTCATTAGCATGCGGGCGGCAGCGGCGCTTCGAAATTGACGAGCCTTGCCGCCGTGCGGCACGTCCAGACGGGGCTCCTTTTCGAAAGGACGCCACCTTCTTCGAAGTCCCCTTATTCCCATGAGCTCACGGGAATAAGGGGACTTCAAAGTAGGTGGCGTGCTTTCGAAAAGGAGCCCCGTCTGGACGCGCCGCGCGGCGGCAAGGCTCGTCAATTTCGAAGCGCCGCTGCCGCCCGCATGCTAATGAAGCGCTGAATATGCATTTCAGCGCTTCATTAGTAAACTTCGAAATGGCCATTTGCATGGCCATTTCGAAGTTTGGGGCACGTGTAGACACAGCCTGAGGGAGTAGGAGTTTACAGCAGAGCCATCCCATTGCCTTGTCTTTCATTTTTCTAGATAGTGCTAGACACTGGGGTGTAGGCAGTCCTGTCTAGTGGTTGGAGCAGAAGTTAATAAACAGGAAAAGAAACACAGGGTCAGGAAGTCAGTTTAAATCAGACACTAGAATCAAGTATTAAAGCCTGAGGTCAGGAGTCAGAACTGAGTGCCCGTGTCAGGTTACCTGGGGTTAGGCAAGGCTAGGTCCAAGGCAGGAAGAGGGCTTGAATATGACTGGAATAAGGCTGGAAGCAAACAAGCTCAGGAGCTCTTGTAACTTGGGTAAATGTTTGGAGCAGCTGCCTTCTGCTTCTATTGGTCTGCTGACTCTGCCTATCAATCAGGTGATGAAGCCAATCAGGCGGCCTGCTACAGGCCAGCTGCACTCATTAGGTTGCTGGAGACTGGTTTTGCGGCAGCCTCTGCTTTCTGACAGACAGAAGCAGAATAAATGATCCAGAAATCACTATTGCTCCTGAACTTTCACCATCTTGAACTGTTACTACACATACTAAGAAATATTTTTTCTACACCTTGGAGTAACCAGTATATTTGTAATCACCTTATATATTCCACACCCACAACTGTGTTAAGGTTACACATCATGACTCCAACACGAGAGTAACCACCCAAAAATCAGGAAGGTCAACACTACAGTTACGCATGCCTCCATGTGAACATACAACCAGGTCATATGATCACATATAAAATTACATTTCCCTTACTGATCGTTACTTTTTCTAAAATTATAAAACAGAAGAACATTTTTCTAAAATGAGCATGCATAAGTATCATGCGTCCTTGCATAATACTCTCTAGGCCACACAGTAAAGAGCAATTCAAAACAAATGTTTGTAATGGAAAATATTATGAATGTTAAACTATAGCCCTTTATAATTAATCTGAATTTGCAGTCAAGTCAAAATGTAATATTCTCCCATTATACCATTTAAAATGTGTTTCCTAGATTTAAATCCAAGACCAATAAAAAGTTAAAAAAGGACAAAAATTTCTATTTAAAGGTATGTTAATTATTGTATGAAAATCAGCCAAACAAGAGAAGGGCTGACTTTCTAAGTGGCTATGTCAAGAAAGATTTAGCTAGGACTAACTTGGCCCCCTCCTATGTAGTGGTTTCATAACAACACCTGGGAATTGTGGGAGCAGGTTAACACCGTGTCTTACTTAAAGTGGACATTTTTATAGTTATTTAAGTAGCATCCAAAAAACAGCTTCCCTCTCAGTTTTTTCTAGTGATCACCTCTCCTTATGGCCAGAGATTTCCTTATATGATTTAGCTGTTTATATCCCATCAAATGACTTCAGTCCCAGGCAATGAGAGCATGACATCTAAACAACAGCAGCTGATTGTTCACTTTTTTTTTAAAAATGTAGCAAAGACAGAATCATATGGAGTATACATCTTATTAGCATTCAGAGATTTTGGTCCTGTTCGAGGAACTTTTACAAGGATTGCCATTCATTAGCATTCTTATGTTAACATGTCCTCACACAATACTGAATGGCTACATCTACACTAGCATTGCTCTTTCAAAAGAGGCATGCAAATGAGGGAAATCAAAAATGCAAATGAGGTACAGATTTACATATCTGACATCTCATTTGCATATTCTTCTTCTGAAAGAACAAAAGCAGTGTAGATGTGGCTCTTTCAAAAGTCACCCCATGTTTGAAATAAGGGTTATTTCAAAAGAAGAATATGCAAATGAAGTGCTAGATATGTAAATCTGTACCTCATTTGCATTTTTGATTTCCCTCATTTGCATGCCTCTTTCGAAAGAGGAATGTTAGTGTAGACACAGCCAAACTGAACTAGAAACAGGATGTTTTTCTGCTGTTTATTTGATTGGACAGAAACCAGAGGCAAATATTGTAAATAACACAAAGAATTCTTAAGGTCTGCCTAAACAGTAATCTTTTCTAAAACCTGTGTGAGTAAGAATGTTTGCTCCTAACACAGGCCCTAATCGTGGAAAAATCTCCAGATACATAAATCCCTTCATTTGCCCTATTGACTTTAATACTAAAAGTACCCCACAATTTCTTTAACTTTTCAAAGAGCACTGCTTTCAAGTGCACCACCTTTCTCCACTCATCAAAAGCTGGAAATTTACTTTTTGGGAATAGAGCTGCCTGCCAGAGAGATCTGTAGAGGTTAGAAAAACACTTCAACATTTGGTTTGAAATCAATTCAGGGGAGTTTAATCTTTTAAATGTAAACCATTTCCCTTGAGCGTTTAGCAAATATCACAGCATTATTTCCAGCAACATGGGCATGGCTACAGATTTCTTTAATACATCAAAATGAAATGAGGCTAGACTCTCTCCTAAACCTGCTCCATACACTGGAATCTGGCTGTAGTTGGTTATCAGCATACACCCAGAAGGAGAATCCCAGCAGACTTACTTGGTTCCCATAGTACAGGCCTTGTGTGAGAAACAGAAGAGGACATGCTGGAAGGGGGTGATAGAAGACACCTAAGCTCTGCACTTTCTAAGCTAGTGACTGATTCCTATGGGACCATATGCTAGCTGGTGCTAGGTTGTTGTCAGCCCACAGAAAGAGCCTTCATTAGATTCCTTAAATCCTGGACCTTTGTTCTTGGCACAGGAAAAAATCTAGCAGACCCCTGATTCTGAAAGGACTCCCAGCTACACAGGCAGATGCATTTCGAAACTGGAAGTTTCAAAGCATGAATGGCTGCCCTTATGCTAATGAGGTGCTACATATTGATTGAAGCACCTCATTAGCATATTCTGAAGTGCCACAATACCACAGCTCCTCTGAAAGGAGGGGCTAGTGTGGACACAGCCTTTGTGTCTAAATCAGCTTGCTCATGTCTACGTTTGGCCAAAATTTTGAAAGAGCCACGCTAATGGCCACATTGGAGTATACTAAGGCACTGAAATGAATATTCAGTGCCTCATTAGCATGCTTCTGGCTGCGGCACTTCGAAAGTACTGCATTTCGATCATATGCGGCTCATCTACATGGAGGGTCCTTTTCGAAAGGACCCTGCAAACATCAAAATCCTCTGATAGGAAAAAGGGGATTTCGAAATCAGCTGATAGGTATAAGGGGATTTTGACATTTGAGGGGTGCTTTTCAAAAGACAAGCGGCACTTCCAAAGTGCTGCGGCCAGCGGCATGCTAATGAGGCACTGCATATCCATTTCAGTGCCTCATGAGCATTTTCTGATTTGGGCATTAGCATGGCCCTTTTGAAATTTTGGCCACGTGTAGACATGGCCTTTTAAACTATCCTTTGAGCTGTGTCTACATTTGCATTTGTCTTTCAAAAGAGGCATGTAAATGAAGGAAATTGAAAATGCAAACAAGGCACTGATTTACATATTACCTCATTTGCGTAATCTCCTTTTGAAAGAAAAAAGCAGTGTAGATGGGGCTCTTTCAAAATAAATCCCATCTTCGAAAAAACCCTTCTTCCTCTTTAGTTTCTTTCAAAAGGAGAATATGAAAATGTGGTGCCAGATATGTAAATTAGAACCTTATATTAATTTTCAATTTCCTTCATTTGCATGCCTCCTTCAAAAGAGGAATGCCCGGCTCTGTCTACACTTGCCTTCCTCTTTTGAAAGAAGCATGCAAATGAGGGAAATCAAAAATGCAAATGAGGTGCAGATTTGCATGCCAGATACCTCATTTGCATATTCTTCTTTTGAATGAGCAGTATATAAATCTGCACCTCATTTGCATTTTGATTTCCCTCATTTGCATGCCTCTTTCGAAAGAGGATTGCAAATGTAGCCACAGCCCAAGTGTAGACACAGTTTTGCTGTTTCAAGGCCTGATTCTTCATCGCTATTTATCACTACTTAACACCAATTTTGAGCCACAGGAGGAATTATAGCAGGAAAAAAAATCCTGGAACATTGTTGTGATGGATCAGGAGTATAAAACATCACTGTGATCTTTTGTCCTCTCTCTCTCTCACACACACACACACATATACACATACACACACACACACAGATATATGCACTAAGTATCTGGAATGTTATATGTTACCATTCCAGACTTGTTTCTCTATAGACAGATTTCTACATTTTCCCATGATGCAGCTGCAGGTCTTAATGCTACAGTCCTTTCTCAAGTAAAATTCCTGCAAGCCAATGAGAGATTTCCTAAGTAGTGTGCAGGCAGTTAGGAACTGGTCCATTAATAGAGATAATGGCAGTCATATCTAGCTCTGGATCATTCTGCTCATCTTTTCTTCTTTTTCTGTCCTTAAAAAGACCACCCCTGAAACTGCAGCATTTTTGGTGATCAACCCAAAATAAATTGGAAGAGATTACAAATGATTACAAACTTAATTTTGCATAGAATTATTTTCATCCCTAATTAGAAGCATACGGTGCTCCATTAAAGCCGGGATAATGGGAATTTGTTCAACAGGTAGAAGACATTCATATTTCATTAATATTTTCTTAGGATTTTTTTTTTCACATTGACAGCAGGATGAAATCTGGGCTCCACTGAAGTCAATGGGAGCTTTACTATTGACTTCAATGATTTCACCCAACATATTAATCTATATTTAAATCATGCCTTAAAACTTGCCTTTGGCAATTCTAAAATGTATAACTGATATTCATTTGAATTCCAGTTCATGAAATTGTTCCAGCACATGACATTAACTTGAATGGAACTTAAACACATGATTAATGTTGCTTTGTACTTGAAGACTTTACTGAACCAGAGCCTTCCAAACAGAAATGAAATGGTGCAATTGGCACTATACTTGTGGCTTAGTCAAGATGCTTCATTTAGTTAATTCCACTTTCCTTATTTTGCACCAAATATTCATGTCCTACAGCTTGTTTTAATATCTATCTTATTAATCACATTCTGCTGCAGGTAATTCTGGCAGTCTCTTCCAACGTACAAATATCTCCGTGTTCCTTAGGGCACCACATATGGCCTGATACTCATTGCTTGGACAGCCTTCATGTTCGCTTTAAGCACTCAGGCTACATCACCACTCCCCAGTTCAGTCCCCCGCCCCCTCACACAAAAATCCCAATGTGATCTCTGGACAGGTTTTCAGGGCCTTTAAAAGACTTTTGCTGTTTGCTGATTTTTAAACACAAGTCCAAGAAAACCATGTTTGTATCAAAACTGCTTGCAAAGATTGCTTGCCAGTGACTTGTCAGAACTCAAGTCCAGGGGAACCTCAGAGTTATGGACATCGCAGGAACGGAGGTTGTCTGTAACTGTGGAATGTTTGTGACAGCCAGCAAAGCACGCTTTGGGCTCCAGATGCACTAGCTCAGACTTGAGGCCACGATTCAGCAACAGCCAAGAAACCTAGTAAGGCTGGGTTTGAGTTTGCCAGCTTGTCCCCGTGTGTGTGTGTGTGTGTGTGTAAATAGTATGTTTCCCTCCATCCTAGGGATGGGAGTGTAAAAACAGGGCATCTTCTTCTTGGGATGGGGGATAGGGAGAGAGGTGAAAGATGCACAGACTGTGGTGCTGCTCCTGCTTTACTGTCTCTGGCAGCCTTGGGCTCTTGCATCTTGCTATAAGTGGCTGCCCCATGAGTGGAGTGGGGTGGGGGCACACAGCCCAGATGTACCTACCTTTAAGATGCAGTAGAAGCACAGTATAGTACAGTAAACTCTTTCATGTCTGGTGTTCTATTATCCAGAACTCTCAAATAACCAGCATTGTAACCATGAGTAATTTTTCTTTACGTTTTCCATAAGTACAATATAGTGAAAATAAATACAAATAAATACAGCACATGCAGTTTAAGTTTAGAGTGTGCAATGCTACTCCTGTTGGTAAACAGAGTACTCTGCATACGTTTTCGTTTGTTTCTTAATAGCTAATCTTGTTTTTCTTTAGTGTTACTCACTGATAGGTATTTCTCTCTATTATCCAGAATATTTGAATATCCAGCAACCTACTGGTCCCATGGCTGCCGGATATGAAAGAATTGACTGTACTCGCTTTTTCTTTTTAACCTTTTTTATTTCTGCTATAACCTGATTGTTATATCCTGTTTCATATGGTGTCTTGACCAGTCAATCCATAACTCTAATGTTCATACCTTCGAAGTTCTACTGTAGTATTATTTTAATTGTTGCAGTTCCAGTTAGCTGAGGTGGATTGAAATGCATGCATATGAGAGCAGTAGTGGCATTCAGCCACAAGAAGCGACTCATATGGTGCTATCCTTGACTGCACACATGGTAGTGACAAATTCTGTTCTTCTTACTGGAGGCACAAAAAGAGAGGTGGAGCAGGTAAATGCACAGTTCCTCTGCCTGGGAGTGCACAGACAGTATTAACTTGCCTATGGACACCTTGATGTGTTAACGGTAACTTGTGGAAGCTAGGGACAGCTGTAGTAGGCCAGAGGCCTGTGGTCTTGGAGCATATGACCCTGTGCTGGCAGACACCAGTGTTCTATTGATCTACCTTGGAGGATGCTCAGATCAGAAAGGCACAAATGATCTTTACTGAAGATGGGTTTGTTTGCCCCAAGTCTGATCATATCCCCTTGTTTCTGGCAAGAACTACTAACAGCACGCAAATACTGCAAGGAAGTCTGCTCTCATGAGGATTTCTGGCTGCTGGGAAAAGGCTTTTCTCATGAGATTCACAGCCCAGTGTTCACAGACTCAAGAGGTTCAGATAGCTCAGCTACAGTATGCGTGCAAATATTTGGATACGCATCCAAACTGAAGTTGAACTCTGATCTGATCCCTAAGAGTGACGGTGGCACTTGTACTATTATAGCCCTTCAATTTTATGCAAAGAAATCATACTCTTCCCTCTCTATTTTTTAAAAAATAATTACTATCTGAGTCACTGGTACATTAACAACCCCACCACTTCCATTCTTGAGTTTCATTTGCTATTTCAGTTTTATCTGTACCTTTATGCAAAGCAGACGCCACATTTAAAAAGCAGCGAAACAGCACAATCACTGTGAAAATGTGCTCAGCACTTCCAAAAATGGTCAGTTTCTGAGTTAGAACCCAACCCTGTTGTAACTGAAATGCACTGCTAAACTAGTGTTGATTGAGTGGGAACAGAATTGGCACCTTTCTGTGGAACACTCATGTAAATACTTACTATACACCAATAGCCTATGTTAAAAGAACATTAAGGGTATAAAGGCAAGTGCTCAAAAATTGGGATATGCCAGACCTAAGGTTGCCTGTACAACCTTAATTCAGCTCATTGTGTGTGAACATTTGGATATCGCTGGTACCAGCTGAAAATTCTCCAAGAGAATATTTTTTTCCATCAGAGAATGCTGAATCATTCAATCTGAAATGTTTCATGGAGAAGGTTAGCTTTTGGCTACATAGTGATAGGACCCAACCATGGTTCTGACAGAAATTCCATGATTTCCTGCCAATTTGCCCACCCAGACGTTTGGCAGCCCACCAGGCAGGCTACTGAAGGGCCCTCGCTTCAGACTCCCTGCGCTTTAGCATAAGAGAATCTGGAGTCCCTGAGAGTTCCAGCTGCCAAGCTCTGAGGCTCTCAGATTGGCGGGGAGTCCCAGCTCCCCCCCTATAATGCTAGGTAGGCTGTTGAGGAGCTGGGCTCCTGAATGTTCTGGGAGTAGCAGCTCCTAAGCTCATACTCCTCAGCAGCATGGATTCCCAGAGTATGTCTACTCTGCAGCTGTGGGTGAATTTTCTGCCCCAGGTACACAGTTTACCACTATCTGGGCTCAAGCTAACAGGCTGGTTCAGGCTGCAGTTCACATTCTCAAGCCAAACATCCTCAAAGCTACTGGGAAAAGGCATTTTTTTAAAATAAACTCACAGCCCAAGCTTCACAGACTCACGAGATTAAGATTCCACTTGATGAGTTTTTCCAGGGTCAATTTCACCAGGGATAGAAAACCAGTAAAAGAAACCTGTACTCACTTAGGGTATCAGGTATCGGAGAATACTTACATATTCCCAACAGACCCAGGTTGCCACACAAGGGATTGAATCTGCAACTAGAGGGTCTAAAGCCTTGTGCTCCACCTCATGAGCGAAAGGCCACCTGGCTCCCAGCTAAGACTTTAGAGCAGAGACTTCACTCACCCTAGCTTGTGGGCTCAGTGCCTCTGAGGATTACATCTACAGTTGCAGCACTGCCATCCCTAATGAGCAGCAGCTAACAGGGAAGGGAGTTTGCCTCTGGGCAAAGTGTCCTAGAGGAGCTTGGGTGAGTGTGGGATTTGGGGGGCTGTGTGGTGAGCTGGTGGGTGAATGTCTGTCTGTCTGCAGCTTCATCAGCTGCCTGGGTGCCTGAGCTTGCGCTGTGCAGAGAAGAGCAGTTTGCAAGGTGTGAATTGGGGGAGTTCCCTGCCAGGTGAGCCTTCAAGGGCTGATTAGACTGGAGGCAAGGCTTTGAGCCAGGCCTGACCAGCTAGCAGCTCTCTCTATAAGAAGGGAGCTCCCAGCAAACATGGGCCAGCAGCTAACAGGGAAGGGAGTTTGCCTCTGGGAGTTCACCGAGGGAGGAGCCCCATGTTTGTTTTCCTTTTCAGGTATGGTGTTCCACCGGTGCTCTGCAAGGCAGCACTACCAGCATAAGGAGTCTCTGAAGAGAAGAGCCTGAAGAGCGTTGGGGGAAGGTGGACCTGGGGGCACTGAGAGCAGCTGGGGGGAGAGGGGCCAGTTCAGTGAGGAGGGCGGACATGGGAGCAGATGGGGGTAGTGGGTTGGGGAGGGTCCTATGGTGATGGTAGCTGAGGGGAGGGGCAGTGAAAGGTGGGGAGGAGAGTCCCGGGGATATGAGGTCATTGCTGTGCAGGGAGATATGGTGACTCGTGGTGACACAGAGGTATGAAGTAGTGGGATCCTTAACCACATTCTCCACACCCCACTGCCTTGTGGGTTATCCTGGGAAGGAGAAAGGCTAAGGGAGTAAACCCTGACAGAAAATCTGGAGTGGAGTCCGAAGGCGGTTCGGTGTCAACTTCTGGCACTGTCCCGGCAACTCCTGCAGCTGAGCTGGTACCAGACGTGGAGGTTATCCTCTCCTTTGGACTATATCAGTAAAGCCGAGAGGGGGACACTGGTGTCTGGGCAGCCCAGAGTCTCCATAATAAGTGCCCAGGCTCGCACCCGGAGAGGTACTCCGGCATTGCTGAACAGCGTTGCATCAACACGGGAAGCAAAAGATACCGGTTATAAGCTCTTTCTTGATTAGTGTAGAGAACAAGTGCCAGAGGTTGCCTTCGACGGTGGGAGAGATCCTCACATCTCACTGGACAGTCACCGCCCGCCTCAAGCTGGGCAGCCCCCAGCCAATAGGGTACTGTCCCACCACAGTTCACCTGCCTCACTGGGTGCGTGAGGCTTAAGGTTCCTAAAGCTGACAAGTGACTGAAATTTGGGCACCAGGCAAACCAATAAGAAAATCAACAAGAAATGAGAAACATCAACAATTTAAGCTTGCTTGCTGGAATGTGCGGACCATGATGACCGGCTTGACTGAAGATCTTCAGGCCATCAGTGGCACCCACAAGACCGCTGTCATCAACGAGGAACTGAAGAGGCTCCGAGTTGATATCGCTGCACTGCAAGAGACGCGACTCGCAGATTCGGGATCTCTAAAGGAAAAGGACTACACCTTTTTCTGGCACGGTAAAGCCCAAGAAGAACCCAGAGAGCATGGTGTTGGCTTTGCTGTCGGAAACACCCTTCTACAAATTGTTGATTTAGTCATGGGCAGATCAGAAAGACTTCTTCGGATCACGCTTCAAACTTGCACCGGTCCTGTCCACCTGATCAGCGCTTATGCTCCAACCCTGTATGCCACACCAGAAGTAAAAGACAAGTTCTATGACGTGCTTAGTGCTGCTGTAGCGCAAATACCTGCTCGTGGACAACTGTACATCTTGGGTGACTTCAATGCAAGAGTTGGAGCTGATTGGGCCTCATGGCCTTCCTGCTTAGGACACTTCGGTGTGGGAAAAATGAATGACAATGGACAGCGTCTCCTTGAACTGTGCACATACCACAAGCTGTGCATCACAAACACATTCTTCCGAATGAAACCACAGCAGAGTGTCGTGGAGATACCCACGCTCGAAGCACTGGCATCAACTAGATGTGGTCATCATAGGCGTAATAACCTCAAAAACGTCCTTCTGACACACAGCTATTATAATGCTGACTGTGATACAGATCACTCGCTAGTTTGCTCCAAGCTCAAGCTGAGACCCAAGAAGCTTTACCACTCTAAACCTGCTGGAAGGCCCCGCATTGACGCCAGAAAGACGGCAAACTTGGAGAAAGCTGAAAAGTTCAGAGAGACCCTCCAGGAAAATAAGCGCAGCGGCCCTGGGGGAGCCGATGCGACATCCAAATGGCAACATCTGAGGGATACAGTTTACAACACGGCCTTGTCGGTGTTTGGAAGAAGAGCTAGAAACACGAACGACTGGTTCGAAGCTAACTCTGATGAGATGATTCCAGCCATTGAAAAGATGCACACTGCACTCCTGGAGTACAAACGCTCACTGAGCCAGAGTACCCCGCAAGCACTTAGAGAGGCCAGAAGAACAGTACAGCAGACTGCCAGGTGCTGTGCCAACAACCACTGGCTCCAGCTATGCAGCAGCATCCAGACCTGTGCCGACTTTGGTAATCTCAGAGGAACGTACGAGGGTATGAAGAAGGCATTAGGACCCGCCCAGAACAAGATGGCACCTCTGAAATCCACATCTGGTGAAGTCATTGCTGACAAAGCCAAACAGATGGAGCGCTGGGCTGAGCACTACTCCGAGCTGTACTCAAACGAGAATGTTGTGATTGACGCAGCCCTCGATGCCGTCGAGCTCCTACCAGTAATGGATGAACTGGATCAAGAACCGACTGTGGATGAACTGAAGAAAGCCATCGACAGCATTGCAGCAGGAAAGGTGCCTGGTCAGAATGGTATACCACCAGAGGTAATCATATGTGCCGCGGACACACTCCTGGAACCCCTACATGAGCTACTGTGCCTGTGCTGGAAAGAGGGTGAGGTTCCACAGGATATGCGCGATGCTAACATTGTAACATTGTATAAGAACAAAGGAGACAGAAGCGACTGCAACAACTACCGTGGAATCTCCCTCCTAAGTGTCACTGGTAAACTGTTCGCTCACGTCATCCTTGGCAGACTCCAGAAGATTGCTGAGAGGGTGTACCCCGAATCACAGTGCGGATTCTGCGCAGAGAGGTCTACCGTTGACATGGTCTTCTCTCTAATGCAGCTGCAGGAGAAGTGCAGGGAGCAGAGAAAGCCACTCTATACTGCCTTCATCGACCTGAACAAGGCCTTTGACTTGGTCAGCAGGGATGGTCTGTTCAAACTGCTCCACAAGATAGGCTGTCCTCCATGGTTACTCAAGATGATCCAGTCGTTCCACGAAGACATGAGAGGAACCATCCAATATGACGGCGCATTATTGGATGCTTTCAGAATCAGGAGTGACTTCAAACAAGGATGCGTGCTTGCTCCGACATTGTTCGGGATCTTCTTCACGCTCCTCCTGAAGCATGCCTTTGGATCTTCAACAGAGGGCATCTTGCTGCACACGAGATCTGATGGGAAACTGTTTAACCTTTCAAGGCTGAAAGCTAAGTCTAAGGTGCGACAAGTCCTCATCAGAGACATGCTGTTCGCAGATGATGCTGCTGTAGTGTCTCACACAGAAGACCAGCTTCAAAAACTGCTGGATCAGTTCTCCAAAGCGTGCAAGGACTTTGGGCTTACCATCAGCCTAAAGAAGACAAACGTACTCGGTCAGGATGTTGCTGAAACCCCATCAATCAGCATTGACAACTATACGTTAGAGGTCGTCCACGAGTTCATTTTCCTCGGGTCCACCATCACTGATACCCTGTCATTGGACACTGAGCTAACTAGGAGGATTGGAAAAGCAGCCACAACTCTGTCCAGACTCAGCAAGAGAGTGTGGAATAACAACAAGCTGTACACTCACACCAAAATGCAAGTCTACAGAGCCTGCATCCTCAGCACCCTCCTTTATGGCAGCGAGACTTGGACCCTGTATGCCCGCCAGGAAAAGAGGCTGAATGTCTTCCACTTGTGCTGCCTCAGGCGCATCCTTGGAATATCATGGAGGGACAGCGTGACCAACATCGCCATCCTCAGGCAAGCTGGAATCCCAACCATGCACACCCTCCTCAGGCAGCGTCCACTCTGCTGGCTTGACCACGTCCACAGGATGAATGATGGAAAGATTCCAAAAGACATCCTGTATGGTGAGCTAGCCTCTGGCAAAAGACCTCCTGGACGCCCCCAGTTGCGCTACAAAGATGTCTGCAAGAGAGACCTCAGAAAGGTAGACATCAAGCTGCACAACTGGGAAGAACTAGCAGACGACCGTGGCAGATGGAGGCAGGGGTTACACAAGGGCCTTCAGAAGGGCAAGATGAAGATCATACAGCTAGCAGAGGAGAAGCGAGTGCACAGAAAGCACAATAAGGACTTGCCAGACACCCACTACATCTGCAAGAGATGCAGCAAGGACTGTCACTCTCATGTGCGTCTTCATAGTCACAATAGACGCTGTAAATGAAGTCCTCAATTGAAACTTTAAAGGGCGCGATCCGTAGTCTATGCAGACTGAAGGATGCCTACTATCCCTAATGAGAGCAGCACACTGAGGGCAGCTATCCCACAGTGCAGACCTGGTGGAAAGTGAGGGATGATTGCTGGGCATGCTGGGCCCCTGCATAGCCCCCTCTCCTCAAAACAGTAGCTCAGCATTGTTGGCAGCAGGGGATGCTTTGCTCAGTGAAAAAGTCATTGTCACCTGGCCCGATAAGTGAGCCCTTGTCAAGAAAATAGGAAGCGGAGTTTCAGAGTTCTTGGGGTTTTACAGGGGAAGGAGTCTGTTTACCAGGTGTCAGAGCAGCAGAGGGGTTGACTGCAGTGGTCACCTGTGGAAAATCCATACGCTCTGTTTGCACCAAGAACATGTCTTCCTTTGCACATCACCACCTGACTATCACTGGGAAGAACTGCAGAACTCTCATGGACAAGGTTTTCTTTTTGGAGGGAAACTTCTGAGTTCCACTGCAAAAAGCCATTGCCAAGTGTAAGCAGGAGCTGAAGAATTGCTTCTCTCACGGCCAGCTGGAAGGAGCAGAAGAACCTGGGTGTGTATATGTAAATACAGTTTGCTCCTGCTTTGCTTAGGTTTACTAGATATTTAGCAGATGGAGTGGTATTATGCTGACTGTAATCAACATAATTCATGACCCAACACTGGCTGCGTTCGTACAAAATGCAGGCATGGCTCAAATATGGTTACCAGTGTTTGTATTTTTGTGGGAACAAAGAAAAGCAGGACTGTGCTAATCTGTTCCAAAAGAAAGGGCTCACAGTTAGCAAAAAGAACCTTGTTATGCATGGGCTCAACTTTCAGCACTATAGAAGATCAAGAGAGTATGATAGGAGGTTATTCTGTTTACAAAACTACAGAGCCTCCCTAGAGTACTGCCTGGACTGGATTAAGACATCCCCTTTCCAAGAACAGAACTGCATAGGCATAATTAAGATCCTCCTTCTTTGTTAGTTGCTTTGGAGCTGTATTTCTTCTACCCTGCCTGCTAAAAGTTCAAATCATTGGCAGCTGAAATCACTTGAGACTGCTGGGCAGAAGTCCAAGAGGTGAAAGGCAATGGATGGTAACTGACAGCCAGCAAGCGGTGGTAGAGAGGTGCAATGACCAGCCAACAGGGCAGCAAAGGAGATCTGTGACAAGCAGCCAAGCAGCCAGCAGGGTGGTGGCAGAGAGCATTGAGCAGCCAAATGGGAAGCAACCAGCCGACCAAATAAGATGCCACTTTTCCTCCCTGCTCCCAACCAGGATGGGAGGTGAACTCTGCAGCT
Organism: Carettochelys insculpta; assembly: GCF_033958435.1. Classification (NCBI taxonomy): domain Eukaryota; kingdom Metazoa; phylum Chordata; order Testudines; family Carettochelyidae; genus Carettochelys; species Carettochelys insculpta. Next base: position 37,676,431 of record NC_134138.1, on the reverse strand, counting down.
GCACCTCTCTCTGGGTCTGCACTGATCAAGGGCAGTAACTGTGAGTGGGGACAGAGAAAGGTGGGGCATGTAATGGGGTCATTTAGATTGCTAGACCTTAGAACCCAAGTGGAAAAGAGACAGTGCCCACCCTACACAGCATGGGACATTTACTTATGGTTTATGTTTACGAACTCTATTTGTAGTGCTTTCCCAAAGTAATATCACATTATTTTCCTCCCTTTTATTAAAAGCTTCCTTTCCACCCTGTGCTTGTGCGTGAGGAAGTGTTGTCTCTCAGAGGAGCCCAGGAGTGGTGTGTGAATTTCCTAGGTTGCTGGGTAGGAACTTGAGCCTATGTTGGGCTGATGGAAAGGATGCTCTAGATATCGAACTCGGGCTGGTTCTGCTGCTGGCTGCTGCTACTGGCTTCACCTAACAAAAGGGTTAAATAAGTATAGATGATCCCGTGGCTTTTGCACAAACAAGGGACTATTCCTACTTTAAATGGTACTTTTTGATATGCTCTGCGATAGTTCAGATGCAATATGCTAGGGTGCTAGGATGCCCCAGTTGGTATGTGTCTGTCCACCTGGCCTGGGAGGCTCATTCCTGGATGCAGCATAGACACATTATTAGTTTTCTTGAAATCAGCAGTAATTATGAAATATACCATCGCATTTCAGACATCATCGGTTTTCATATCTCCAGGCATTACTATTCATGGACTTTCTAGAGTTTAAGAGTAGATGTGCCCACATGCAAACCCAATTGTTTTCATATCATCATGACCCATCTTTTTTCTTTTGTCTTGCCAGTAAATACCCATGTTAATAGCTATATATTGAAAATTTGCCCTTAATCTTAGATTTGTAGTTATTTATCTTGAGTGTGACTTGCTTATCCCCCTACAGAGTGTACTTGAGTTCCCAGTTTGGCATATAAATCCTGGCTCTAGACCTAGAAAAAAAACATGCACATCTGAGATACTATTATGTTGATACTGCTGATGCACTGGTGTAAAAAGAAAAAATGTTTCCTAAATTTGAAATGTCTCCTTAAAACTGAGCGCTCCTTGGCTCTACCAGAGCTCTGCCTAACACATCTTGGTAAGATGCAGAGAGAAAATTAATGTTATACTACTTTCACCTGGATACACACGCTTTAGTCCTTGAGGCAGCTGAGGATCAGTTTAGCCCCAGAGAAAGTTGGAGTAGCCCCCAACCTGCTTTAACATAGGCCAGTTTTAAACAGTGCTCTAGGGGCTGTTTTGGGAGTGGGCATCACTGGTTCAAACATGCTTTCAGGCATTAGACTCTTAACGAATCACAGTATTAAATTGGAAACACTGATTCATGAGTAACACAAAGCAGTCATTACAAAACATAAACCAGAAAAAAACAAAACACTGATCAAGGTGAAAGCATCCTTTGGCTCTCACTTTGAAATTATTCATAATTACACTGGGGTTAGCACCCTGTTAAGCAGGCAAAATGACCATGGTTGGGGAAAAACAGAAACAGGTTCAGTACTCTCTCTACAAAAAAAAAAACAAAACAAACAAAACCTTGAAATATCGAAGAAAAAAAGTGAAATTGTTACTGATGGCTGAAAAATTTTTAATGTTTCTTTGGACTGAGAAAAACGTTGCTCTTTGGAACGTGCTTATCTTTCTCTTTGCTAGGATCAATTGGACACGTTTCCTAGTTGGACCAAGTCTTTTCCAAGAATTTGCTGCAGCTCAACACAGTTTTAGCATCAGGTTGTGGAGCTGAGGTAATTCGCTTTTTCACAGTTCATTTGCTTTCATGTCATGTGATAATGCGTTGGCCTAGTGAAGTAAACTTCATTCCTCCTCCCCACAAACCAGAAGCTGCTGGAAAATATTATAAATTGAGCTGTTGTTCATTAGAGCCATTGTCCTCATTAAAACATTTATGTTCTCGCTACAATAGAATGCACATGGACACAACTGAAGAATCTGAGCACAATACAATAAAAAGTGTAATTGAGAAAGATGTACACAACAAGACTGGAGCTACACTAGGAAGTTCCTTTGAATCTAATTTCAGAAGCAGGGCCTATTTCAAAATATGCCAGGGAGCGGTGCACAGAAACTGCATGCCCTCAAAATTACTTTGGAAAGAATGCAGCCTGCCTGTCAAAAGCGCACTTCCATTGCCGTGTTAGGGACAGCACCTCCTTTGAAAGTAATTTTGAAAGAAAATGTATGTAGCCATCCTGGGGGGGGTCCCTCTTTAAAAGAGAGGGTCCTCCATGGCACCGGCCGGCCAGAGCATGGCAACACCTTGGTCAGCCCCACAGGAATTCTGTGCGCTCTGTGTCTGGCAGTGTTTAAAGTCCAAGGGACCCAGAAACCCTGTGGCAGGAAGCTGAGAGCATGCTGGCAGCGGCGACAGCACAAGCCTGCAGCCACACACCCTCCAGCACACCACTGAAGGGCCATACCCAACTGAGTCATCCATGTCCAGCCACCCAGCAACATCACCCCAGGGAAGGGCTCCCAGGACTAAGGCAGGGCAGAAAGAAAAGGACCCCATCCTGGTCAGATCCAGGGCGGCAGGACCTCCTCGGCCTGTCGGGGGGGGGGGGAGGGGGATGAGGAGGTCCTGCTGCAGACCACGGGGTGCTGACAGAATGCCACAGCCTTTGCCTGCCTGTCCACTGCCCCCCTCCCCATACCCCAGAGCAAATGCAGGCAAAAGAGAAAGAGATGCAGCAGGCCTATTGCAAGGCCAGGGATGTCACAGGCTGCTCGGGGGCAGTGCTCGCAAGCTGCCCCTATTACAATGAGCTCAGCCGCCTTCTTGGGGCAAAGGAGGCAGCCCCCCGGAAGGGCCCCTGAACACCATGGTGATGGAGGAGGAACCCCAGGAGGCCTAGAAGGAAGAGCCAGGACCCTGGAGCTTGCATCCCCACTATGACCTGGCACATGAGCTGGAGCCAGACTGTGAAGAGGAGCAGTCGAGCAATGGGACCCTAGTGATTGCCATTCTGTCCAGGTCCTCTAGCCAGGCCACCTCCACCCAGGCCAACCCCAAGCTCCTTGAGGCACCCTCTGTTGAACCTGGGCAGTCTGGACACCCTGGGGCTTGTGGAGCAGGGGTATTCCCCAGCCCCAGGGGAGGACTGCACATGGCCATCAGCACCTGATCCTGTGGATAGCACCACAAGGCACATGGCCTGCGCAGGAAGTGGGAGTGGACTGTGGCCAGCATATGTCCCACCTATGCTGGGACCCCTCTGTGCACAGGATGCCTCAGGGCCTGCAGGCCAATGGCTGGAGGGTGGGGACGGCTGGGTAATGGGAATTGGGGGACGTGTCCCCCTGTGGCCAGGCTGTGGGACTGATGAGTCGCCTCTTGCTTCCCTTTTGTCTCCACAGCTCCAGCACCTGGAGGGGTCAGGCCAGCTCCGCTGACATTCTGGGGAGCCCTGCAGCGACTGGCGAGAGGGCCGGGCACCACCCATGCTGAGGCTCATGTGCCATGGCAAGAGGACACACTGCCACCGCTGGGAGGAGAAGGCTGCCACCACCCAGACAGCTGCCTGGTGGGAACAGAATCAGAGCTTGCAAGAGTGGCTTTACAATGGAGTGGGCAGCCTGGGATTGGGTTGCAGGCACCCCTGATGCTCTCATCCAGGCAGTTACCACCCTTCTGGCCTAGGCACCTGCTCCAGTGCCAGCACTCCCTAGCCCCTCCCACAGCCCCCCCCCCCCGCAGACTCTCCTGCAGCCTCCCTAGAGCCCCTGCCCTTGCTGCCCTGCTCCCGCCCCACCTCTCCCCAGCTGGAAGTCGGGAAATGGCTGATGGCCAGTGCAGCCACCCCTGAGAAAGCCCCTTCCCTGCACACCCCACCGAGGCCAAAGTCACTGTTCCCCCACCATGCTGCTACCTCTCTGTGGTCCCAGCCCCATCCCATCCCAGCAGGGGACCCCAGACCTGGGGTGGTGGGGGCACCCGTGGCCACTGAAGCTCACAGCCCCCGCACCCTGACAGAGGAGTGAGGCCTTCCACCCCATCCCCAGTTCCCATTATATACAGTTCAAACCCAGTCCCTGGTCCCCAGTTTAGTTACTTCCTTTGGAAGAATTATTTTGTCACTTTTTTTGTTGTTTCAGTAAAAGTTTCATTTTTCATCACCCCAGAGTCCTGCGAGAACGGTGGGGGAGTGGTGAGGGATAGGTGCATTGGAGGGGGTCGGCGGTGAGGGGTGGGGTGGGCATGTGGAAGGGGGTGGGGGGGAGGTGCCCGTGGCAGGGGTACTGAGGTCCCCATGTGAAAGTCTCCCTGAGTGCCTCCTTCATGCGCTCATCCTGGTCAAAGCGGGTGCTGCTGGATAAATCCTGCTCACTGCTGGATAAATACCTCCTGCTTTCTCTCCACAATATTGTGGAGAATGCAACAGGCCTCCATTATGGCAGGCATGTTCTGGAGGCCAACCTCGAGCCATCTCAGGAGTCACCAGAAGCGCCCCTTCAGGCAGCCAAATGCCTGCTCAATGGTGTCGTGGGCCCGGTTGCATTGAACTGGTCCTGACTGGGGTCTGTGTAGTCTGTGTATGGCTGCATGAGCCATGGGTGCAGGGTGGAGGTAGCGCCAGCCATTATGTACAGGGGCATGGTCGTGTCCCTGACTGGGCACTCCCATTGAGGGATGTAGGTCCCTACCTCCATCCTGTGCCCCAGCCATGAGTTTCAGAAGATCTGGGTATCATGGGCCCCACCCAACCAGCCTACAAAGACATCCATGAACCACCTGTTAGCATCAGTGAAGGCCTGGCGCACCACCAAGTGGTACCTCTTTTGGTTGCTGTAGCCACCCACGCTGTGTCGCAGGAATCAGATCATTATGCAGATCTCATCCAGAGTGCCATAGCAGATGGTGAATCCCAGCTCAGTGAAAACCATGATGATGGCATCAAGGTCCCTGATATGGATGACCCAGCACAGGAGGAGGTGGTTTATCACCATGATGACCTGCATGGGATGGAGGGCAAATGCGCCCTTGAGCACATGGTGGGGGTACGCTGGGCTTCTCTCCTTTCTCTCCCAGAGGCCCCTTCCCTAGCCCCCACCCTAGGTGGGTGTGTGACCCAGGCTGGCTTACTTCCATGAGGATGACCCCCGACGATAGCCTTGCCCACCCCAAACTGGTGCCCAACTGAGTGGTTGCTGTCTAGGGTGGCCAGCTTCCAGAGTGCAATCTCCACTCTTTTCTCTAGGGGGAGCGCGAGCCACATCCAGGTGTTCTGGTGCTGGGGTGGGGGTGGGGGGGCAGCCAGTGACATAGCTCCAGAAACGTCATTCAGAATTTCTGGAGCCAGCAGTCATTGTCCCAGTCCCCCATGACAAGCCAGTCCCACCACTTGGCACTCTTGGGTATGGCCACAAGCACCATCTGACCCGGCGAGGGGGTGGTGCACACCTTGCAACATGAGGGGGAAGCTGCAGGAAGGAGGCTAGGTGATTGGCTGTCCCCATGGGGGGGAGGCTGCAGGATGGCCATCAGCAGCACGGCCAGCAGGCTGGCCTTGGCATCTGCGAGTTCCCCATTGGGGAGCTGTTGGGGATCCATGAGGATCTCCACAGTGGCTCTGCTGCACTCTGTCCTGTGCATCTGGTGGGCTGTGCTGTGGCGAGCCTGGCAGCCCTTGGCATGCACATGGGAAGGGTGTTTGAGGAGGGGCCCTTTAAGAGAGTGGCTGGCTGCGGCTCCTGGACAGGTTTGTCAGCCATACAACCCCATCAGTGGTGTTTCCTGCTTCTTCCTTTCGTAAGCTGTTGTGTGGCCACAGCCTAACTGTGTACAGAAATACCTAGTTTTCCCTTAACTCGCTAGAAACCTTAAGACACATTATGCATTTAATGGGAATTTGGGGGGAATTTCTGTCCTTCTCAGATACCCTTACAGATGAAGCAAAAAACAGTAACATTTCCACATTGTTATAGATTTTCTTTCTAAAATGTATGACACTCTTTCCCGGAAAAAAAAAAGTTAATTTTTTTTATTAATCAGCCAATAGTGTTTAATTAGAATAACACTGAGGAATCTGAGCCACAATGTGCTCAGGTTAAATCTCATAAAAGACTTTTGTCTTCTATAAAGATTACGGAGCAGATTTATCCTTGGTGTAACTGTGCAGTTTGTAATAATTGCACCAGGATATATTTTGTGTAAACAATTCCTTTTGTTTGAGTTTCATATTTGTGGAAAATCCACATGTGCTCAGTTCTCCCCTTCAGCTCATGAGAGGAGAAGTTCAGAAACAGGAGTAACTGAGGCAGAGAGCATGTAGTAGATGGCATCTTTTCAGCAGCATGCTCCCTCCTTGACCCTGAGTCCATAAAGGTCTCTCTTTTGCAGGACTACAGGGTATTCATGGGAGAGCTACCATAGCTTCAGGACACAGTAATGGTGTCTGTATGCATGCACCCTTCAGAGAGGGAACTTTAGGGTGAAGATGAGCAAGGATGTTAATGGCGAAATGGTTCCCATGCCATAGGAAGAGAATCACAGAAGTGCAATACCGGAAGGAACCTCAGTAGGTCATCTAGTCCAGTCCCCTGCATTCAAGGCAGGACTAAAGAGTAACTGACAGGTGTTTGTCTTACTAATTCTGAAAACTATCCAGTAATGGAGATCTCCATATGATCTTCCTGAGCAATTTGTTACAGTGCTTAACTACCCAGATAGTTATAAAGGTTTTTGTAATTTCCAGTTTAAAGCTCTTCTAGTTGCAATTTAACCCATTGATTCTTGTACTGTCCTCAGAGGTTAAGGGGAAAAAAAATTGCCCTCCCCCTAGTAACAACTTTTTATGAACTTGAAAACTGTTATCATGTCCCCTCTCAGTCCTCTCCTCTCCATTTTCAGTCTTTCCTCACATGGTATATTTTCTAAGCCTTTATTATTATTATTATTATTATTATTATTATTATTATTTTGGCTCTTCTCCAAACTTTTTCCCATTTTAGAAGTAGAGGACCAGTGAGCATCTCCTGATGCTGGACTCTATGACTAGGCAGATTTGTGTATAGGTCCAAAGGTAATGCAAAGTTTACAGTCCCTGCCAAATGCTTGTTTCAGCTCCTCTCACCACAGATGGGACATCAGTCTTGTAGAGGCTTTAGCATAGCCAACATTGTGTTCTATGAAAATTCCTTACTCCAGTTTCCACAATTCAGCAATATTTGCTGCCTCACTTTGCACTGTGCAACAGAGATTGGTATAGTTCCTGAAAAGTATGTCCACGTTAATTTTCAAAACAGTTTTCCACGACACGTGTACATCTTTTTGAAAATTCAGAGCCAAGCAATACAACTAACAGGCATAACTCAACTCGCATTTACAAAGCTGTGATTTTGAGTGCCTTTGTTTTTGGGTATCCAACCTGAAACTCTTTCAAGGGCCTTACTTCCAGAAACTGCTGCTTAACCAGGAGGCGGAGGTCAGTGGTTTGAGCATTGCCCTGCTAGACCCACTGTTGTGAGCTTAATCCTTGAGGGGGCCATTTAGGGATCTGGGGGAAGTAAGTTACCAAAGGAAAAACATCTGCCAGGGAGGGTGATAGGTCCTGATGTGAGTTCAGGGGACTGTACTCCATGACGTTGCAAGGTCCCTTCAATTTCTATGGAATAGGTGCACCTCCATATATATTAACTGAGTGACCTTTGTTAAACCAAGTTCAATACAAATAAATAGGAAAAAATTAAAAGCTGCTTTTAAACAGCAGCTGAACTGTTTAATGTTTCCACAGTTGAGTAAATAGATCTACATGGTACATCCATTAGCTTACATTAAAATGACTCTCCTAATTTCATCAATCATTTGGAGAAGTTGTGTGATTTCACGCAAGGCTAAAAGTACACTATATTTTTATTAGTCATCACATCTAACTTCAACGGAGAGTAATTTCATTGCTAATAAATTATACAGCATATTGTAATGTGAAGTATTGTCAGCAAGTTCCAGACTTCACTTTCCATTTCAAAAGCTCAAGAGTTATTCCTGATGGATATGAGTCTGAGGGTACTGCAGAGTAACAGTAAGCAAAGAGTCTCAGAGGGACAGCCATGTTAGTCAGTAACTTCAAAATCAACAAGCAGTCCTGTGGTACCTTAGAAACAAATAAAATCGTTAGTCTTTCAAGTGCCACAGGACTACTAGCAAGCAATCAGTTTGTGGACATTAAGATATTTCCAGTTCAGGAAAAGATTTTAGATCCTAAATAGGACAGAAAAGGCCCTTTACAATGAAGGCTCCCAAAGTGGGCTCCAGTGATCTAGAAATTCAGTGGTTCCCAACCTTTTCACTAGTGTGATCCTCCAATCACCCCTCAAACTATTTGCAGACCCCTATCAAAGCCAATGCTATTTTCTATGATCATGTTTACTTCTCTTTAATTTTCTTCATTGACCGCCCCCCCATACATTCATGGAACACAGGGTTCTGTGGACCCCACCAGGTTGGGAAACACTGATGTAGATTTTTTTTCCTGGTTTGGCTATGGATGTTTTCTGTGACCTGGACAAGTCAGCTAACTTCTTCATGTTGCAATGTTTCTGGTGGAAAAATGGGAAGTAATAAAGTATTTCATTGACTGGGGAATATGAAACTCAATTCATTAATGTTCGTAAAGTTGCAAAGATCACAAAATGCTATAGTAAAGGCTGTTGTTAAAGTTCACAAACCGAATACAGGATAATAAGGATAAAATTGGATTGTGATTCAGAACTTCAATTAAAACTAATGACAATTGCATAATGTAGAGCACTGAGAGTGGGGTATACAAATTCTTTCTTTTTAAAAGATTTTAAATAATTTGGCAATCCCTAAAATTAAATCCTGATCCCATTGAAATCACTGGGAGTTTTGCCTTTGACTTCAATGGCAGAAATATTTCACTTCTTGTATTTTAATTAAATTAGATGAAACATAACAGTTGACTCATATTCTCTATTATTTTCAATATAATTTTTTCCTATGACATTTAATTCCAAAATGTGGCTGTCACTGCACAGGCTTTGTACAAAGGTAAAGTTGTGGTGATGTCAACTTTCCAGGACTAGCAGGAGAGGTGTTCAGGCTTTCCCACATGTTGTGTGTAATGCACATTATTAAATTGTTCTGAATTGTGGTGAGTAAATGGTTTAAGTCAGACCTTACATCCAGTGTGTGAAATTCAAATAAACAGCAAAATGAATTGTCACTTGCTTCCAGGGACCAGATTATTTTATGGGGTTCTTGTATCTTGATTGGCCAAACACTTTGCCTAAGACACGCCCAGCAGAAGATATTAACGGATAGGCTTTGTTGGAAAATGACACTTTTGCCAAGCAGTCATTTTGCAAAAAGCCATTATGTCCATTGGAGAATCTCAGAAGTTATTGGGAAGTGGCCGCGTTCCCTTTTCCTGTGAGCAAGGATAACATACAAAATAAAAACCGAGAAGAAGTAAGAATCTGGGTGCTAAGAGGGAGAGTTAATTGGAAGAATCATTCTGCAAAAGTGATTCTTTTCATCTTTATAATTGTGTCTGGCTTGAAAGCCTCCTCCACAATAGGCTCTTTTTTCAACATTTCTGCAGTGGGGAAACAGAAAAGCAAAACATGCATGGCTTTGTGATTGGAATGAAGCATTAAAAGGGATGTTTTCATAATAAAGATGATATTCATCGCTTCTGATCCTGGGAGTTACCAGGCTGCTTCTGGTGTAAACACAGAGGATCTGTACTCAAATTAATGGAGTCTTCCAGACTTATACTGATGAAATTTTGTTCAGAATATGGTCCTTTTCAGATTTTCTCCAACTAGTCCATGTATATAATTTCCACACAGCACTGAACAGTTCTGTGACATATTATTGTAAACCCCTCTACTTGTTTATTTCTGCACACAGTTAGGAGACTTTTTTCTTATGCAGTCTGGTGCATTTCTCCCTTTAGCATGAGCTAAATAAGTCAGCTAAAGAATATTCTTTTTTAATTAAAACAGAAACCAGGGCTGTGGATGAAAAGTTACAAATAGTTCTCTCAGAACTGGATGACTTTAGTTCAATAGGGATAGTTTGCATAATCTTTTCTATATCAACAACATTCCACAAGCATAGTTCTCTCTAAAAAGAGCTATGCAGAGGCAAAGGCTCCCAGCTAAGAGGCAGGAGAGTGAGCCCAAGTACAGAGCAACACCATGCATCCCCCTCTTTAAAATTTCATTTTTGGCTTATATTGGTTCAGCAGGTTGAACCTATCAAGTCTGGCACTCATTGACCTGAGCAGTGCCGAAGGAGAGTATTTGGTGGACTATGGGAGGTAGTTATTGTGTAGCACTTTACCAACACTCCACTGCTTATTGGGCTCTTGGGAGATACTTAGGCTAAGGCTACATCACATACATACCTCATAGAATTGGAAGGGACCTCGAGAGGTCATCGAGTCCAGTCCCCTGCCTTCATGGCAGGACAAAGCACCATCCCTGACAGATTTGTTTCAATCTATTTGCCCCAGGCCCCTAAATGGCCTCCTCAAGGATTGAGCTCACAACCCTGGGTTTACAAGGCCAATACTCAAACCACTTTGTAGCCCTAGCTCGAAATAAATTACACAATTTGCATTGAACAATTTGGATAGATTATTTCAAGGCATCTTGTTTCAAAGCCGGCGCAGGCTACACTGCACTGGAGTTTGAAATAAGGGCTTATTCTGAGCTTCCCAGTAACCTTTGTATGATGAGGGTTACTGGGAATGAAACACTGCGCTGGAAATAGCCCTGATATTTCAAGCATTGTGTTTCGCCGCGTGGTTCCTTAGCCTAAGCCTTAGTATAGTAAATTAGAGCTAAATAACCACGTAGAACACTGAAAGTCAGAACTGGTGACTGTAAACAAACTTTGTAAGACCTCAGGAAACTTGGCCACACCCAGGATAAGTGGTCATCCAGCTAGCTAAAATCATGCTGGATTACAGATATTGTCAGATGAGAGAGTGCTGGACCACAGAGGTTCAATCCGTACAGAGTCATAATTCACTGAAGTCCAAATATTTTACTGTCAATTCATCCATGTGGATATGAAATAGGATCAGTCATTTTTTTTAAACCATTGTTATTTTAAGGAAGAATTGGGTTTGCTACAAAATGAAAGACGTCTGATTCTGCATCTCAAAAAAAAAAATCCCCCAAACAAAACAAAACAAAACCCACCTGCCAACTGCTAAGTTTTGATTTAAGCCCCTAGATTTCATATTGAGACTGTTGTCCTGGTGCCTCCTGGAAACTGTCATTGGAATGCTGCATTTCCCCTTTTTGTATGTGTTGGGATCTCTTGCCGGACTAGTCTCACATGTGGCTGAAAATTTGTGCTGAAATATTTAGTCAGTATTTTTTGGTAAGCTAATTCTGTGATAAGAAATATTTTGTTAAAAATATTCATGGTGGAAGAAAAAAAAAAACCACAAACACTTTCTGACCAGTTTTATCATGAAAGGCCAAAAAAAGCCCAGGTACAATCAGAACCAACAAATCTTCTCTAAAATCTCAAGCTAAATGGTTTCCAAAAGCTTTTTCAGGTTGAAAAGGTTCTGGGTGATTTTGTCTATGCGTATTTGTGATGACATGGGAATCTGTCTGTGTCATTTGTTAATTGTGTTTGAAAGAATAAACTTCACCAACATGCAGGTACCATTTTGAATGTTCAGCCCTTTAGCCTTCTTTGTTGGCTGAGCTACATTCAGACTGCATTTGTCTGAAGTGCTCGGGGAATCCATCAGATCCATCCTTCACTGAAATCTTGGGGGGCAGAGAAAGGGCCACTAGCAATATGGGTCCCATCTGTAACCCAATTACAATATTTACCTCAGCTCTTCCTGGGTTTTCTGGGTTTTGAAATAGAAATACTGAAAAAAGAACAAGAGCAAAATTGCTTTTACAGTATTTCTGATGTGACTAAAAAGAGGAAACACTGAAAATCTTTAAAGAGAGATTATTTTCATGAGATAATTTGTCCCATTTTCATGAACAAGTAGGGTTATCAGAAGCATGGGAATTTTTGGAAGGTTAGCTGGAAAGGAACTCGAAAATGCTCTGAGGTTCACATAGCACACAAGCTACCAATAACTGTATGCACAACCTTGGTTTCCAAAGGGCAGGGCAGATGATTATCTGGCATTCAACAGATAGGGCTTGGTTCTTCTTTCAGCTTCACCATTTTGGCCCTGGTGTCACTCCACTGAAGTCAGTGAAATTAGTGCCAGATACCACCTAGCTTTCAGTGTACAGGAGTTCAAATTCTAACACTGCCACTGCAACCTTTTCAACTGGAATCCTTGTGGACATTATTTGAGAGAGAACTGGAGAGGGTTGTAGATTGAACTGCCCTATCTCGCTGAGATGGCCTCCTGACTACCAGGGGATTTTTTGTCCTCTCCTGTAGATTAATCTGAATGGCACTGAGTTCCAATAATAGGACATTCCTTTACTGCAGGGCACAGGCATATTAAAAGGTCTAGGTTTAAAGGGACAACACTTCAAAAATGGGACTGGAACTACTTGCCATCTCATGATACACTCCAGAAAGCAGTGGAGGTAAGGTCAGCTTCACTGAAGGTCCGAAAATTTTGAATGATTCACAAGAATTCATTCTCTTTGACCCAGATCCTGCTGAAATCACCTGGTGATTTCCCACAGATTCACTGTGAGCAGGATCAGGCCTAAGTACACCATGGTTTGCCAATGGCATCCCTCTTGGCAAGATTTAAGATATTTTTGTTTCCTTTCAGTTTGTAAGTCTGTCAGGAAGGTATTTAAGGATGAGTTACTGATTTCTGGATGGTCTCTAAGATCTGGTATGGGGACATATTGCTATAGGCCCTTCTTTCTCTTGTTTTCCTAATAATTTGTTTTTATTAAAGTTCTCAGAAGCTGTCCCAGTAGGAACACCTTATAAATTATTCACTCTGTTAAAATTTTTAGAAAAAAGCCAAAAGCAACTGCCTTTCTGTTATGCATGCAAAAATGATTCTGATTTATGGTGACAAAGTAGTCTGTACAATAGAAAGCTTGTAATACTATACAAATAATATTCTAAAAAACCATCTAATTGCAACATTCTTGCACCCTCACAGAATTTCTTTTTAGTGGGAGTCAAAGCACGACCACATTCAAAATCTCACTGCCATATCTAAGACTGAGGAAATCCAGCTTGGAACTTAGCAAGAATTAAGATACTTGTTCTAAAATATATTTCTAATTTCTCAGCATGTTAACTTACAGGCCAGAGCATAAAGAACAAAGAAAAGTTCAATGACTCAGGACCAGAGGCTTTTGTTCATGAATTTAATCTCTTCCATATGATTTTTGGCAACAATATAATGAATGACAATGGTAAAGTGCCTGTTGAAAACTACAACAAAATTACCATACTTCACATAATTTCTAAAACATACATGTCATGTTATTTTATTGGTACCACAGTGACAAAAACATTTTCAGTCTTTCTCAGTTCTGTTTCTGTGAAATACCCCAGAGGGTCAGAGGGCCAAGCTACTCAATGTTTCCAAAATGCGTGGGAGTACAAAGTGTTTATTTGCAATACTGAATCTATGAGGGACATGCTTTCCCATTCTAGAGATCACAGCGGAGTTGTTTTAATTTGGGGGAGGGAGGTTTGCAGTGAAAGAGCAAAAATGCTTAGAGTCTTCAAAAAAAAGTTTATAAGGTAAGAGCTGGTGCTTTTTTGGAGGTGACTGCTTAATACTAAAATGAATGCAATAAATCTAGCTGTAAAGATTTTGATTTCACAGCAATTCCTTCATTTCCTTCTGTGTTAAGTTTTACAGGTCTTTTTATCCTGGCACATGTGGATGTGTTTTAAAAAGTATCCACTGGAAGTGTAGAAAACGAACAGCCTTAAAAACTGTTCTTAGAGGCACAGCAGCAAGAACTGTATGTACCAACATGGTTGGAACGCATTAGGAGCATAGATATTTAGGGTCAAGTTATCACTGATGTGGATTATGTAAGGAACTAAAATTCCATGGACTTTAACTCACTAAAATACTTTGGCATTATTCCGTTGGGAGCATGTCATCCGGTATTGCTGAAGAAGATGGGTTGGGCACCGCACTCTCAGCAGATTGTTATAATGGGGTCTAAAGAGAAGAACCTTGTGGAACCCTCAGGAGTGTAAACACACTGTTTGTTTCATTAGAGAACATGAACCACTTCCCCTCAATGCAACCCTAATAAGACTCAGCAACCCATAAATATTTCTCATTGCTCACGATACTTAACAATTTGTGCCTTAATTAACTGATGCTTAACTGTTGTAACATACCAGTGCTGTGAACAATCTGTTACATATAGACCAATACTGCAAGTTATCTTTTGCGAGGTGCTTTGAGCATCAATAGGAGATATCTGGCACCCTGGAGCATTGAACCATGTTGGAGAAAACAAGCAAAACACTGAAGGCAACCGATTCAGCCCCAGTGCACTTCCTGCAGCTGCGGGCCCTCTTAGACCCAGTAAACTGTGCAAGGTTAGTGCTAAATTGTCTCTCCCCATAGTGGTCAAATGCATGTAACACCCCCCGCCCGAACTGAATGATGACTCTTCTAGCTATCATTATTTTAACAGGAAATGGACAAAGAAGCCATATCAAATGGGCAGCAACACACTTGGTTAGGAGAAATAAACATTAACAGTCTGCTAATTGTGGGTTATCAAAATGGCGTTTGTGATCCTGACAAAAACTAGAGCTTTACAAAAGCAGTCAACTTTTCTATATAATTAAATGTGAATTTCACTTCCTTCTGAGGGATTTTGCACCTCTGAATCTCCAGCTTTTCCAGAAATTCAGAACAATGGCCACTGTTCTCACTAAAACCATAGATAATACATATATATGTATTTTTTGCTACAAAGGTTACTTTGTCCCCAAATATCTTCACCTAAAAATGTTCTTTCTGCTGAGAAGCTCTCATATTTTTATCCAAAATGCTTCTATTTTTGAGGAAAAAATCCCCATATTTCCTGTTTTTCTTTTCAAATGGACAATAGTCCTGCTCAGACATGTAGCTATTGGAACATTTGTAAAACTACTCAACCAATATGTATTCCTGCAGGAAGAGAGTGAGGCTGGCACTAGGACTGTTCTCTTACATACCTGAATACTTGCCTCTGATTCTTCTGTCACTACATTCTGGGACCTTTTACTGTACATTTATTCTCTGCCAATTTATTTCTTTAAACCTTACACAGGTTAGTTAATAAGTCAGAAAATAACTTAGGACGTAAATCACAACCACAACTTTCACCACCTCTAAGTCCTTCCATTCACAGCCCTCTTCTAAGATATCAACTTCAAGCTCCTTGTCCTCACTTTACAACTCTCCACAAGTTAGTCATTTCCTACCAATCTAACATATTATTTTATCACCAGGACATCTCCTGCCTTATTTCTGCCAGTGGTGCTG
Organism: Carettochelys insculpta; assembly: GCF_033958435.1. NCBI lineage: Eukaryota > Metazoa > Chordata > Testudines > Carettochelyidae > Carettochelys > Carettochelys insculpta. Next base: position 37,660,957 of record NC_134138.1, on the reverse strand, counting down.
GCCTAGGTTACCTTATTCTCTGCATCTCTGACAAACATTTGCACAGTTTCTCCCATGTAGTCCTTTATAACTCTCAGTCAAAATCCATAAAGCCAGCACCTTCTCCTTATTCAAGTAATTCTTCAGGCTCAGCTGGCTATAATACACACAATTAGGTACAATCTGATAAAGGCCAGGGAGGTGGGGAGATGCAATCACTATCACTAACTAGTGCAGAACTCCACACATCCTATCCTATCTACTTGTTGTCCATTGGAATGTGTTGGAACATGTTGAATTCTCCATCACTGTTAATAGTGGACATTTTTCTAAAGGATTTGCCGCTCTAGGAATTATTTTGTGGGAAGTTCTACGGCTTATGTGATTCAGGAGGTCAGATGAGAAGATCACAATGGTCTTTTCTGGTCCTGGAATCTATGAATCACCACAAACCAGGTCCAGCCACCTTGTGTGCCTCATCTGTCTATTATGTCTTGTTACATACGTTCAACTAGTCTGCCAAAATTGCCATTATGTCTGTAAGCATCATTTAGGCTACGTCTACACGTGCACCCAACTTCGAAATAGCTTATTTCGATGTTGCGACATCGAAATAGGCTATTTCGATGAATAACGTCTACACGTCCTCCAGGGCTGGCAACGTCGATGTTCAACTTCGACGTTGCTCAGCCCAACATCGAAATAGGCACAGCGAGGGAACGTCTACACGCCAAAGTAGCACACATCGAAATAAGGGAGCCAGGCACAGCTGCAGACAGGGTCACGGGGCGGACTCAACAGCAAGTCGCTCCCTTAAAGGGCCCCTCCCAGACACACTTTCATTAAACAGTGCAAGATACACAGAGCCAACAACTAGTTGCAGACCCTGTATATGCAGCACGGACCCCCAGCTGCAGCAGCAGCAGCCAGAAGCCCTGGGCTAAGGGCTGCTGCCCACGGTGACCACAGAGCCCCGCAAGGGCTGGAGAGAGAGTATCTCTCAACCCCCCAAGCTGATGGCCGCCATGGAGGACCCCGCTATTTCGATGTTGCGGGACGCGGATCGTCTACACGTCCCTACTTCGATGTTGAACGTCGAAGTAGGGCGCTATTCCCATCCCCTCATGGGGTTAGCGACTTCGACGTCTCGCCGCCTAACGTCGATTTCAACTTCGAAATAGTGCCCAACACGTGTAGACGTGACGGGCGCTATTTCGAAGTTACTGCCGCTACTTCGAAGTAGCGTGCACGTGTAGACGCAGCTTTAGAGATTAAATCTGATGTGATACACCCTGAATCAAGATCTCCCTGGCTGAGAGCTGCAGAACTGGTTGCCAGAGTAATGAAGAAGACTGGCCAATGGGAAGCCTCTTTAGCGGAACTCTGATGGAGGAAACACCTTTACTGTTAGCAAAAGATCAGTGATGTGGGAACAGTAGGTTTCTTTTTCCTATTCCTCTCTGCACTGGTAAGCCACAAAGAGGATGATGATCTTGTGGGTTGTACAGTTCCCACACAAACAACAGAGGAATGGCTTTAATACAGAGAGGATGAAGTCATTTGTTTGAGCTCTCTTCCCTGCCAAGTTGCTCCTCAGCTTCATGCTGCAGGCACTGTGTCCTGGGGGTTGCCCTTGAAGGGGCTGGCCAGCTCAGGCCCATGTGGCCCAGAAGGCCAAAGGAATTTCCTATTGAACTGGCAAAGCAATGTGAAGTATTTTGCTATCCCTCTTAAATGTGGACTCTGTACTTAACATATAATGGTAGAAAAATCCAACCTTTTCAAAGCTGTCTCAATCCACTCAGAGGGACCAACACAAAGGTAAAAGTAGCTTGATTTTTTTCAAAGACAAATAATAACACCTGCCTTTGACATCTACAGGCTTGGTAACTGTCTAACTCTTTAGAAAATCAGGCCACTTTTATTTTAGTGAGGTGTTGAAATTTTGCTATACTTTTCCAAAAGCAATTCGTGATTTTTCACCTCTGAACCTAGACATCTTAGATGGCCTCATTTTCAAAATGAATAGAGCCCACCCTCTGAAAAATCAGATTTCTTTAAAAAGTCTCAAACTGGGCTCCCAGAAATTAAAGCAGTTGGAACCTTTGAAATTCTTGCTTATAATGAGCCTAAATTTGGGCAGCTAGATTTAAAATGTTTGGCCAAAACCAAACAATACATTGCTGGAAAAACGTGGTTTGGTATCTATTAATATAACTCCTCTCCTTTCACCATTACCAAGTACTGAGCTGGGGAAAGAATTAAAACAACTAACTCATTTGTAAAGCGGCGTTGTTTTTGTTTTTGTTTTTTCTCTGTCTCTTTTGTTTTTTCTCATGAAATTTAACATATAAAAGTTTGTTGCTATGGCTATCCAGAGCTATCCACACAGGAAACTAAAAATTGACATTCAAATAGCAGATAAAATTGATCTAAACTAAGCTGGAGTTTCCTCCAATCAGAAGACAACCTATTCCAGGACAGATAAGCTTTTTTAAAACTGCAGAATCACAATTTCACAGCAATTACTTTGATTTTTTCCCCACTTTATATGTCAACTTACAAAAAGAACAGTCTTCCAGTAAATGAAGGCCTTTCATTTTATCGGAATGTAATCAATGTCTTTGTTCAAGAGGCTTTGCTTTTCATTGTGAAGGAGTGAAATGATACCCACAGACAACTGCTCTACACTGTACGACTACTTTGAGTATGGCAGTGTATTAATGAGGACATGGTATATCAGGAAAGAAGGTAACTTTCTGTGCATTGACTGACAATTTTAGAGCATTCATAAAAAATGTGAACAAAAGGGGAAACAGGTCCCCCCATTCCCCTCCCCATCTACTTGGAGGGCAAATTAAAAGGCTCTTTCAGAGCCGGCACAAAGCTATTCCTATGAGGCCATCGGATTTTAAAATGGATTTGGAATGTCCTAATGGTGAAGAGTTAAAGTACATCCCAAAATAATCAAGTAAATTTACCCATTTAGGGCAAGCTCTAGTTCCACTTTGAAGACCCCGGGCCCTAAAACATATAAGGATAATTGAAATTGGCTGCTCAGCCCACAGTGGGTAGGAAGACACTTTCAAATGGCACCAGCACTGCCTCCTGAATCTCCTAGAACAGGGGTGATCAGTAATATTTGCCACGGAGCCACTTCATGCATTTTGGAAAGGAGTTGGGGGCTGTATCATTCTTGCTAGTGGAAAAACTCACCCTCGGTTCCAGGGGCAGGCAAGTGATGGCCTATGGGCTGCATCTGGCCCTCATAATATTTTTCTCCCACTGCCAGGGTAGCAGTGAGGGCCAGGAAGTGTGGGTTGTTTAAATAGCTGCAGGAACCCCAAGCAGCTGTCAGGCAGCACCATAGCAGTGCAGCCAGGAGCCGTTTAAATAGCAGCAATTTAGTTCCCAGTCCCGCTGCTACTGTTACTGCTTGGCCACTTCCTGGGGCTCCTGACACTGTTTAGAAAGCCTGCAGTTCCCAGTCCTCCCCACTACCACAGCACTGGGATTTAAATAGTATGTGAGCCAGATGCAGCCCGGATCCAGCTGTATCTTGCCCACCCCTGACCGAGAAGTTCCATCTGCAGATTCAGGACTATGACGTGGGCAGAGGAAGACTCTGTTTAAAGAACAGCCATCCCACAAATGTTATCCCCCTCAAACCCATACCAAAATATATCTGGAAATATATCTCCTACCATAATGTTGATAATTGCTTACAAGAAAAAGCCCTTTCACGTAGGAAACCCTTGATCAGGGCTTAATTTGCATCAAGACTTAGCAGAGCTGAGCCTTAGCACCTTTGGGCTGGCAGTTCAGAGCTCAGGCATCTCTGGGCTCGCTGCCTCACTCATGAAAGTAATACAGTTGTTTGAGGCATGGTACCCACTTGCTTGAGAGAGGACACCGCCTTCCCTACAAATTAAGCACTGGCCTTGATGGAGGCTTGGCACTGGTGGGTCCCACAATAGCACACAGCACAGAGAATTATTGCTGGGCCCAGTTTTCGGAAATTTTTGGCACTCAGCTAAACTGCCTCCCATCTGGCTGCCCATGTTGAAATCTTAAAGAAAACAGATTATCAGGAAAGACCAAAATATCCTGGTTACCTCATACATCTCCCCCTGCATGTTTACAACACCATAGATTTGCTGCTGTGACCCGGGAAGCACACATACAGATTTTTAAAGATGTTTAGGCACTTGGCTTCCATTGACTTAGGCACCTAAGTACCTTTACAAATCTGGCCCATAGTGCTTATTATTGTTTTTAAAAAAGGGTGGGCAATAAGCAGCCTGAGAGTCAGACACAGCTTCCCAGTATTAGCCCCCTGTGGGCCGCTGGTGCTTTCTTTACCAGTGTGTCCAGAGGATACGGTAACTTGCAGCTCCTGTTGGACATGGATCGCTGTTCCCAATCAGTAGGTGCTCCATGAAGCAGCGGGGGACCAGGACACCAATGCCCACAACTTCCATTGGCTGGGAACAGGACCCATGGCTGCAGGTAAAGAAAGTGCATGCCCCATCAGGGGGCTAACCCTGGCCAACTGTCTCCCACTTATTGTGTACCACTGCTCTTCAATGTCCTCCTGAGGCCATGGCCTCTTCAACTCACTGTAAGACCTTCCCATGTAATGTCTGATCAGATGGGATTTCTGTGAGTTGAAACTCAAAGAATTTTCAGTCACTTCCACAGCTTGGGCCTGTGAAAGGTATAAACAAGACCGTCAAAAAATCTGACAAATGACAAAATCTGATTTCAACAAGTAAAACAACAAATACTCAAGAAACACATACACATGTGCATCATCTTGAGTGCCATTCTGTAAAGATGTGAATTGCAAAAGTTGTACACAACATATAGTTCATTTGGGATATGTGCATGGTTTGATGTGGATAACAGCACCCCAAGGAATGGAGAGCACAAGGTTTCTGTATTTTTTCCCATGAAGAATTAGAGTGCTTGCATCCAGTTGCAATATGAAAAGGGTGACATGAAAGGCATGCTTTTAATTTATAGGCAGTATGGAAAGAGGACTAGACCAGATAGGATTAATGCATATGCTAAATGCAAAGGGCTCATTTTACTAACAACTCTTCCATTACATCTTTGAGCCAAAGAACCAATGCCAAGATGACAAGTGATTCACAGAGGACAAGCCTGGATAAAAAGTAGATCTGGAGTTAAGCCACAACTTTTAGAACTAGATTTGCATCTTCAGCCCCCTCCCTGTGGTTCCCAAAGCTCAGGTGTGTGGGAGGATGTGCAATGGGTGGGGGAGGCGGTATATCGGTGGGAACACTCTTCCATAATTTTGCTTCAGACTGTTACTTAAACAGGGGTTAATCACAGAGTTTGGATCTACATCAGAAGTTTCTCAAAGGTCATTTATGGTTACTTTTGTACTTCTTGTTTATTTTTGGCCTTTAAAAGAAAGGGAGAGAAGTATGAAATTGTTATGAAGGGATGAATTGTTACAGGTTTTCAAAGTGACTCACCAGAATGCTCATCTCCCACTCACAAAAACCCACAGTTTTCTAACGCTCCCCATTTTTCTGAGTGGAGTGGCTCATGTTTTTGTTTTTCCTTGCACCACGTCAGAGGCCCACCAAGAATGTTTCAATTATGTACTACCAAAACTTTAAATATTGGTACTCACTACTTTTAGTTTGTAGAACAGGGTGAATAATGGATTTTTCTGTTTGTTGGAAATTTCACAAAGTTTGATATTAACCATTTAATTTTTTAGCATTGTTAACAAAATGAAAGGGATTTTTGAATCAAAAGGTCATTTAACCCTCACCCCAAATTGATTTTTATGATATGTCAAAAATAATTTAGCGCAATATTTCAGCATTGCTGCAGCTGGATTTTTTGATGAAAAAAAAAGGTTCAGTTTAAACAATTCCTAGCACTATTTGTAAACTTCTCATAGCTCATCTTTTTTCAGAATGCAAAATATATTTAAATAATTGTGCAGGAAAGAAGACTGTGCATCCTTCCCCATTGTTCCCAATCTTGGGTCTTACGTGCACAAGAAAATTGCACCAGTTTGACTTAAACTGGTTAAACTAGTGCATCCCCCTGGATAGATACTCTAATTTCAGTTTGAAAGATGCTTATTTTGGTTTGACTTAAAGGCTGCAGCTACACTAGCCCCTTCTTTTCAAAAGGAGCATGGTAATGAGCGAGGTCGCAAGATGCTAATGAGTCTCTGCCATGAATTTTCAGCACCTCATTAGCATAATGGCGGCCACAGCAATTCGAAGATTCTGCTTTGGAATCGCGTGTAGCCCATGTAGACGCGGGGGGGGCTTTTGAAAAGACCCCCCAGTCTTCAAAAGTCCGTTATTCCTATTTGATTTTAGGAATAAGGGGCTTTCAAAGACTGGGGAGTCCTTTCGAAAGGCCACCATCCACATGGGCTGCGTACGATTTGAAAGCGGCACTTTTGAATTGCTTTGGAAGCCATTATGCTAATGAGGTGCTGCATATTCATGGCAGAACCTCATTAGCCTCCTCCACCCTCGCTCATTACCATGCCCCTTTTGAAAAGAAGGGGCTAGTGCAGACGTAGCCAAAGTGATTCCTAGCTGACTTAAGATAAATCAGAACAACATCTGCTTTAAACCAGAGTACATTTCTATACAGTTCTTTGTACCAGTGTAACTTTTAAAAATCAATTTATAATCACACCTTTGTTAAACTAGTGCACCATTCTCATGTGGACAGGCCTTCAACTGAGGGCAGTCAAAAGTACTACCATACAAATAATGAATACAGATAAAATGCTGACAAGAGATTTAACACCATACCACATGTTAAGAGCATCTTCTCATAAACACAGAATTAAACATTTACCTAAGTAACCTCTAATGGGACGAAAGTGTACAGAAGGGATTGCTACTGGCACAATTATATATTTTACAATACACATTTTGTGTAGAAGTCCTCTTTGTTCCCTTATTAAAAATATGGGTTGTTTTGGAAAAAACTAACATTATATTAGCCAAGTTTGATCCTTATGCAATAACAATTATGAAAAACAGTACTGCACTGTAAAGGTACATTTACCTATAGCATTTTATTGCTAACAAACCTGTCACCCTGATATATACACCACCCTGATATTTCAAAGTATTTCCTAAACTATATACATGAGGTTATGCAAGAAAATCTTGTTTTTAAATACATGATGTTTTATATGAAAACCCTCCTGAGAAATGCGATACTATTTCAATTTCCTTTTCCTGATCAACTCTTAACCCCTTGAACAAAAAGGAAAGCTTCATCCCACCAGGAAGGCTTTCAGTCCAAAATTGCCTATTTTAGACTAAGCAGTTGCTCCTGCGAATCAGGTTCTTGACATTGCTAAAGTCTGTGATGTTATTTTAAAAAGTGTCTAACACTTTTTATTTACTAGTACCTTATTTTGGTTGCACATTGTTACTCGGACAGAAAAATATATTGAGCCATGCTGGATAGCTTATTTTGTTGTCAAAAAGAAGCTACTCTAAAAGGGCTTCCGGATTAACGCTTGGATTAAATCTGAAGATTTCAAAGTACATTCAAAACTCTCACAGTACAAGTTGAACCTCTCTAATCTGGAACTCTCATCCAGCAGCATCCGTAATCCAGCATGATTTTAGTTAGCTAGACAAGCCCTCATCATGGGTGTGGTCATGTTTCCCATGGGGCCATAAAGTTTGTTTTATACCCACCAGTCCTGGCTGTCAGTGTTCCGTGTTGTTATTTAACTATAATTTACCCCTAAATGTCTTCTAAGACCCCAGTAAGCAGAGGAATTGCTGGTAATTCTGCTAGACAATATTGACCTGTAGTGGGTTGGTAAAATTTGTAGTTGTAGACCTGTGGGGTTCCTAAACTTTGCAATGCTAAACTATGTGCCTGTTCCCCTCCTAAGATGGAAGGAGCAGGCAACAATGCTCCTGGGGTTAGGTCTCCAGAGGACTGAAGATTGCCCCTGCAGATATAGGTACTGTGGCAGTGCACTGCTTAGCTTGAAGTAGTTTCTATCATACACAAGGTTTAGACTTCAGATCAATGGTTTTCAGCACCTCCACTACACACACTGTTCCAGCACCCTGACCTGTAGAGTCAGCAGGGAGACACCTTTGCTTAAGAAGAGGCTATTTTATCAAGGTCTATCTGTGGAATATATTGATAATCTGGTTCAGTGTTACAGAATCAACCACAAATTTCACTTATTTGTCTGCAGTGAACATAATTTTAATTATTTCCCTCTCCAAAAAATTCCTTATGTCAAATGTTCATTTTCAGTAAGTACTAGACACATCTTTATAATAAGTAATACTGCTAATTGTGCTATAATGACCAAAACACTCCTAATTCCTTACTAATATTAATTAATTAAGTGTCCTATCACCCTTAGAAAGTAGGCTAGTATCACCTTACTAATTTGGCAGGTGCAGAAACATGAAGAGGCTCCAGACTATAACTTGCCCTAGGTCCCCAAGGACAGAAACTGAGGTTTTGCTGAGCTTCCAGTTGTGCAACAAAACTTTTGTTATTCACGGGTGCTTTGCCCCTTGCCCTGCTCCAGCTCCACCACCCCACGAGCGACAAGATTTTGCCATGGCGAGCCCATGTGTGAATGCTGCTTTGTCAGCAGGAGTGCCCTCCTACCAGCAAAGTGAAACGTGCTCATTGGGCATTGTGGCAGGGTCAGCCTCAGTCCTTGTCCCCCACCCCTTGGTCTGCTCACAGTCCCCACAGGTAGCTAAAACCCTGCATGCTCTAGCTGCGGTTTGTCCCTATGTCCTGGGACTGAAGGGGCTGGGGTAGGAGCCCCCTGGTTGCCTCAGGAGGAGAGGAATCCAACAACTCCTTGTGTGAACTCCTCACCTCCCCCACTGTCTCTGGCAACACTGGTGATCTTTTTCTCTTCTCTAACTCTCACTTACTCACTCACTCACCGCAAATTCCTCTTCTACTTTTTCTCATTTCTCCCAGCAGGAGAGGCCTTCTACACAGTCCCATGGCAGCCTCAAGGGAGCTCAGCTGGCCCTAATTGATTTATAGCAGCTCCTCCTTGGCTGCTTCCCAGGTCAGCTGCTGCTTACTGCCCTGCAGGGTCACCCTGTTCATGTAGCCAGGCCATTTGCTCCTGTTCTCAGCTAGCCCTCTAGCCTGACCCTGTCACAGCAGAGAAATATTCTGTTGGTAAAAGTGCCAACAAACATGCATGGACCTTTAGCAACAAGGTTGTGTTGACACAGTCTTGGAGCTCAAAGCAGTGTAACATAGACACATCCTGAGTCTCCTGATACTCCTGTCCTATCCTTCCCCCCCATGGTCTAGCCCTTTTTCCTTTTTGACAAAGCCTTGTCAAAGATACTGCCCTCCTGTAGCATGAACTGAAGTCAACAGCAACTGTGTGCGCTCATTGCCTCTGAAATGTCATGTGGCCTTACACTATATCTCTATGACCGTGTCTAAACTAGCATCAAATAGGAATAAGGGGATTTTGATGTCTGGGGGCTCCTTTCAAAAAGGACCCCATGTAGACGAGCCACGCATGATCAAAAGTGGCATGTTCGAAGTGCTGCGGCTGCCATTATGCTAATGAGGTACTGCATATTCATTGCAATGCCTCATTAGCATATCCAGATGTGTCTCATTAGCATTCCCCTTTTGAAAGGGGGGTGCTAGTGTAGACATAGCCTGTAGGATTTTTAAAATACTCCAGTGCCAAAGCAGGCGAGATCTATCAGAGGGAAAGTTGGTGGGACATCTTTGAGACCATTTAAATGACCAATACTTGTAATGCTTTATTATGACCAAAGTTCCTATGTGCTGCTGTTATTAATGAAAACACATAAATTTAGTATCAGAGAGTAGCCGTTTTTGTCTGTATCTTCGAGAACAACAAGAAGTCCTGTGGCACCTTATAGACTAACAGATATTTTGGAGCATAAGCCTTTGTGGGCAAAGACCCGCTTCATCAGATGTATATCTGTTAGTCTATAAGGTGCCACAGGACTTCTTGTTAGTCACATAAATTTAGGTTACACTGCCCAGTGTGACACAGCTGTCTATCAACGCCTGGGAACTCTTTTAAAAAGGCATTTGCTAGGAAATGTGGCAAAAAAAGTGAGATTGGCTTAAGTCTACTATTCTGTTCTTTTAAAAAATACATAACTTCCCAATACTTAGCAGTTCTCAGACATTCCCATGTTTGAGGTCCCATGTTTTTCTTGTGGGTACCTCCTTGCATCTCTGAGGGTTATCGGAATTTGAATGTCTAAAGTTCTTAACAAAATGCAAGCAAGAAAGTATTTTTAAAGGGTAAAATGGCCAGTTTTATTTTTGGACACATATGTGGAGTTGATTAGAACAGATTTGTTTTCAGATAGTTACTCTTTAAGGCCCAAATTCCTACGATGAAAGTAATCCTCTTGATTTCAATTGAACTGAAGGTGAAATCCTGGCTTAACGACAGCTATCTCAGCATTTCATCCCATGTGCCTACTGATACAATACTCATTGTTGCTAAGGTGACAGAATCTGGCCATGAAGGACCTGCTTTGTTCCTGTTGAAATCAGTAACTGAATCAGTTCACCAGGAATGAGGTTAACTGCAAACTTTTAAAGAACATTTAAGCATCAATAACTTTTATTCAACTGCTGCATCGCACTGAAGCAGAATGTACTGCTCATGTGGCTAAAATCTACATTTTTGCAAGATGTGATCTCATGTTTGCACATAAATGGGTTACCATTTAAAAGTTCTACATTAAGCAAATAAGCTGCTGAAAATCATATAACTAAATGTTTTCCCAAAATTTAAATTTTGTTCAAAAAGAATATGTTTCGATTGCATGAATGACAAAAGAGCACTTGTACATCATCTAACATGCAAAATGGAAGAACAACACATATAATTTATCATTTACATCCCCAAGACATCAGTTAAGGACTGTTGGGAATCTTCGGAGACATCTGGGAAATTGTTGTAAGGCAAAACAGTACTCATGATTCGCTTGTTTCTTCTTATACTTAAGTAGCCGTTTCAATGCATATTTCCTCAGTCAACTACACCAGCTTTTAAGACATTGCGCTGTTAGTGTTAGATGTCAATTGACCTTTGCATGACTGCACTGCAGAAAATGGGGCTGAGAGCCATGACTGTTGGAGGGGCCTGGAGCATGATGCTTCCACCACCACAGCTCTCAGAAGCCAGCATGAATGGCAGAGTGATAATATTGACATGTTTCAAAGAGGTCTGGAGTACCCAGCCACCACTGCTGCTATTGTGGCCAGGAGCTCTGGCCTCCTTTAACATGCCAGGCCCCTATGCAGTCGCCCATCTTGCCCTCATCCCCCAACCCTCTCAGTGGTCCTGACTGCAGAGTCAGTGTTCACAGAGCCCCCTCCACTTCCAAGTAACTCATAAGAAGGCCAAACAGAATTCCAGCTGCTACACTCAGGGAAGTGGATGGTTACTAATACATTATGGGCACTGCCCAACACCCACCGAAGAGAGTAGACAGCAGCAGTGAACAGAGGGAGCCATGTCTCCATCTTCTCATGATGGAAAGTTGACTTGCCAGCCATAGTGAATGGGCATAGGGATGGAGGAGAGAATGCTGCATTTATGGTTGCCCCCTCTGAAGTATAAAAACAAACAAACAAACAAGCAAAGGCTAGATTTCCCAGGACAGCTACCATACAAAAGCTTCCATGAAAAACAGGATAGGCAGCAACTTTAGCTGACCCTTCTAAAAGTAGGCTGGCCATATGTAAATTGCAAATGAGGTCACCTTCTCAAAAGTTGGTCTTCTCCTGTAAGGCCACATTTCCTATCATCCTGCATGAAAGGCACTTAAAACAAAAGCATAGTACTCACAAGCTTTTGAAAAATGTGAGGCCCTCACCTCCATGAGGACAGCAAGTGCTTGGTACAAATAACTGGCAGGCATACAGTAAGGACTGCCATTAAATAAGCAGAGTAGATTTTAAATAAATTCATGCTAAGATAATATAGTTGCAGATTATTTTTTCTGCTACGTACTTGCCAGGGCTCAAGTTCAGCATTCTTTACGGATTACACTACAACTGATGACTGCACTAATAAATGGGAAAAATGAAAAAGAAGCTCCCTGTATTTGACTGAGGTGTTAGTAGGGTTAGTCAACAGTTGCCAGAAAAAGACAAAATCATGAATTTGAGTCTTGACAGGTTGGAAAGATTTTGATTGAATTTAAATCCAAGGCTATAGTTAGTACTGGATAACATAGAATGATCAACATTCAGTTTCAACATATTATTTGACTAAGTAAGAGACAGAACAAAGAAGGTGAATAGACTGTTTATGGTGCCATGCTTCATTCACTCAAAGCTACTGCCACTATTATGTATGGTGACTGCTAAATGGATTCCATACATGTAAATTTGCAGCCATTCTGGATGCTATTCCATCAATCCCATTCTGAATGCTGAATGATATTCCCTTAATACCATAAATTTACATTGGCTAACGATGAACAATAATTCTGGCAGTAAGATGCCAAGATAAAATTCCATGCCTCTCTTTCAAGAATATTTAAGAACCATCATCAAGAACTGAACACATCAGCAACAAGCAAGCCAGCCATTTACTGTAAGAAAAAAATGAGATGCACTCTTTTCAACTATTAAAATAAATACAGTCCAGAAATGAAACTGACGCTTTGGCAATGGGGAAAGTTATCCAGTATTAAAAATAAACAGTTCTAGGAAAACCTCTGAAAATGTTCACCAGGCTATCTTCCTGGTAGTTTCTATGGAGAGCATTCTTCTGCATCCTTGGGCTGCCAAGGAATCACAGTAACACAATCAATACATATGTAAATTCCAGTGGACAATACTGAAACTTAATTGACTGCAGTTAGCTCTCCAGGCAAGGGCATTTTCAGCTAGATTTCAACTGGCAGTTCTTTGAAAGAAAAGTTCTTCTAAGATTTATTTTGTTTTTGGAAATCTAATTTTAAAAAAAGATTAAAATACATTTATCCTTGATTAGATAAACTAAAAGCAGCCACTTACTACTTAAACAATATATACTTTTATACAGACATTGTTTGGAATCTCTCTTCGAAAGTGATCAACTTAACATTTTGTACATATTCTATGACAAATGCAGCGTCCTGGCAAACACTACCTGTGTGAAGCTTTAATGAATGGCATATATTATTTTGAAGAGTAATGACACATTTATTTGACACAAGTCAAGATATAAATGCTGCGTCCTACACGTATTTTCTAATTATTATAATCAACTAGTAGTTCTTTGGCGTGCTAAAGGCTAACACACTTATTTGGGCATAAGCTTCCTTGAACTGGAATTCAGATGCATGTACTAGATGCATGTACTAGAAGCTTCTGTTTGGTAAGTGTGTGTGTGTATATATATATGTATATATATACACACAGAGAGAAAGAGATCTATCTATCTATATGCAAAGATGGGTGTGTTACATTACTACACAGAGGGCCAGTGCTAAGGAAATTATTATAATGCCATGATTTGGGTTGTAACCATAGAACAATTACAATTTCTCATTACCATGTTCATAGCAGGTGCACCAGGAAACATTGGACTAATAGTACATTAACTACATCTTACACTACAAATTCAAAAGAAAATCACTAGGGGAGATAGAACTGAGGTTTTGTTGTTGTTGTTGTTTTAAGTATTTTCCTTGTTTTGAAAGGGAGATGAGTTATTACTGATATGCCCTACAATGAAAGCAGCAACAAAGAACATTCAATATTCAGAGTTGTAATAGTGTAGCCAGGTCAGATTCATTTCCCTTCACACTGAGAAACTAGTCCTTTCATTCCAATGGAAAACGGACACATGCAGATAAGCATTCACTGCAGCATGCCCATGTCATGTAAACTGTGGGAAGGTTTCACCTGCAGCCCACACTCTGTTCATTGACAAAGTGCACAGATCTCAAATGTAGCATTTATGTTATCTGTCCATTTATCTCTCTTCTCCCCCCAAAATGTGAATAGTTAGTTCAATGCAGACTTCAAAACTCTGGAGACTCATTTTTCTTCTGCAATTCACAAGTGAAACAGTGATCTTAGTTCAGTCCCTAGTGGACAAATGCAGAATAAGTTACAGTCTCACCAGCATGATTCAGCAGACAATTGCTCAAGTAAAGCCATGAGTGCAGGAACACAGACAACGTTTCTCCCTTAAGCAGAGTTTGTTTTGAAAGGTCCTGTTGTTAACTGAATGCAAAATCTTACACTGCAGAAAGAGACAAGCCTCCCAGTTCTAATCTTTCATCTTTCTACAGCACTCCATGTACAGTTTAAATAAAGACAGAAATTAAAAGTGCAAGATACATAACTGGGCTTATCTTGCTATGGATACTTTCTTTTGCATGTGTGTTCACTGCACTGAATCATCCTCATATTGTCAGCACCAAACATATAGGCTGCATATACACTAGCAAGTTTTTTCAGAAAAGTTGGGCCTTTCTTGGAAAAAAAAACAGATGAGGAAAAGCACCTACTTCTGAAAGATTCTTTTGAAAAAAAGCATGTATAGATGCTCTGCAGGCCCTTCTTTCGAAAGAGCAGTCCTCATGGTGCCATATTTTTTGATCCCTGGCCCATTCTTTTGAAAGAGCAGGGCCTGTGTGGACGCTCTCTATCGAAAGAGCAGATTGAGCTTTTTTGTGTGTGAACACGACCTTTCTAAAGAAGGTTTTTTGGAAGATCTTTTCTGGAAGAACTTCTTTTGAAGGATCACTGTAGGGTAGACGTAGCTGTAGTAACTATAGTTAAATTGATAATAAAATAAACACACTAACTATAGAACTGTAAAACAAAAGGTGTTAAATCTTTTCTGCAGTAGCTGACGGGGATGTGAATTGTAAATGATACAGCTGTCAGCAATTTTATTAATATGCATTTTTATTGTATATCCAATATTTGTTCTAAATGTCAACTCTTATTACAGCTAAAACATGTAACTCATGGAATAGAAAAAGATTAGAATTTTTTTTTTCTGCAGTCTTAGCTGACTAAATATTTCACCAGTTGTTTGAATGGTTTTCACAGTCCTGGCAAAGTAACACTAAACAGGTCACAGGAATAGCAGTAATATCTGGGTGTTTGCCAAGACAGAGAAAAATATATGTTTCTGATAGAAATAATCAGCTGTGCATGATCATAACTCACTGCCAATTCTCACTACCAAGATATGGGCTTGCTCCTGCAAAGACTTTCACGTGTAACTTTGCTCACATGAATGGTGCTCCTGAACTCAACTGGATTACTCATATAAGTAAAGTTATTTACCTGCATAAGATCAAAACTCCTAATTAAATTTTAAATACAAAAAAGCTTCTTTTTAAAGTTTACACTTTGAGCACAAATTATTTAAAAGAGTTTTTCTATCACACACAAAAAACCCTCCTGAAATTCTTTCAATACTATTTTACATAGACATATCAGTAGAAACATGCTGTTTCATATCCAATGTCCCCGATACATTTTAAAAAGTCATACTGTGATTTTGAAAAAATATCATATTATTCCTTTTTACTAATTAGCTGACTGTGGCAGTACAACTGAATCTGTTTGGGGGAGATTAATAGTATTTCTCATTAAATGGCCTTCAAATTATTAATCACATTGAGGCAGTCATGTTGCTATTTCTTTAAAAATGCACATTTGCTCTGGGTACCAGGTATCCTTCCTGACATCTGATCTGTTACCCAGAACTATAAATAGTGGTTATAAGAATACCTAACGAAAAGCTTGCCATCATTAGAAGTCTCTAAGGGATTATTATACACTCTGGCTCTCAAAACATACTTGATTGCCTGAGATCAAGGTTTAAAAAAGATGCATCTTCCCCAAAGCAAAATAAGCCCAGGAGGAAGGACTGAATTCTAGCTGCAATATTTCCAACATGGAATTAGACAAATCCACATGATCTCAATTCTCAAAGAAACACAGGCAAACTGTGTACAGCCCAGGAAAGCATGATAAACAAATAATCATTTCAAGAAGAATTTGAACAGAAAGCACTTACTTTTTGCAGCCACTGAGTATAATTTTCCATCACATGTTCCAGATGCTGCAGTTTCTGAGACGAGAAATCCTGTTCCACGTGAGGAGCATCTCGCTGAAGAGCATTTGTGTTGTATTGGTCTGTCGTGCTTTCACGACAGTTCCCGTCTTGTTCGGGAAGAATGAAAGTATAGGTGCACTGCCCATGCTGAATCCGGTTGTATCTTCTCCCGGTGCTTTCTGGACCCCGGCGCTGGTTACTGCACCCTATGTGAGCCAGAAGAGCAGCCAGGAAAGCAAAAGAAAGAAAAATTGTCATGGTATTGCTACTTTTCTTTCCTCCTGTTATAGAAATTTTACCTCTTCTGTCCTTTAATTTACTCTTTATTTTACAGAATCAAAAAAAATACTCTTTGGAAAAAGGATTGGAGATGAGTATTTACAGATCAGCTTTGGCTTAAATGGTTTTTATTTCACTATAATGATAACTTCCTTAGTTAAGATTAGAAGTATTTATTGCATAGTAGCTAAGATTTATTGTTTCCTCTCTGTAACAGTCCAGCATGTAGCCTCCTTTACTTAGCTGCATATGCATATCCCAGTCTCTCTCTCTCCTACACTATCTGCTGCAGAACTGCTATTTTCTCTCAGACCTCAGAGAGTTTTATTAAGGTTGCACATTTAAGCCAAGCTGGAAGCAGGCTGCCTTTCACAACATGACTTGACAGGAATGTGCGTATGAGTGCGCCCCTATGTTAAGGATGGCTGATGGCTCAGTACAGAGGGATCGTCTTACAAACAGGCTAGATGCATGACTTCAGTCTTGAATTGCTGTCCAGTCCCTGTTGCACATAACTGCTTTGGAGAAATTCACATGAGTTTAATAAATGGGGCAGTCCACCTTAATATACTTCCTATGTTCACACTGACCTATTAAAATGTAGATAAAGTGTAGAAGTTTGTTGTAATCCCTCAGTAAATACACAGAGCATTGAAAATTAAGCAAACAAACAAACAAACAAAAAAATGATTCGGTAGATATTTGATTATTTCTGTTAGTGAATGCTAAGTTGGAAGATTGACATTTATGGAAAATATTAACATTTTATTACCACCCCCCAGCTCCATACGGCCTTTTTTTTCCTTTCTTTTTTTTTTTAAGACTGGCATTTTAGATCAAAGTTTACAGAGATTCTCTGTGCAAGACATGATGAAATCATAACGGCCAAATATTATTCAGAAAGTGCTACACAGAAAAGTTGTATTTTTACATGTTCAATAAATAGAATACTATATTTAATTAAAAATGGCCAGATGTGCTAAACAGAATACAGACAGGAGTTATTTAGTATGATGTATGTTCAGTGTTGTCATAAAAATATTTCTACTAATCTGAACATTTGAATTCCTTATCATATGTTTTATTATTTTGTATATGTTATACTATATATTATTATGGACATATAATAATAGCCCTTCCTTGAGTGCAGGGGATTGGACTAGATGACCTATTAAGGTCCTTTCAGGTATGCCTACACAGCAGCATTATTCTGACACAAACTATGCCAGAAGAGCTATTCCGGAACAGCTTATTTTGAAATAATGCTTCCACACACAAAATGCACTTAGCTATTTTGAATTACAGAGTCTATGCACAATATAGCCTATGTCGAAAATAAAGCCATTGGACACGCTGGCTACGTCTACACGTGCAGCCAACATCGAAATAGCTTATTTCGAAGTTGCGACATCGAAATAGTCTATTTCGATGAATAACGCCTACACGTCCTCCAGGGCCAGCAACGTCGATGTTCAACTTCGACGTTGCTCAGCCCAACATCGAAATAGGCGCAGCGAGGGAACGTCTACACGTCAAAGTAGCACACATCGAAATAGGGATGCCAGGCACAGCTGCAGACAGGGTCACAGGGCGGACTCAACAGCAAGCCGCTCCCTTAAAGGGCCCCTCCCAGACACACTTTCATTAAACAGTGCAAGATACACAGAGCCAACAACTAGCTGCAGACCCTGTATATGCAGCACGGACCCCCAGCTGCAGCAGCAGCAGCCAGAAGCCCTGGGCTAAGGGCTGCTGCCCACGGTGACCATAGAGCCCCGCAGGGGCTGGAGAGAGAGCATCTCTCAACCCCCCAGCTGATGGCCGCCATGGAGGACCCAGCAATTTCGACATTGCGGGACGCGGATCGTCTACACGGTCCCTACTTCGACGTTGAACGTCGAAGTAGGGCGCTATTCCTATCTCCTCAGCTGCGTCTACACGTGCACGCTACTTTGAAATAGCGGCACCAACTTCGACGTTAGGCGGCGAGACGTCGAAGTCGCTCTGTGGATCTTGTGTTGTTTAGTGCAACTGTGTTGAACATCGACGTTGCTGGCCCTGGAGGACGTGTAGACGTTATTCATCGAAATAGACTATTTCGATGTCACAACATCGAAATAAGCTATTTCGATGTTGGCTGCACGTGTAGACGTAGCCCTCATGAGGTTAACGACTTCGACGTCTCGCCGCCTAACGTCGAAGTTAACTTCGAAATAGCGCCCGACGTGTGTAGACGCGACGGGCGCTATTTCGAAGTTGGTGCCACTACTTCGAAGTAGCGTGCACGTGTAGACGCAGCTACTATGGCTTATTTCAAAATAGGCTGTAATCTCTGTCTAAACAGCACCTATTTCAAAATAACTACTTCAAAATAGGAGTTATGCCTCATGTAGGCTACGTGTTCGAAAGAAGCCCTTCCTTAAGATCTCTTCCAAAAGAACTTCTTTCAAAAGAGTGCATACACACACAAAAAAGTTGATCAAAACAGTGATCTGCCCTTTTGAAAGAGAAGCCGTTTCTACACAGGGAACTTTTTCCGGAAAGGATCTTCTGGAAGATCCTCTTCCAGAAGAGCGCATCTACACATGCACTGGCACTCTTCTGGAAGAACAAGGCAGGAAACAATGCGGACAGGGTTGCACAGCCAGGGAGCCCTTCCAGGGCCGCTGGCCTCATGGCCCCTTAAAGGGCCCCATCCAAACAGCCCCTCCCTGAAAACGCTGCTGAGGCCAGCCACATCTGTGTCCAGCAAGCCAGACCCAGGTCCCTGTCCAGCGCCCGCTGACCAGCAGGCATGGACCCCCCAGCAGCCGCAGGACAACAGGCTTGCCCTCCTCCACAAGCTAGCCATCCTCCTGGTCACCGTCCTCAGCCTCCTGTGGAGACAGAGGCCCAAGTCCATGGGCTCTGAACCTCCACCGCCCCGATTGGTCCTGCTCATCTGGACCCACACCACTGGCACGGACTGGTGGGACAGGGTCGTCATGGGGGAGTGGGACAATGACTGCTGGCTGCAGAACCTGCAAATGAAGAAAGAGACCTTCCTGGAGATCTGCAGCTGGCTTGCCCCCATGCTATGAAGCCAGAACACCTGGATGAGGCTGGCCCTCTCCCCAAGAAGCGCATGGCCATCGCCATACGGAAATTGGCCACCCCGGACAGCTAGTGATCCATTGGGCAGCAGGTTGGGGTGGGCACATCCACTGTCGGGGCCATCATCCTCCAGGTAAGCCCAGCCCCTGACCCTGCCCCACTGATTGGGGGAGCCAGGGCCGATCTGGAGGGGGCTGGGCTGTGGGGGCAAGCAGGCCTAGCCCAGAGGGGATACCGCATGGCCACTGCTGGAGGGGTCCCCCAGCGGGGGGGGGCCTAGTAGGGAGGGAGGAGGTGGAAGGGGAAGGGGGCAGGGACCCCTCTGCATATGCCCAGAAGTGTGCCCATTCCCATTCCCCTGAAGGTTGTGAGGGCCATCAACCATGTGCTGGTGCGGCTGCTGGTGAGCATCAGGGACCTGGACACAGTCGCTGGGGGCTTCGCTGCGCTAGGCTTCCCCCAGTGCTTCAGGGCGATCAATGAGATACGTATCCCCATCAGGGCCCCAGACCACAGTGGCGGCTGATATGTCAGCTGCAAGGGGTACCAGTCCATTGTGCTCCAGGTGGTGGTGGATGCCCGTGGGAAGTTCACGGACATTTATGTTGGCTGGCCGGGCAGGGCACATGAAGCATGGATCCTGCAGAATTCTGCCCTATGCCACAGGATGGAGGCCAGGACATTTGTGCCCTGGTGGGAGCATGCTGTTGGGGATGTCATGATGCCTCTCTGCCTTGTGGGCGACCCGGCCTACCCACTCCAGCCCTGGCTGATGCACCCATATACGGGTGACCTCACACCCTCCCAGGAGCTGTTTAATACCCGACTCACATGGGCCCGGAATCCTGTCGAGTGTGCTTTTGGCTGTCTGAAGGCGCAGTTCAGGGTCTCCTCACATGCCTTGATGTGGGGGTGGAGAACGTCTTGCAGGTCGTGGCTGTCTGCTGCACACTCCACAAACTCATCAAGGCATGAGGGCTGGATGTCGGAGTTGGCCCCCAGCTACCAGCAGCCCACTGTGGCCCCCAACAGGCAGCTTGATCATGACGGGCTCCGGATCTGGGATGCACTTTGGGAGGCATTCATCTGAGGGGACTACTAACCCCCGTAACCCCTCCCCACAGGCTCCCCCTACACACACTCCCATGCGCACACCCCACACACCCCCTACCCCCCACCCTCCCCCACGGTAATCAGGGACACAGGGCGTGCAGAATGCAAACATGTATTTAACCCTCAGCCTTTAACAACCATGACCAATGTAAATAGTAAATAGGGAATAATAAAAATAACAACCAAAACCTGATTGGGAGCAAACTATATACATGGGGGTAAGGGGCCAGGGACACTTAAACTTGAATGGGAACTGGGGAAGGAATGGTGGGGGGCCCTAATCAAGGGACGGGGTGGAAGGCCATGAGCCCTGGTGCCCACAGGTGCCCCTCCCACCCCAGGAGCATGGTCCCCTGAGGGGTGCTGATGGGGTTGGAAGCACCAGCTGGTAGGGCCGGTCAGCATCCGGCCCAGCCTCAGCAGAGGGGCTGGAGCGGGTGGGTTGTGGCTCAGGTGACCCTCCACGAGTCCCACTGTGGCCACAAGCTATGCTGCGAGGTCCCTCATTGCAGTAGGAAGCAGGCCCAGGGGCAGTAGGGCAACCAGGACCTCAGGGTCATGGGCTGTGGGGACGGGAGCAGCCAAAGGGTGAGCAGGGGGGCCAGCGGGGGGCAGCTTGGGGGACAGCTGGGGGGGGCTTTGGGGGGCAGCAGGGGGGTCCTCAGAGGGGACTGCAGGGGGAGCAGCTGGAGGGGCTGGGGGCTGGCCTGCTAGGGCCCCACACACTGTGCAGACCATCCTCACCACCTCCCCCCCATGTGTCCCGCCTCCACTGCAGCTCGACTTCGTTGAGGGCCAGCCGCCTTTCAGCAAGGGTGTTCTGGTGGTGGAGGGCTGTGGTGTAGGCCGTGACCTCGTCCTCGTGGTGGCTGCGTCTGGTCCAGCGCACCCATGGCCACTGCGCAGCGGGGGCTGGTGCAGGCCCAGATGGTGGGCTGCAGGGTCCTCCAGCCTGGATGGGGCTGGCAGGCCCTGGGCTCCTCATACAGCTGCCCCGGCCCTTGGATGGTACCTCTGTTAAGAGAGAGAGGGTAGGGGTAGAGGGGGGAGTCAGTGCCACATCTGGGACCTGAGTGGCATGGTGGCTGTCTCCCCAGCTGTTTACCCTCTTCACTCCATGGACCCATGGGATTGGCATGTGCCAGGGGAGGCCACTGTGCGGGCTTGTGTGCACTCACTGCAGTGGCCCTGGGGCATGATACCAGGGCACTGTCCACGGTGGCCCACTCTGGGAACAGGCTTGTGGGCTGGGTGGGGGTTGTGGGGGGTTCCGGCTGCAGCTATGCTGCCCCAGGGGGGCCTCAGCACGCTCGTGGGAGCTCCATGGGAGAGGGAGCTGGGTGCTGCCCATAGGCATGGGTGTGCCCTGGGCCCTGACCAGGGACGGGCTTTAGCGCTTCAGGTCCTGGGGCTGGGGTCCAGGTGTCCCCCTCCTCC